>NC_062567.1:55533033-56158033 GCF_022837055.1 Prionailurus viverrinus
AAGACACCATCTAATTCTCTTCTAATTCTCTTCTTAAATCTGGACAGTTAATAGAGGGCTATTCATTTTACTTCTTTAAAAATTATACAGAGTAATTTCTATAGGCAACACATTTTACAATGAAAAGGGTTATATTAATACACTGTCTCATTAGATTTAAACCACAGAGTATTTTACAGCAAATGTAACTTGGAAAGTATTTTGTCCATTCCTGTTACTAAATATCAAAATTAAAGTCCAATTCTTTCCACTATCATATGACTAGTCTTTTCAGAGCTGGGACCAGAACCTAGGCCTCCTAACTTTTACTTTGCAATTTTTTTCCCCTAGAACTCACTGCCATACTAACTCAATTAATTTGAACTGTTGAAGATTAAATAGCAGAAGTGATTATAAATTTATCATTATCACTCTCATTTCTCAGAAAGATGTTATTACCTATAAATAAGTGGGGAAACATCACTTAAATATATATAATATAAATATATTTTATTTTTATAATTAAATAAAATTTATATAATTTATATAATTATACACCATATATTTAATTATATATAATATATATAATTATATATATAATTATTTATATAATTTATATAATTTATATAATTAAATATAATTAAGTATAATTTATATATATATATGTATTTTTTAAGTACTATTTAAAAAGTTCACAAAGATTTTTAAAGTTTTAGATTGCCATGTAGAAAGCACCTACCACCCTATGGGGGGTGTGAATTCAGTGGGTAAAGAAAAGGGGAAGACATTTATCTATTCAGCATTTGTTTGTACTAAACATCATGCTATGATTTTTCTATTAATATTTAACCTTCAACCCAATCCTATTAAGTTAAGTAATGTAATCATCAGTTGACCATTGATATAATGAAGCTCCAGAAGGCTAAGTAACTTGCCTCAGGTAAATAAATGGCAGTTCTGTGATTCAGACTCCAGCTGGCTGACTTCCTAACATAGGTTTTATACCACACTATTATGCAAAAGACATATGCCTGGTCATCATGATGTGACTCCCAATGTCTTTTGACCTACAGTATCACCCATGGGAATACCTTGGATTCTTCTTGAGGTTTGCCCACACATATAGAGCAACATTTTCATCTTGAATGACTTTTTCCATATTTCCACTGTCCAGATCTGCTAATGTACTAGCTTGCTGTAACAGAAAAAGAAAACATTATAAAAGATTAGAGGCCTCATAAATTATGCAACTTACAAGAGTCATTTCATTACTTAGGTGTTAGATTCCCTTTATTACTTAAAAGAGTAATTTGGGTAAAAATATCAAACTAACAAAAAATTGCTTTAAAAAATTCTCTGAATGATACAAATGAACTTCAATGATACAAATGTGCTTCACCTTTGCACTCAGTTTCCCTTACAGTCTCTAAGGATTAAAATTGCTCCTGTATTCCCAGGATTACTGTTAAAATTTTAGCATTATCATGATTACCATGAACCCTTTTCAATTTTAGCATTATCATGATTTTTCATCTTAACTATACACCTGCTTCTTTATCTGTACCTTATTAAAATGTAGATCATGCTACTGCAAAAGTTAGTTCATTTCTGAACATTATCAAATTTAGAAAACAAAATTTCCAGTTTATGAAATCCAAATGTCACGTTTCATTAGTCTGACACTTGATGTCCAACATTAAACGCACAATTTAAGGATGTTCTTAAGAATGTTTGATAAAAACAAATAGAGCTTGTTGCATGTTAGCTCTCTTAAATGCCTCAAATAAGTCAATACTGTATGTGTATAGCTGCCATATTGTAAAACCTTAGAAGTACTGGAGATTGAATATATTGTTAATTTTTAAAAAGTCATTGATCCCCCACACTTTTTTCCTTAAAAGGTGACACTACCTTTTGAAGTATCCAGAATAGCTGTCTTGTAGAACACTGTGAATTTATCTGATTGTTTCCTCATGGTATTGTTTAACTTGCTTTTCTATCCCCTTTATTTTTTATAACTTTTTTGAAAGTTAGGTGTGTACATAGGCTTAGTAATTTTTGGCAAGAAGGCATTGGACCTTATGTTGTGTTCTTCATGTTGCATCCTATCAGGAGCTCTATGATGTCCCACTATTAACAATGTGGACTTGATCACTTGGTTAAGGTGTAAGTACCCATATTCTCCCAGTTACAAAGTATACTTTTCCCCAATCAATAAATAATCTGTGGCCTAATACTTTGGCACTAGGAGAATCAGGTGTTCTTCAACAACTTTTCACCTAATTATCTAGGTGAAAATGATCCTTATCATTTATTACAATTGGGGACTGAAAAATGGTGACTTTCTAACTTACAATTCCTTCTACATTTATCAGATGGCATTCTTCTATAAAGAACTCTTCTTTCCCCTTACTCCACTGTCCCCCTTCCTTTTTGGAGTTATCACTTTAGACCCATGAATTTTTCTTTATTTAATGCGTTATAATCAATTATGATTATTCTTTCTGATATTCAAATTATTGCAAATTTGACCAGTGAGAGCTTCTTTAAGCTAGTTCTATGCCTTTGGATATGACTCCAATAGTGTGTAAGTATTTATTTGCTTTCTAGCACAAGATAATTCAATCTCATCTTTCACTGTCCTTGCTCCAGACCCAGAATCAGCTGTTTACCCCAGTTATACTTGGTTCCATCTTAAGGATTAAAAAGGAATCTGCTTCATACTGATATCTCCACTTCAAATTTAACATTACAGTATTTTTTTCCTAATCTTTTATGTACTGTTTTTCTCTTAAAATAATCTTGATTACTAATAATTTTAATACACTTCCTTGTTTTTCTTAAAATACAAATCAAAGAGTTGCGAAATTATATGAATATTACTAACAATAAATTTAGTGAAGTTTAAGCCTTCTTCACATTTTTTTTTGTAGTTAGAACATATGCTTCCAACACTATACAGAGAACTATGTTCTAGACCAAAATAAACCAAAATAACCACAAACCATGTGTGACCTTAAGGCTGTTTTCTGATTAGAGGACAAAATAAAACAAAAACGGCTATAGAAGACATTCATGGGATATTAGCCAAAATTTAAATATGGACTGGATATTAGAGTATGGAATCATTACTTCCTAAAGTATAATAATGATTTTACAGTTATTTCGATATTATTTTTAGCGATAAGATATTTGGGAAAAATAGAGTGACTACCAATAATTATAATCGTTTTAAACTCATTTATCTAGAGTAGTGAATATCTAACATACAATGTTTAGCGAATTTATTTTCATAGTGATCCCACTAAACCTTAGCAAGTGTAAGGAAAAAACTGGACTTTAACTACATTGATAATGCTTTTTTTTCTTTAGAAATATTTATGGTTGGGGGCACCTGGGTGGCTCAGCTGGTTGGGCGTCTGACCCTTGGTTTCAGCTCAGGTCATTATCTCACGTCACAGCTCATGGGTTCAAGCCCCGCATCACAGCGTGCAGCCTGCTTGGGATTTCTCTCTCCCTCTCTCTTTGCCCCTCCCCCGCTTGCTTTCTTCTCCCTCTCTCTCAAAAAGTAAACATAAATAAAAATTTGGAAAAAAGAAGTATTTATGGTTGTTAGATCTGGATAAATGTATGTGCCTCATATTATTCTACTGACTTTTCCATAGCCTTTTAATTAAAAAAAGATACTAGATGTTTTATTATGTAGCATAAAGTTTCATTCTTATAAAAGTTATTCATAAGTTATGAGTAAAATAATCACACTTACTCTGAGAAGTCGTTCTGTGGCTACATTGAACTTAAGATGGAGGAGCTCCTGCAGCTCTAGAATTGATCCTCGGTATTGTATTATAGTTTTATCTTCCAAATCATATGATGGCGTTTGCAATAAAAGTAATCTCAACTTCTCAATTAACTATAAAGTAAAATGTAAAGTAAAAATTTACTCTAAGTATAAATTAAACTTCTGACAAATAGTCAAAGAAAAAGTGAAAAGGCAATGTTCTATCACTTTAGAATTGACGAACACATCGTATCATCAGTAAAACATAAAAATCCTTTCTTGTGTTAATTGTATTAAGATCATGGAAAAATAAAAATATTTCCTCCAGATACTCCTTTATAAAAATTCTCAACTATTGGCAAGTTATAGAGGAGGCACAGCTTGGATGCTGAAGACAATGGAACAATAGAAATAGTGATAAAACAATAATGAGGAGGAGGGGCACCTAGGTGGCTCAATCAGACAAGTGCCCAACTTCGGCTCAGGTCAGGATCTCACTCACAGTTTGGGAATTCGAGCCCCAAGTCCGGCTCTGTGCTGACAGCTCAGAGCCTGGAGCCTGCTTCGGATTTGTGTGTCTCTCTGGGCCCCTCCTCCACTTGCTCTCTGTTTCTCTCAAAAATAAACATTAAAAAAATGTGAAACAAGCAAATAAACAATAATGAGGAGGAGAATGAGAAGGTGGAAGAGCAGATAGTTACTAATATGTACCGAATGTTTATATAGGTGCCCACGGCAGGCCACCCCCAAATGTAGCACAACGGCATATTGATCATTTTGTTTTTTTTGTTTGTTTGTTTTTATTAATTTTTTTTCTCCGTTTTTTATTTATTTTTGGGACAGAGAGAGACAGAGCATGAACGGGGGAGGGGCAGAGAGAGAGGGAGACACAGAATCAGAAACAGGCTCCAGGCTCTGAGCCATCAGCCCAGAGCCTGACGCGGGGCTCGAACTCCCGGACCGCGAGATCGTGACCTGGCTGAAGTCGGACGCTTTAACAGACTGCGCCACCCAGGCGCCCCGATCATTTTGAATTGAAGCTACTTGAGAAGCAACCAGTATAAAGACACTTGCACCCTCCTCTGTCTCCTGAAAGCAGGAAACAAATCTCCCGTATGAAAATACCTTCCCTGTACTAAGAAGTACAAAGACCAGAGATAGGAACTTTAAACTCAAGAAAACTGTAGAAATAAACCTTGTTACTTTTTTTTTTTTTTTACTAATCTACCACATCAGACCAAACTCCACTTAGAATTCCTTACTAACTAAAGCTCACAAACACCTATTTTCCTGATCTTGTAAATTCCTCACAAATCGATTGTCTAAAATGTATAAAAACTGCCTGCCTCAGTCATTTCTTTGGGTCTCAATTTCATTATTGGGTCTCCATGCACGTCTCATGTGTATTGAATTCTCAGTCCAGCTGAAAGAGCTTGAAGGATAGAAGAATTTCCCCTCTCCTACACTTACTATGTGCCAGGAACTGTTCTAAATGTTTATGTTTTAATCCATTCTATCTTCATCATAACTCTATGAGGTAGATACTATTATGCCTATTTTTATAGATAAGGAAACTAAGGCAGTCTGATTCCATTGGTAAGGAGTTTGAAAGACCCCACTCCTTCCTAACAGCAAGTGAAAAGCTCAACAGACTGAAAAATCAACAACTCTTCTTTGATCAACAAGAAGGGAGGAGACTGGGCAAACGCCTGATCTCAAGACTGGGAAGACCTATAAGTGAACAGAGGGAGTTAGCTTACCATGGTATATTCAGGAACAAAAGCCACTGCAGAAACCAGTGCCAGATAAGAACATCTGAAACTGCAAATGACAAATTACTGAAGGCTTAGTGTGGACAGCTCTTGAGAGTTAAAAACTCCAGGAGAGCACAGCCATGGAAGGAGGAGAGCCCACAATATTGTGAGACTTACCTCCAAATGCTCCACCAGGTTCTCACAATAAATATGGGAGCAGAATCCCCTCCTACTTCCAGCAGAGGGAAGGGAAAAGGAACGGTTTTGAAATACACCAGAGTACTCTATCCTTAACAAGGCCTGATCTTAGGGGAAACTAATTAACTAGAGCCTAAGTTTTGGGACTTTTATCAAAGCCTCACTCACCTGGGGGAAAGGAAATAACTCCAGCTAGCACTAGCCATCCCCTCCCACCTGAGGGGAATAAAATAAATTAAAAACACTTGTGAAGTTCACCATGCAGAGATACAGGCTTATTAAAAGACCAAGACCTAATTGCAGGACTATAGGATTCTTCTCCTCCCCAGCCCCACCTCACAGCCATATTACTAAAGCCCTATTTATACCACTTCCTTTCACTCAGTACATCATGTCCAGCTATCAGGAGAAAATTACAAGTCATACCAAAAGGCAAAACCACTATTTGAAAAGACAAAGCAAGCATTAGAACCACACATGGCAGGGATATTGAATTATCTGACCAGGAATTTAAAACACCTATGATTGATATGCTAAGGGCTCTACTGGATAAAGCAGACAGCATGCATAAATAGATGGGCAACGTAAAGCAGAGAGATAGAAATCCTAAGAAAGAACCAGATATAAATGAATGAATGCCTTTGGTGGTCTTATTAGTAGACTGGACTTAGCAGAGGAAAGAATCTCTGAGCTAGAGGACATAACAATAGAATCTTTGAAAACTAAAGTCAAAGAAAACAAAAAGTGAAAAAAAAATATTTTTTTAAATAGAACAAAGTATCCAAGGACTGTGGGACAACTACAAAAGGTATAGCATACATGTAAAGGGAATACCAGAAGGAGAAAAGAGGGAGAAAGGAACAGAAGAAATATTTGAAATAACAATTTCCCTAAATGAATATCAGATGCTAAACCACAGGTTCAGGGAGCTTGGAGAACACCAAACAGGATAAATGCCCTAGAAAACTACACTTAGGCATATTATTTTCAAACTACAGAAAATCAAAGATAAAAAATCCCGACAGAAGCCAGAGGAAACAACACCTTACCTTAAGAGAAACAAAATTACGAATTACATTTAACTTCCCAGAAATCATCTAATCAAGAAGAGAGTGGAGATAAAGTGTTGAGAGAAATTGAGGCACAGCATGACCAAGGAACAAGTAATAAGTGGCAGGATTTAGTTTTGAACACTGACACAGATAATACCTAGAAAATTTCTAAATTAAGAGAGGTGGCATTGTGGTGGAGGGCAGTATGGACTTAAGCCAGCATGCAGGGCTTCGATCCTAGCCACTTCCTACTGGCAGTGTGGACTTGGGTAAGTTATATAACATCTTTGTACCTCTGTGCATCACTATGCCCTCTTCATTTGTAAAATGAGAATACTGGTGCCTACCTCCTAGGTAGCTATGAATTATTATAAGAATTCAGCAAGTAACTATTTCTAAAGCCTGGAATAGTAAGTATTATATAAGAGCTTGCATGTAATTTGGAACTTAGTGTTTACCGTGGGGTCACTGCTATCCAATTCTTTCTGTTCCTCAAGTGCTGCCCTCTTTAGTTTCCTATTGCTATGATCATCCTCCTCTCCTATTTTGTTTTACCTGCCCTTTCCTCATTTTCTGTACTATTTCTTACTTCTATTTCTGTAACCCACTCTCATAATAGGAAGATTTCACTTCCAGCTCATCACTAGTGAACTCCAGTGCTACTTCCCACTCTCTCCCAGCTATTGCAGAGCACTGGCTTCCTGGGCCAGCAGCATGCCATGGCAGCCGGCAGAGAGGATGTGCAATGGCAAGAACCCTGTACAATGAATTCACTGGTGTCCAAATATCTCACAGTGGACAGGAGGCTTGGGAGCTTCTGGAAAGTCAGAGTAAGCCCTATTTAAAGTCTCATAGGAGACTCTAAGCAAGTCACAGTTTTTCTCTCTACATATGTAAAATGGATCTCATACGCTTGCCCACATCAAATTAGGCAATGCATGTTATGAGCTTAATGGTCTGGAGTTACTCCATCTTCATAACAACATGTGAAGAAGTAAAGCCCAGCGACAAGAAGCACAAAAATGTGGTGAGGAATTGCAACAAAAAGCATTAGAAGATAATAGGACCAAGTGCAGTGAATTCCTTCCAGTTCCTACTACTATGTAAGTGTGCCTAGTATGGGTTTCTTTCTATGCATCCTAATGGGATTTGTTGGGTTTCTTGAATCTGAGGGTTTGTATTTTTCCTCAATTCTGGAAACATGTCAGCCATTTTCTCTTTGAATACTGTCATTCCCTTCTGGTACTCTTTTTCGATGCATTTTAGCCCCTTTTACTCTATCATACATACCCATTAACTGCTCATTAATATTTTCCATCTCTTTATCTCTTTCTGTGTGCTATATTTTGGTAAATTCTTCCAATACAACTTCTGATTCACTTGTGATTAAGAATTCTCAGTAGAGACATTTTTGTTTCCCTTCAATAAGCTAAAGATGAGCCAAACAAGTTCTTATCATCTCCCTTTGCAGAGCAGGTATTTCCCCTATCATCCACAATAACTTTTTGAGGCTCCCAGCCATACATGGAGTTTCTGATCCAACTTGCCACCTTGCATGGACCCTAGGCTTTGCTTCCTGATGGTCCTTTAAACCAATGCTAACCTAAGACTTAACAGAAAAAGAAGCCTCTTGGAAAGTGGTGTCTCTGGGAAGCCACTCACTTTGAGATTTGCCCACTTTTCTGAATTGTTTTATGGCCTCCAAGATTTTCCCTTACTTTCTTCTGAAATAGGCAATGAATTTAAATATCATTAAAACATTTTTTTTAGCATTGTTAAGTGCATCATAAAGTGCTAGTTCCTCAGGGTAGCCTATCCATCCTGTTTGCAGAACTAGAAGGTAGGATATTCTTATTCATCTTTGTTCTTTCATGCCTATAAGAGTAGGTGCCTGGCACATAGTTGACATAGAAAAGTATGTGTAGTGAATCACCAAATAGTGGAAAATTTCAACTCAAGATAAAATCATGCACTTTCCCTCCAAGTTATCTACATAAATGGATGCAACTTGATTTTTTTTTCCCTGCTTAGATCAGACACATAATGTTTCACATTTATGCTATACTGACCTTATCTAAGGTGGCAAAGATAAAAAATAAAAATGGGAGTTGTAAAAACAAAAAAAAGAGAAAGGTTAAATATTATTCTCGATATCCAAACATGCGGTAGTGTTATTAATTGGCAAAAACAAATATATATTTGTTTAATTTACTTCTATTTTGGAGTCGATACCAGATAATTTGTAACTTAAACAACTTAAAATTACAGAGTAATACTCTAGGACATACATTTAGCACTAATTTACTCTTCGCGATCACTTCCTCTAAAGTCTCATTTGTTTCCTCTTTCCACAGACTAATGAAAGTATTAATTTCTGGGGATACTGAAGGATCAGGACTTCCATCACATTGAATGTAGTGATTCCACTGTGGAATAAAAATGGTGGAAAGGTCACAATGATGAAATTGCAAAGATTAAATAACTTTTTTCCAAGTATCAGTTCTCATAATCTAGTTTTCCCAATTTAGGTAAAAAAAATTATGACTTTAACTGCCTACTTGAGATATCTCTATAATAACCAAATTCTCTTTATCAAAATAATTTATAAGCCTCAATAGTTCAAATAAATAGCAATTCTAGTAATTGTCATATTTTTAAAAAACAGTATTTATGAGTTGGTTTTGTTTTGCTTTCGTCTCTAAACATATAGCTCCCGTATTTACAAAAGCCAACACTCGGGCTAATTTCTACTTACCAAATTATTACTGTTTTTTGTGGGTTTTTTTTTCCAAATTATTACTAATTGTTAATCACCACTGTCATTTTAGTATGAGTTCTTCCATTCATTTTGCAGTCTATGAAACTTCTACACTTGTAATCATATTGTACTTTGCTTAAAATTATCGTGTAATCATCTTTTGCCATATTATTACAGTTTTTTTTCTTTTTCTCCTTATAAGAACCTTTATTTTTTTCCAAAGTTACACTGTTTTGAGCAATGGTAGATTGACTTAAGCTCAGTTTTCTATTTTAATTCAGAATAATTTCTTCAGTATAGATTCTCCCAAAATTAAATCAGAGTCAAAAGATACAAAAATTTCAAGGGTCTTATTATTGACAATAGTTTTCTACAAAGGTATGTGAATTTACTTTGCTACATGCAATATGAAAGATTTGTCAAATTAGAGATGTTTTACAGACAAATTAAAAATCTGAGGGGATTAAAAAGGATATCAGAGTATAATTTCCTCTTGTGGCACACACAAACACACAAAATCAGTTTTACCTGAGAAAGCAATCTAGTATCTCGTTTCAACTTCTCTGCTTCAGGAAAACACTCCTCTAATAAATAAAGTTCTTCAAGTTCTTCATTCCTCCTTTCTAGATCCTGTTGCATGGGGATACATTGGTGGGCTCTTTAATTTTAGCTTTATGTTTCACAGGTAGCATCTAAACTTTACTTGGCAAAATACTGAGTTTCAAAATGAACACTAAAATTAGTTTGAATGTAACTGGTATTTCCAAAAGGTTTCCTCTGAAACAGAGGTTTGCAAGTTATCTGCAGACACCTGGTGGGTCCCCAAGACTCTTCAGGGATCTGTGAGGTCAAATATGTCTTCATAATAATACTGAAATAGTATCTGCCTCTTTTGCAGTGTATACATTTACACTAATGGTGCAAAATGGTCTAAAATTGCTGGTGTCTCAGCACAAATCAAGGCACAAGCTATACTAGGAGTCATATTCTTTGGGGTTTGTGGGTGGTAAACAGCCATTTTCATATAAGAGTGACCTGAGGAAGTGAAAATTATTAATTTTGTTAAGTGTCAACCCTTCAGTATAAGTCTTTTGATTGTTCTATGTGCATAAAGCGAGAAGTATGCATAAAGCGCTTCTGCCATGTATCAAAGGACAAGGCTGTCTTGAGAAACCACTGCTTGCACGATTATTTGAGTATTTTGGCAGACACTCTCAAAAATGAATGCACTGAGTATGTCACTTTCAGGAAAGAATTAAAAGTATTTGTTACCAATAATAAAATTCAAGCTTTCAAATAAAAATTCAAATTAAACAAAAAAACTTGTATCGACCACTGTGAGCTTGACATTTTCTCAATCCTTAAAAACCTTTCTGATTTGATTGGGGAAGACATCAATGCATGTGATTTTTGGTAACTAATAATAAAAACGTGTCAACATTTGGAAGGAAATTATTCAGTAAACCAAGTTTTTCTAAGCAACCAATGTATGATATTTCAAAATCATACATGGATACAAGATCAATTTAAAGTGTAAGACAGATCAGTGTTTTATTATAACACTATGAAATCTTCATTGATATGATTTCACATTCCATATTAAGAAACTATGACTTACTGAGTTTTGGTATAGAATCAAAAAGAATATCCACAATTACCTGAAAGGCTATTACAATATTCCCCTTTTCCAACTATGATTCTGTGTGAGGCCAGATTTTCTTTATACACTTCGATAAAAACTCATTGTAACAGACAGAATACTGAATAGATATGAGAATCTAGCAGTCTTTTGACATAAAAGAGACTTTAAAAACATAAACAATGCCACTTATTTCTCTAATTTAAAAAATATAGAATGTGTGGTGATGAATGTTAACTAGACTTATTGGAATAATCATTTCACAATATATACAAACATTGAATCACCATGTTTATACCTGAAACTAATACAATGTTATATGTCAATTATAACTCAATAATATATAATTATATGTACAATAGTTTTCTTCCTTAAAATATGTTAATATATTTACTTATTTTTATTAATTTTTATTTTATATAATATTTAATGTCTATTAATATGACGTGTCTTAAAATTTCTCAGTTTGAGTTTCTAATGTGGTAAATATTGAGAAATATGACCCACATAAATAAATTTCCTTGGGGGGGGCCTTCAATTTTTACCAGTTATGAGGCCTGTCGAGATCAGAACTACTGATATGAAAAATCCTGGTAATTCTGGTAAAAAAGAGAAGTAAAACTAAAATATGAGAGGTAGAATTTGAGTTTTGGGGGAGGAAGCCCTGTTTAATTATCTATAAAACAGATCGAGAAAAATAACTTAATGCCTACAAGCAAGGGCTCTGAAGCGAGACCATGTATGTCTAAGTCCTGGCTCTTCAACTCATTAGCTGCTTACCTTCCCTTTTCCTCAATTTCCTTATCTGTGAATTGTGGGTAATAATTTCACTTCTTTATGGTAGGATTAAAGGAGTTAAACCAGTTTACATAGGCCTATACATTAGTGGTAGGTATGGGGGAGAGTGACATTACATGACCAAACAGATTTGATAGCTACATAGTTTGTCTTCATTAATAACATTACTAATGTTTACATACTTTTGCTTCAAGTTGATGCCATTTTTCTCTCTCAATCCGTTGTCTTTCAAGTCTTTCCATTTCTTCTTTTTCATGTTTCACACGGGCGTCCTCTAAAGAACCAAAAAAATTTTTTCTCAGTGATTAAATCAATCTAATTTTAATCCCTTAAAGTTGCTTAAAATATTTTCAAGATATAATGGTAGTGAAATATTTTATAGAACTTACAGCCTATATTATGTGGTAGAAGTAAGACAAATGCTGGATTTCTTTCAAAAAAGTAACATGACTCAAACTTTCTGGCCAAAAAAAATAGGCCCATAATAATATTTCTCTTCTCCAAATTTATTTATTATTTTTTTTTCAACGTTTATTTATTTTTGGGACAGAGAGAGACAGAGCATGAACGGGGGAGGGGCAGAGAGAGAAGGAGACACAGAATTGGAAACAGGCTCCAGGCTCTGAGCCATCAGCCCAGAGCCTGACGCGGGGCTCGAACTCGCAGACCGCGAGATCGTGACCTGGCTGAAGTCGGACGCTTAACCGACTGTGCCACCCAGGCACCCCATCTCTTCTCCAAATTTATAGCAATCCAATAATAATTTTAAATAACAAAAAAATGACAGAACTATCATAGGTAATTAAGGAGAGGTAAAATCTTCAGGAGATTTCCATAAGTTTCTTATATCTACATCATTAGAAGCAATTACCACTTTTCCTAAGTTCGTTTATGTATTTTGAGAGAGAGAGAGAGAGAGTGTGCACAGGTGTAAGCATGGGAGCGGTAAAGAGAAGGAGAGAGAGAATCCCAAGCATGTTCTGTGCTGTCAGCTCAGAGCCCAACAGGCCAATCTCACAAACTGTGAAATCATGACCTGGGTCGAAATCAAGAGTCAGATGCTTAACTGACTAAGCCACTCAGGCACCTCCAGAAGCAATTACCTTAAACTTCTCTTGCTTTCACTATTAAATACGAAAGATATGTTGAAGAATATAAGTTTAATCCAATATAATAAAACTTTCCCCAAGTTCTAGATCCTGATACTGTATTCTTATCATGAGCCACCTAAAAAGGATTTAATAATGATTGTATATAAAAAAAATCAACGTGGAACCTGAGGACAGACTTTTAAAACCTGAATTTGAATCCACAGGTTCTTTAAAAAAAAAAAAATATTTATTTATTTATTTAGAGCACACAAGCAGTGGAGGGGCAGAGAGAGAAGGGGAGAGAGAATCCTAAGCAGGCTCCACCCTATATGTGGAGCCTGAGGTGGGGCTCTATCTCACAACTGTGGGATCACAACCTGAGTCGATATCAAGAGTCAGATACTAAACCAACTAAGCCACCCAAGCACTCCCACACATGCTCTTGATGCTAAAAGGTATACCGGTTTTTTAAATCTCTTTTTGTTATTTTAAATAATAGATATTTTTATTAATTTTTAATTTACTTTTTTTTTTTTTTACAAATGAAAATCCTCTTTAAATTTGGCAAAGGCATATTATTAAACTATAATAACTTAAGCTGTTCTGTGCATTTCTTGTTAGTGTCTATTTCCTATTTCCCATATTTAATGAATTTAAGTTTTAGAATCCATACTGTAGAGTTAGCACCAAAGCCCCTAATTTCATAGGTAAACATAACATTTCAAGACATGATTGCCAGAGTTAGCAAATAAAAATACAAGATGCTCAGTTGAAGTTGAATTTCAGATAAATAAATAGCCTTTTTTTGGGGGGGGGGGGTTAAGTATGTTCCATATTGCATGGAACAAATTATCCCAAATCATCTATTATTTATCTGAAATTCAAACTTAACTGCACATTCTGTACTTTTTTTTAATGTTTATTTATTTTGAGAGACAGCATGCACAAGAGCTGAGGAGGGGCAGAGAGAGAGAGAGAGAGAGAGAGAGAGAGAGAGAGAGAGAGAAGGAGACAGAATCCCAAGCAGGCTCCACACTGTCAGGACAGAGCCCTCTGTGGGTCTCGATCAGATGGCTCTGAGATCATGACCTGAGTTTAAATGAAGAGTTGGATGCTTAACCAACTAAGCTTCCCAGGTGCCCCTCCGTGGGAATTCTGTCTTTTATCTGGCAACTCCACTTCAAGATATATCTCAAAGTGATTGGTATATAGTAACAAAACTTTCTGGGTACGCTTTAAATAGCAGATAACTATTTAAAAAACAGACGAAATTTGGGGCGCCTGGGTGGCTCAGTCGGTTAAGGGTCTGACTTCAGCTCAGGTCATAATCTCACAGTTTGCGGGTTCCAGCCCCACGTAGGGCTCTGTGCTGACAGCTCAGAGCCTGAAGCCTGCTTAGGATTCTGTGTCTTCCTCTCTCTCTGTCTCTTCTCCACTCGCACAGTGTGTGTCTCTCTCTCTCAAAGATAAACATTAAAATTTTTTTTTAAAAATTAAAAAATAAACAGATGAAATTTGAAAAATTGAAGAATTTTGAAAATTCTTTTTAAAAATATTGATGGGAATATAGAAATATCAACTATTGTTTAAGTCCCTGCATGTGAAAATAGTATCACTATGTACTTTGTACCTTCCTCTTTTTGCCGTCTCTCCTCCTCCTCCTGTAGCTGCTTTAACCGTTCAGCTTTGGTGATTTTCTTCTTCCTGGCAGACTTAAATGTCATAACATAAAAAAAGGCTACTAATATACATATCTCTCAAATGCATAAAATACATACCTCTCAAACAGTAATTATGAAAAATACTTTTACTTCCATGAATCCAGTCTTTCATTCATTCAAATAAAGACTACCTATCCTGTACAAAGCCTTGCCTTAATGTATTGAGGACAAAGTATGGAAACAAGAAAAATAAGCAAAGTTATTAAAAGGCAACAGTGACGGTGACAATTTAATTATTATATAATTAATAGTATACAACTGAAATAAGTTTCTTATTCCCAGTTACCACATCTTTAAAATGGTGCTAAATAAGACCTCATTTTATTGTTGTAAAGATTAAAATAAAATATATGTAAAAACAGTTTTAATACTACTGCATGCCTATAATAATTAAAAACATTTTTATGACTAACAGATATACAGAGAGTCATTTTTAAGTTTAGAGGAAGGAGAGATTATTTTCAACAATTGGAATGAAGTAAAATTTTTATAGAGCAGGTAGTATTTAAGTTTGTGCCCAGAAGATTTTAAGATGCAAATATGCAGGGAAGAGTATTTCCTATCTCAAGAAGAGGGAAATGCAGGCAATAAGATATGTAGATGGGATAGCACTGGAAAGGCCAACAAGTTCATGGAGACTGGGGAGATTCCAAGGAAAGGTGATAGAAATGAAAATGGAAAAGAAGGTTGGAGCCTATGCTACAGACGTTGGGCATTATTTTAAAAGAACTGGAAACCTCCTAAAAGTTTTGAGAAGGGCTATGGCTATTAAGAATACAATTTTAGGATTTTGGAAGAAGATGGTGGCACAAGAGGATGCTGGGCTCACCACGTCCTGCTGATCACTTAGATTCCACCCACACCAGCCTAAATAACCCAGAAAACCACCAGAAGACAAGCAGAATGGATTCTCTGGAGCCAAGCGTAGACGAGAGGCCCACGGAAGAGGGTAGGAAGGGCGGAGAGGCGATGCGCGCTACACAGACTGGCAGGAGGGAGCCGGGGTGAAGGGGCAGCCCGCCGGCCAAGCAGAAACTCCGAATCTGGCTGGCAAAAGCGGAGGGGCCGGATGGAGTGTGTTCGGACAGCAAGCAGGACTTAACATCTGGAAGGTTATAAGCTAACAGCTCTGCTCGGAGAGTGGGAGGGCTGGAGGACAACGGGAGGGAGAGTTGTTGAGCCCCGGATGACACAGCTCAGGTTGCCGGGGGACAAAGGCGCTCGCCAGCTCCATCTTCCTCGCCCATCCTCCAGCCAAAACCCCAAAGGGAACCAGTTCCTGTCAGGGAACTTGCTTGCACCGTGCAAACACCCAACACTGTGCTTCTGCGGATCCATCCCTCTGGCGGGTCTGACTCCCTCCTGGTGCCGCAGGGCCCCTCCCAAAGTGGATCACAGAAGGATAAGCGAGCTGAGCCTGCCCCTCCTGCCCCTGTGCACCTTACCGATCCACCACAGCTAATATGCCAGATCCCCAGCACCACAAGCCTGGCAGTGTGCAAGTAGCCCAGACAGCCACGCCACCCCAAAGTGAATCCCGCCCCTAGGAGAGGGGAAGAGAAGGTTCACACCAGTCTGACTGTGGCCCCAGCGGTGGGCTGGGGGCAGACATCAGGTCTGACTGCGGCTCCGCCCACCAACGCGAGTTATTCAATACAGCACAGGGGAAGTGCCCTGTAGTTCCGTACCACATCATGAACTATCCAAAATGATGAAACGGAAGAATTCCCCTCAAAAGAATCTCCAGGAAATAATGACTGCTAACAAACTGATCAAAAAGGACTTAAACAATATAACAGAAAGTGAATTTAGAATAATAGTCATAAAATTAATTGCTGGGCTTGAAAGGACAGCAGAGGCGGAAAGGACAGCAGAGGACAGAAAGGACAGCTGTATAGAGGACAGCAGAGAATCTATTGCTACAGAGATCAAGGGACTAAGGAACAGCCAGGAGGAGCTAAAAAATGCTATATGAGCTACAAAATAAAATGGAGACAACCACAGCTTGGATTGAAGAGGCAGAGGAGAGAATAGGTGAATTGGAAGATAAAATTATGGAAAAAGAGGAAGCTGAGAAAAAGAGAGATTAAAAAGTCCAGGAGTATGAGGGGAAAATTAAAGAACTAAGTGATGCACTAGTAAATCTACGCATAATTGGTATTCCAGAGGAGGAAGAGAGAGGGAAAGGTGCTGAAGGCGTACTTGAAGAAATAATAGCTGAGAATTTCCCTGATCTGGGGAAGGAAAAAGGCATTGAAATCCAAGAGGCACAGAGAACTCCCTTCAGACGTAACTTGAATCGACCTTCTGCATGACATATCATACTGAAACTGGCAAAATACAAGGATAAAGAGAAAATTGTGAAAGCAGCTAGGGATAAACGTGCTCTAACATATAAAGGGAGACCTATAAGACTCGTGACTGATCTCTCTTTTGAAACTTGGCAGGCCAGAAAGGAATGGCAGGAAATCGTCAATGTGATGAACAGAAAAAATATGCAGCTGAGAATCCTTTATCCAGCAAATCTGTCATTTAGAATAGAAGTAGAGATAAAGGTCTTCCCAAACAAACAAAAGCTGAAGGAATTCATCACCACTAAACCAGCCCTACAAGAGATCCTAAAGGGGATCCTGTGAGACAAAGTACCAGAGACATCACTACAAGCATGAAACCTACAGACATCACAATGACTCTGAACCCATATCTTTCTATAATAACACTGAACGTAAATGGACTAAATGTGCCAACCAAAAGACACAGGGTATCAGAATGGATAAAAAAACAAGACACATTTATTTGCTGTCTACAAGAGACTCATTTTAGACCTGAGGACACCTTCAGATTGAAAGTGAGGGGATAGAAAACTATCATGCTACTGGAAGTCAAAAGAGAGCTGGAGTAGCCATACTTACATCAGACAAACTAGACTTTAAATTAAAGGCTGCAACAAGAGATGAAGAAGGGCATCTTCTCATATATAATAATATATACTATATATATATGTGTGTATATATATATATATATATATATATATATATATATATATATAATAATTACAGGGTCCATCCATCAGGAAGAGCTAACAATTATAAATGTCTATGCGCCGAATACCGGAGCCCCCAAATATATAAAACAATTACTCACAAACATAAGCAACCTTATTGATAAGAATGTGGTAATTGCAGGGGACTTTAACACCCAACTTACAACAATGGATAGATCATCTAGACACACGGTCAATAAAGAAACAAGGGCCCTGAATAATGCATTGGATCAGATGGACTTGACAGATATATTTAGAACTCTGCATCCCAAAGCAACAGAATATACTTTCTTCTCGAGTGCACATGGAACATTCTCCAAGATAGATCACATACTGGGTCACAAAACAGCCCTTCATAAGTATAAAAGAACTGAGATCATACCATGCACACTTTCAGATCACAATGCTATGAAACTTGGTATCAACCACAGGAAAAAGTCTGGAAAACCTCCAAAAGCATGGAGGTTAAAGAACACCCTACTAAAGAATGAATTGGTCAACCAGGCAATTAGAGAAGAAATTAAAAAATATATGGAAACAAACAAAAATGAATATACAACAATCCAAAAGCTTTGGGATGCAGCAAAGGCAGTCCTGAGAGGAAAATACATTGCAATCCAGGCCTATCTCAAGAAACAAGAAAAATCCCCAATACAAAATCTAACAGCATACCTAAAGGAACTAGAAGCAGAACAGCAAAGACAGCCCAAACCCAGCAGAAGAAGAGAAATAATAAAGATCAGAGCAGAAATAAACAATATAGAATCTAAAAAAAACTGTAGAGCAGATCAATGAAACCAAGAGTTGGTTTTTTGAAAAAATAAACAGAATGGATAAACCTCTAGCCAGGCTTCTCAAAAAGAAAAGGGAGATGACCCAAATAGATAAAATAATGAATGAAAATGGAATTATTACAACCAATCCCTCAGAAATACAAGCAATTATCAGGGAATACTATGAAAGACTATATGCCAACAAACTGGACAACCTGGAAGAAATGGACAAATTCCTAAACACCCACACACTTCCAAAACTCAAACAGGAGGAAATAGAAAGCTTGAACAGACTCATAACCAGCGAAGAAATTGAATCCGTTATCAAAAACCTCCCAAAAAATAAGAGTCCAGAACCAGATAGCTTCCCAGGGGAGTTCTACCAGACATTTAAAGCAGAGATAATAGGGGCGCCTGGGTGGCTCAGTAGGTTAAGTGTCCCACTTCGGCTCAGGTCATGATTTCACGGTCCGTGGGTTCGAGCCCCGCATCAGGCTCTGTGCTGGCAGCTCAGAGCCTGGAGCCTGTTTCAGATTCTGTGTCTCCCTCTTTCTCTGACCCTCCCCTGTTCATGCTCTCTCTCTGTCTCAAAAGTAAATAAATGTTAAAAAAAAATAAATAAAGCAGAGATAATACCTAACCTTCTCAAGCTATTCCAAAAAATAGAAACGGAAGGAAAACTTCCAGACTCATTCTATGAAGCCAGCATTACTTTGATTCCTAAACCAGACAGAGACCCAGTAAAAAAAGAGAACTACAGGCCAATATCCCTGATGAATATGGATGCAAAAATTCTCAATAAGACACTAGCAAATCAAATTCAACCGTATATAAAAAGAATTATACACCATGATGAAGTGGGATTCATTCCTGGAATGCAGGGCTGGTTCAACATTCGCAAATCAATCAACATGATACATCACATTAATAAAAGAAAAGATAAGAACCATATGATCCTGTCAATCGATGCAGAAAAAGCATTTGACAAAATACACCATCCTTTCTTAATAAAAACCCTCTAGAAAGCCGGGATAGAAGGAACATACTTAAACATCATAAAAGCCATTTACGAAAAGCCCACAGCTAACATCATCCTCAATGGGGAAAAACTGAGAGCTTCTTCCCTGAGATCAGGAACACGACAGGGATGTCCACTCTCACCGCTGTTGTTTAACATAGTGTTGGAAGTTCTAGCATCAGCAATCAGACAACAAAAGGAAATTAAAGGCATCAAAATTGGCAAAGATGAAGTCAAGCTCTCACTTTTTGCAGATGACATGATATTATACATGGAAAATCCGATAGACTCCACCAAAAGTCTGCTAGAACTGATACAGGAATTCAGCAAAGTCGCAGGATACAAAATCAATGTACAGAAATCAGTTGCATTCTTATACACTGATAATGAAGCAACGGAAAGACAAATAAAGAAACTGATCCCATTCACAATTGCACCAAGAAGCATAAAATACCTAGGAATAAATCTAACCAAAGATGTAAAAGATCTGTATGCTGAAAACTATAGAAAGCTTATGAAGGAAATTGAAGAAGATATAAAGAAATGGAAAATCATTCCGTGCTCATGGGATGGAAGAATAAATATTGTCAAAATGTCAATACTACCCAAAGCTATCTACACATTCAATGCAATCCCAATCAAAATTGCATCATCATTCTTCTCGAAGCTAGAACAAGCAATCCTAAAATTTCTATGGAACAACAAAAGGCCCCGAATAGCCAAAGTAGTTTTGAAGAAGACGACCAAAGCAGGAGGCATCACAATCCCAGACTTCAGCATCTACTACAAAGCTGTAATCATCAAGACAGCATGGTATTGGCACAAAAACAGACACATAGACCGATGGAATAGAATAGAAACCCCAGAACTAGACCCACAAAAAGTATGGCCAACTAATCTTTGACAAAGCAGGAAAGAATATCCAATGGAAAAAAGACAGTCTCTTTAACAAATGGTGTTGGGAGAACTGGACAGCAAAATGCAGAAGATTGAAACTAGACCACTTTCTCACACCATTCACAAAAATAAACTCAAAATGGATAAAGGACGTGAATGTGAGATACGAAACCATCTAAACCCTAGAGGAGAAAACAGGAAAAGACCTCTCTGACCTCACCCGTAGCAATTTCTTACTTGACACATCCCCAAAGGCAAGGGAATTAAAAGCAAAAATGAACTACTGGGACCTCATGAAGATAAAAAGCTTCTGCACAGCAAAGGAAACAATCAACAAAACTAAAAGGCAACCAACGGAATGGGAAAAGATATTTGCAAATGACATATTGGACAAAGGGCTAGTATCCAAAATCTACAAAGAGCTCACCAAACTCCACACCCGAAAAACAATCCAGTGAAGAAATGGGCAGAAAACATGAATAGACACTTCCCTAAAGAAGACATCCGGATGGCCAACAGGCACATGAAAAGATGCTCAATGTCGCTCCTCATCAGGGAAATACAAATGAAAACCACACTCAGATATCACCTCACGCCAGTCAGAGTGGCCAAAATGAACAAATCAGGAGACTATAGATGCTGGAGAGGATGTGGAGAAACGGGAACCCTCTTGCACTGTTGGTGGGAATGCAAACTCGTGCAACCGCTCTGGAAAGCAGTGTGGAGGTTCCTCAAAAAATTAAAAATAGACCTACCCTATGACCCAGCAGTAGCACTGCTAGGAATTTACCCAAGGGATACAGGAGTACTGATGCATAGGGGCACTTGTACCCCAATGTTTATAGCAGCACTCTCAACAATAGCCAAATTATGGAAAGAGCCTAAATGTCCATCAACTGATGAATGAATAAAGAAATTGTGGTTTATATACACAATGGAGTACTACGTGGCAATGAGAGAGAATGAAATATGGCCCTGTGTAGCAACGTGGATGGAACTGGAGAGTGTGATGCTAAGTGAAATAAGCCATACAGAGAAAGACAGATACCATATGTTTTCACTCTTATGTGGATCCTGAGAAACTTAACAGGAACCCATGGGGGAGGGGAAGGAAAAAAAAAAAAGAGAGGTCAGAGTGGGAGAGAGCGAAAGCTAAGAGACTCTTAAAAACTGAGAACAAACTGAGGGCTGATGGGGGGTGGGAGGGAAGGGAGGGTGGGTGATGGGTATTGAAGAGGGCATCTTTTGGGATGAGCACTGGGTGTTGTATGGAAAAGAATTTGACGATAAATTTCATATATTAAAAAAAAGAATACAATTTAAAAAAACTAACCTTGTATTAGGAAAAAATGATTATGAAGAAGACACCATTTGAGTGACTATTAACAGTAGTTACTAAAACTAAAGTCATGACTGTAAATACTGATAGGAGAATGGGTCCAATAAATATTATATCAACTAACTTATTTGATATAAGTAAAACTGGAGACAAGGAGAGGAATAAGTTAAAGAAGAGTCAAAAAGAAAAACTGTAGTCTAGAACAAGCAAATTTGAAAGAAACACTGTTGAAAGGAGTTTGAATATAATTAATATGAAGTGCTAGTAGGGCATCCAGGCAATGTTTACAGACACTGAACTTGGGGAACTGAGGTTTAGCAAACAGATCAGGGCTACAGAATACAAGTTTGAGAACTATCTTGGTGGTAACCACCTCCCCTCCATTTTCCCTAAAGGAAAGTATAGGAAGAAAAGAGGACTATCTAAATTTAGCAATCAATAGAATGGTTAATCCTTGGAATATACAGACTTTCGGATGACTATCTTCTCTTTTTGGCTCACCCACTGCATAATGCTCCACTGGAATCTCCAATCCATTAGCCCTATCACGTCTTCCTTGTTTATCAACCCCCTCATACCTTCACTTCTTTACCCAGGTTAGATTTCACAGCTCATCACATAATCACTACTTTATATATTTCCACCTCCCCTATTTCTCTGTCCCTCTGAGAAGCTCCGCTGGCAAATTCTTAGTTCTAGTGAAACTCAATTCTCCCATTTATTATGCATTAGTAATATAAGCAGCTGAAACTTGCCAGAGAAAAATACATGAGTGCAAATTTATTAACACAAATTTTAAACAGACTTTGTACCATCCAGTATTCCTACTACTATTTCATTCCCCTGACTCTTCAAACCTGCAAAATACTCTCCTCTTTCCTGCTCTCGGCTGTTGACCTTCTCTCTCATATCACCAGAAACTCTGGAATAATCTCAGTTCCACGCCCAAATCTTTGTACCTATCTTTGTCTACCTTCCCTCCCATTATGGTTTATGATCTAATGTAACATACTTCTGCTATTTAAGGCTGAACCTGCCGATGTTACACTGGATCTTATCCTTTATTGCCTATTTAATAAGACTTGGCTCCTGTAATTAATACCTCTAGTTATTCATAAATTTCTCCCTCCCTAGATTTCACATCCCTTTCCATCTTCTGCTCCAATTTTGTTACCCTTTATATGAGACGACCTAAAAAAGACTTGCCTAACTGCTTCCACTTTCCCATTTTCTTCATGGACCACTCCAGTCAGGCTTTCATTTCTATTTCTCTGTTAAAACCTCTCTTGTCAAGGAATCAAGATTGCCATGTTTCCAATGCTAATGGTCAATTTTCAGCCCTCATTTTAACCATCTGTCATCATCATTTGGCCAAGTCTTCTTCTTCCTTCTTGAATTATTTTTTTTCGTTAGGCCTTTAGGTTACAACTGTCTGATTTTGCTTCTTCTCTCATAGGTCCCTCCTCTGCAGACTTCTTTTCTGGCTTCTCCTTCAGCTTCAGCTATGGCTAATCAGTAACTTTTAAAATCATTTAAAATTTTTTTTAATTTTAAATTTTAAATTTTTTTGAAAAGCCAACTACTCCCCTTCACACATTTTTAACTTGGCATTGAAAACTTTTCATCATAAGTTTAAATAGCTACAAATGTACTTTCCAGTATAAAATAAAACTTTTACATCTCTTTCTAAAATATATTCATCACTATATAAAATACATCCAATACAATCTACATATCAGTGATTGAATATCCAATATCATATATTTTTTAAAATATGAACAAGATTATTTAATAAAAACTTTAATCCTTTTTCTCTTTGACCTCATATTTCATTCGACTTCTCTCACAGAACCTTATCCTAATGTAATATATTTGAAAAAATTTTGATATTTATCTGTTACAAAAGTATGTACAAAAATTTTAAATATTTAATTCCTTGCCTCTAAGTTTCTGGGTAATAAAAAATTTGCTCTGGATTTAATCTCATAATTATTTTCAGTATACAAATGAACCAAGCAGCATATTATATTACAAATTTTGATAAGCAAACATGACATTGCTCATGATCCATGGATAGATATTAGCTATTGCTGAATGAAACAAGGATTCAGATGGATTCTAATTTTTACAAATAGAAGAAATTAGAAATCTGATTTATATTTAAAAATTTTTTTTTTTTTTTCAACGTTTATTTATTTTTGGGACAGAGAGAGACAGAGCATGAACGGGGGAGGGGCAGAGAGAGAGGGAGACACAGAATCGGAAACTGGCTCCAGGCTCCGAGCCATCAGCCCAGAGCCTGATGCGGGGCTCGAACTCACGGACTGCGAGATCGTGACCTGGCTAAAGTCGGACGCTTAACCGACTGCGCCACCCAGGCGCCCCAAAATCTGATTTATATTTAAAAGCCAGTGGAAAACAGGTTTGTAACAGCTATCTCATGAAGTTCTTTGCATCCTTCCCATATCAGATGCCAAAAATTACATTGATTTACCAAAAAAAGAGCACCTAGAGATAATCATTGACATTTGTTAAGATTGTCATTTTTTCCCTTTAATTTTGAAAAAATTTATTCATTTATTTTGAGAGAATGCATGCATGAGCAGGGGAGGGGCAGAGAGAGAGAGAGAGAGAGAGAGAGAGAGAGAGAGAGAGAGAGAATATCCCAAGTAGGTTCCACACTGTCAGTGTAGAGCCAGATGCAGAACTCATACTCAGGAACCATGAGATCATGACCTGAGCCGAAATCAAGAACTTTTTAATGTTACAAACTGTTACTCTGTATCCATCAAACATTAACTCCCCTTCCTCCTGTGACCCTAGCCCCTGACAACCACCATTCCACTTTGTCTCTGAATTTGACTACTCTAGATATTTCACATAAGTATAATAATACAATAGTTGTCCTTTTGTATGTTTTAGATCTTTGGATATGTGTTACGGCTTGTAAGATCCACCCATGTTGATGGATATAGCTCTAGCTATAGATTTTTCACTGCTGAATAGTAACTCATTTTTATACTGATAGATATTGGATGGTTTCTAACTTGTTACCATCATAAATGATGCTGCTATAAACCTTCAAGTGTATGCATCCTGGTGTCCATTTGCAAGAGTTTCTCTACAGTGTATAGCTAGGAGTAAAACTGGTCGATATGTGCATTTTCAACCTTATTGAAGATGACCTTTCCAAAGTATTTCAACTTATACTCCCATAATCATTATACAAATCAATGTTAGTTTCAGTGCTTTTGTTTCTCTAGTAGTTGGATTTAGTTTTTGGGTTTTTTTTCCCCACAATACCTTTATCACGCTAAGGAAGTGCCCTTTAACATATTAAACGGTAATGTATAGTAATTGAATTTCCAACTCAATCTGATTCCATTCATTTAATTTCCTATGTTAAACCAATTCTGCCTTCTGGAGATAAACTGAATTGGGTTAGAACTTATTATCACTCTATATACTTCCAGATTGAGCTTCCTAACCTTTTCTTTAGAAATTTTGTACTTAAGCTCATGAATGGGCTTCAATTTTCCTTCCTCACACTATTCTCAGGATACCCAGGTAACTAAAAATGAATTAGGAGTGTTACCTCTTTCTTTATACTCTAGAAGAATTTGCATAAAAATGAAATTACTTATTTATCTTTGAATGAAGACCTAGCTAACAAACACTTGTAGACTTAGAATTTTCTTTCTGGGAAGATTTTTAACCACTGATGTAACTTTTCAAATGATTATAGGACTACTCAGGTTTTCTACTTATGATACAGTTTAAGTTTTTTTTTTTTTTTCCTGGCCATTTGTCTAATTCATCTAAATTTTCTAACTTACTGACACATAAAGCTATTCAAATAATAATTTATTATTAAAGTCATATTTCCCTTTTCATTCCTAATATTCATTATTTATGCCTTTCGTTCTTCTTGATAAAATTTACCAGCGGATTGTCTATTTTATCAGCATTTTCAAAGAAATAAGTTGTGGCCTGTTCATTCAATTATTTTAAGAAATACTGAGAATATAACATGTGATGGGCATTTGAGATATACCAGTAAACAGACAAAAATCTTTTGAGCTTATATTCAAATAGGAAGAGAAAGACAAAAACAATAAATAAAATTTGAAAATAAGTTATAAAACATTTTAGAGGATGAAAGTGCTATGGAGGAAAACAAAGGGGCTCCAGACTGCAGGCATAGTTAGAGAAGGGATGAATTACAATTTCAAACAGAGTGGTTAGGATGGGCCTCAAGGAGAAGGTAACATTTCTTTGAGGACCTGAAGGATATGAGGTTATTGATTCTCTTCATTGTATGTCTTCTATTTCATTAATTTTTCTAGATCTTTATTATTTCCCTCCCTCCTTACTTTGAATTTTCCTTTTGTTACTTCTTTTTTTTAATGTTTTATTTTATTTTTGAGAGACAGAGAGAGAGATGGGGGGGAGGAGGGGTGCGGGGGGTGGGGGGGGGGGAGACAGTGCGAGCAGGGGAAGGACAGAGAGGGAGACACAGAATCCGAAGACAGGCTCCAGGCTCTGAGCACAGATACCGACGGGAGGCTCAAACTCACAAACCATGAGATCATGGCCTGAGCCCAAGTTGGACGCTTAACCGACTGAGCCACCCAGACGCCCCTTCTTTTGTTACTTCTTGAGAGGATGCTTAATGTTTTAGTCTTTTTTCTTCTTCTGCAAGTATTTAGGGCTATACATTTTTCTGTAAGTATTGCTTTAGATACATTCAACAAATTTTCAAGTATTTTCCTTATCATTGACTTGTATCTTCTGACTTCCATTATCTTACTTCTTGACCCACTAGAAAGTTTTAAGAATTCCCAGCATATTGGATCTTCCTGTTTATAACTGATTTGATTTCTTTAAAGCTTAATCTCATTGAGGTTATAATACATGCTCTGAACTGTTTCAATCTTTTGAACTCTGAGAATATGTTTATGTCACAGTACATTGCCAATTTTGTGCAAAAATGTGTTTAAAATTCTCTAGTTGTTGAGTGCAGTGTTCTAAATGTTTACTTCATTAGATTTGTTCATCATGTTGTTCCAATCTTCTAAATCCTTATTTTTTAATAGTTGTTCTATAAGTTACTGAAAGAGGAAATCTTCCACTATGATTGTGGACTTGTCTATTTCTGCTGATCTCTGAATTCGTGAATTGCATATTTCAATTATATATTTGTATATATACAAACTTATATACAAATTATATTTTCTTGGTTAGTCAAATCTTTATCATTACAAAATGACACTCTTCGTTTCTAGAATTACTTTTGGTTTAAAAAATCTATTGTGTCTAATATTAATATAGCAATATCAGCTTTCATTTTTCTAGTATTTGCATAGCATATCTTTTTCCATCATCTTAAACTTTTCTGTATCTTTATTCTTTAGATGGTGTTTGTTAAAAGGTTATTGTTGGAGTTTATTTTTTATCCAATCTGGCAATCTTCCCCTTTTGATTTTTGATTTTGGGGTGTTGTGCCTTCTTTTTGTATTCTTTCTTGACACCTTTTCAATGGATTTCTTTTTGGGGGGGGGTCAATATACTATTTTCCCTTTACTAATTTGGAAGTTATATATCTGTTTATATCATTTCAGTGACTGTCCTAGAAAGTCAACATATATACCAAATATAAGAATACATTTAGGGGCGCCTGGCTGACTCAGTTGATGAAATGTCCAACTTTTTTTATTATTATTCATTTTTGAAAGAGAGAGAGACAGAGTGTGAGCAGGGGAGGGGCAGAGAGAGGGAGACACAGAATCCAAAGCAGGCTCCAGGCTCTGAGCTGTCAGCACAGAGCCCGACACAGGGCTCGAACCGTGACATCATGACCTGAGCCGAAGCTGGATGCGTAACTGACCGAGCCACCCAGGTGCCCCAAGAGTCCAACTCTTGATTTCAGCTCAGGTCATGATCTCACAGTTCGTGGGTTCCAGCCCTGCATCAGGCTCTGCGCTGACAGCACAGAGCCTGCTTGGGATTCTCTCTCTCCCTCTCTCTCTGCCCACTCCCCTTGCTCGCATACTCTCTCTCCTCTCAAAAATAAACTTAAGGGGCACCTGGGTGGCTCAGTTGGTTGAACGTCCAGCTTTGGCTCAGGTCATGATCTCACAGTTCATGGTTCAAGCCCCGCATCAGGCTCTGTGTGGATAGCTCAGAGCCTGGAGTCTGCTCTGTCTCTCTCACTCTCTGCCCTCTCCTGCTTGTACTCTCTTTCTTTCCCAAAACTAAACTAAACTAACAAACTTAAAAAAAAAAAAGAATATATTTATCCTACTACCAAACAGTACAAGGACTTTAGCACATCTTAATTTATACTCCTCCTACCTAGATTATATGTTATTGCTGTCAAGTATCTTTTTATAACAGTAATTATAACAGATATAATTCACATACCATACAATTCATCCATTTAAAGTGTACAATTCAGTGGCTTTTAGTGTATTCAGAGTTGTACAACCACCACCATAATAAATCTTCATCACTCCTCAAAAAAGAAATCCCATAGCCATTAGCAGTCATCCCTTCCCATTTTCTCTCAACCCCCCAGCTCAAGGAAACTACTAATCTACTTTCTCTATAGATTTGCCTATTCTGGACATTTTATATAACTTGAGCCTTACAGTTTGAGGTGTTTTGTGACTGGCTTCTGTCACTTAACATAATGTTTTCAGAGTTCATCCATGCTGTGGTATGTATCAATACTACCACTTTATGGCTGATTTCATTGTATGGATATATGACATTTTGTTTACTTATTCAGCAACTGATAAAAATTTTGGGTCCAGTTTGTTGTCCTGTATCTTATTTTTTAAACCTACGTGTTATTTTGATTATTGTTTTATACCTTACACATATAATGTGTTTTGCAGGTGGTAAACTCAGTTTTTGCCTGAGAAAATATTTTTATTTCACCTTTATTTCTGAAAACGATTTGAGCTCATACAGAATTCTAAGTTGGCATTTATTTACTTTCAGCACCTTGAAGACCATCCCATTGTCTTTGGCTTCCACTGTTGCTGTTAAGACCAGAGCTCAAGTTTTGCTCAGTTCTGCAAATGCCCTCATGATAAAAACAGTTTTAAGTGCTTCCCTTACTTCTTTGGTTGTTTAGGTTTTCTCCTGATAATTTCTTACTATCTTATCAAATCTTACTTGCTTTAAAGATGGTAGTTTTGATCTATATGTACATATTTTAGTCAGCATTTATTGTTTTTAGCAGAAAGTTTGATCCAAAAAAACTTAAGCCCAATATTACTAGAAATGAAAAAAACCAAAATAATATTTTTGATAAAATTACTTTTTCTTAGCACTTCCTTTAAATTGATTGAAACATTACAACTGCAGATTTCACTCAAAGTATTTTTTAAAAATCTATTTACCTAATTAGCAAAACCCAGCCTTCAAAGTTAAGCCAATGGGCCGTATCACAATTACTTCCTATCACATTCAGTCTGACTTCATTTCTCAGTACAAATAAATGTGTTAATACACATCACCATGACAAGCTACCTTATGTTTTATAATGAGCCAGGTATGAATTGATTTCCTCACACATTGTTTTCAAAAGCTGTAATTTTAATGTTCTGAACTTAACACCATTTATATTTTAGGGTCAACACTGAACATTCCATAGAAACCAGGACTCAAATTTTAGGCAACCTGAGCCTGTTTGTGAATACAGATCTTCCTTGAGATAGGGTTACATCTTGGTCAATGCATTTTAAGTTGAAAATATGGTTAAGTCAAAAATGCACTTAGTACACCTAACCTACCAAACATCAGAGTTTAGCCTAGCCTACCTTAAAAGTGCTTAGAATACTTACATTGGCCTACAATTGGACAAAATCATCTAACACAAAGCCTATTTTATAATAAAGTATTGAGTATCTCATGTTATGTATTGCATATTGTACCGAAAGTGAAAAACAGAATGGGTACAGAATGGTTATAAATGCTTTGGTTGTTTAACCTTGTGATCATGTGGCTGGCTGGGAGCCGTGTCTCACTGCTGCTACCCAGAATGAGAGTATTGTGCCACTTATCACTAGTGCAAGAAAAGAGCAAAATTCGAAGAATGGTTTCTACTGAATATGTATCACTTTTACACCATCATAAAGTTGAAAAATCACAAGTAGAACCACTGTAATTTGGGGAACATATGTATAGCATTCTAAAATTAAAATAGGATTTAAAGTACAGATGTGAACACTAAGTCCCCCCCATCCCCACCTTTGCCCATTATTCATAGTTCTACAGCTGGTGGTACTCAGGCACCATTCTTAACCTATTAAAATAAAATAAATTCAAATAAAACTATTCTAAGTCCTGTGAAATATCTTTTTTTTTATTGTTGTACTACTAAAGTTGTATTATTAAAAAGAATTCAAATATCAAAATTTCATTATTAATGTTATTTTCTTTACTGGAAGAACAGTCGTAATTATTAGCTGGGAACAACTGGAATCATCTATGCATTCATCAATCTGCATTGCAATTCTCCCCTACTATCTAATTAATGTCTTCTGCTACTTCATGTATTCTATGAAGTACAGTGGTTTCTGAAAAAAAAAAAAATACTGATATAAATGCAGTGATAGATCTTTTAACAGTGTACCTTTTCTGTAGTCTTGTACAATTTTCCTAGCTTTTGCAACAGATAATTCTAATTTATGTAAAGTTTCACAAGCATCTTTAGGGTCTATGTAAAAATATTAAGGTTATTTACATTTTTGTTGATACATTTAATTTCTCTTCATTAAAAAAATTAATATTATTTTTGGAGTCTGGATGTTTTATCCATAAATTACAGGGGCACCTATGTGGCTCAGTTGGTTGGGCATCCAACTTCGGCTCAGGTCATGATCTCACATCTGTGGGTTCAAGCCCCGTTATCAGGCTCTGTGCTGACAGCTCCAAGCCTGGAGCCTGCTTTGGATTCTGTGTCTCCCTCTCTTTCTGTCCCTCCCCTGCCCTCACTCTGTCTGTCTCTCAAAAAATAAAATAAAACGTTAAAAATAAATAAATAAGTAAATAAATTACATTGTGAGAGGGTTTTTAGCATCATCATATCACAATAATCTCATGGGTATTGTCACTAAAAATTATTATCAGTTCCACAATTCAAGATAACAATGTATAAGAAATCCAGAATATCTCAATACCTCTGATGCCACATTTTGCCACAAAAGACAAAATGTCCCTTGGTAACTTGATTAGAGAGAGTTTTACCAACATCCATATCTGATTTGTCCCTCAGTTTCATAGTCCAGGCCCTGGCACAGTGAACCGCTAAGATTTGGATATGTTTTGTTTTGTAAAGCAAAAGGGTAATTGTGAAAAGTCAGGACTTCAAGACAGATTTTTTTTTTCCCCCAGGAAAGGGGAAATATGGAAGTTGATGATCTGGAAATTGATTTCCATAAAACTATCTGTGTCCTAGCATCCTTAGAAAACCTTTGTGTATCTCTGAGAGTACTCTTTACGTGTATAAGTAGGTTAATTTCAGTGAAAAACTTCTAATCTAGACTGCTGCAATAGCTTCATAACTGGTCCTCCTGCTTCTACTCTTGCTTCCCTACAGTGAATTTTCCTCTCACCTTTTAAAAATGTAAATCAGACCATGTCACTCTTCTGCCTACAACTTTCCCAGGCTATCCACCATTCTCAGAATAAAACCCAAACATTTCACTATGGTCTACTTGGCTATTTTTGCAATGTGTCTCTTCTTTCTAGAATGCTTATCCCCTAGATAACTATTACTAATTAAGCAACTCCCTTGCTTCTTCTAGGTCTCTACTTAATTTCCTTAACATCCTGTATGAAATAGCATCACCATTATCCCCTACCCCACATTTCTCACTGACCCCTTTCTTTGTTTTCTGTATTTTCAATGCTATCTGATACTATATTATTTTTTCCTTCTTTTTTTTGAAATGTTTATTTTTGAGAGAGAGAGAGAGAGAAAGACAGAGAGGGAGTTGAGGGAAGGGCAGAGAGAGGGGGAGACACAGAATCCGAAGCAGGCTCCAGGCTCTGAGACGTCAGCACAGAGCCCAACACGGGACGCAAATTCATGAACCATGAGATCATGACCTGAGCAGAAGCCAGACACTTAACCCACTGAGCCACCCAAGTGCCCCAATATTATATTATTTCTTCAATTCTCCTCCCCACACAGAATGTAAACTTCGGAAAATGAAACTACTATCTAAAAAGATATCTGCACCCCCATGTGCATGGCAAGACATGGAAACAAGCTAAGTATCCATCCACAGATGAATGGATAAATATATGTAAATGGAATATTATTCAGCCATAAAAAAGGAGAAAATTTTGCTATTTGTGACAACATAGAGAAATGAGGGCATTATGCTAAGTGAAGGAAGTCAGAGATAATCACCACATGATCTCCCTTGCACGTGGAATCTAAAAAAGCTATATATTCTATAGAAAGCTATGTATTCTGTAGAAATAGAATAAACTGGTGACTTCCAGGGGCTAGGCCATGGGGGAAATGGGCAAATATCTGTCAAAGAGTATAAATTTCTAGTTATAAGATGAATAAATTCTGGAGATCTACTGTATAGCATGCTGACTATAGTTAACAATACTGTATTGTGTATCTGAGACAAATTAAGACAGTCGGTCTTAAATGTTTTCATGACACACACACACACACACACACACACACACACACACACGCTGGTAATTACATGAGGTGATGGATGTGTAATTAACCTTAGTTTGGTAATAATTTCATAATATATAAGTATATCAAATCGTTATGTTGTATGCCTTAAACTTACACAATGTTATATGTCAATCATATCTCAATAAAGCTGCATAAAAAAAGAATGTAAGCTTCATGAGATCAGGGACTCTCTCTTGCTCCTGTTCTCTTAATGTCTACAACACTGCTAAATCAATGAAATAAGTATTCTTCCATATTTCTGCAAGGCCTTAAATACAAGATCTTCATTCCTACCTTGTTTGTGGTAGCAAAAAATAACATAAACAACAAACAAATACAAATAAACAACATAAAAATCAGAGTACATACTTTCAATGAAACATGATGCAGCTGTGAGAAGAAGTGGCATTATCTCAATGTGCTGAAAGAAAAAGTTTCCAAAGACATACTTATTCTATCCAAACTATGATGCCATTAGATGTAATGTACCTTTAAATTACTACCAAAAAAGGGAATGCCCAAGATGGAAGTCTAACAGGAGATGCCTGTATAAAGCCGGATATGAGTAAAGAGAAATGAACTCACAACACAGAAAGATACAGCAAGAAAACTTACAGATCTCAATCCTGAAAATGAATAGAAAGAGAAAAAAAAAAATCCCTGAAAATTTAGGCCACAAGCCAGTTCATGTGAATTTGCTGTCTGACTCATACCATTAGTGTGGTCCAAAAACCCACAAGCAGAGAATTTAAAGCAGTATCAGGTTGTGAGTAAGCCCATGTGACTGACAGAAGCAAACATCCTCTCTGGAAGAAATGGATGTCAATCCAAGACTACGATGACTGTAAGATGATATAGATACATCTCAATTTTAGTAAAGTGTAAAAAGATGAGTATCCTAGAATATATTAAATACAGTCTCATTAAGTGATAAAGAGAAGCTGCAGGATACTCCCATCTGTGGGGAGAAAAAGATGTGTGTGTACTTCTCAATGCTAAGACAATTTAATGAAACGACATGCAATAGTTTTTCTAGTCTTGAGTAAGAGGAAATTTTCTGGTTTTTATGCTATTTTAATTTTGTACCATGTGCATATATTACTTTCCCTTAAAAAAACTGTGACAAATCAGAGAGAATAAAATATATCTTTCAATGTTTTCTTAACTATACTTACAGACTCAATTCATCCCCAACCACAATCTTTAAGAATGGAATAAATAAAAAGGGAGAGATTTACTCCTTACGTTTGGTCTCAAATTTCACAGGCTTACTATCACGATTCTCTAAGGGATACAACACTCTGAATAAAAGAATATAGAAGTATTTATGTAGCATCCATGCATACACAATTAAGCACCAAATCATTTGGAACAATGAGTTTTCACATTGAAAACAATGCCTCTAAAATTTCACAATCTAAAGCCAAAAATGAAAATCCACACAAACCAATAAACTATTATAGACCCACGTACAAATAATTGTAGTCCTCCAGAATATTTCCATGAGAATGTGTCCTGAGCCTTCATAAATTTTGTTCAGTTATATCCATAGCCCTTAAAACAATACCAGGTTGGTAGTGAGTCCAAGGGACTGAGAGAAGTAAACACAGAGGCACTCAACAGTATGTCTTGAAGCAATGTTTAATAGTGTAAATATTGAATACATACATTTAGATAAGCATTGCCTTTAAATAGTCAAAGCCTGAGGTGTTTTTAAATGGTGGCAGGGTACATGGGGTTTCACATATTCATTAGACAAATACTGATTCAATGTCTACTATGTGCCAGGCACTGAGCTAAACGCTATGAACATAAAAATAAATGACATGCTCCTGACCTTGAACAGCTCACCCCACATGGGGCTCTGGGCTGACAGCACAGAGCCTGCTTGGGATTCTCTCTCTCCCTCCCTCTGTGCCCCTCCCCACTCACACTGTCTCTGTCTCTCTCAAAATAAAAATAAAAATAAAAATAAAGTTAAAATCTACTCAATGAAAAAAGAAAAAGGCATCCTAGGCATCCCTAATTAAATTCAATTTCTTGAATTAAGTTAAATTAAATTAAATTAAATTAAATTTCTACAAAGTACAAAAGAAAATCAAGTATGCATTACTATACAATGCTCTTAAAGACCTATTACCTTAGGGTCCACTCTTAAAGTTTTGTAACTTGGGGCGCCTGGGTGGCGCAGTCGGTTAAGCGTCCGACTTCAACCAGGTCACGATCTCACGGTCCATGAGTTCGAGCCCCGCGTCAGGCTCTGGGCTGATGGCTCAGAGCCTGGAGCCTGTTTCCGATTCTGTGTCTCCCTCTCTCTCTGCCCCTCCCCCGTTCATGCTCTGTCTCTCTCTGTCACAAAAATAAATAAACGTTGAAAAAAAAAAAAAAAGTTTTGTAACTAAATTTTTGCGTTTATCTGGAAGAAAGAAAAGGGGTTCTGAATCTAACATTTTCTAGAGCACAACTAATAAAAAGCCCCAAATCTAGGTACATGTAAAAACTAAAGACTATTTTTAAGTCTTTGTGAAACTAGGAATATCTTTTTATATCAAATGTGAAATACGTCCTGTTTTGTAAAGGATTATCCATGATTTAAATAGCATTAATATCTATAAAGTAAGCTTAGTAAACCCTATAAACCATAATAAAACTAACTAGAAAACGTTTAAAATGTCTGTTCATACAACGTCAGTGTTTACAAGACTATCTATTTTGAGAAAATAATTTCTACCTACCTTTTTTGCTTTGGGACCCTGAAAGTCGGAAAAACAAAAGGATTGATAAATTTTTTAAAACTCAGATATTTTTAACAAAAGTACCAAGATTATGTAAAACGCGAAAATTAGGAGAAGCCAGATAAAAAGCATAAGGAAACTCTCTGTACCATCTTTGCAACTTTAATGTAAATCTAAAATTATCTCCAAATGAAGTCTTTTTAAAAAGAATTTAGACAAAACTACAAGCAGGTCTAGGAAAAACTAAAGTAGTTCATCCACTGAAGCATCTTTTTAAAATTATACTCTTTAAATCTTACATTCTTTCTTATGACAATCACTCCATGATCTATGCAGAATGATGGGACCTAAACCTATACAGAGTAGCAGTCAGAAACTGCTAGTTTAAACGGTTCCAAAGAACAATAATGATTAAGTACTGGTACTGATGTCAAATTTGAAAGTGTGGAAATGATTTCATAAATAAATTACCTTTCTGTGATTAGATTGCTAAGTTTATAGAAAGAAAATCAGTTATTTAAAGCAAGCAAATCTATGATAAAATGATTCTGTTCAGCAATGTGTCTTAATGCAGATCTATTCTTTGGAAATTATCTTGGAAAGCACAGTATTTCAATAAATATTTACCACTGGCATTATCATTACAAGTGATTCAATAACACTACTTGTAATTTCCTGATTAGGCTCATGTGTCCATTAAGTTTCTGATAAGGAATCGGTAGGAGATCATGTGACTAAAAGATTATACACTTTCCACATCTGAAGACTTATACAGGAGAAATTATTGGTTCAAGCTGTAAGATTATCACTGTATTAAACATAAATGTTGAAATTCACATGAAGATTTTATCTTCTTGAAAAGTACACATATTTCATTAATTCATTCAGCAGATATTTAAGATTTGATTTGCACACAAGGTGCTCTGGGACACCAGAGGATATAATGAAGAACAGCAGAGCTTTTGCTCTCATATAATTTTTACAGTTGGGTTCTATATCTATTATACTTACTATCAATTCATAGTTAACACACTTTCATCTTGAAATAACTACTATACAGCAGAATATGCAAACAGTATTGCTCCTGTTCTCAAGTAGCCATATTTTAAAATGGGCAAATTATCATCTCTTACTAGTGCTTTTAATATGAAGCAGGGTTGGAATTAGTACTTATCCTAACCCCTCCTACAAATCATAAAAAGAGCATTATGTGTGGGGAAATAGGTTCTACTTACATAAATGGGTTAGAAAAAAGCTTAGGGAGGAAAGCCACCACCATGGGGCAAAAGCACCAAGGTTAGCTAGTGAGATATCGTAATGGATCACGAGTAACTTGTTATATCACCTGCAGGAAATTACTTTCCATCTGACACCAATACACTATTGTGCTTTGATCACACACTCCACTTGCCCCCCGCCCCCCAGACCCTTTGCTTCTTAATCACACAAGTTAATGATTATTATCTGATTGTTTTCTTCACGTTCACCACACGTGTAAAATCTTGTGCGCTCAATAAATACGGAGACAAACCCCTGTTCAGGGCTCTTGTCTCCCCCTGGACATTAGCCTTTCTCATATTCAATTCTGTGTCCGCTCTCTTGCTGGACAAGAGAGAACTCCAGACTCATAGTCTATGACAATTATGTAGTATAGTACAGTTGACCCTTGAACAACACACGGGTTAGGGGTGCTGACCTCTATGTCGTCAAAAATCCACATGTAACTTATGACTCCCCCAAAACTTAACTACTAATAGCCTATTGTTGACTAGAAGACTTACTGATAACATATAGTCAGTTAACACATATTTTGTGTATTATGTTTATACATACTGTATTCTTACAACAAAATAAGCTAGAGAAAAGAAATATTAAGGAAATCATAAAAAAAGATACATTAACAGTGCTGTATTTATCAGAAAAAATCTGCCTATAAGTGGATTCCCACAATTCAAAGTGGACCATTGTTATTCAGGGGTCAACTGTAGTTCTCAAAGTTCAGAGGGCATAAAAGTCACCTGGATGCTTGTTTAAAAAATGCATATTCCTTCAGTAAAAGTGTACACACTCACTTTCCCTTCCGCATTATGATTCAGTAGATATTAAGGACTGAACTGCATCCCCACAAAATTCATATGTTGAAGTCCTATCTCCCAGTACCTCCAAATTTTAGTTTATTTGGAACTAGGGTTGTTGTTGATATAATTAGTTAAACTAAGGTAAGATCATAATGGAACAGAATGGCCTTTAATCCAGTATGACTGGTGTCCTTATAAAAAGGAGAAATTTGGATACAGACATGCACACAGAAAGCACACCATATAAAGAATGGGGATATGTTGCCAAGGAACTATCAGAGCTCGGAAAGAGGTCTGAACAGATTCCTTTCCAGCACCTGCAGAAGGAGCAGAGCCCTGGAAACACCTTGATCTTAGATTTATCAGCCTCCAGAATTGTGAAACAGTAAGATTCTATTGTTTAAGCCACTTAGTTTGTTTTACTTTGTTACCTGGCAGCACTAGGAAACTAATACAGTAGACTTGGAGTCCAGTCTATTCCTGGACTCTGTATCTTAACAAGTTTTCCAGATGTGGTAAAAGCAAATGTTCCAGGGACATTTTGAGAAACATTGCTAGAGGGATAAGATGAAATTTATGCTCCAATGGAAAATAAATTAAGGGCTTATTCTTCCCTCAATTTACCAGCAGTTTTAAGTCAGTTTAAAGTCCATTTACTTCCTTGTCTTCCAGACATGAATGTTCTCCACACCTTATTTTTTTCCATCAATTCTGGAAACTCACATTCATACTTTAAAACACACTTTGAAAAGCATTGTTCTTCTCTTTCTGTGTCCTTCCTCACCCCAACTTCATTATTTCCAATTAATCTTACTCCATTGTAGACATTTCAATTGTTATGGTTAAAAAACTGTATTATTATTTAGTTTAGCCTGTCTCCCAGAGCAGGGAGGGGTTGCAATATTCACTTTTAGATCCTTGACTTCTAGCCTAGTGTCCAACACACAGAATTTAATTTGTATCTCCCCCTAATTAATGAATTAAATAACTAACTACATTTTTTACTTCCTTTGGTTTTAACCATAGAAGATGGAAGTCCCATTTAAGAAAATGGGGGAAAAGATACTCTCATAGCTACAGGGTTGGTCTGTGTCCTTGGAAAAGTCATGACAGCTGAGAAGTGCATTAAAATAAAGCAAGAAGCTTTATTATACTTAATAAAGGCAAGGCAAGCTGAGTAACTTGAATTACAAAACAATTCATATTTCCACAACAGACCATAAAAAATAATTTTTCAAAGCAGAATAACTTGTAACAGTTTTTAATTAACCACTGAGGAGGCACAAAAACATACTTTTGCCAAGCTGCCAATAAAAAAAAAGCAATTTAATGGAAACGTCTATCATTATTGGAAACTACCAGGTTCAGACCAATTCTTAAACCTAGCAACAATGCCAGATTAGGACACCATCTGACCGCAATGGCCATCCCCCGTCTGCCGAAACCGGTTTGGGATTCCCATCTGTCCATCTCCCGGACGGGAAGGCCATAAATCAGAAGGCAGACTCCCCACAGGGATATGGGTGCTTTCTTAAACCGACCGGCTCCCCTCTAAAATATGACATGCTCTTACTATATCATTGTAACATGGTGAATCACTGCTCGCCCCTCCACCACTTTTCCCGCTCACCATGCTGCAGCAAGCGCAAACCCGGTACCGGGCCAAATCTGAGATTAGAGTTGCGTGGACAAACGCTCCCGGGTAGTTAGGACGACAAGCCCCGCCCACTTGCGCCCTAGGGAAAGAGCGCAAATCCTCGCGGAAGTGTCCGCGCAATCGCGCTGGGGTTCTTCCGGGCGGCGCCCCGCCCCCTTCTCTGACTGGCTGCCCCACATCAACACCGCCCTGTTCGAGGCTGACCGACCCTGGAGTCGAAGTGGTCGGAGGCCTTTATGGCTGTGGAATGCCGGAAAGTGCGTGAGTGCAGCCGCCGGGGCGTTTTATTCTGTTTTCCAGATCTTGGGGTCTGGAGGCCGTGAAGTATGCTCTGGGGCAGGGACTACCGGGTGTGGCAAAGGGTTTCTGAACGTCTTCCGACGTTGACAGTTTCTCTTCCTCACAGTTTCCCAGGAGTGTTTTGGGGCACTTCTTTCCGTAAGGGTTTCGAAAAGGAAGGGAGCCGTTGGCTACGCCACTGGGTCAAGTGATTGACACCCGGGTGGGCTGCCTGGGCCACCACAGCTTAGGCCCGACCGAGTGGCAGGGCTCAACTGGCAATTTAGAGAAGGACTAAACAAATTAGTTTCGAGAGGGTTGGTCATTTTAAAATTAATGACTTTCGGATTCCTCTCTCTGCACATGGTTCAGATTACTCTCTGTGCGAGTTATGTAGATGCCGATTTTCCTAAGAGCAGCTCTAACGACGAAGTGGAAATTATTTGAAGCAAATCCTGGGTAAAGTCTTATGGTTGAAGGTCGCTGAGGCCCAGGAAGACTCATTAAGTTACTGGCCCAAGGTCACCGGCTCTTTGTACTAGCCAGTAGCACAACCTTCAGAATTTCAGTCTCCTCCCCGCAAGAAGAAACACTACCAATTTAGACCCACGGGGAAACTAGAAGACATTAAGTGATTAAGATATTAGGCTCCCTCCAAATCCTCACCCAATTCTCTGATCTCAGGGCCCTGTTTTAGCATGACAAAACGTGAAATACTTTAAAATCGTTGACACCATTTCTTATCTCTGAATTGTAATTTTATAATGCTCTCTCTTTTCCAACTTCATTGATGAAATGTATTAGTAAATAAGTATTACTGAGCTAGTCTTATGGGTTGAGGTCTTATTATCCCCATTGTAACAGAAATCCGATTGTAAATTATGACATTTCCATCTCCAAGCCCTGGTAGCAAGATACAAAACACCTTAATATCGACCTCATACAGGGTTCTGAAGCCATTTAATATGAAAGTAAGCTTTTTAGTGTTTCAGACTACTGTTTATAAAACCTCAGTCAATTCAGTTAGGATTGATGGGCCAAGGAGGTGTTAACGTTCTTCCCAAATTACCTTAAAATGGTAGGCCTCTAAGGGAGAGGACTTGCTCAAGCCCTACACTCTAGGCCCCCTCCCTCCCAGGGAGGAGGAATTGCTATGGATGTGTGAGAACACACTAGACTGTGTTCTAGGGGTCACTGTGCTATAAAAGATTGTACCAGTGAGTTTGGTTCTTCTCTCGTACTTCTCTTGCAAGTTGCCTAAGTGTAAGGGCGATTTCCTGTTCCCTCTTCTTTGCCTTCAGACAGGTGTAACAATATCCACCCATTCTGAACATATACATAAATAGCTCTTTTCAGCTCACTTCTATACTCTGGCTTCTGGGTAGGGCTCAACCAAGCCAAATACCAGCCTTAGGGGGCAAAAATCTCTTGCCACCTACCTCTGTGATAACATATCCTTTGGTGCTGGCACTGGTTTTTTGTGTGAAGCTTTTTAGGCTTAGTTTAGGGACATGTGTGTCAACTGTCTGAGTCATATCTAACAGAACCCAATAAATAATAATATTGCACTGCCTTTCTTTGCCAGTTTTCCTTCAGCTTTTATTGGCATCTGAACTTCATGAGGAAAAGTAATTAACAACAGCTTTTGGCAACCAGTAAAATGACAGTTCTTAGATAACCCAGGAATGGAGTTGGTTAAATCTGAACTCCTCAGTCCACAGTTATTAGGAAAAAGCTATCAATGAGGATTGTACCTTCTTCTCCTTGCCCACCACATGCATTCTCAGAATGGTAGGGGAGTTCTCTCAGTCGCTAAGAGTTTGCTTCTTTACAAAGAGCAGTAACCTCCATGACTTCATGCAGGATTAAGGAGCAGTCCCCGGTCCCTGCTGCACTTCAGCTTCACCAATTGTGAACCCAGGGAGACCTCTTTCTCCCAATGGCTACTCAAATACTTAAAGGTCAACACAAAATAATAATGATTCCTATAAGGTACCATATCAAAGAATGGGACAATTTTACCCTAATCAAACCAGCTACATTTTTTGCTGCGCAAATCCTTTATTATGTATAATTTGTAAACTAAAAAGACACTTTAAGCCAGATCTCTACAAGTTTTTACAAATGACAAATTGTGAGTTAAATAAAGCTGTGCTCCTGGCCAGAAAATTAAACAGGCTACAATTTGCAATTTGAAATTATGTCTATGTAGATTTAGAATCGTTTTTAAAGCACGTGGTTCTGAAGAGCCATTCTTCAGTAAGATTAACCATACTGGAAATTGGCTCTCAGCAAAAAAAAAAAAATAAATAAAAAAAAATAAAGTTTTAAAATTGAAAGTCGGTATTAATATAGTAAATTAAATACATCCATCTGACTTCATTCCTTTCCAAAACTCCACTAAATCTTCAGTGAAGGGATATAAAAATAAATTGGAAAAATGAGAGAGAAGAGAGAAGATGACAACAGTAAGATTTCGGAAGCTGCAAACCAGATAAATGAATGTGACTCAACACACCAGAAAAGCCCGATTTATACTGCATAATTCTTAAAAGGCACTGGAACAGGGCCAATGGAATTGGAAATGAAGAATGAAGTAAATCAAAGAGATTAAGTGAAAGCTCTTTGAGAAACACCTCTGGAGGGACCATACCTCTTACTCCTACAGAAGCATGGAGATTGATTTCTGACAAAATAATACTATTCTGTACACTGGGGTGTCTTCAGGTATACTAAGTACGAGAACCACACTGGAAACAGAAATTAAGTAAATTTGGTGTCTATACTGCTGAGTGCAAGGTCCCCCTTCTTCCACTTCTCAAGATTAGATAGGCAAATCCTCAGCAAATTGGAAGTTTCTTCTCTGGGGAATCTGACCAGTCCAGGAGGAATGATCTAACACTTTGACTTCAGAGGTTCCCCAACAATGGCCCACTCGGATCCTAAGAGAAGCTCAGAGTCTATCAGTTGCAACCATGTATACAAATCTTCTAAAAAGCTTTTTTTGTCCTTTCACTTATAAAAATGGACAGAAAAGGATTACCAGACTTGGGAGGAAAGCTCAGAAGCAATTTGGAGAAAAACAGAAAATTCCAAGAAAGCTTAAAGAATTGTTCTGCTGCATTGTATGTTTGCTGTATGAATTAGCTCAAAAACTACTAGTGAAGAGGGGAATTACAGAAGTATTAAAATGGAAATAATGATGGGGCGCCTGGGTGGCTCAGTCGGTTGGGCATCCGACTTCGGCTCAGGTCATGATCTCACAGTCTGTGGGTTCGAGCCCCGCATCAGGCTCTGTGCTGACAACTCAGAGCCTGGAGCTGCTTCTGATTCTGTGTCTCCCTCTCTCTCTGCCCCTCCCCTGCTCATGCTCTGTCTCTCTCTGTCGCAAAAATAAATAAGAACATTAAAAAAAAAAATTAAAAAAAATAAAAAAAATAAAAAATAAAATGGAAATAATGTTTGTTCCTGTGTGGTTTTTTCCCCCTTAAGAAAGAGAATCCAGAGAACCAGATTTATGAACTTAAGCAAGAAATAAAAAGGTTTTCATTTAGCTGCCATACTTACTTTAAACTTTTTAAAAACTTAAATTTTGGGGGGCACTTGGGTGGCTCAGTCGGTTAAGCATCCAACTTTGGCTCAGGTCATGATCTCTCAGTTCGTGAGTTCAAGCCCTGCGTCAGGCTCTGTGCTGACAGTTCAGAGCCTGGAGTCTGTTTCAGATTCTGTGTCTCCCCCATCTCTTCCCTTCCCCCACTCGCACTCGGTCTCTCACACATAAATAAACATTAAAATAAAAAAATTTAAGTGCTTACACCCAGGGCTCCCACCCCAGAGAGGCATACCAGGTTTTAGGAAACTTGACTGCTGGCCAGTTGAACCACCTACCCTAATTAGCAGTCTTGTGGTTTAGATAGATCTCTATTTCCATGTCTACCTCACTATCTCCCAGCTCTACTCCTAACATTTTGCCAGCATATTTACACCAATTTTTAAAAAGTTTTACTGGTATAATTAACATACAGTAAGTTATACTTCTTTAAAATGTAAATATAGTTTGATAAATTTGACATTTCTATAAAACCATCACCACAATCATAATTAACATCTCCATCATCCCCGAGGATTTCCTCCTGCCTTTTGATCCCTCCTGTTCTCCAACCCCTTGCTCCCATTCTCAGGCTACTCTGTTATTTCTAAGCATTTTGAACAGTTCTGTGGTAGTCTCCAGCTATTCTACAAAATAAATGGCCTGTGATCTTCGCAAGTATGAAGTTCATAGAAGTCAAGGAAACCCTGAGGATCGGTTTCAGATTGAAGGCTAAAGAGACATGAAAACTAAATTCAGTGTGTAATGTTTGGACCTTTTTGCTATAAAATAGAGCATCTTTGGAATGAATGCCAAAATGTGGAGGGGGTGTGGATTTCAGTAGTAATGTAGCAGCATTAGTTTCCTGATTCTGATAGTTGTACTGTTCTGTAGGGAAATGTCCTTGTTCACAGGAAATATACTCTAAAGCTGTGCTGTCCAATATGGTTACAACTAAGCCACTGATAACCTATAAGCACTTGAATGTAGCTAACATGACACACTGAAATAATACTTCGGTATAAACAAAGTATGTTAAAATAATTTCACGTTTTTAAGTTTTTATTTGAGAGGGGGGCGGGGAGAGAATGAGTGGTGGAGGGGCAGACAGAAATGGAGACGGAGGATCCAAAGCAGGCTCTGTGCTGACAGCAGAGAGCCAGATGCAGGGCTCGAACCCAGGAACCATGAGATCATGACCTGAGGCAAAATCAGATGCTTAACTGAGCCACCCTGCTTGACTCCCACACTCAGCTTCTACTCTTTGGCCTCTCTTAGTATAGCACCCTTCTAGATATGATCAGGCCTCTTCCGTGTCCTCCAAACAAATCTGGCCTTGCCTTGAGAGCATTGTAGACAGTCTTCCTTTTGACAGGAAGGAAACTGAGGCTCAGAAAGGTTAAGTAATTTGTGTAATGTTATGCAGCTTGGATTCAAATCTCATTCATTTCACTCGTATAAATGGAGGTACACCTACATATCCCTCTTTGACAATTCATTTTCCCTCTCATTACCCTTTTTCCTTCGTAAGAAAATTCTCTTATTATGTCTCCCCCAAGAGAGGTTAGTTCTGTGAGAACACATATCTTATCTGACATTTCATGGCTACGTCAGTGCCTGGAACATAAAGTGCTCAAAAAGTTATTTATTGAATGAAAAACAAAGTTTCCATATTCCCAATATGTACAATTGTTTTTGATTCTAAAAGAGACTATAATGCAGTTATTTACAAAACTTTTTATTTTTCTTTAGGTATGTTATGTATAAAGGCAGATACTTTTCATAATAAATGAAAATGGCCAATTCTTTAAGAGGAGAAGTACTGAACCTTTATAAAAATGTAAGTACTTATGTTGCCATTTTTATACATATGTTATTGAGATACAGATTGTTTAGAAATATATAATCTTTCTTTTTTAAGCTGCTGTATCTTGGACGAGACTATCCAAAAGGAGCAGACTATTTTAAAAGGCGTCTGAAGAATGTTTTCCTTAAAAACAAAGATGTGAAGGACCCAGAGAAGATCAAAGAACTTATTGGACGGGGCGAATTTGTAATGAAAGAGCTAGAAGCCTTATACTTCCTTAGGAAATACAGAGCGATGAAACAACGCTATTATTCAGATATCAACAAAACTAACTGATCACAATTACTATAATTTGACTGAAATTCAGTGTCAGCTATCTATGTATACCAGATATGATAAAAAATAATTGTGTCTTAAAATGGCAAGATATACAGGTTTTGTAAAAAAAAAATACCTGTGCTGCCTTATTGAACTAAAATAGGTTTCAATTTCTATTCACAGAGCTTCATCAATAACACTTTATGCTTAATTTTACACAAAATTAGCAACATAGCCAACTACCAATTAAAATTTAATACATACCCAATTTGAATGAAAACATAGTACACTTGAAATAATTTTAACTTAGTAAGTTTTTGCCAATTATTCTTAGCCTCTTTCTCCATTTTACTGACAAGAAAATGCCACTTAATGCACATTTAACTAAGCAAAATAATTTCTTACACATTAATTCCCTTAACTTTTGAAGGAATACCAGCTTATTTTTGGCCCTATTTGGCACTTGACAGCACACATTCAAGGTTCGATACAAAACAATAGCACCTGGCAATGATTTAAGTGTAGTTATAGAAATAATATGTATGGAGTAAGATTATTTCTGATCTTGAAGTAGGCTGCCAGTGATTGGCACTACATACATACCTATTTAATATCTTCCATTAATTTTGCTGCTGGTTCTCTTTGGGTCTTAAAACAAGTCACCTGTTGTGTATCAAGTACCTTTACTGATAAAAAGTAATAAATAATGTTATTCTATTGTTTCATCATAAAGGTAGATCTGTTTTGCATCTACTTCTAAATGAATTAACATGATAATGGACCTAAATCTAGCACGGTTTTAAGTAAACACTTAAACCTTTACATAATGTTCACAACACCTTTCACAAATAAAGACTATACTTAACTGATAAGCTGCAAAAGATTCACTAATATTCACTAATATTACTGTTCTGTATCAACTGTGGGGCAAATGTTTCAAATTCCATCAAGAAGTACACACTGTCGTGGTCACCATAACTATTTTTATTACATTACAATAATTAGGAGCAGTACAGTTCATGACAAAAATATTACAAATTTCAGATCACTTCACAGCACATACTCCTATAAACATTTAAAAGTTAATTTTAATTAAAAGAGTGGTCATTTTTAAATTTAATGTTTGATATGACCAACATTCCTAGGTCAGCGCAACCAAATGATGGAAAACAACTGGATCACACTGCATATGTCCCACAAAAAAAAAGCACAATGTACAAAATGTGCATGTTTCAGTTTACACTATACAAAAATAGTTAAAATACATTCCAGGTAAACATGTTACATTAAGAAATAGTACTAGTAAGAAATTGGCACTCAAAGGAAAAATGCAAAAGTATTTTCAACATGAAAACACAAGACAGTGGAATTGGAAACTTTTGGATAAAACATTACATAACCCATTTAGCTCTATGGGGAGGGGGACCCTCTGTAATTGACATTTCTGCAAGTGAAAACTTTGTTTTTTCCTAAACTCATATAAATTGCCTATCATCATCCCAAACAGGCACTTAAAACTATTAAACGAAAACAATTACTAACCTAGTTATGACTGTTCTTCAAGAACTCATGTAAATGTATCTTTAGGAAGAAATAATTTTCATTTTCTGAAGGAATTTACATCTACCAGTTGTATGCTGTTCAATTTCTCAATGCAGATTTCATGCTACCCAATACTAACAGAAATTATTAAATATAAATTCAGTTTTAAAGTAACTGATTTTTTTTTAAAAACCGTTAATACAGAGTTACCAAGAAATTATTATTTTTTGACAATGGAAATGACAGTTTTTATTGCCTACCAGAAAAACTGAATGTGTATATATATCGTTTAGAAGAAAATGGTTAGAAGAAAAAAAAAATCACCAGAATACAAATGAGATGAACTTGTGCAAACTGCAACTGAACATGCCTCACAAAGTTTCTATATATTAGGACAAAATTGTGCAATGGTGGCAAAGATTTTGATAACCTAGAAGTTAGGTTCTAAATTCCTATGCAGTGTGACTCAGTTAAAATAGAGCCTAGAATTCCTAATTGGAAATATTCACTGAAATTATACTACATACTTCTGCTACATTCTTCCACAAACATGTTAATGTCTAAGACTATGTAATTTAGCAACTTTTTTCAACTTCAACAAGGATTTTTATCTTTAAGGCCGTAATAATTACATAAATTTATTTCTAGAATTATGGCTCCCCTTTTAAAATCCCTACAAAAACAAACCTTGTGTCAAACCGTTCAAAATTCACATAATAAAGGATAATTACCACTGCCTAAAAAAAGTTGCCCAGCTACATCAAAAAATTCAAGAGTCCTAAAAATCCCTCAGTTAAGCACTGCAATTCCTGAAATATGGCCATTTCTTTCTCTTGTGTAGAAACAAGAGGAAGTACTATAAAGTCTTAACACCCTATCTAGATAATGTTCCATAAACCTGTAATTTAGCACAGCATTTCAGAAACTGGACTGATTTTTACATAGAAATTTCTTTTTCTGTGAATTAGCTCAAGCATCTGTTTATTCATACCCAGATAAATAAAACTATTTTTAAATTCAATTATTTAATTTTAAGTCTATTTTAATTATTATACAAAGAGACCAACTAGAATAATACACACTTGGGAATTTTAATGTTATTATCTGACATATGATTTAATATGTACTATAAGTTGTCCCAAGAGAATCACATAATTATCCCAAATAAAAAACAATATATAGTCAAGTTTACTCCTTTAAAATAATGAAGTAAAGTGATTTATGTAAAGTAGCTTGATTAAACAACTTTACTGGAATCAGAGCAAAACAATTATTTTAGAACTGGAAGAAACCTTAGAGACCATATCCCTTCTTTGCAAAACTAAAATATGCATTATGTTATCTCTGGGTCATGTGCCAAATGCCTCACTAAGATATTACAGACCACTCTAAAATATCAGCACTACTTAAGGATAGGGATCATGTCCCTTTTTGGGGGATATTGTAATATCCCCAGTGCCTTGTGCAGTACCTGGCATCTAGTAGGCACTCAAATAGTTGTTGAATAAATGAATTCTGCTAAAAAGTAAGCCTTGTGAATTAAATTTTAAGGTATTTTTCATTGTAAGATTTTGCTTGTCAAAATAATGGAATGTATCACTGTTACCAGGGCTAGTCCTAATTTTAGATTATCTAAGGACATCTTTCAGTACTACCTTTATCAAATTCTTCCACTGGATAGGGTTCTGTCTATTCATAGCAGGTATGAAAATTCCTACTTAGTCACTAATGGACCGGGTAGCAAAGAGATGATGTTCAAAAGGATCAAAGTTAAATTGCTATATAGCTACCATCTAAAAATTAGCTATTAGGTCCATCTCACTATAGTATCTGTCAGATTATGTTAGGCCTGACTAATGTGACTTGATGGGAAGCCTTCACAGAGATATCCAAAGCAGCAATAAATCTTGAGGTTAGAGGAATCAAAAGTATTAAAAGGAAAGCATCAAGTCATGGGGCATGTAGAAGGGTAGGCAGGCAAAATGACACTAATGTGGGGGAGTACTGATACTGATACTGGAGAGCAGATACTCAAAAATAAACTTCACCTCTTGCACAACTTTGCCTAAGACTGGCACTGAAGATAACACAGGTAAAAAGTTACAGATTGTGCTGAGATTGACAAATAGGTATTCCTTATGTAAACTGAATGTAAATCACATAGCTGTAATGCTAGATATAGCCTCTGAGATGACTTCTTTTAACATAGAAGAAATGGATAGTAAGTGATTTGCCCAAAATTGAATTGTAAAAGACACGTAACTAGAATCTAAGTCACCTTCCTCCTAGCCCAGTGATATTTTCACCTCAATACACCATCTTACTTCAGATACTTAAAAATACATCTTAAACGCATTGAAAGAATCATGTTATTAGTTTATTTTTTAAGCATTATATATTCTTAAATATGGACCATACTTGTAAAGTGTTTATGAAATGTTACTTTAGCCAGTGTTGAGAACTAGCCAATACTAGAGATTTTGAAACTTTTTCACTTCATTGTTTAAAAAAAATTAAAGTCTTGCCACCCCCAACCCCAAAATCTCATTTAAAATAATGTTTTTTAAAAAGTTCTGTTGGTTTTTTTAAAAGTGATGTTCCTGATCTGTCAGAGGACCACCACATAGTGAGAATGTAACTTATCCAAACTCTGCTAGTCCCTACTTTTGACCACCCAATGCATGAGCACCCTGGGAGGCCACAGGGATGCAGTCCATACCATGAAACTCTTAATGAAGCTCAAACGTTCACACAAGGCCTGGCCTTGCAGTCTTGGTCTCTTTAACATCTACTAAAGCTAACTGGCCCAAATAATCTTTTATGTCACTACCAGAATTAAAACTATTTTCTAAGACTGAAGTTCAACAAAAGATTTAAAGTTATGCTAAGAAAGAGCAATCTGACACAGGGAGACTATATTTAATTCCTATGGGAATTTTTTTATACATGTTAAAATTTTTTCAATTATTACAAAAATTTAGTAGCATGTAAATATAGCCCCAAAATGGTTGCTATAATCCTCATCACATACTGGGTCTGCCTTAACAGGAAAAGCTATTCAGAGTATTATAGGAATTTATCTAATACAGAAAGTAAATGCCTTTTAATATTTTCCATTGCCTTGTATTTTTTTCCTTTTTTTCCCTTTTTATAGAAAAAATATAATATTTTGGGGAGCGTGACTATGACAAACAGCAGTGAAAAGATGGAGAAACCTTTATGAACAGTGTAACTTTACATTCATTAAGGGTGACTGAAACTATAGGACATTAATACCTACAAGATGTATCTACAAGAAGCCCATAAATTCATGTTCCCTCAATGTTTCAGTAAAACGAATCATGAAATCTCAACTGAAGTTATAATTAGTAATTAATCCATGTATGTGACTACATGAAACACAGAATAGGGATGATTCGAAAGTTTCATTAATTTGTTTCACACCAAAGTTCACAATTGGTAAGAAAAATCGGAAGTAATCAACTGCATGCACCAAAAACCCCAAGACAGAAATCTCAGGTATTCAGTTTCTTTTTCACAGGCATTGCTAGTTCAAAAACCAAAACTCAGGGAATACTGGCACTTAGAGGAAAAAAAGTTTCCACTGTCATTTAAAATAAGCATTCAAGATAAAAGCTAACAGTTTGGATGGAGCAGAAAATTAGGTAATGCTAAAACAAATGCTAATAATTTAGTGTAATGTACAAAAATTACCACTTTTACTTAAGTATGCCTTAAGAAAAAAGTACAAATTGTATTTACATAATTATACACTTTGTCTTTGACTTCTTTTTCTTCTTTTTACCATCTTTGCTCATCTTTTCTTTATGTTTTCGAATTTCTCGAACTAATGTATAGAAGGCATCGTCAACACCCTGAAATACATAACAAATATTAAAATGTGAATATATATGATGGATTGAGGTATAGAGATAACAGAAAGGATATACTACTACTGGAGACATTAATACTGAGAAAGAATAAGGACACTTTACATTTCTCTTTAGACAAAGACTTTTAGGATTTTTTTTTTTTAAGACTTTAAGGATCCTTAAATGTTTTCTTCATGAGTATTTCGTCAACATTATAAATAGGAACACTGATTTTCACAAAAGGCAAAGAAAAGCAGTGGTACAGAATCTTACATAAGCTGAACAAGTACCTTTTTCCCAGAACTTACTTTGCTACTTATTTTTTCATATTGACACACTTCTGTCACCAAATCCCAGTGCATTTCTGCATGTGTTTTTATGTGTGTGAAAATGCATTTACACTTAATTATCTCTGAGTTTCTACATGTTAGATATAAGACATGCAACTATGTACCACTTTCATAAATACTGACAGCAACAATATTTGAGCTCTGGGTTCAATACTTACTTAAATCCGTTAGATTTAAGTAATCCCCAAGAAATAAACAGTATTCAAATATACTTACAGTTTTGAAAATAATATATATTAAGGCATTAGTTTCAATTCATATACTTAACATATAAAAAAGAAATTTGAATTGACCCCAAAGATAAGACACAATACTTTGAAACATGTAATACCTCTGACTTGTAGAGAAATGAGCTCAATCACTTAAACGGTGGTATGGTTATCAATTTGGACGAAATTCTCTTTTATTTATTATTGTTTTACTTTCTGTTTAATTAATATATTACATATTCAAAAGTTTGCCATATAAAGCCAAATGCTGTATCTTCAAAGAAATTTCCATGTAGTCATTTTGGTAAATCTATTCCTGATCAAAGCAAGGTATATAAATAAATAATGGCTGAAAGTGATTTCAAGTAGAATAATTTTCAACCTAATAATTCATAAAGTGAAAAATGGCACTCTCAAAGTGGTAGATTTTAACCCTGCAATACTGAAATTATACAATTATAGAAATCAATTCCTGTTATGACCCCATTAAAAAACAAGCTAAATATAAAAGCAAAATTTAAAAATAAGAAAGTATGATTCTCTATGTACTTTAAAATCTGTGAGTAGTAATTCTTTTTAAAAAGCTGCTAACCTACTGATGCTTTCAGAGACACTAGAGGGAGTCCTAGGAACAAATACTCAGCAAATAAAGTTATATAAATCAAGACACTTTAAATATAATGAAAACTGAATTTTTATTCATTTTAACTACTTCTGTTGAATATTCATATAAACACATTCATGTAAGTTATTTATTTCTTGAAAATAAATTTAAACTTTAAAAATTTATCAGCAATATGATTTCTCCTTTACTACACTACAAAAATCTTCTACAATTAATATTTCAAAATAGTAAAATTAATTCAGGGCATTTTCATTTAAGTTACACTTAACTAATTTTCATAACAGATCTAAAAGAAAAATATATTTTTGAAGAAGTAAACACAGGGGCACCTGGGTGGCTTGGTCAGTTGGGTGTCCGACTCTCAATTTTGGCTCAGGTCATGATCTCACAGTTCGTGGGATTGAGCCCTGCATAGGGCTCTGTGCTGACAGTGTGGAGCCTGCTTGGGATTCTCTCTCTCCCTCTCTCTCTCTCTCTCTCTGCCCCTCCCACACATACACTTTCTCTCAAAATAAATAAATAAACTTAAAAAAAAAAAAAAGTAAACACAGAGCAGGAATGAGAGGCTTGGTGAAGGTTTAAATAAGTAGTTATAGGATGAAAACCAGAATTATTTGGCACCTAAATGGCTTAGTGTGTTGAGCTACCAACTCTTGATTTCAGCTCAAGAGTGGGACTGAGCCCCACGTTCAGCTCCATGCTGAGTATGGAGCCTGCTTTAGATTCTCTCTCCCTCTGCCCCTCTTCCCCACTCAAAAATGAAAATAAATAAACAAAATTAAAAAAAAAAAAAACCACCAGAATTATCACATGAACAGCAATGAAAAGTTCAGGGGAAAAAGTTTCCAATAAAACCCCTAAATTGCACTCAATAATGTTCCCCACTTTCTGAAATCATTCATTACTGGCACAACATATGCTTTTCCTTCACCCAAAGGAGAGGAAAAGTGATAAAATATAACTTATCAGCAATACAATCAAGGCTTAATATATGTAAATCTTTATGCTAACCTTCTTAACACACAAAATGCAAAAGCTTCCAACGATGTAATAAAGAACCATTATTTTATAATTCACCAACCCTTGACTAATTTATAATCATAAATGGTTATGAATGGTATGGAATCTTAAAAGAGGATCTAATCCAACTCCCCTACCCTTCACAAATTCCCTTTTATCACATATGCTTATGTAGCCTACTCCATTTCAACTACTTTTACAATGAAGAAAAATGTCAATGGTACTAAAACAGTGAAGCAGATAAAATGAAAAACTATGAGATGGATATAGAGAAGACACATTCTAAGTTAAAAACAATACTCAAGTATTTAGGGGACAATGAAAACAGAATGTGATAACATTACCATCTTCTAAGATTCTGACAAATAGTTTAGGTTAATATTGCACTCTTAATACTGAACTCTTATGTAACTTATTAAAATTGAATAATTGCAATGATTAAGGAAAGGTTACAATTAATCAAAATGGACACTGAATTCCTTTTTTCCATATGGGAACTAGTCATTTTTATACACACATATATAAAGACAAAAAATTATCCCAGTAATTTTGTTTAAACCCATCCATTTTAGGGGCACCTGGGTGGCTCAGTCGGTTAAGTGTCCGTCTTCGGCTCAGGTCCTGATCTTGCAGTCCATGAGTTCGAGCCCTGTGTCGGGCTCTGTGCTGATAGCTCAGAACCTGGAGCCTGCTTCTGATTCTGTGTCTCCCTCTCTCTCTGACCCTCCCACCATTCATGCTCTGTCTCTCTCTGTCTCAAAAATAAACCCATTCATTTTAGGACTGAGAAAAACAAATTTGTATATATTTATTACTGTCAAATTAATTTTGTAAAAATATTTTTATTTAAAATTTTAAGTATTACCAAGTACACTTTTAAATAAAATGATATCTACGCCCACTGAAAAAAGCAAGGATTCAATTCATCATGCCCACTAATTATTTGACATTTACACTACAGAGTCACAAATTAGAAATCTTGGAAAAGTATATGCCTCCATCTTTGTTTTAAATAAAAATTAAAGTGTAAAACTTACTTTATTCTAAATAGCTCTACTTTTAAAAAAAGTTTTCAAATTGCATTGCAATGTTAAATTTTGCCACAATTTCTAAATTAAGATATTGCTCTATACAATGATACTCAAAGAATATTAAGAGTTCATAAATCTCAATAAAAATTAATGCCAGTCGTGCTTTATTTCTTCTGAGTTTAGCAGATTAGTATACCATGTGTCTTTTGGGACTGAGTCTATTATTCAAATGTACATTTTATGCTTTTGGGAGATACACTATTTCAGAACTCAAATCAATATAATAAAAACTACTGAGTGAAATATTTTTTGATCAAGACCAAATTTAATATGGGCTGGGTTAGAAAGGAAACTGAGAAATTCCACTCAGTAAATCCAAATGGGCAGCTACTGTATACGTAAATATGTATATACATAACTTAACATTGTTAAATTATGGTCCTGCAAAGATTAAAAATACATGATTCTGGCTAAGATTCTACTGTTTGGGAATCAAACATAAAAGAGGTTATTTCAATTTAACATGCAAGCGTGTAACAGTTAAGAACAGTATATTGGATATTATGCCCATTTAAGGCTATAAATAAAGATTCTTGGATAGTAGAGAATCATGAAAAAAGTGTTAGCTAATTAATATGACTATGGATAAGGATACGGGCATTCCAAACAAGAGCAACAGCCAAGACTCAAGGAAAGGTAAGGAATAACATGGTATTTTTTTTTTACATAGGACAAAACAAACAAAAAACCCTTCAGGCAAGGAGTTTTTAGGAATAAGGCCGAAGGTTAGAGGGGTAGGAAGATGTTACAGACATATATGTATAAACTGCTATGAAGTTTGAGATTTTATTCCATACGTAACAGGAAGTCAGTGACTGGACTTAAAGAAAAGACAATGACATTTCTTTTAAGTGTATCTCTTTGAATACACCGTGAATAAAGGCAGGAAGAGGTAAACCAAATAAGTTATAACAGTCCCACCAAGAAATGATAGGGGCCTGAACTAATGATGTGATAAAAGTTGGAATGTAACATCAAAGGAAATTGTGGCTGCCTCCAAATGGGGGTGCAAAAGAGGAATATAAGAGTCATCCCAAGACTTTACCCAGGTTTCTTACTTGGGTAAAACAGTGATGGTGCTGCCACCAAGTTAGAGAACACAGGCAGAAGAAGTATTTGCTTGCAGAATGTCCAAAAGAAAGAATACACTATAAGAGTGGGCCCTTCCCCACCTTCTGGGCCACTCTACCTTACTACTCTTTACAGTTTCTTTTTTTTTCTTCCTCTCTAGACCCAATGACAAATGTAGTATACAGCTATCAAAACTACATCAATTATAATTAATACACATTAGATTAAAAATAAGTGTAGTAATGATGGAAACAAACTACCAATTTCTTATCTTTCAATGCTGCCAATCAGAACCCCACACGCTAGGTAGTTCTAAAGTGGTTGCTACTTTGTTACCTCTGAAAGACATCTGGTTTCTGCCAAAATTAATATGCCGAACTTACCAGATTACATTACAATGCATTTTTTAATTTTCACACAGCCAGGAGTCTTTTCTTCTTTGTTGATTTTTTTCAATCTGTACTGTCGGATCTCTCTCACCAATGTATAAAAAGCATCCTCCACTCTCTGCATTGTAAAACACAACTTCTTTAAAGTCTGTTTCATTGGTAATTGTAATTTACTGGGACAGCCTTGTGCAAGAAGTTTGAAACTATGACCTTTACTTGAGAATTTCTTTTTAAAACAGACATCAGATTATTTAAAAAAAAAGTGGGGATGCAGTTTTAAAATATGGGCTTGAATCCTGGTTTGTTCTTTAAAATCATTTTTGTTTTGTAATGGAATTGGAATTTTTTAAAACAATTTAAATTAGTTATTAGGGGAGATCAGGAAAAACCTAGGACCTATATTAGTATTTGTGTATCAACTAATATAATTGTTATAGTTTGCTAGTCATGGAATTAATCAAAGCTTAAACTGAAGTTAGATTTAAATTATTTAACTTAGGAAAAACAAGCATCCCTGCCTCTCTCACCCCTGCCCTATGTGAGGAAGGAGAAAAATGGTACAGAAGAGATATTTAAACACACACACACACACACACACACACACACACACACACACACCTCAAAATAAAGTTGGGTCAAGGGACTGGAATCTTGAGTTCTATCTTCAATTAAAACACTGTCCAGACTGGGGCGCCTGGGTGGCGCAGTCGGTTAAGCGTCCGACTTCAGCCAGGTCACGATCTCGCGGTCCGTGAGTTCGAGCCCCGCGTCAGGCTCTGGGCTGATGGCTCAGAGCCCGGAGCCTGTTTCCAATTCTGTGTCTCCCTCTCTCTCTGCCCCTCCCCCATTCATGCTCTGTCTCTCTCTGTCCCAAAAATAAATAAACGTTAAAAAAAATAATAATAAAAAAAATAAAAAAAAATAAAACACTGTCCAGACTATTTCTAGGGTCCACAAGTGGATCGGAGATTGGGACTTTTGTAGCTACATTATTTAAATAAAAATGCTACATGAGGGCCATATACCATTAATATGAAAACATCACAAATTGTTTAAAGTACACACACAGAATAGTAACAGTGCAGTTTGTTTCCTTATTAGAAAGAAGTCTTAAAAATAATTTTTAGAGCACTATCCAATTATATTGGCTTCATACCTTCCATTCTAATTTAAATACTCTACAGGGACAAAAGGGATTTCTGCTTAAGGCTACAGTGACAAAGCTATGACAACAAATCATGTATGGCCATATGGAGGCCAACAAAGTTTTTAATGTCTTTTCCAGTCCAGAAAAGTAAGCAGTAGCCAAAGGGGACAGAGTATTCAGTTAACTGTACTCCTAGTTTATCTAGAAAAACATACCACCAGAGTTGAAGCTTACATCTAAAAGATATACACAAATACTAATCTCCATGCAGTGCAAATTAACTTAAAAGATTAGTATTTGTGTTTATTATTCTAAAAGAAAATGAAGTATTTAGAAAGACTGGTATATTTTACTACACATTTAATTTTAAGCTTAATCTGTTTTTACTTTAAAAATTACTCACTAAGGGGGATTGGCCTATTTGAACTCTCTGGGATTGGTAACATCAGTCTTTCTATGAACCAAATGTGACAAAATGAACCCAGTACCTAGAAAGCTAATACATATCAAAAATATGATTTATAGTTTTAAGTTCAACCACACACAAAGAATTGGCCATTTAAATATTAACTGAAGTAAACCAACAACTAAGGCTTAATTTTTGCATGCAGAAGTTATCACACATTCATTGCCTATACTAGTTAAGGAAAAAAAAAGACACCTCAATTCTTTAGGGTATATTAATTTTTATAAATCACAAGAATATATATTAAGCACTGCTTCAGTAGAGTTCAATAATTTACCTTTAAAGTAAAACTTTAAAATTGATAAGATTAAGTTTTGTTAAGAAAGAGGCATTTAAATTTGCTGTTTATATATTAAAATGTACATCTCAAGTTATTTATCCCAGGCAGTGACATATTTCTATTCAGCTATCTAATACAAAAATCATTACAGCCCAAGAAAATTTGCATCTCTTTTTAAGTGGAATCAATTTACTCAACTAGCTAGCTAAGTCAACTACAAAATAAAAATCTCCAACTGTTTTTTGAAATTATTAAATATGTTGGTACTTTATAAATTAGATAGCCACTTGTGCCTGTCTACAAATTTTTAAAAATTTTATATTTATCATTCTCAAGAGGGTGTATTTTTACTTTTTAAGTCCTTAAAAATTATATATTAGAAATTCTCATTAAATAAGATAAATAACGTAAGGCATTAAAATGACTTGTAAAATATGTAAACTGTAAAGTATGAGCTGGCATTTAAGATATTTTCACAAATGATTCTCTTCCAGTTCAAAAATCAATGCAAGAAATTAAAATATAGACATATACACATAAAAATAAAACAAACCAGGTAAAAGCTCATATTTTTTAAGAATAAACTTTTACTTCTGTTTAAAAAAAGTTACAAAGTCAATAGAAAAGTAGTAAAAAAAAATGATGGGGAGGGTAAGGGACAGGGTTTTGGTCTCCTACTAATTTAACAGAAGCAAGTTTTGATTGTAACTTATTTCTAAAATCATTTTGAACGTGTCTTACTTTTCAAGTGTGCACATTCCCATCACCAGTACAGGATATATGATTTTTGTTTCCAGCAATGCAGAGAGAGAACTGGAGGCCAATAATTAAAAAGAAGAGATTTCTACCCACCACCAAGAATTCAGTATTAGGGCCTCAGTGGCTAAGATTATTAATAGTGAGAAATAGTTATTCCAGAGTGACTCTGTTCACTTTTTATTTTTACTAATATAAAAGTATATTAAATTTTAAAGAGTCAGTTATTTTCTCTGACTTAAATTACTTCTCATTTCTTAATATGCCTTAGAATCATACTGACATCAAGAGAACATTTTTTATCCTTGTGTGTACCTTAAACCACTGGCACTAGCAAAGAACACTGGTTTCATACCCCAAAATGTGTAGCTAATTTTTAAAGACAAAGTGTAGCTGAATCAGATGTCCAATATCCACTGTGGCTAGCTGCTATAAGCTCTTAACTGGCACCCAATGATTTATTCTTAAAAATATGGCTCATTGCCACACATACTTACTAAACTTTCAGAACTGAAAATATTTATGTAAAACAGAGTGTACAATATGTATAATTTTTTCTTAAATCAAGAGATTTGACAATAACTTCAGCTCAGCTATTATCTGAAAACACACCTGTGAGATTAAGGAAATAAGTGTATTCCACACCAGAAGTGGAACTGTCAACACACAGGATCACTCTATATCCTGGTGCCTATAATGCTTTCACTGAGCGATTTCATTTTACACAAGTTCCTGCTGAGTGGCTTATTATCAGCAAAAATTCTTGCAAACACTTTCAAGGAAATAACACTTCAAGTACTCTCAGTATAGACAGATGCAAGACTACTAGTTTTATTGGTGGACAGGCATGGGAGAAACTAGATGTATCCTAAAAAACAATTCTGTATTGCTTATTTTTCAAGAAACCTTGCTAAACTATAGTCCATTTCAGGTACTACTGAAATGCAGCAAAACCACTACACAGGAGGTTATGCATGGAGCACAGCAGGTGCTCAGTAACTGTTTTATTTTTAACTTGTAAAAAGTTAAAGTTCAAGATATTTATCTCACGTACACAAACTCAACTACAAACTATTAAAGAGAAATATGCCACATAAGGAGTTCCTTATTTGGTTTGCTTTAAAACAATTTGGTCAAAAGTTTTCTTTAATGGAGGTCTTCTCACAACTAATTTTAAGTATCTAGAAATTAACAACAAAAGCCAGAAATTAATCACTCAACATTTTTAAGTTTGTAAAACTAATTTTCCCGTTATACTCAAATTGAGATCTCCAGAAAGCAAAAAAGCTGAATCAGGAGTAGCAGATATGCTAAGAATTCTGCTTCTGTCATCCACTTTACTGAATACTCCCCAATTCTGATTTTAGCAGACTGGAAAACACACATCTGATTACTATGGTGTCAATGTTTTGGTTTCAACAGTCTTTGCCAACACTGCATCTACTGCCCAATGAGGCCAGAAAAATCTGGCAATTACTAAACTACCCAGATAAATGTGAACTAGGGGTAGCAGTATTTATATACTAGGAACATAGGGACCACATAAAGCATACTAGCAGAAAATAAAAATTACGCTGGCCTTTCAGATATAAACGAAAATATTATAAAAAAAATATATAGAATTCATTATATTCTAGCCTATATGATGGGCTTTTTAAATTACAAAGTAATTTATTTCATAAGATACACAGTCTGCAATCCTGTCTTAAAAAGTACTAGAGTAAAACTCCTATTTCCCTTTCACAGAATATGTAAGTTTTATTTTAAAATTACTAATGTTAGCCTGTAAATTTCAAGTCAAAAGTCTGACCTAACTTCTAGCATCTAATCAAACAATACAGTTCCCCAGAGAATCAGGGATCAGCACACTACAGCCCGCAAGCCAAATGCAGCCATAGCCTATTTCTTGTACTGGCCACAGCTAAGAATTATTTTTGCATTTTTAAAGGGTTATAAGAAAAAAAATTGCAACAGATACCACTTGTGGCCTCCAAAGCTTAAAATAACTTATCTAGTCCTTCTAAATGAATGTCTTATTCCTATTAACTTGACTTATAATTGTTTGGTGTTTGTGTTTTAGGTTCATGCTCAAGACTAAAACTTAGGGCATGAAACAAACAGCTGCTGATAAAATGCAACAAGAGTATACGTAATTATTTTGTTCAAACAGCAAATAAATAATAGCGGATGAGTAACAAAATACTCTGCAGAAAACAGGGATTCAAATTTTCACAGAAACTGGAAATATAAATTTTTAAAATTTTTATATATTTTATAACCTCCACAATTACTTGGAATAGCTCTTTAAAGTCTTTCAAAAGCATGCAAATATCAAATTAATTTCAGCAGAGGAAGATTAATAAATTTTTGAAAGGCAAATCAACAAGTCCATGAAATAAAAAGAAGTCAAAGATCAGAAACTAAAATATCTAAGTTATAGTTTAGCAACATAAATTATATAAAGATATGATGGGTTATAAATATACGAAAAGTTGAATGTTAGAGGAAATAAAGTACTACAAGTATGCCTTTGTATTACTCTGTATTTTAATTAGACAATCTCTATATAAATATCTACAAAGCGAATTTAAATTAATCCACTTCCATATCATATATACTACATTCACCTTCCCTACCTCCCCCCATAAGAAAACTTATAAAAAAAACCTACAAATCTACTTTAAAAGGAATCCAGGTAATTTTTGGATTAATTATGAATGCTGTGGTCTAGCAAAGCATTAACATCAAACACTAAGAACAAACTAGTATTTCTTAGGTAGTAACCATACATGACACACAGCTAAAAGGCTCTTATCATTGAGAAGCAGAGGGCAACATTGTTGAAATAACAAGACGACTCCCTTTTACCGTGTTCTGTGTTGTCGCCTACCCCAAGTGTGGTCCACATACCAAATATCAGCATCACCTGAGAGCCTGTTAGAAATGCAGGATCACAGGTCCCAACCTGAACCCACGGATTAGAATCTGGATTTGAGTAAGAAGCCCGGTCAATTCATATGCATTATTAAAGGATGAGTAGCCCTGCTCTATTTGCAAACCTTTATAACATTAGGCAATAATCTCAGATTTTTTTTTTTTTTGTAAAATGTGAACTAAAATATTAACTAATGTTGTCTAAAAAGTATCTTTTAAAAGTTACAAATAATGCAAGTTAATAAAATGTTAATGGTATGGTTTAGTAGTAGGCAGTATGTTTACAAACATTTTCAGTAACATTCCTTCAATTTTACGTTTGCAAAATATGTTTTTTGAGTACTTCCTCTATAAGGGAAATCAAGAAGTCTGGTTAGAGAAGATCAGTAAAAAGAAGACAGAAACCAAACTCTTCCCAGTCTTTGGGACCCGGGAATAGATTTGAATGAAATCTTAACTCCTCTGAAATATAGTGAAGTGCTATATACCAACTCCTTTTTGAACCTGTAAGTCAGGTTTTAGAATGAGATGTTTATACTATAATCAAACCATAGAAATTCAGCTTTTAATCCTCCCAAAAAACTTAAAATAGAATTCATTGTTTTTTCAGTGTGTATAAATTTGTACAGCCATGAAGCAGTACATAAGCTTTTCCACTAGGGAAACAGACATACACACTAGCTGAATAATGGTTTACTTGAAAATATTTACACCTTTACAAAATTGAGTGAAAGTTTTCCAATACCTGTTTTTATAAGTTTAACCTGTTTTATATGTAATGAGTTGTTCATCAATTTTCTTAACTCCTAGCATTACAGAAGTTAAATTCCACAAAACTGTTTTTCTGGGTTCACAGATACATGTAACGAGCAAAACCCTAAATAAACGTTCGTCTTGTATGGAACATAAATTGATCAATTTCTTAGTATATGAAAATTATATTCCATCATATCCTTATGTATTCCTTTCTAGAATTTTTTTTCTGTATGTTAAACTCTCATTTCACACAAATATGTTACATAATATACCTGAAATTATTTTATTTCACTTAGAGAAAAAGTTACTTTTAAAAATGAAGATAATTTTTGAAAAAATTCAGGGTCAATCTGGCATTAATTTTTGTCAGAGCAACAGAGCAAATGAATAACTGAGAATTTCCATTTACTTTCTAAATATCCTCTTGCTTTAATAAAAACTTTCTCCAAAAATAAATATATCCTTAAAAAAAGTCTACAGAAGTAAAATTCTTCAAAGACAACAAAATTTAATCTAGAAACACATGACCTAATACTCTTCAAAACACTTCTAAAATAGGAAACTCAGTATTTGTTCCCCTGTTCTTTGACTTTATAAATATAACAGTTAAAAAAAATTCCCACATTTCTTGAATGCTGAATGTAAGATGTGCTGAGTTTAAGAGAAATGTTCAATGTGGAAAGAAACCAAAGCCAAAAGTAATACCATGGACACTGGATTAAGAAATGCTGCCCTTTCATACCCTTAAAAGAACATTTACCAAGTAAACATTGTTTTTTTTTTTTTCCTATTTTAGCATAATGGAAAGAAAAAACTAAATTATATTAAATAATATAACAGTTATGCTATCAGGCATGTGCATTTATCAATGCTCTTGCCCTCCTGCCCTCAAAATGATGTTACTAGAATATACATTAGCAAATTATGATTAATGATTAAAATTATCTGATATAGTTTGCAGAGAATAGATACTGATTACTATATTGATTACTATATTACATATTGATTACAATTTCACTTACCTGTCTTGTCTTTGCTGATGTTTCAATAAAAGGAATTCCATAACTTCTTGCTAAGTCCTGAGCCTGTTTCGTATCTACTGTTCTAGAAGGCAAATCACATTTATTTCCTACTAGGACCATAGGTACATCTTCAGAGTCTTTAACTCTTTTTATTTGTTCTCTGGGGAGGAAAAAACAAGTTACAGTGGAGACATTAGTAACAAAAAAAAAAATCTTTCAAAAATTGTCCATAATTTTCTTATAAAATATGGCTGAAAGAAGACATTTAATGTAATTCCTAGTTTCCACCACACCAAATTTTCCTTGCTTCTTCATCTAGTTATTTTTTTTCTCCATTTTAAACAGAGAATTTCTGTGTCTCTTAAAAGATAAAATATCCAGAAATATAGGAAAACTACAATCTAATAGGTTCAAACGCAGGTAGGTCACAATGATAAAACAGAAAATATTGAAAAATTTTAAGCCAAAAAAGTGCTATACCTAATTTTTAAAATTATAACCTTAGAAACATATCCTGTATATGTTATTAAATGTATATGTACAGAATTTAAAATGTTTATACAAAAACATAAATTACGATACTGACCTAATTGTCACATACCTTTCTCAAAAAAGAGACCACCAAGGTGGAAAGGTTCTGATTTCTACGTGGACAACATTGATGTTACTATACTGTTTATTCTGTTAAAAGTCCTTCTAAGGTGTTTTTTTTTTTTTTCCAAGAAGATGTGCATAAACTTTAAATTTGGGGTAAAATTATATTCCTTCACAATTTTGGGTTAATTTCAAAGATACAGCATGGAGGAAGAAGCAAGACAACAGAGTTAGAACTGGTTCAGATTCCCAGTTCCTCTACTCATTAGCTAAGTAAACTTTATAGCTTAACAAACATATTGACACCTATTTACTATTCTACAAAAACATTGTCACCCACTCAAATTTCTTTTTCTCTATTACCAGACTACAAGGAAAACATGCTGTAAGAAATGTATTAGGTAAAATGTTAAACCTCTTAACTGGGCTAACTCACTGTTATAAAACATAGCTAATGAATGGGATGTTTAATATGTACTTTTTTGAAAACTGGACATCCTCAAAGCAATAGAATATAAACTATATTTAATGCAATGATTCTTTTAAAGAAGTCAATTTTATGCAGATTTGTCAGATTCTTTATGAAGTGTAATTTTTCTAGTATTTTAATCTTTCACTGCTTCAGTTTGTTTTTCTTATCTACAGCCAATGTTTATCCCATTACAAGAAATTCTACACCAAATATACTCAATTATTTTTAAGGCTATTTGAGTGGTACCACCTCAATTACCTTTTCGTATTTTTGTTGATGGTTTTCATTTTTATCATGGCTCTACCTTAAGGCCCTGTGACCCTAGTGTACAGTGATTAAGAACACAGGTTTTGAAGTCAAACAAGCCTAAGTTTCAATTCCAGCACTGCCATCTACGCAATCTGGAACAAGTTACTCAACTGCTCTAATCCTCAAGAACTTCATTTGTAAAACAGGGATATAATGCCTACCTCATTATTATTTTAAAATTCAAATTAGATAATTAGCAGATGGTAGTCAGCAAAGACTCAGGAAATGAAGGATATAAATAATTACTCCTCAATGTCATTTTATTATCAATTTAAACCCACCTATAGTGGTGAATATCTTCAAATGATTTAGTATTATTTATGGCAAATACACAAAGAAAGCCCTCCCCAGTCCTCATGTACTGGTCCCTCATTGCACTGTACTCCTCTTGACCTGCTGTGTCGAGAATATCCAAGAGACAGGTTTCTCCATCAATTACTACTTGTTTCCTGTAGGAATCCTGAGAAGGGAGAAACACAGTCTGGATTATTATGGTGCACCTTTTACTTTTAAAAAGGTGTTATGCACAACTCAACAACAAAAAGACAACCCAATTCAAAACTGGGCAAAGGGCCCTTCTTCCTCAGAAGAATATACATCAATGGCCATTACACACATGAAAAGACGCTCAACACATCATTATGGAAATGCAAATCAAAACCACAAGGAGCTACCATTTCACACCCATTAGGATGGCTATTATTTTTTTTAACTTTATTTATTTTCAGAGAAAGAGCATGAGCAGGGGAGGGGCAAAGAGAGAGGGAGAAAGAGAATCCTAAGCAGGCTCCACACTGTCAGCGAACAGCCTGATGTGGGGTTTGATCCCATGAACCAAACCGTGAGATCATGACCTGAGCCAAAATCAAGAGTTAGATACCACCCAGGATGGTTATTATTTAAAAAAAAAAAAAAAAAAAGGAAAACAAGTGTTAGCAAGGATGTGGAGAAACTGGAAACTTTATACATTGCTGGTAGGAATGGAAAATGGTGAAGCCACTGTGGAAAATAGTTTTGCAGTTCCTCAACAAGTTTAACAGAATTACCATATGATCCATCAATTCTGCTTCTACATATATAACCAAAAGAATTAAAGCAGGAAATCAAACAGATACTTGTATGCCAATGTTCATCACAGCATTATTTACAATAGCCAAAACGTAGAATATATACACAGTGGAATTTTATTCAGCCCTAAAAAGAAATTCTGACATATGTTACAATATAAAAGAAACTTGCAAAACATTGTGTTAAGTGAAATAAGCCACACAAAAAGGCAAATATCTATGATTCCACTTACATGAGATACCTAAAATAGGTAAAGTCACAGAGACAAAGAGTAGAATAGAGGTTATACCAGACACGGAGAGAGGGGATTTTATTGTTTAATGGGCACAGAGTCTCAGTTTGGGATGATGAAAAACTTCTGGAAATAGAGCTAATGGCTGCTCAACATTGTGAATTTACTTAATGACACTGAATTGTACATTCAAGAATGGCTGCAATGACATATAAAATATATATTATATATAAGATACATACACCATACCACAATTTAAAAAAAAGATTTATAAAAAAGTGTTATACAGAGATTCAACAATGCAAGTATTCATATTATTAACAAAATGACCCGAATATTCTATTATTTTTTTTAATGTTTATTTTTGAGAGTGAGAGAGAGAGAGAGAGAGAGAAACAGGACAGAGTGTGAACGGGGGAGGGGCAGCGAGAGAGGGAGACACAGAATTCGAAGCAGGCTCCAGGCTCTGAGCTGTCAGCACAGAGCCCGATGCGGGGCTCAAACTCACAAACCGCGAGAGCATGACCTGAGCTGAAGTCAGATGCTTAACTGACTGAGCCACCCAGGTGCCCCCCCCACCAATGCTCTATTAAAGAAAATAATTATTACAGAAATGGGAGAGCTCTACCAACTCTGTTATTCATGATGATTTAGAATGGCAAAAAATTTACAAATAATTGTCACGCATTTATTTACTTAACAGTCAAAAGAATACATAAGAGCAAGGTCAGTACTGAGGATTTTGATGCACTTACCCATTTCTGAAATCCTGGAAATATCTAACAGCCAGATAGATACTATGATAACTCTAGAGAGCATGACTGCTTTATCTGCAAATTCTGTGGGGCCTCTATTAAAAGGGGCATCAAGAAAGGGAGGGAGAAAGATGAATATCTTAAAGAGATTTTGCAACTCTAAGACTGAATAAAGGAAAGGGAGTAGATAACATTATAGAATATTAAAATGAAAATTTTATTTTCCTCTGACTTTTGATTAATACTTAAGACTTCATGTACTTTCTGCCAAAATAGGACTAAAAAAAAAAAGGGAAAGGGACGGTGCAAGGTGAAGTCATGGAATAAGAGGGAGGGCTGAAAATGGGTATAAAGTGTAAACCAAGGACTTATTATTTCTTATTGTTCCACATGTGGGCTATAGTATTAAAGTGCCCTTAGTTCATGAATTACTACATAGACCATTCTATCATTAAAAAAAAAAGAATGGTCATTAAAAATCATGTTTTTGGTAAAATATTTGAAAATTCTTTATAGAACACAAAGATATATATGTGTAGCATGATCCCAAATATACGAATATATCTATATACATGTATCTGTATGTATTATTTTAAAACTGGTGATATATACACCAAAATGTTAAAAGGCTATGTTTTTGATAAAGAAATACCTATCTTTTTTTTTGGTACTAGATGCTACATTAAACATATTCCTTTCTATGACTTTTAATTTTTTCTTAATGCATTGAAATCTTTTTTTTTTTAAGTTTATTTGTTTATTTTGAGAGAGAGAGAAAGAGACAGTACGAGTGGGGGAGGGCAGAGAGAAAGAGGGTGAGAGAGAATCCCAAGCAGGCTCCATGCTGTTAGTGGGGCTCATGAACCGTGAGATCATGACCTGAGCTGAAAAACCAAGAGTCAGATGCTTAACCAGATGAGGCACCCCTATGACTTTTAATTTAAAATTTTTTTTAATGTTTATTTATTTTTGAGAGAGACAGACAGTGAGCAGGGGAAGGGCAGAGAAAGAGGGAGACACAGAATCCAAAACAGGCTCTAGGCTCTGAGCTGCCAGCAGAGCCTGACGCAGGGCTCAAACTCACGAACCGTGAGATCATGACCTGAGCTGAAGTTGGACACCCAACCAACTGAGCCACCCAGGCACGCCCAACCTTTTTTGTTTTTTCATTTTTTTTCCCTATGACTTTCAATTTTAAAAGTGTGAAAGACTACCATATTAGACTATGATGTCATGGTTATCTTTTAAAGTAACTATATCTTCCAAATTGTCTATAATAAAATGAATTATCTCTTCAGAGAGAAAAAAAGGAGGGGTATCGATTTTTTTTAATTTTTTTTTTTTTTAATTTATTTTTGACAGAGAGAGAGAGAGAGAGAGAGAGAGAGAGAGACAGAGCATGAGTGTGGGAGGGTCAGAGAGAGAGGGAGACACAGAATCCGAAACAGGCTCCAGGCTCCAAGCTGTCAGCACAGAGCCCGACGCGGGGCTTGAACCAACGGACCGCGAGATCATGACCTGAGCCAAAGTCGGACGCTCAACCGACTGAGCCACCCAGGCGCCACCCCCCTTTTTTTTTAAATGTTTATTTTTGAGAGACAGAGAGCATGAGCAGGAGAGGAACAGAGAAAGGGGGAGACAGAGAATCCAAAGCAGGCTCCAGACTCTGAGCTGTCAGGAAAAAGCCTGACGTGGGGCTCGAACCCACAAACTGTGAGATCATGACGTAAGCTGATGGACACTTAACTGACTAAGCCACCCAGGTGCCCAGGATGGGTATTGATTTTCTAAAAAAGAAGCTTCTTACTAAAGATTTGAACATCTGGTAGGATTTTTTAAGCCTATTCCCTTAACTAAGTACTTGAAAGAACTCCTGTATATTATAAATTGAAAACCAGTATTTTTGAAATGTGATGAAAGAGCAGGAATTGAGAGTAAAGTACAGTGTCTTAGTCAATCCGTTCGTTACCCAGGTGTAGCTACAGATGAAAGACTTTCTTTACCTATTGCTATCACCTCACATTCTTCACTTACCAATTCTAACTTAGGTTAACCTTAGAGTTGAAAGTTTACTTAGTCTTCACATCTAAAAATTTCTACCAATAATAAAGTTAAGGACCATAGTCTTCTGGAGCCACCAAAATCTATACCTAATGTGTGGCTGGGGGATTACTCACCATCTGTCCACACAGAATTCCTCCAAGATGTACCTCAGTGATTCCCATCTATAAATTTTTTAAACATTTTTCATTTTTGATGAATACTCCATCAAAGGGACCGAGAAACTGGAAAAGCAGTCCCTATTCACTGATGTATTTCATTCCCATTATCTTTTCCCTTCTAAACCCTAACAAAATTGCCAGCAAAGTTAGGAGTCACATTTAGTTACTGAAAAAAGTAATCTACAACCTACTTATGTGCAATGGAGTAGAATATCCTGATTAGAAATAATAGATTTAGGTTAGAAATTCAGTATTTCCAAAGCTAATTTTAACTACAGTCATCCTTAGAAGTGCAATCAGTCACTGAGCTATATAAAAAGGCAGTGCAACTTGGCAGAAGCTTAAGAACAAAGTGTTAAATGATGAAGTATACAAAGCAGAAAGCAAGCAAAAATGATATATAAATACTAAAGATTTTGTTCTAACTTCAGGTTAGCCATAAGAAAAGAAATATATGGAGGTAGAAAAAATTTACATCAATGAAGACTCTTTCCCAAGATTAGAGTCTAAGGGTTCAGCAAACTACTGGCCCACAGGCCAAATTCTGCCCACCTGTTTTTTCATGGCCCACTAGCTAAGAATAGTTTTTATGCTTTTAAATGGTTATTAAAAAAAAAAAAAAAAAAAAGCAAAGATTATGCGACAAAGACCACTGTGACCCTTTAGAGAAAAGTTTACCAACCCCTGCTCTAAGCTAATAAAATAACTTCACAAATCTGAAGTATTCTCAACTAATATTATTTGTTCTTTTCATCTATAAAAAAAAAATCACCACTTTGTAAAAGTACAAGTTATCAAAGCCTAACCAATTTTAAAACATAGGTTCTATAATGAAACCAGTTAAGAATGAAGCAAGAAAAAGATCAAGACTTTACTTTTTTCAAAATTTTTACTTTTTTTTTAAGTTTTATTTATTTATTTTGAGAGAGAGAAAGAACATGCAGAAGCAGGGCGAGGGCAGACAAAGAGGGAAAGAGAGAATCCCAAGCAGGCTCTGCGCTATCAGCACAGAGCCTGATGAGGGGCTCGATCCCAAGAACTATGAGATCATGACCCAAGCCAAAACCAAGAGCCAGATGCTTAACCAACTGAGCCACCCTGGCACCCCTACTTTCTTGTTTTTAAAGTAAGCTCTATGTCCAGTGTGGGGCTCAAACTCATGGCCCTGCTGAGATCAAGGGTCCCATGCTCTACCAACTGAGCCAGCCAGGTGCCAGAAGACTTTACATTTTTCATGAGTATTATTTCCAGCCTTTCAAAGAGAATAAACTTTCATATCAGGTACATAAGTTACTAACATCCTTTGCAAATGAGGATAAAGCCACTTAAATTAATTCAACATAATAAAATGAACGAAAGTTATTCCATATATTTCCCTTCACTCCTGGCCAAAGTGCTATTTTTTAATTTACTGAAATACTGAAATACTAAATGAAATCTACCATGCCGGAAAAAGTTAATCGTAGATAGTAGTTAATCGTAGTTATCTGGCGATAACAATAAACAGGCACAATCCTTTTGGAAAGCAATTACGATATTTACCAAGAGCTATACAAATGTTCACAGCCTTTGACAAAATAATACCCCTTCTGGTAAATGTGCTAAGGAAAAAGGGTTTATTTTTTTTTTTTTAATGACAGTGAAAATAGACATATACCTAAAATGGCATCCTAAGATGTCTTACAAAGAAAGATTACATAGGCATTTAATACTGACTCACAACCTTATGCCATTTACTGTTTTCAAAATATACTTCAAATCCAAGCATCGACCACCACCACTACCATCCCCTTAGTCTATGACAACTATCTGGTCTCATGCAATTTCTTACAACTGCTTCCTAGCAGGGATCCCTATTGTTACTCTTAAGATATGTTCTCCACAGAGCAGCTAGTGATCGTTTTTAAATGTCAGCTAAATCATGTCACTCGCTTGCTTAAAGTCTTCTAACAGCATCCCTTCCTTTTTAAAAATAAAATCCAAAGGGCTTACCACTTCTTCAGCACCTCTATATTTCCTTCACAGCATGTATTATAATTTGTAACTATGTTTTTTTTTTGTTTGTTTAATTGTTTAATTACTATCTATATACCATCCATAATGGTTGGGGCACACATCTGCTCTGCTCACCACTATACACCTCATGTGTAAAGTCTTGAATACAGTGGGTAATCAGTACTGCCTGTTAAATAAATGAATGAATCCATTCAATGTAAATAAACGCACACACTATAACACAGTCTTCTACAAATAAGCACAAGTTTAAGATACTGTAAATTATATTAGAACAATGAAGTTGTAAATTTTAAAATTATATCAAGACTCTTAATAAATGTATTCAAGCAACTTTTGGGGCGCCTGGGTGGCGCAGTCGGTTAAGCGTCCGACTTCAGCCAGGTCACGATCTCGCGGTCCGGGAGTTCGAGCCCCGCGTCAGGCTCTGGGCTGATGGCTCAGAGCCTGGAGCCTGTTTCCGATTCTGTGTCTCCCTCTCTCTCTCTGCCCCTCCCCCGTTCATGCTCTGTCTCTCTCTGTCCCAAAAATAAATAAAAACGTTGAAAAAAAAAATTTTTTTTTAAATGTATTCAAGCAACTTTCATATAATATGAAAGCTTTAATGTAAAAATACAAACAAAACAATATATAAGAAAGATTTAAAAACATGGGAGGGAAGAGAGTAAGACTACAGAGATCACAGGGGCCTTTAACTGTATTAAGTTTTGTATCTTGAAAAAGAAAAAGGATCTACACCAAATGTGGCAGAATGTTAAGATATGAAAAAGCTGGTTGGTGCATACATTGTGTTCAGTATCAAATTTTCCATACAACATTAAGAGTGTACCAGCTTCATCATCACTCACTAACAATAGATTTTATACTTTTATTTTTCTTTAAATTTCTGTCCATTTATTAAGCTAAAAATTCTTACTGTTTTAATATCCATTTCTTTGAGGACTAATAATGTTATATAGGATTTTTTCATATTTCCATATTTACTCCCATCACATGTGTCCTTTGCCCACTTGGAATTTTCATCTTTTTTTTTGCACTGACTTGTATAATTTTTTAAAAGTGTTTTCAAGATTGTTAAAACACCTTTAAATGCTGTTTTATGCATAGAAATTTATCTGTAGAACCATTAGAGGAATTTGAGAATTAAGACTAAATCATTCAAGATGAGATAAACTCATGGACCAAGACATCACTTTGTCAATTTTCTATTATAATTAATAGTAACCAAGTTACTCAGTATGTTCACCTTTTAACACACTCAATTTAGTTTTCCAACTCAGGCAGTGAACCCCTGACATGGGAAGACACCATAGTAAACAACAACAAAATAGTATTCAGATACTGTGATAAGCATATTATAATCATTAACCCATTTAATCTCCTTCTTCATGCTGCTGATTCCATCAGATGCTCTTGTAAACATGAACAGGACTGCTGAAAATGTGAGCTAAAGTATTATTTGGGGATTTACTTTTGAAAAAAAATTTTTTAACCTTTATTTATTTTTGAGACAGAGAGAGACAGAGCATGAATGCGGGAGGGTCAGAGAGAGGGAGACACAGAATCTGAAACAGGCTCCAGGCTCTGAGCTGTCAGCACAGAGCCCGACGCGGGGCTCGAACCCACAGACCGCGAGATCATGACCTGAGCTGAATCGGACACTTACCCGACTGAGCCGCCCAGGCGCCCCTTGAAATGTTTAATAAGGTTTTCTTAATGCGTTAAGTACCATAAGTACTTTTCACATACTACTAAATAACATCTATAAGAAAAAAGGAGAAACTCACTTTTACTCCTTTAATGCTCAAGTATTTTGCTACTCTTCCAAAAGATTATTTGCATCCTTCATAGAATAATGTGGTCCACACTACTGGTTATAAGCCATCAAAGATTGTTATAGAAAGCTAGTTCTCAAAGACAGCTAAAATCCTGTATAACTGCCTAGTACGTTGGAATTATAGTAGGGAAGAAACATGGAATTTGAGAGATATAAACACAGGCTTATGAACTCATTCCCACCTACCCACTTGATTCTCTCTTGCATCATAGGGACACTTACAAAAATATCTAGTAAGTATCATATATTATGCCAGGAATTCTAAAGTTTTGGACCTCAAAGAGCTAGGACTGCTAGAAGAGATATGATATACAGACAATTAAAACTCAGTGAAATAAATGCAATGCCATGTGCTGGACAAAGCACAATGGTGGCACACAGGAAGAAGAGATCAACTCTGCTTGTATGAATTAAGAAAGACCAGCGGCTCCAGGCAGCAAGGAGCAAAGAGAATGCATAGAAACACGAACACTATGTTGAGTACATGGAACAAAGATGTTCAATACAACTTTAACTTAGAGGAATTACTGGTAAGTAGAAGTGAAACTCCACAATCAAGAGGTCAGCTTATGGAGGGTCTTGTCTGCCACATCAAGGAATTTTGAACTCTACTTATACTAAATTACTGGAAGGTTTTTAAGTAGAAAGGAAAATCAGATTTAGCAGGTTCACTATTAGATTATGAAAAATTATAGAAAGGAACCAGGTTGGAGGCTAGGAGTATTAAAAAACTATTACAAGAAATGACAGAACCTGAAGACAGAAACAACAGTATAGATGGAGAAGACTAAATAGTTTTGAGAACTATTTAATGGGTAAAATTGGCAGAACTACCCTCATACATTGCTGGTAGGAATGTAAATATTGCAACCACTGTGGAAGAGTCTGACAGCTGTTCAAACAGTTAAACATAAAGATACCACGTGACTCAGCAATTCTACTTCTAGGTATATACCCAAGAGAACTGAAAATGTATATTCACACACAAAAGTGTACACCAATGTTTACAGCAACATTATTCAAAATAGCCAAAAAGAGGAAACAATCTAAATGCCCATGAACTAATTGATTAACAAAGTATGGTAATATCCACACAACAGAATATTATTCAGCCATAAAAAGGAATAAAGTATTGAACCATGTGATAACATGGATGGACCTTGAAAACATTACACTACATGAAAGCAGCCCAAACACAAAAGGCCACATATTGTATGATTCCAATTTTATGAAATATTCAGAATAGGAAAATCCACAGAGAAAGTAAATTAGTTGTGGCCAGCAGCTAGCAGGAGAAGGGACTAAGGAGTGACGGCTAATGGGTATTGGGCTTCTTTTTGGGGTGACAAAAATGTTATGGTCATATAACTTCATGAATATACTAAAAACCACTGAAATGTATATTTTAAAAGGATGAATTTTAGGCTATATGAATAATATCTCAATTTTTTTAATGGCAGTTTACTGACTGGGCATAGGAACCGAAGGGGAAGACTAGAGGAAAAGATGAGTTCAATCTGGGGCATGTCAAATTCCCTACGCTTATGGGTTTGACCCGGAGGCAGCTTGATATAGAGATCTGATGCTCAGGACAGAAATCTAGGCCAGAAATAGGCTAGGCTATGGGCAGCCGCGGAACTTCACTAAGTTCTAGTGTGAGTGTCGACAAACTACCTAATGTCTCACATACTCACATACTCTAAGCCATTGTCCTTCAGCAGTAAAAGTAGGTAAATAATAACATACAGGACTTTGTATACAGGTTAGGATTAAAAACTATGAAACTCCTTTATAAAATGAAAAGTGCTATAAAAAGGGTAACTATATGCTTTTATAGATTACATTACACATGCTATTATAGGCCAAAAAGGTCAGGGGGCAGGCCACTGGCTACTAGGAACTATATGGCAACAGCAGTATCCTGTTTTTATAAGATCACTGAACATCTACACTTGGACTACTTTTTGCAAAACTGGTCACCGTATTTCAAAATACATATAATCGAGCTGGGGCAAGCTCCAGGGAAGGAAAGCTAAAACTCTGAAGATGACAAAGGATCTCTGTTTTGATTAGGGTTCTCATGACAGAATTTTTGATTAAGACATTGATTGATTACAAGTAAAAATAAAGAAAACAAACGTTTTTCTACTAAGTGAGGAATACTTAAAATGATGAGAATGTTGAATCTTAGCTTAAGACTAGAGAGAATAAAAGGTGCACTACTTCCAAGAGATAAAGCTGGTTCAAAAATCTGAATAAACTCAAGGAAAATTTGCATAACAGATTTTGAAAATAAAGATACAATAAGCATACACCTGTAATCTATTGAAGTCATGTGGCATCTTGCCATAAATTATCACTTGATGCCAAGGACAGAATGTGAAGCAGGACCAATCACAGATCCAATCTTAATAATTACAAATGCCAATATAATTTTCATGTTCTGTATTATATATCTCTCAGCTATTCTTTAACTGGCCTAGTACCAATTTCATTATCCAAGATACATCTGCATTATCCAATGTGTTGAATCTTTAAAAGAAAGAAAGTAAATTATGAAGTAATTTAAAGGTATCCACCATGTTAGTGACTTTTCTCCCTCAAAAATGAATATTTATTTTCCCCTCTCTAGTATATGCTCATTTTTTTTTCAACTTTTTTTTTTTTTTTTTTTTTTTTGGGACAGAGAGAGACAGAGCATGAACGGGGGAGGGGCAGAGAGAGAGGGAGACACAGCATCGGAAACAGGCTCCAGGCTCCGAGCCATCAGCCCAGAGCCTGACGCGGGGCTCGAACTCACGGACCGCGAGATCGTGACCTGGCTGAAGTCGGACGCTTAACCGACTGCGCCACCCAGGCGCCCCTATATGCTCATTTTAAAAAACCAAATATTACAGAGAATGAGTCTGGCTTAACTCCTACCACATTTTCTATACATATCCACATTGCTTTTACATACTATATGGAATCACACTCTATGCAATATACTATGATGCAGCTTTCATTTACACAATGGGTAATTTTCAATGACAGTACATACAGATCTACCTAATCTTTTTGACAACTGTATAATACAATTTGTGTAGATATACCATAATTTATTTTACCCATTCCCTACTGGTAACCTGTAGGTCATTTCCACTTTTAAAAATCATAAACAACACTGCAATAAACATTACCATGTATTATACATCTTAAACATTTATCCAATCGAATCCTTGGGATAAATTCCTAGAGGAGAAACTACTTAGTCAAAGAACATGCAGATTACATTTTGATACATACTGCCAAACTGACCTCCAGGAAGTTTATAACAAGGTACACTCCACTACCTCATAAGGAGTACATACACTTGCCTACGCACTCTTCCCAGCACCCCTAACATTATAATCTTAGCCAATATCAAAGTAAAAAGTGTTATTTATTGTTTGAACTTGTATTTCTATATTAATGAGGTATCTATGTCATTCATTTTACTTTATTTTTGATGGATAGGTTGGCTATTTATATCCTTAGCCTCTTTTTATTCCGATTGGGTGTTTGCTTTTTTCTAATTTATATATGAGAGCTTCCTGATTGATATATGATGCAAATACTTTTCTCAGGTTTCCGTGTATTTTTGTTAATGATGTCTTAATTTTCATGTACCCAAACTGCTCCATCTTTTCCTAAATGTTTTCTTAAATGGTTTAAGATAGTTTGAAAACAAAAAGGATCCTACTTTTCTCAATGGAGAAAAATATTTAATCCCAATACCACAAATATAAAAGCTAACCTAATGTTAATTCACTCAACCTGTTTTACTTAAAATAATACTGCAAGAGGGGCACCTGGGTGGCTCAGTTGGTTGAGTGCCCGACTTTGGCTCAGGTCATGATCTCACGGTTCGTTGAGTTTGAGCCCCACATCAGTCTCACTGCTGTCAGCCTGTCAGCGCAGAGCTTGCTTCAGATCCTCTGCCCCTCTCTCTACCCCCACCCCCAAAATAATAATACTGCAAGAACCAGGATTTAAGATTGGTATTATTTTATTTCAACAGCTGTCGGATATAGAAAACAGTAAAATTTATACAAGGTAGAACCAGAACCTCTCACCATGGGAGAAATAAAATTAACGGAGGAAGGTGAGGAAGAATGAACTCATGATTTTTAAATAAATATATTCCTCAGAAGGGTCTAGAAACAGTGACACCCCAGCAGCAATAAATAATACCTAACATCTAGGTCTTTTTTTTTTTTTTTTTAAGTAATCTCTATTCTCAACGTGGGGCTCAAACTCTGACCGCAAGATCAAGAGCTGCATGCTCTACCAACTGAGTCAGCCAGACGCCACTCCAACATCTAGGTCTTAATTTCTAAGTACCACTCCCCACTAAAAGGAATTAGGACGCTTTGGACAAATGGCTGAATCCACACTGAAGACAGGAAAGTACAAGGTGAACCTAGCACACTGTGCCAGAAAATGAAGAGCTCAGAATCTTATAAGAGACATGTCAATGGATACAGAGGCCAACTTGAAAGGGATTCCACTGGCCATATCAAAAACAAATTTGAGATCAAAACCAATAACTACAGTAGTAGACTTTAACACATTGAATAAAAAAAGAATCCAGGCATCCACACTAATACAAATAAGAAAAAAACAAATAAGGAGAGAGAAAAGAGAGAGCCCTTATTTATGGTAGATTGTCAACTAATAAATGTAGAAGTAATAACAGGGTTATAAGATGATCTACTATTTTGCAACCACTATGGTAGTAATTTATTCTGGCAAGAATTATCAGTGGATGCTATATCCCACTGAGTGCAAGTATGTTGGGAGAATAGGATACTTATAGTCTCAAAGCATCTCCCCACAGGGCACATATTAAAGAAAAAGAAGATACCTTTACAGAGAGAAAACTGATAGACATCACCTTAACCAAATCAATGTAGCCTGTTTAAGGGTAACAGGTATTCATTGTACTACTTTCCCACAGTCTGAAAAATTTCAAAATAAGAAGTTGAAAAATTACCTAACATAAGCACTGTGTCCCTACTTAATCCTCTCAAATATTTTATTTTTACTACCCATTTATACTAATTCTATTAAGATTACAATACAACTATTCCATAAACCTATGCACTCTTTGACAATATAGTTAAAAGAGATGCAAGAAATCTAATGCCCTCCTAAAGCACAAAGCTTAAATTAAAGCTCCAAATTAAACAGAATGAGGATCATTATCTAGAAGCACTGCTTTTCAAAATAGATCTAAGACCAATAAGCTTCATGAAGACAGTGAGATCTGGTCCCTTTTGCTCAATGTATCTCCAGCCCCAAGGAAGCCTGCATGGTACAGAGTGGGCACTGAATAATAATCATGGAATTAAGGAATTAGGTGCATTATTAAGAACAGAATCTTAAGAGGGGCGCCTGGGTGGCTCAGTCGGTTAAGCGTCCGACTTCAGCTCAGGTCACAATCTCGCGGTCCATGAGTCCGAGCCCCGCGTCGGGCTCTGGGCTGATGGCTCAGAGCCTGGAGCCTGCTTCGAATTCTGTGTCTCCCTCTCTCTCTGCCCCTGCCCCGTTCATGCTCTGTCTCTCTCTGTCTCAAAAATAAATAAAACGTTAAAAAAAAAAAATTAAAAAAAAGAACAGAATCTTAAGAGATGCCAAATCATAAAAACATTTTTTTCCTTTCACTTACTTCCATTACCAACTTTCACTGTATATCTGTAAAGCTTTGTATTTATAAAAATCCAGTTGTTGGACCAAAAAAAGTTGGAATAAAACATATCTGATAATTTTTAACATTAACATCTAAATAAGCAGTTATTATTATTAAGTAAATATTTATTCTTAAATTGACCTAAACAGAGCCTGAATTTTATGTTACTTTATTTTAAAAATCAGGTGCTCACAACTATTCCACAGTACTATACAAATCTACAAAATGTGAACTTTCACAATTCGCCACTTTACAAATGCCCTTAACACCCATGTAGCACATCACTAGGCTTTGAACTGTAGTGTAGCTCCTGTGTGCGTGAAGAAATTCAGAGTTAAAGTGCCACTTTTTACTCCCTCAAAGTAACGTCAGTGTTAACAACCGACCACCCTATTTTCTCCTTCACTGCCACATTTCCTTTCTTAGTTAAAAATAATTCACCTACATATTTCATTAGTGAAACCTAACTCATCCACATAGTAGTCTTAATATTAGCAGAGAATAAAGGTGATATTTTAAACTTTAAAAAATTAATCATATAAAATAAGACTTAAAAAAAAATTATGGGGCACCTGGGTGGCTCGGTTGGTTGAGTGTCCAACTCTTGATTTCAGCTCAGGTCATGATCCCAGGGTCATGGATCAAGCCCCATGGGGAGCCTGCTTAAGATTCTCTCTCTCTGACCCTCTCTCCCACTCATGCTCGTTCTCTCACTCTCTCTCCCCCCAAAAAAGAAAAAGTGACCTTTTAAAAAATTAAATTTTATTTATTTAAAAAATAATAAATAAAAGTTACATGGTTATAAATTGATTTTGCCCACAGTTTAAACAGGAAAAATAAAAAATAAAGTTGGTATTTCATTGTTATTTATAATGAAAGTGAATAAATTGACCAGTAGAGGGCACTCACTTGAAAAGGGGGAAAGCTGGCCAAAGCTCTGAAGAAAAATGCATGTACAAAATTGCTGTCTACCTTATTTTAAAAACGTTTTAACAGAACACTAGAATAAGCTAATACACTATTAGTTTAGAAAAGGTAAAGTTTAAATCTGTGTTATGTTAGTATATCTAACGTAAAGCTTATTCAGAGACTTGAATTTGACAAAGAGATCTTTAACACATGGGAGTGTCTCAACCTCAGCACTTCTGTCACTTGGAGCCAGATAATTTGCTGTGGGAGCTGTCTCTGCACTGTAGGAAGTTTAACAGCATCCCTGCCTCCACCTCTAGATCACAGATGCCAGGAGCAGTCCCCCTTCTCAAGTTGTGACAACCAAAAATATCTCTAGGTATTGCCAAATGTCCCCTGGGAAGCAAGTCACCCACCCCTCATTGATAACTCCTGATACATATGTATAAAACCAGAAAAATAACAGTCGACAACATTATCCAACGCTTTTCCCACACCACTCTTCAATATTGGTTTAATGTTATAAATGTTCTCTCTATAATGCCTTATTCAGCAAGTAAAATAAATTCTGTAATTAATATAAAAAATAGAAAAAATATTAAAAAATAGAAAAATAGAAAAACTGATAACTCTTGGTGAATAAATACTCCACAGCTCAGAGCTCTAAAGATAGAACAAATCAATCCAATCATGAATCCATCTTCCTGAGTAGGAAACCTTCATCCAAAGCAGGGCATAATACTTAGACTGAATTCCAAGTGTCACATTAACAGAAGAATGGAAATGTCAATGAATTACAGCCTGGAAAAAATACTTCTCTCTACATCTATTTTTACTAGCATGTTATATCCAGTAGACACATAATATATATTTGCTAATCGATCAAATGATCATTCTGATCTCAATGTCTATAACTACTCATATTTTTTTTAAAACAAGATTTTTCTCCTTCTACCAAATTTTACCTTGGAAAACACATTTTAGAGAATGTGTTTTGATAAAAGTGATCTCTAAACTATAAAAGCTTATGTTATTTCTAGCCTGGTATTGTGCTTGGAAATTGCTTTGACTTTTTAATATTCCTGTATCACTAACCATGACTTCATTATCTCTGGAACTCTTTGGTGAACTTCACACAAGATAAAGGTAAAATGTTTCAGAACAGTAAAGTTAATTATCATGTGCATAGCCTCAAATACAAATGTACTCTCTGCATCACAACTGTCTAATTCTATGTCATCTCACTGCCATTAAGATGCCATTGGATAGTGTGCTAAGTTCAAATTTTGGTATATTGATAAATCTGAATCAGCCTCCAATATTAAATATCTTCCTAGCTTAAAGACTAATTTTTCATTTTTAAAGTTATATACAAGGGTACAGTGGAAATCTCACTTAACTTGGTCTCAGAAAACTTAAAATTCCATTACTTACTAGCTAAGTATCCTCAGGCAAATTACAACCTCTCAGAGACCATTTTTATCTATAAAATGAATCAATGACCACCTTCTTCTTCTTCTTCTAGTATAAATCTTTGTAAATTCTAAACCACCAGAATATGGTATTCTTTAATTTTTTTAAAATTTATTTCCATTTGTTTTAGTGCAGGAAAACAAATGAGAATTCCAAATGTGCAGTCCATGTCCTGTCTCATTTTCTCTCTGACCTACATTATTCACCAATCAAATCCTAACTGCAGTGGTGATATCCCCACATCTCCTTTTTAACTTTTTACAAAAATATCAAGTCAGCATTTTTGCTTAACTACTATTTATTAAAATAAGCTACTAAATTATCTTGTCTTTCTTGTATATGAACTACTCCAAGAATTTAATTTGTAATTTGGGAGACAAGAGACAATCTCAGATAGCTTTCCCCAGATGGCTAACCTCAGGAGGGAATGTCAAAGTTTCAAAGTTCACAGGTAATCAATGCTTCCCAGAGTTAAGTCTTCTGGTTTGGCAGAAATCATAATCAGAATTATGGGTTTGAATTTATAAACTTTTTCTACTTTCATCCAAAATAAAGAATTAATTTTTGGTTTTATTTATTTTAGATTTATATCATACTTTAACAATTTTGACAGAAAGGCTTCCTAACATGTTTTACCACATTATCTCATACAGTATTCATGACCTCTGACAGGAAACAGAGTGTAATGGAATTCCTCAGATTTTCAGAGAAGATGGAGGGCACTTCTGCTAAAATCATCTTCCAAAATCCCAGGAAAACTTCCGTGTTTAACCTTAATTCTATTAAAACTTCCTTTTACCTCTGATTTAAATGGAGTATGCCAAGTAAACTTGGTTTTAGAATTGAGTGAACTATTTAATCTCCTCGAAGAAAAAGAGAAAACACAATCAAACCATCATACAGCACTGAACTAACTTGTCAAGAAAAAATATAGAAGACTATTATACAGGTGGTCCACTTCAGTTAGACTCTTTCCCTTTACTTGTGCCAAATAAAAGCTGGCTCAGTTTAAATCAAATCTTTGCAAATAAGCATTATTTCTCCTTTTCTCTTCTGCGGTACCAAAAATATTTGACATTTTCCTCATGAAGTTATCTAATCAATCCTCAAAGTTTTAAGTGCATAAACATCTTGCCAAGGCCACCAATGCCCTCAGAATCTACCTCAATGCAGTCAAAGTGTTTCTTGAACACATCACACAGCACAGTCCCTTAACAGGACATCTTAACCTGTTCTAGATTCCACAGCCAAGGACTCAGAGAAAGTACTGGGAAATTTTTCAGAGCTGATTAAAAAATTGGTATGATCTGCAGATCCAGAATAGAAAGCTAAGGGATTAGGACTGCCTAACATGGGGTAAAGAAGTCTAAGAAATAATCTAACAGCGTAAATCTATTTCAAAAATGAGGTGATACATTTATTTCCATCTCCACTGATGTTACAGTTAACATGAATATTCAGATTATGTATAAAATATGCTCATAATTACATTCTGGAAGTGAGTGAACAAGGACAGTTATGTGCCATCCCCTCCTGTAGGTCTTTAGGATTAAATAAATCCTTATCTGCTTGAGATAATTTGAGTATAGTGCTGCCAGAAGGCAGTAGGAATACTCCATGACCTCTCTCAAGGTCTCTTGCAGGCCTTTATTCTATTATTTTGCTCTTGGCCTATATTTTGGCAATTTTTCATGAAATTAATTTTAAAAATATTCATTAATCAATTTGTAATAAAAGCAATTCTAAAATTTCCTTGAGTAAATTAAAAGAGAGCTATGAAAGAAGGTAAGGATTGGATGGGGCGCCTGGGTGGCTCAGTCGATTGAGCATCTGACTTCAGCTCAGGTTATGATCTCGCAGTTTGTGGGTTCAAGCCCTGCATCAGGCTCTGCGCCAACAGCTCAGAGCCTGGAGCCTGCTTTGGATTTTGTGTCTCCCTCTCTCTCTGCCCCTTCCCCACTCATGCTCTCTCTCTCTCTCAAGAATAAACATTAAAAAATTAAAAAAAAAAAAAAAGGTAAGGATTGGATGTGGTACCCTTCTATATGACCTGATATAGATACAGATATAAATACACAAAAAATGAGCATTTTAAAATTTATCATGTAGCTGTAGGTTCTCCACTACTTCAATGTGAAAAGAAAACCACTAATTGTTTGTTAAAAGCCAACCATCAAATGATTACATTTTCCCAGTACAATTCAACTGTAACTTCTACACATGACATAAAAATAGCAAAACAAACAAAACATAAAACAGCCATTTTTTTTAATGACTATAAGGTAAGACGTAAATTCACATTTTTACCCTCTCATAAAACTCTGAAATACACTTATAATCAAAAAGCACATATACTAACATAGAGTATACGTTATGTATCTTAATATTCTCTAGAGCGACGAAAAGCCCTCCATATCTCTGGTTACATATATAACTTCACAATAAAGCCATGGAACCCAAGTACATTTTAGAAAACTTCGTAAAATCATTTTCAGTATAATTGCCCCATAATGAGTAGTCACAAAAAAAGATCAGAGAAACCCTTTCTTTGTACCCAAAGAATGGGCCTGCACAAATCAATATGCATAATGTTAAAACAAAATTTACCTCTATTGTAGGATCATATTCATCCACAAAGTGATTCTGAATTAGCTGTATCGTCAAGGCACTCTTGCCTACGCCACCAGCTCCAACTACCACAAGTTTATATTCAGTCATTTTCAGCAGGCCTTATAATAAAAATAATGAAAATGTGACTAAATTAGAACATGTGGCTAATGTAAATTAGAACATGAGGTTAATATAACCCACTCTATCGATACCTTTTAACGCAAATCCACCTTTGTATACAAAATTACTTCAAAATGCCTCACAAAATTCAATGATGAAAACTTCAGTTGACTACAGATAAGTGAGTGCTGTAATGAATTGCACTTTGCTTACAAACTCCCCCATCAACATCTGAGAAAAATGCATTCAGAGTACAAAGTTCTTTTATCTTATACTCAGGTTGCTCTATCTAAACAGCCAGTCTGCTGTTCTGTAGCAGTTAATGGCTCTCAAAGGAACATGCCATGACTTTACTCAGTACAAATGTCTATACCCGTGGACACACCCACACAAAGCTCCTTGACAGCTACCTCTACGCTGTTCCTAGTTGACTCTGGCCCCTAAGAGTTACAAGTGGATATGCTGAGGGCCTTAGTTGGAGCCCACAGCTATGGAAAACCTTTCAAAGCATCATCACAGCAGCTCTCCTGGAGAGTGAGCAAGAGTCAGATGTGGGGTGAAGGGAAGACTGTCAAATAAAACTGGACTGTGTAGTGGAGAAATAAAAACCAAGACACTGAAGCAGATTTGGCAACATTTCAATCTGTAAGATATCCGCTGGGGAAAATAATGATGTAAAAACTAAAAGAACTTCAAGAACTTTGAACCATTCAGTATGGATGATTTCATCATGTCACATATATAATCATACATTAGTGCTGAAAAATAGCACTCCACACCAGAAAAATATAATCATACAAAATTTAAAGGTAAGCACTGCTTTTAACGAGAGGTATTTTAAAAGCTATACGTGAATACTTCTCAGTGACTTTTACTCCCTGCTACTGTACATAGTCCTCCAACAGTTGAAATAAATATTGGCAACTTGGAAGGCTGAGAGCACAAGACCAAAAATATTTTTTAATCAGCTGTTTCAAACTTCTTGAAATAAAATTATTTAATTTTACCTCCTTTCCCCCAATAACTACATGTTATTAAAAATAAGGAATGAACTGCAGAAAGAATGGCAGCAAATAAGCAGTAATGATAGGATAGGTAGTTCTAAACTAATGAATGTGCAAATATAAACACTATACGTACATGCAGAATCCTATTAACTGAAGACCAAGAATTATCCAAATAGGCACTCCCCCACCCCCCAAAAAAGATAATATGGTTTCCAAATAGTAACATACTAACCGCCTCCTTAGCTATTCCTGAGCCCTCTCGCAAAGAACAGTTAGCCTAGACAACTGATATAGTACAGAATGTTATAGTACAGCCCCTGGCCTACTCTGTGCCGCCTAGCCTTGTTCTTGTCTAGGGCCACCTTGGGAACCTCTACAAGCATGCATCTTATCCTGTTTGCTCCCACTTTTTATTCCAAATATAGGCCAGAAGGAATGGGGAACAATGAGGAGAATCACACCAAAATGTATACTCTAGCTCCCTGCCTACCCTACCCCCTAAAACAATTTGGATAGGCTAGAACAGTAGTTCTCAAACTGCGGTCCAGGAATCCAGCAGCATTCCTCAAACTTTCTGGGGGTCCAAGAGATCAAAACTAATAATACTAATAATATTACTACTACTACAACGTTATTTACCCTTTCCACTCTTATTCTTTAACAAAGGTAGTTTTCCAAATAGGATCACAATAGAGTGAGCGCATAAGCAGATATGCAGATGTCTTCTATTAAGCAATATAAAGAGATTAGCAAAAACGTGAAACAATGCCACTATTCTAATGTTCCTGTTTGTTTTGAAAAATAGTTTTCATGAAAATGCTATTATGTTACCAATAGGCTTATTATTTCTATTTATAATGCATTAATCAATTTTTTAAATTCTCATTTGTACTATGGTACACATAGACATATCCTATATTGGGACCTTCAATAATTTTCGAGAGTATAAGGTGTCCTTGCAACTAAAAAGTTTGCTAGTCTAGGAGATACTGTGGGCAGACACCGGATTAGAGCTTAGCTGTGTGAATTCTGAGACACACACACACCTTCTGGTATACATGTTTGTGTAGCTGTTGTTTCTGGAAAAAAAAAAAAATCCCTGAATTGATTTTAGAAACCAAATAATATTTAAATCCACTAGAGAGAACTGTGTTCCCAAGGAGTCTTACTGAAGATCATAAGCAAAACAGAGCCCCTTCACCCAAAGCTAAAATAGCTATGAAGGGGTGGAAGTGGGACCAGAACCCAACATTTTGTTAAGGGGGAAAAAAATTCAATTTTGTCAGAAACCTGAATTATCCTCTCATCTATGGTCTCTTAAAATCAAGTATGCCTGTGGATGGCTAAAAAGTAACAAAGTAAACAGTACTGATATCAACCATATTTGATGTCTATAGTCTACCACTGCAGACTGGCCGAGTCAGCGTTTTGGACCTTAGTCACCTAAGAGTGACATCACTCACATGGTTGATTCTAAGATGATGATTAGGAATAGAATTTTTCCCTTTGTAATTTCTTTTTAAATGATTTTTCCCATTACCAATAAAATATGTATATTGTGTAAAAATTAGAAAATGCCTTCCTGTTCTTAACCCTTGTTTTGATAAACGTCAAGATTTAAGACAGCCAGTTTAGGACTTCAGCTACAGCATGCACATGCCTAAGAGTATTTCGGGCAGTTGGCTGGAAGATTGCTACAATTAACTCCTCTGGCAAGTCAGTCCAAAAAAAAAAAAAAAAAAAGTGTGAGTGCTATTTAGGAGTACTGTAATAACTCTTGGGATGGGGGTCAAATTTGTAAGGATGAGGGTAATCTACAAGAATAGGAGAAAGGACAAGAACAGGCAAATTAAACTTTAAGTGTGATTGTAGCTATTGCTGTCTACACTCAACTAGCAAGGAAAAAGCCCTGCTTCAGCTCTGCGGGTTTTCTGAGTGTGTTTTAACTTGACAAAGCAAAACAGACCTTCTGGGATTAACTTTTCCTTTTCACTTAAGTCACAGGCTTTACGTTGTAGGGTGTTGGCCACCTGTTCTTCTACCACCATCTCTACCTCCACCTCCTCCTTTGTGGCCACAGTAATGTCACAGCCCATACATGGGGGAGGGGAGCAGTCAGGAACTCGGCTGCAGATGCATTTTTTCCAAACACAATAACCACAAACAGTGGTCTCTAAGCACTCTCCTAGGCTCTTCCAAAACGTGACCTCCCCTATTACTCATATACCCCCCTACACACTGTTAAGGACCACTATCCGTCCAGTCTGCGCTCGAGGGAGAAGTTTATACCTTCGTCCTAGAGATGCTAGATGCAGCAGAGAAGGCAGTAACGAGGCAGCCTAGTGCTGGGAAGGGAGGAAGAGGTGCGGGAGCGAAGGGAGAGAAGAGACAGACAGAGAGAGGGAAGGACGACGAGGGGGAGGGGAGATTGGAGCGCATCGGGAGTAACCTCCACCGCACCCGACCGCCCCGAGGGGCAGCCCGCCCAGCCCGCGAGTTTCTCCCCGGCCGCCTCCAGCCGAGGCTCTCGGGGAGGAGGAAGGAAGGGGTTCCCCGTCCAGGAAGCAGCACAAGCGGCGGCCGCCTCTAGCCTCACCCTCCTCAGCCCCGCACCGCCCATTCCTCATTCCCCGCGTCGCCGCGTCCCCGTGCCTCCCCCTGCAGCCACCCCCACCCCGTCCGTCCGCCCGCTGGGGCTCAGCGCCTGCGCCCCCTCCCCGCCCCTCCGGGGACCCCTAATTCATTCACTCGCCGCCGGCCCCGCCCGGCGCCGGCGAGGAGGGTCGGGACCGGGGCAGGGGCCCAGGAGGGGTGGTCCGCTCCATACCTCTCTCCCGCACCTGGGAGCCGCCGAGCCTCTGGCCCCCGCCGCCGCCTTCAGTGCCTGCGCTGCGCTCGCTCCCAGTCCGAAATGGCGGGGGCCGGGAGTACTGGCCGGGCAGCCGCCACCGCCGCCGCCGCCACCGCCGCCGCCGCTGTGCCTCCGCCGCCGCGGCCGCCGCCTAGGGAAATCGAGCTCCGAGCTCACCGATGAGTTCGGGGCCGGGCGGCCGCAGAGGGCAGAGCGCAGAGCTATCGATGCGCGCGGCGCTCGATTCCTCTTCAGACCGGCGTGCGGGGAGGGAGCCGCTGAGGGCGGTGTGGGAAGAGGGAAGCGAGGGAGCCTGCGAGCGCCGCCGGGGAGAAGGAGGGGGCCGGGCCGGCGGCGGAGCAGCGGGGGCCGGGCCGGTGGGGGAAGCGGGTGGCGGGCGGCGGTGGGTGGGGGAGCCGGGCCGGCCGAGCAGGGGGGTCTGGGCGGCGCCTTGGCGGGGCGGGGAGGAGGCACCGCCGGACCCACGCGGCGGCCGGCCTCCGGGCTCTCGCCGCAGAGTCCAGCCCGCAACCGCAGACTCGGACCCGGGCCGGCGCGCAGTGGGCTACCCTGCCGCACCCTCTTCGGGTCTACTCGGACAAGCTTCGGAAAATCCAGCGCCCCTCGGGGTCGGCTGCACTCGTGCACGTTCATTTACTGTCATTTACTGCAAGTAAATAAACATGCAGTCACCAAATGTGGGAGGCGACTTCGGTGACTTAGGGAGACATCAGGCAGACAGTTCCCCACCCAGGGGCTTTCTAACCACGGCTTGCTGATTACCAGCCTCAACACTCTGGGGGCTGGGAACCTAGCCCCAAGACCAAACATTCGTGACATACGCTTTCGTCATTAATCCCAAGAGGGAGGAGGTCTGTTGTTTTATGTTACTGTTTTTATGGATGTTTTGAAGTCATCACAGGTCATTCTAAACAGCGACCTCAGATGTACCTACTGCCCAGGAGGGCACAAACAGAAGGCAAACAGTCTTTAAGTATAAGTGCCCTTGATAGTTTAACCTGAGGAGAATCACTCAAACATTAATTAGAAGACTGAGATTAGTCAGTTAACAGTTCAGGGAGTTAACATGTTTAACAATGGAACAATTAAAACTGTTAGCATAACCCAGAGTCTGATAAAGTACCTAGAAAGGTAAATTGGGAGAGTTTTGAAGATTGAGGACCGGCGTCTATGCCTAATAGGACCACCCATCTGAGCCTCTTATTTCTAGTTCTTTCTAGCCCACATCATAAAACACGAATAAAACGATTATTTTAAATACCAATTATTATGTCTGTTAAGGTAAGCCTTTCACCAACTGTCACCCTTTTCTTGTAACCATCATGTGGGCTGTCACCTGAAAGGCTTATCCTGGTCTTTCTCTCCTAGCACCTGGTACCAGGTAGAAGAGAGAGAAGAGAGGAAGTGGAAGACATGAACGGGAAAAGAATACACCTACTCTATGTCAAGTCGTTGGTAAATGTTTTGCACATATATCTGCTTTAATCATCACAACAGCTTCATGAGGTCAAATACTTTTCACTATTTTATAGATGAGGAAACAGATTTACAGAGATTAAAACTTGGGTCCAAGTTCACACAGCTGAAATGAAGTACTCTTCATGTCAGGTTACATTCACTCCTCTGCTCCCAGCTCTAGGGGCTCCCATCCCACCTAAGGGAAAAGCAAAAATCTCCAAGTGCTACATGGCCTTAGATTATGTGACACCCCTCACCCCTTATCTCTCTGCACTCTATCCTACCAGTCCTTTCCTCACTTACACACACACACACACACACACACACACACACACACTGGTTCCCGGCTGTTCCTTGAAAATGCCAGGCAGGCTTCTCTCTTGGGGAATTTGCACTTGCTTCCTCTACCAGAGCACGTATCCAATATATATCCACAATCTCCCTCTGACACTTAAAACTCTTTGTCCAAATGTCTTCTTCCAATAAATTCTTGCCAAAAGATCATCTTTGATATTGCATCTCGCCCTCCTCACCCCCAAATTCTATCCTTCTTCCTGCTTTATTTTTTCCAAAGCACTTACCATTTTCTAATATACTATATAACTTATTTACTGTGTTTTCTTGTCTTTCTCCTACCAGAATATTAAGCTCCAGGAGGGCAGGGATTTTTTTCGTCTGTTTTACTTACTGCTATATTTCCAGTGTCTACAACACAGTAGACACTCAATAAATATTTATGGAATGTTGGATGAATGAAGTTACGTCCCCTCCTTCTGAACTCTGTGATTCTAAATCCTTATTTAGAGTGCCTTAAACTCTCTGTAATCTGTTTTCACTTTCTTTCAAAATCTGCCTTTAACCTCGCCAGGTCACCTTCTGATAAACCACACCTTTGTGGAGCCTGCACTTAACAGACACGATGAGTTTTTGTTAAATGAATGAATTTGCACTTATTGTATGTTGCTTTGTAGTCACTCCTAGATATAAATTACAGATTTTGTTTTGGTTCAACTTCAAGTGCATGATAAGCTCTTGTTTTCTTTGACAGCTGCTAATGCAATGTTCTCACTGTAGTTGGTGCTCTATAAATCTTAAAAGGACTATAATAAAAGGGAGGGGGGTGACTTTCTATACCATTTTTATGCTGATTGCAAAAATTCTGGCATTAGCAGAAACCTAATCCATCCCCATGGTCTCAGTTATCATCGAGGCTCATGATTCCCAGAGCAAGCCTGCATCCTGATCCCTGTTCTGTGCACCCTATACTCTAGTTGTACCTCACACACCCTCCCTCCCCTTCCTTTTCACTCCTACAGCAATGTATGCATATGTTATGCCATGCTTTTCCACCCTTCAGTCATGGGTGCTTTCTCAGAAGCCAGCACCCACTCCCCAATATTTTCTTTCTTTCCTTGACCTGGGGCCAGTGGCAGTGGGTCTCAAAGGAAGATGCTTCACAAAGCACCTTGCATACTTAACAAAACTGCAAGTTCTCTCGCCCAGAGATTCCATTCGGTTGATCCAAGGTAATCTAGAAATCTTCATTTTTAATAAATCAGATGATCCTAAACTGGTGGTTAGCAGTGTGTACACTGAAAAACCCTGATCTAGACACTCACATTGCTTGTGGTGGCCGTACTTTGTACTGTCTTCAGGGGTTTTCTTCCAAAGCTTGGTGGCTGCATTGAATAGTCTCCATGGCTCTCCTTTTCCTTTCCTTTTCTTTGCTCTCCCCCAAGACAAGCACACAAACCTACACGGTGATCATGACAGGAAAAGAGAGAAGAAATTGCAAAAAGTATAAACTTGGGGATTCTGGGCTTGCTCTAAGAGGTAACTGAGGTTTTTACCCTCCACTGTTGCACTCTTCTGGGAAAGCAGCCACATACATGCAGACCCTTGTGCACATCCTTTTATCTTGCTTTATGAAGATCATTCTGGCCTATCCTTCACAAGATCCTTCTTCTGTAGATATAATCAAAGCCAAAACAACAGGAATTCCTTTGTGCTAGCTGGGCTCTTGTGTGAGACATAAAGTACCAGGACATGTTCAGAGCCCTACAAATGCTGAGGGTTTATTTAGGAAACAAGGAAACTTCAGAAAACCATATCAACCGTCAGAACTAGTGTTGATTCCAGAAATTAACTGCTGTTTTTATGATCCAGCAACAGGCTCTGGTGCCTCGCTCATCCTCTCATTAAGAAGTATCTATTGCCCACACTCTAGTTAATTTTGCCATTCTCCTGAATCAGCATCTCTCTGCTTCTTCCTCATATACAGTCTCAACTTCAGCTGCTATCTCTGCTTCTAGTGACTACTCTCTGTGACTTACATTTACAACATCCCAAGTGAGAAGATCTAAATGTATCTGTCATTCACTATTCAATAAGAAAGTCTTTTATGGGGCACAATTTTCCTGATGGGCCACCTAACTGGTGGCTGGTCTTCTTTATGCCTGGCTTAGAGGTGATTGCCTTCATTTGGGGGCCAATCCCAAGTCCAGACAACTGTGGCCAGAGTAGCAGGTCATAGAGCAGGAAGAATTAAGCAGAAGGAGCTACCTATGGGTGCTTTCATGGACTCTCCATCAGTTTTCTTTCGTGGGAAGTTTGTACCAATGATAAGTTCTATTTAATTCACTTTCTCTGCATATAATCTCCTCTGGACACTTACTTCATTAGACTTTATATTCCCTTTTTGCATATGTTTCCCCCCATTAGGTTGTTAAATTCTCAAAGTCTCTACCTCATTTGACCCTGTATCCCATAGCCCTTAGCACATAGTAGGGCTTCTAAAAATATTTGTTGAAGTGAACAAAATTATAACAAAACTTCAGCCCCATTTCTACATAGTCACTTCCTTCTCATCTAGCCAAATTCTAGGCCATTTCTAAATGAATGTCCTCTCATCTTGGATGCGTATTTCCCCAAATCAACTTATTTCCCCAAATCAACTCCCTCTCCCAATTTTTCCATCTTACCTGAGCAGCATTGTGGCCCTTTGAAACACTTAGATTTAAAAACTTACATTAATTTTTAACCCACTCCACATTCAAACTGCTTCAGCTCCTTTTAATGATACTTCCTAAGTATTTGCTCATATATGTCTCTTCCACATCCTTTCCTTCATGCTTACATTTCCTGGAACAACTTCCTTGTGATTTTCCTCTTGGCTTTCTTCTTTTCAATTCAGGCCATATGCTGTTGCCAAATTAATCTTCCTTGCACATGTCTTTCATCATCATCATCATCAAACATTTACTTGGTACCTACTCCATATAGGCTGCAGTCATTCAGATTATATAGTTTTAAAGTGCAAAGAGTTCCAAGCTAAGTACCTAATGAGTACCTAAAGATGATGATAATTACCTTAGAAATTAGAAGGAGAAATGATCACTAGTCCCAGCAAAGCGTTCACTATGACCAAATCTTGCTTTCACATCTTCAATAATGCTTTATATGTAGCTGAATCAGGTCCAAACCCTTGATGCCCAACTTTTGCTCACAACATGCACAGACTGACACCATCCTGCCCTGTGACTTTGTCTTCCACCTTCCCAGAGCAGATGCTCTCCTGTCAAGCGCGTCCCCTCTATGCCACAAACCCAGGATGTTGTTTTTGCTTCTCTTTTTACCTAGCATCTTTTTGCCTCTCTCATTACTAAAATTCTCTCTTCCAGATCTAGAAGAAAGCTGTTAATTATGCCATCTCTTTTTTATCTCTCTCTATATATTATTTTGTATAAGCTAATCACGTCTCCCCACATAAATTCTAAAATCCCAGAGGCAAAAACCCTGTCTTAGGTGTGTGAACCCCACCCACCCATGCAAGCCTAGTTTGATGCAATTACTCCATTACTGCATGAATACATATAATGTGCTTATCAGCAAAATAAACACGATGAAAGCAATGTCTGAGGAAGATCAGAATGGCAGCTAAATGCAGAAAAGATTGGAAGGAAAAAGACCTCAGGTAAGATGTTTTGTGAATGGTGTGACAGTACCCAGTGACAGTGGAACAGTGCACTGGCTGAATTTGCTAATCCTGTGAGTTAGAACAAATTCCTTAATCTCTGCAAGCTTCTTGCTTAAGAATAGACCAGTGACGTAACAGCTACCATTTGTTAAACTCCTCACACGAGCCAGATGAGTTTTATGCACAATTTCAAACAAAAAACACATCAACCCGTATCTGTCCTCCTGCCCTCTTCCTCACTGCTACCACTGCAGTCCAAACCACCATCCATCGTCCCTGTCCCACAGGAACAGTCATCTCCAACGGGTGTCCTTGCTTCTATGCTTGCTCCTCTACAATCCAGTTCCCATGAGGCAGCCACACTGATTCTTTTCAAAATGCTAATTGAGGCTCGTGATTAGATCAAGCTCTTCCAAGGCTTTTCATTGCACTCAAAAATAAAATTCAAACTTCCTCAAGCTATTTAATGACGGGGTTTTTTATGGGCCTCTGAACACACCATGTAGGACTCGTCTCCTTTCTGGGTTCCAACTGCAGTAGCCACCTTTTTCTTCTAACCTCTTTGGGGTTTTACACTTGCATGCTCCTGCCACCAAGCCTCTCCCTGCCTTTCAGGTGTCTGCTTAATACCGCCACTTGAGTGAGAGATCCCCCAACACCCAGTCTACATCAGCGCTCCCTACCCTATTCCCTCACTTCTACCCTTCAAATAATTGTCCTTTAACACAATGGCCTGTTTCATTCTTTTACTTAAGCACTCATCATATCTGGAATTATCGTGGTTGTTTATTTGTTTGCTTGTCTCTTCCTCTGCGGAAATATAAATTTTATGAGCCAGGGACCACTGAATTCTCAGATTTTATGAGCCAGGGAGAGTTTAGCATATAGTAGTTACTTAATCAAGATTTGCTGATAAGCTGCCCTAAAGAAAATAATAGAACTAATAACCCCCTCTAAGTGAGGTCTTTGCAAATCAATTTAAGTCTCTTGCTTTTGTTTCTATCTGCCTAATGCAATAGTACTTTATTTAATCTTGTTTTGTTTTTAAGAATATTAAAAGTCATATTAGGTTTTTTAATTGCTTTCCTCTAGTTCTCGAAGGAGGTGCTCATTGGACTACCTATTAATTACAGGCCTGAATTTCCTAGTTTCTGTCTTTTCTCTTTAATCACAGTTATTAGGTATGTTGTAACATTAATTCTAGAGTCTAGGAGCATTAACCCTTTGGGACCATCTAATTTAGTATCCATATGTCCTCACTTGAAAGAAGCAAGTCCTCTTTTTGGCAGATTCTTCTTTGTCAAACGAAGATGATTTGCCTTGTCAGACGTCCAGTGAAAGCTAAGATACAGGAGTTTGTGAATGTACCAAAATATACGAGGACCAGCCATTCAGATGCTGAAGACCCAGAAGAGTTTCTTGGTTTTCACTGCAAAGGTGATTATTTCTTATATCAGGGGACTGTAAATGCATGGAGAGGCTGCAGATGGAAATATAAATGATTACTTCACTTTATTCAGAATTCTTGTCACAAATAATTCTAACGGGTGCATAAAATAAGTCCATCCTAATGTATGTTCAATCCTCAACAACCCCCAAATTACTGTTTGTTTCAGGGCCTTAAAAAGCCCATATTCATCTGACATGTTAGTAACCATTCATTCATTCATGTATTCAGTCAACGAATATTTGTTGAGCACTTACTACATACCAGGAACTCTGGGATACTCGGTGCATGATGCACAAAACAAAAAACTTCTGCTGTCTTAGCACTCACATTCAAAACAGTGGTTATCAGACTTTTTGATTTCAGGATCCTTTCGCACACTTAAAAATTAGGGAGTTCTGTATTCATTCATTTCAAATAACAGTAATAAACTCATTGCATGTTTGCACAAATAACATTTTTATAAAAATAGCTACATATTTAAAAGTAGTGAGAAGAATAGCATTGTTTTAACATCTTTGCAAATCTCTTTAACGTCTGCTTTATACAAGAAGCTAGATTCTCATATCTGCTCCTGAATTCTGTTTACTTATTTAAAAAAATTTTTTTAACATTTATTCATTTTTTGAGAGGCAGAGAGAGAGCACAAGCAGGGGAGGGGCAGAGAGAGGGGGAGACACAGAATTGGAAGCAGGCTCCAGGCTCTGAGCTGTCAGCACAGAGCCCAATGCGGGGCTCGAACCCAGGAACTGCGAGATCATGACCTGAGCCGAAGTCGGACGCTTAACTGACTGAGCCACCCAGGTGCCCCAATTCTATCTGTTTAGATATGAAACAGCCTCTAGAAAATTCCACTGTACACTCAGAAATGAAGGTGAAAAAAGAAAAGAGCTTGGTATTATTATATAACTGTGTCTGACCTTGCAGCCCTCCTAAAAAGGTTTTGGAACTTTCAGGGGTGTCAGGACCACACTTTGAGAACTGCTCTTCAAAAGAACTTTTTGTTAATTTTTTTTTTTTTTTGGTGTTAAAACAGGGCCAAAGTTAATAAAAACCAGTGCAATAATTAGCTTTTCCAAAATTATTGTTTTTCTTCTCAGAACATTCTCAGAACAGGCTCTCTTGGGTCCCTATTAGACATTATCTATTGAAATAGTATTGGGGAGAAATTATCACTACGATAATATATAAAGGTGAAACAGATGTCCCAAATAATGTACTTCCTTGCAATAATTGAAAACTCTTTTTTTTTTCAGTTTTTTGTCTTTCAGGATCTTGAAGTACTTTACAGACATTACTTAATTAAATTTCCCAGAATGCCAAGGAAATATTTCCAAATACAATTTTTTGTGCGTTTTGCAGACAGTTGAACTGACAGGGTGGCAGGACTTGTCCTGGCTTGAAGAAAAGCTGTGAGCAAAAACAAAGAACTATCATGTATTTATTATGGCTAGAAACACACCACAAATCTTCCTTGACTTATATCCTAATAAACCCATCCTTAATTGAAAATATAGTAAGTCGAAAATGCATTGAACACACCTAACCTGCCGAACATCCCATCGTAGCCTTGCTCACCTTAAATGTGAGAACCCTTCCATTAACCTACACGTGGACAAAACCATCTGACACAAAGCCTATCCTATAATTAAGTATTGAATATGTCATGTAATCTATTGAATACTGTATATAGAAAGTGAACAACAGAACAGTTGTACAGGTACAGAATGGTTGTCAGTGCACGGGTTGTTTACCCTCGTGATTGTGTGGCTGATTGGGAACTGTGGCTGCCACTGCCCAGCACCAGCAGAGAGGGTCATACTGAGTATCACTAACTCGGAAAAAGATCCACATTCAAAACTCAAAGTATGGTTTCTACTGAATGCGTATGGCTTTCTCACCATCATAAAGAAAAAACTGTAAGTTGAACCATGGTAAATTGGGAACCATCTGTATATATTTTCAAGCTCGTCAGGAGTATGGATAATGTTACCACGAAAATTTCTATTCCCAATGTCTCAACAATACTTGATTTTTTTCTCTCTCTCTTCCTTCTTCCATCCTCTCCTCTTCCTTCCTTCCCTCTCTCCCCATCCTTTCCTTCCTTTTTTTACAAAGAAACAAAAACAAAAACAAAAAACTATGAAACTTCTCAGACTAAATCTTAGCCCAGCTCCATAAATCACCTTGGCTGTCTAGAAGTCATCATTCAGTGACCTCAAACTTATCCACTGATGTTCAGGTCCGTCACAATAAAACCCTGTTGCTTCTTTGTTCAAAACCTCCAATAACTTCCCATCTCATTCAAAGGCAAAACCCTCAAAATGACCTATGAGTAGCCCCCATAATTTCCTAATGGTATATCCTCCTCCTCGTCTTTTGTGTGTGTGTGCTCCAATAAAACATTACTTATAGACACATTTTTATTTCATGCAACTTTCACGTACCAGGAAATGTTCTTTTGACTTTTTTCAACCATTTACACAAAAACCATTCTTAGCTCTTAGCCTGTATAAAAACAGGTGGTGGGCCAGGCTGCAGGCTGTAGTTTGGTGACCCTTATCCTAGAGGGCAGATTTCCAGTAAGTTCCACAAGGCAGATTTTCAACAAATCCTGCCAGTGCAGTACCACAGCAACTTCTTTGATTTTGAGTGAACCACAGCTGCCCTATCCCACAACTTCTAGATCCCAGCCCAGGGTGTGGGGTTTAGGGGCAAGTAAAGCATCTCTTCTTTGGGTGCTCTGTCTCAGCCCTAGGGATAGCGGCTCCTTATTATCTGCTATTCCTATTGTCTTAACTTAAAAGTTCTCGATACTTTCTGCTAGCTATATTGATTTCTATTGCTGCATTGACCATCTTCAGATAATAAACACTGATTATCTCAGTTTTCACAGTCAAGAGTCTAGGCATAGCATAACTGGGTCCTTTTCTCAGTGTCTCAACACTGCAGTGAAGACATCAGCCAGGGCTATGAGCTCATCTGGAGCTGGGGTCCTCTTCCAAGCTCACTGAGTGTTGGCAGAATTCACTCGTTGTGGTTGTGGTAGTGAGGTCCTCAGCTAAGCCTGCCATGACCATCTTCACAACATGGCAGTTTGCTTTAAGGCGTTAGAGCACATCTGCAATTTCTGCTTCTTGTGGCACTCTTAGCTTTAGGCACTCTTTTTAATTTCCCTTTTAATCCAAGTCAAGTGATTAAGGATCTTAATTACATCTGCTCCTCCTCTTTTGATGCCTCCTTTCTTGTTCCCTAGACGGACCAGCACACACTCACCTCAGGGCTTCTGCACTTCGTGTTCCTCCTACCTGGACGGCTCCTCTCCTCGGGTAACCATATGATTCACTCTTTCCTTTCCTTCAGGTCTTTGCTGAGATGCCTCTTTCTCAGTGAGGTCCCTGGCCACCTTATTTAAAATTGCAACGTTCACTCCAGAGCTCTCTCTTTCCTTTATCTGCATTGCTCCTCTCCACAGATCTTATCACCATCTGTCACACAATATGTTTTACTTATTTATTTGTTCACAGTCTATCTTCCCCCAACTAGAAACTAAGCAATACGTGAGCTAAGATTTGGGTCTTTTCTATTCACTATTGAATTCCCATCACCAGAACACACAGTAGACCCTCAAAAAAAATATTTTTTGAATAAAAAAAATGCAGAAATCCTAAAATGAACTTTGACATGTGTCAGATGATAAGAATGTGGCCAACCAAGAAAATATACTAAAATATAATTAATATGTACTTCTAGAAAACCATCCTGAGACGAGCTATGACATCAACAAACAAGGACAAATGGATACTCCCCTCAATTGTTTTTTCGGGTTTCAGAATGTTACACAGCTTGTATTTTTAAAAGTTAAAAGGGGCGCCTGGGTGGCTCAGTTGGTTGAGCATCCAACTTCGGCTCAGGTCATGATCTCACAGTTCATGAGTTCAAGCCCCGTGTCGAGCTCTGTGCTGACAGCTCGGAGCCTGGAGCCTGCTTCGGATTCTGTGTGTGTGTGTCTCTCTCTCTGCCTCTCCCCCATTCATGTTCTCTCTCTCTCTTTCTCTCTGTCTTAATAGTAAATAAAACATAAAAAAAAGGTTAATGGTAGGATTATCTAAGGAGCTCTGTTAATAGAGAAGAATGCAAATTCTTCTTGATTTTATAGGGGAGAAGGTACTAAACTACCTTCAAACATATTTTGTATATATTTCATTTTCCCCTTATGGTTTAGAATACCTACTATCCTGAAATCAGTTTGATGAAAATGAATAAAACAAAATGAACTCTCAATAACCAATCCAGTTTTGTAAATGAAAATTTGTTGTGATTAAATGTACTTATATCTAAGGGGCACCTGGGTGGCTCAGTCAGTTGAGCCTCTGACTTTTGATTCCAGCTCAGGTCATGATTTCAGAGTTGTGGGATCCAGCCCCACATCAGGATTTGCCCTGGGCATGGAGCCTGCTTGGGATTCTCTCTCTCTCTCTCTCTCTCTCTCTCTCTGTGTCTCCCTCTGCCCTTCTGCCCTGCTCTCTCTTTCCCAAATAATCAAAAAATATTTTTAACATTTATTCATTTTTGAGAGACAGAGAGAGACAGAGTGTGAGTGGGGGAGGGGCAGAGAGAGGGAGACACAGAATCTGAAACAGGCTCCAGACTCTGAGCTGTCAGCACAGAGCCCGACGTGGGGCTTGAACTCATGGATGTGAGACCATGACCTGAGCCAAAGTCGAATGCCCAACCAACTGAGCCACCCGGGTGCCCCACTCCCAAATAATTTTTTCAAATGTACTTATATCTAAAATCAAAGAGCAAATTCTATGTAATTGTATATAATTATTGAGAGTTTGGAAAATCAAAGTTCAGAAAACAGAGGTAAGAATGAGAAAAATCTAAGGGTCTATGTATAGTTAAGACTGGGAATATGCACGTGTGTGGATTGTGAGGGGGAGTATGTTGTGTTGAGTGTGCTTTACCAACACTGAGTAATGCTTGATGGTGACAGGATCATTTAGGCTAGCAGCTCTCAACTAAGCAAGGTGTTGAGATGTATTTAGTGGTAAGAATGTCCACAAGTCATTGGTAGTTAATGCTAAAGTATTTCATACTTGAGTTGGCCTTAAACTTCGTCATTCATGGTCAGTTCTGCTTCCCAAACTGAAGTGCATGTTCATATGCTTTCCTGAGTTGGAAACGCAGCTCATTCTCGTGGATGTGTATGATGCATGTGATTATCTCCAATCGTTTGTGTCTCAGATGGAAAAGACTGAGAACCCTTTGGTCTGGTTCTTTTTCTAAGGAAAATCAGAAATCCTGTAAAATAAGGCAAAAGAAGAAAGAAGAACTTTGATGCCGTTATCAGTAGACCGTTGGGCCATCTTTCTCAAGTATTTCTAGAGCAGAACACGTGAAGGCCATTCATCACAAGCTTGCTCTCAGATCGTGTGATGCAGGCGGCTGTAATGCACGGAATTAAACAGGGTGAAATGTGCGTTTATAAAATCCCAACCTGTTCAGTGTTCTGCCCTGAGACATTAACCTGTAAAACTCACCGTCCAAAAGTCGATTGCTTTTGGGTGTTTGCTCAAATCTGAGAATTCTCAAAAGCATCTGAGTGGGGGGTGGGGGAGAAGCACTACTTTGTGAAAGAATTTGGGACTGGTTAGGTTTCAGTAACATCTCTACCCAAAATAGTAAACAATGTGTAGAATGGTTATTATTTTTCCTTATGTGCTGTGGAAGAAGCAAGCTGTTATGGAATTTTGCACCTTGCATGCGATCCCATTGCTATAAATTAAAGAAAGATGTGTAGTATTGCTGCAGTACTGACTTACCGTAAAGAGTTGTAATAAATAAATAATGAAGATGGACATAAATGCAAGACACTAACACAAATACTAAGTAGTAACACTGTTCAGTAGATGTAGTTTTACACTGACCATAATCCACACTCCGTCTCACCTAGGCTTTTGCACTGGATTCCTAACTTGCCCCCACTGACTCTTCCAGTCCACTTCATCTACTATTTTCAGGTGAATCCTCTTGAAGTAGAACACTGACATGCCCTGCCTTGTTTAGAATTCATAAATGCCTCTGGAATAAATACCTACAGAATAACATTCAAATCTGAATCTACTTTTCCAACCTCATTTCCCATGAATATCCCTCTTTTGGTGCTTGACTTGAAGGCTAAACGACTTCCCTACTTGCCCAGCCGCTAACACTTTGTTGCCTGGCATTCTTACTCCCTGGTCTGAATCCTCCCTAATCCTCATGCATTAGCAAAGACTTGTTCTCTTCAGGGAAAGCGCCCGGGTATAAGACCTAGTCCTTGGGTTTATGGGGAAGTGAATACCTTCAAAAGGTGCAACCCTTTAACTGCTCTTTTCATAAAGTTCTCTCCAATGTATTTTCAACATAGCTTTAAAAAGTATCATGACAGTGGAATACTTTAAAAGCAGCTTAAAACTCCCAGGGCACCTGGGTGACTCAGTCTGTTAAGCATCTGACTGCAGCTCAGGTCATGATCTTACCATTCATGGGTTTGAGGCCTAAGTCAGGCTCGGTGCTGCCAGCTGGGAGCCTGGAGCCTGCTTTGGATTTTGTGTCTCCTTCTCTATCTGCCCCTCCCCTGCTCACACTCTGTCTCACTCTCTCTCTCTCAAAAATGAATAAACATTAAAAACAAATTAAAAGCAGCTTAAAAGTCCCATTTTAAGAGAGTATTTTCAGGGAGCAGTCCCTCCCTTCACTTCCAAGTAGGCATCCTCTGACCGACTTCAAGGCTCTGCTCAGATGATACTGTGTCTATGAAGGCTTGTCTCTGATTCTCTCAGCAAGGGATAATTTACACTCTTCTTAAGTCTCATTGTACTTTACTTATGTCTCTTGTTCAATAAGCAGTCCAATATCTGTGAGTCCTCTATGTGTCCAGGCTAAAACTTCAAAACGAGACCGATGCATGTAACCCTTTAAACCTCCCAAGTTTTGTTGTGTTGGGAGGGGTCTCCTCAGCATGCAAGGAACAGGCACACCCGGGTCACCCAGAATAGAACCATTGTCTCAACAGGAGATCCATGGAGAACAGTCCCACCTTCAAGACACAGTCGTGCTCGGGGCCCTCCAGGCTCAGAAGGAGCGCTAGCTATCTGCTTGGATAGCCATCCCCATTCCTTCTGCTCAAGTAGGACATCAGTGCTTGCTCCTTATTCTGATTTTCTGCTGTCACAATGACGTAGTAAGCTTCTCTCTCTACTTCTTCAACTTCAGCCACGTTTTCAACAAACTTATTCTCTCCGCCTGTCTCACATTCAAACTTCTGGATGGTGAACCCAATCAAGCGGTCAGTGAGGCACTTGGCAATTTTGGACTCCTGTCTTGGGCAAAGCTTGTGCTCCAGACCGTTTCTGGATTTGAGTGTGGGTCTCAGATCTAATCTTTAAAACACCGGGATGGGGGTGCCTGGGTGGCACAGTCGGTTAAGCGTCCGACTTCAGCCAGGTCACGATCTCGCGGTCCGTGAGTTCGAGCCCCGCGTCGGGCTCTGGGCTGATGGCTCAGAGCCTGGAGCCTGTTTCCGATTCTGTGTCTCCCTCTCTCTCTGCCCCTCCCCCGTTCATGCTCTGTCTCTCTCTGTCCCAAAAATAAATAAAAACGTTGAAAAAAAAAATTTAAAACACCGGGATGTATAACGTATATGTAAAGTAACAATTTCAAGCTATTTTTCTTTGAAGGTGTGTATGAATATATCAGGCTATCACAGTTTCATATTGGACCTACCTTTATTATAGCTGTTTGTATAATATTTCAGGTCCCCTACTTATTCTAAGCCTCTTGAAAACATAATTCCATTCATCTTTGTATCCTCCACAGAGAGTAGCTCAGTACCTGGTACAGAACAGATACTCAATAACCATACATTAATATATGCCAAGATTATATGCTGAATATAAATCCTGTGCCTCCCTACAAAATGCTGAAAAGTGCAATCTGGCTCTGGTTATTCTCTAAGGTGGTTATACAACTCCTGTTCTCAGCAGCGGGCACACCGAAATAGTTTCACTTTTTTTTTTTTTTTTTAACCTATGGTCCCAGCCAGAAGGGTGTAAAGCCAAAGGTGGGGGTCATTTGTCAGTTTGTTTTTTTCTCCACTGTGGAATATGTTATAAACAGTTTTAGAAGATTTCACTAGAGCCTGGGGCCCCTAGGTACATAGGAAACGCTAAACTAATTACCAATTGATGTTTTAAATGTGGTAGAAAAGAATTTCAGGGGTGGAGCAAGAATGGGAAACAAAGATTATGCCTTAGATCCCATAACCGCACTGCTAGTCTGGTGATTTGGCAGCCATCCAGGGGGCGATACAGATGACATTCTGAACACAGAGTTTTACTAGTGAATTTTCTGGGTTTTGTTTTTTCCAAGTAATTTGTTGTTTCTCCTTTGTATTTTTTGGATTGTGTTTCTAGGTAACAGTCCTATGTTCACATAAAGCAAAACGTTTTTGGTTTTGTCTTTAATGCCACTCTCCTGGAAACTGTTTATCACCAGGTGCTTTCTCATATTCACTTTGCAAGGTTTCTTTATTTCTCTACCGCAAGCGATCAATAACTGTACTTTGTCAGACATATTTTTGATACATGCATATTTCTTTTAGTAATGACTCTTTCCTGAAAAGAATATCAATAAAGATAAGTCCATAAAAAATGTAAAATGTTTACATAAAATCTCATTTTACTTTCAAATCACTTATCAAATATGAATGCTTTCACCCCAAAAGAGAATGATTTATTTGCTTTTCCTGCATGATCTCCTCAGTGCTTGAAAAGAGAAACACAAAATCATTTTGTTAGACATTCAGTTTGAAATTTTTTCATTAGAGGCATTGCTGCTGGAACTGAACAAATGAGAGGAAAGAATGTTACACGCATCGTAAGCAAAATTTTATGGATCTATGAAACAGCACCGACCCTGTTTAGAGAATAATTCTAGTCTAAAGCATTAACAAGTTAAAGAAATGAATATTTTGCCTGTCTACTGGAAAAATAAAACAGGATGAATTCTTCACAACACTCTTTTTCAATTTATTATCCATCAGCTTTAACCTCTTGAGTTGACTTGTGAAATTATGTAGTTTCTATATTAAACGTTTTGTTACCCAGGAAATGCAGGCTTTTGTGGCATTAGCTCTTTAATAGTATACATAATGTATGACCGCCACCAGCCTCAATTTATATTCAGCAAGTCTTTGTTGCAAAGCATCCATACCATTAACGGAGAGATAAACATAGGTAAACACATTCGCCCCAAACTTTACACACCGCTCTGCGTTTTCCATAATAAAAACGTTAATAGTCCACGTGACATTCTATTTTACCACTGAATGCTCTTGTTCTCTATTATTTGCAAATTAAGCCATGTCATTCATGTGCATAAGCTAATATCATCAACATACAGAGAGCCCTTCAAGAATCTCAATATAATAAGCCATCTGTGTCTTGCTCCTGTAGGAATCTGTGGGAGCCAACAATATGTTTAGAGTCAGAGGTACTCTGGTAGTTGACAATTTCTGCTAGAAAATGCTTTTCTGTGTTTTCTTGGAAACAAGGACCCTTAAAGTCATGTTCAACAGCATAATTTGCTTTCATTTTAGGAGATGATTTTCCTTGCTCAAAGAATAGTTTCTTCTTTTTAGGTCTCAACCCAGGGATTTTCAAGGTAGAACACAAATTCTTTTATATGACAGCATACAGTCCAAAGCACAGCTGGCAATGGAGCTGGACCCTCGAACTTCTCACTCACATGTTTAGGTTAGAATGGTGTGATGAAAGGCTTGTTAACTTTCATTTATTTATTTGTTTGTTTGTTTGTTTTAGTGTTTATTTACTTTTGAGAGAGAGAGAGACAGAGTGCAAACTGGGGAGGGGCAGAGAGAGGGAGACGCAGAATCTGAAGCAGGCTCCAGGCTCTGAGCTGTCAGCGCAGAGCCCGATGTTGGTCTTAAACCCACCAACTGTGAGATTCAGACCTGAGCCGAAGTCAGACACTTAAGCGACTCAGCCACCCAGGTGCCCTGGTAACTTTACTTTTAATTTCTAGTTTGTTTTGTGATGGGAAAATCTCCCTTTAAGTATTTAGAGCAGTTTTTAGAAATCAGGCCCCCTAGTAACTCAGTAATCCATAGACTCCCTCCTTCTGGTTTTGTTGTTCCCAGGGGACTCCACTGCTATTTTTCTTTTCCTTTTCTCCTTCTCTGCTTCACTTTAATATTGGATCAGAAAGAACAACGCTGGGGTGCCTGGGTGGCTCAGTCAAGTAAGCATTCTGCTCCTGGTATCAGGTCATGATCTCACAGTTTGTGAGTTGGAAACCAGAGACAAGCTCTGTGCTGGCAGCACAGGGAGCCTGCTTGGGACTCTGCCTCTCTCTCTCTCTCTCTGCCCCTCCCCCTCTTGCTCTCTCTCTCTCTCTCAAAATAAACTAAAATAAACTTAAAAAAATAAAAGAAAGAATAACGCCTACACCAGTGATAAAAAGGGAGGTTATATTAAAATAATTTACAGAAATTTAAAATAAAATAACTTACAGAAATGTATGTTTGGACTCTACTGATACACAATAGAATGGAAATAGGCATACTATAGGTATGTCCAGCCATGAAGAAAAACTAAATTACAGCTACACACTAGTAAGAAACTGACTGAGAATAAAAAGTTTGACTCTGTTCAACAGTTTGTTTCTTGAGTGGTACCATTTGGCCAGGAGATAGAACGATCTGTCTTAACACCCTCACAGCCTTACTACACAGCATTGGCAAACTGGGAAAACCAAACTGTGTAGTCCCCAGCCTTCTTAAATCACGTCAATACTGGATCTGGTGCCTTTACTCCCACTCTGTTTATCCCTACAGGAGCTCCTATAGGAGCACTTACTGTGCAGTTTTTGTCTCTTTTACTAGAGTATGAAGTTCTTTAGGACAAGAGTCATATCTTATCCATTCATTCATCCAGCAAATATTAAATATATACTCTCTACTAGTCATTTTGGGCACTGGGAAAACAGCAGTGCAAAACCCAAACCAAACCAAACCAACCAAATGAAAAAAAACCAACAAACAAAACAAAACTCCCTGCTTCATGTAGCTTATAGTCTAATAGGTTCTGTGTCATGTTGCCTTTCTCGGACCTACTTGCCAATGTGTTGTCCGTGCTTTAATGTCTCTTACTCTCTCAATGTCGTTACTCCCTGTCCCTGTCCCCAACTCTGTCTTGCTTAGTATCTGGTGTTCAAAAGATAGTTGTTGAATTGAATAATTTTTTCTCTCTGTTCCGTGGAGACATGGCCTGTGGCATTCCTAAAGTTAGAAAAACATCAGCACGTTGGCGTGGGGCCCATCTGCAGGTAATGTGGGACCTACAGAGAGAAAGTTTTGTGGTGGTGACTCAGGCATGCAGAACAGGAGTGGCACAGGGTTACTGTGGCATGGCCTGTGCCCATGCAAGATTCACTCAGGATATTGGCTGAGGAGATATGGGGGTGGTTAAGGACATTGAAAAGTGATTTAAGAGGCACCAGGAAACTCTCTTTCATCACCTAAGAGTATAAGCCTTAAAAAGCTGGGCAGAAGGCAATAAGCTGGTTGTTAACTGGTAGGTCACCCTGACATGCAAATTTTCTTCTTGAATTGATGAAAACTGTTCTGTCCTGCTAGGGGTACATATTCTGACTGGGAATGAAAAAAAAGGGAGAATGGAAATGGAGGTGGACAATGGATAATGAGACTCTCCAAAAAAATAAGCTGCAGAGGTCTATTCTAAAGATAAATCAAAAGGTGGATAGAGGTAAGGAAACTCTACAGTGGGGCAGCAGTCTATGATTAAGGGAAGAGATGGCCTCCAGGCCCTTGGGGGAACCCTGCAAAGGGCTTTGGGCCTGTGGACTCTGAGAGTTACCAGCTCTAGTATCCAGGTTTGAACTGCTTTCTGTATTGTTCTCTCTGGTTAACCTTAGCGTTCAGTAAAACCTTGTTCAATGTTTAAAAACAAGATAGATATTTAGCATAGTTGTACAAGCAAAAAATAGATTGTAGGACATTGCTAGTATAGAGGATAGTATGGCCCGTTAAGAATGTCACATAGCTAGTAAGAAAGGTGACATAGAAGTATTATTTCTTATAATGTATTCCCAATATATCATTAAATGAAAACAGTGGACTGTAGAATTGTATGATACTGTTTCTGTTACAGGAAACGTATGTTTGCGTTTGTGTGAAGGCTGTTCAGTGAACTATTAGTGGTGAAAAATAGTAGGTGGTGAAATAAAAGTTTTAAATTATTTTTCAATTTTAGCAATACATTTCTTACTTATAAATTAATAAAACCATGCATGACTTATAAAAATAGAAATAAAATGCAAAGGAAATTAGGAATAAGAATTCCTCTTGTAAAGGCTTTGCAATCTTTATAGCTGCCAATTTGGGGGTTTCTTTACTTACATGCATTTTTTTCCCAGAGTGATTAGGAAATGAAATCCTTAAAACAAAACATGCCTTGCTTATTCAAGCTACAGATATTTACTAAGCACCTACTGTGTGCAGGTATGACTGAGTTAGATGCTCAGTGTGCCAGTGAGCAGGTCAGATGTGGTTCCTAATCTCCCAGAATTCCAAACCTAAGAGCAGACCCATGCTAACAGCTTGCAAGCATCTGTTCCATAGTGGAGTACTCCGAGGCCTGGCTTTGCAATCTGGCAGAAGTGGGCTCAACTGTCTTGTCTATAAAGCCACTGAGGGAAGAACTCAGTCACTGTGGTCCAGTCCTCATGTCATCCACTGGTGCACAATCATCACCCCACCTTCTAGAATCATGTTCTTTGGCTTTCCTTGCAGACTCCAGCAGACACAACCCCCTTTATTAGAGTTATTCCCCCACTAAGGATAACTATGCAGTAAGGTAGTTTCTCCTTATCACCTTCCTTAAATGAACATTTATTTACTCAATGGAGCGGTTTTTAAAGTGGTGCAAGTTAGACAGTATGACTAGTGAATGGAGAGCATTTTAAAGTGTATGTATGTGCAAGAGCTACGGTAGGGAGACTGGGGGAGCATCCCAGCAGCCCTCAGATCATGCTCCCATCAAAAGGCTAGTCCTGCTCCTAACGTAGTAATTTCCTGTACTGCTTGCAGATTGAAGACCTTAATGAAAACAGTAGCCGATGATATATGTTTGACTAATTACTGATATCTACTCACTGCATTTCCCAGAGGCCATCAGAGAGAAGGGGGCATGTATCTATTCATTTCATACACATTTATTGTGCATTACTTTATGCCAGGCATTGGATTGAATGGAAAAGATAGAACAATGAATAAGACTGGCAATACTCCCATTTCCATAAAGTATACAACCCAGCTGTGAAACAAAAGACCCCATCCACATAATGGTTTCTATCTTATAAATCCCGTATGCAAGTACTAGGAGGGCAGCAAAGCATAGACTCTTTGCATTGAATGCAAGGCATAACTGGCGTTTTTTAAAACTTTTTTAAAAAGTTTATTTATTTTGAGAGAGAGAGAGAAAGAGAGAGAAAGGGACCGTGAATGGGGGAGGGGCAGAGAGAGAGAGAGAGAGAGAGAGGGTCAGAGGATCCGAAGCGGGCTTGGCAGAGAACCCGATGTGGGGCTCGAAAAACAGTGGGCCAAAGTTGTACACTTAATTGACTGAGCCACCCAGGCGTCCCAAGGCAGAACTGGGTTTAATCTCAGGTCCAATGATTTTTTTTTTTCAGATTCCATGTTTTAGAAATTTACATATAATATGTCTTAAATAATAATATCTTATTATTGTCTTCCAGCCACATGATTGGGTTCAGTTAAAACCTAATGTTATTCCTGGACTTACAGGCCAGTTGTTGATGGCCTTTCAATCCCTGTGTCATCTGTCCAAGGGACATTTGGGTGGTGGCCACATCTCTGGAGTGACCCAAGTACACTGTGTTCAGGGTCAGAGTCATGCCAGTGTTGGAAAAAGAAAAAATCTTACTCTAGGAATTCTTGATTATGTAACCATTAAATCATGGTCATCCTTTTAGACAATTGACATAATTATTAGGCTGGAAGAATCTAGAATTGCCATGCTTCATCCAACTGAATTTAGCCAGAAATGAGTAAGCTCAAATGACTCACTAATGGTGAGAATGGCCAACCAGCCAATTGGAGATAAAAGAAATTTGAAGAGAGCATCACCAGTAACGCTTTAAGCTGTGCTAATAAAGTGTGCATCACTAACTCACAATGTGTGTTTTAAAAAAAATCTAACTTTACTTGGCTTTTATAGAAACTTTTTTTTCGAAGAAAAATGCTTAGATTCATTGCCATGGGAAATACTAGTGATTATTTTTACAGCAAACATTTTTTGAGCACTAACAATATGCCACACACCATATTGGGAGCCATACACATATTTCCTCTCATAATCCTCATGACAAGTCAGAGAGGCAGGCACTGGTACTGTATCCGTTCTTTAGATGTTGAAAATGACTGAATTTGATTCCAGAGCTTGTGTTTTTAGCCCTTGGACATAATGTTTTATTCAACGAATAGTTTGAATACCTGTATTATGCTGGGTGGTGGGAATAATGGGGAACAAACAGAAATGGACTCTACCCTTACACAATTTACAGTGCAGAGGAAAGACAGTCAATTATGAAGTGATTTCAGTAAAGCCTGATGACTATTATAATGAGAGAAAAATAAGGTACCAAGGGAACAGAGTTCAAGTGTAATTTACACCAGCTGAGCTCTCCTGGTAGTTCTGAGACTTACTGCATTCCATAGCAAAATGTGGGTTGTTGATTACAAAGTCATTTAGTTCACAAACCTATAATCCTTTATCATCTCAGTAGGCCTTTTTCCTTCTCTTCCCCTTTCTCTCTCTGTTCTTCTCTTTTTTCCCTTTCCTTTTAACACCTAGATTGAGAATATGTTTGGTTTCTTTCCTATTGCCTATTAATTTTCTGGAATTCAATTACTGCCTTTTTGTTCATAACTGGAAGAAAGATTTTTCAGAGATTACTTTTTTCTGTTATACAAAGGAAGGAAAAATATTTGGTAAGGTTTGAGTCTGAGCTCTGAGACCCTTTTAAGAAAACATCTAAGTCAACTCTTTTATGAGAAGGCAGTTTCACTGTCCGAAAACACCTCTTCATTAAAAAACTTACTGAATTTTTAAACATCAATCAATTCCTATTAAACAGTACTGAGTTAACTAAAACGAATTAGAAATATGTACATGTCCCTTGAGACCATTTGAATGTTGAAAAGAGAAATTCTTTTAAAAAATCATTTTGTTTTTGCCAAGCAGATAATATTTGAAAAATAATTTGAAATATTTTGTGAAACCTCATATCCCAAAAGATTCATCCATCTCTCCCAAATTGTTAGAACACATGTTTTATTTCCACACCTAACTTATTTAATTTGGGCCCTCTCCTAGAATTAAAAAAACAAAACAAAGAAACAAACAAAACAACAACAACAAACACCTTTAAAGCAAGAGGGGAAAAAAGCTACCAAACTACAAATCCAAACCAACCATGACTCCCGGACTTGAGTGTTAGTGTGCAGTTTCTGCCTTTGCTTGAATGATCTCTTCTAAAATAATAATCGCTACAATCTACGGAGCTCCTGTTTTGTTTTAGGAGCTGTGTAGGCTTTCGCTATTATGTTAATTAGATTCTTTGGAGGTGCAAAGAACAGAGAAATGATCACTTGGCTCAATTAATGTGGGTTTATTAAAAAGGATATGATAGGGAGAAGTAGAAAAGATAGGTAAGGGTCTCCTTGGCAGACTTGTGGAAAACTAGATTTTTGTCACGGCCACTCAGCAGTAACTGAGTACTAGCTCTCTCGTCTAATAGTACAAGCTACCCTTTGGTGACCTCACAGGAACTCTTGGCTTCTTGCCAGGCACATGATTCAGCTCTTCTGTCTCTGTTTCTGTCTACCTGCTTATTTTCCATCTATTGCCACTGACTACACTCCACTCACTTTCTCTCTCCCTCATGGCTTTGCTTACTCATGGCTTCTGTTTCCTGTCTTCCTTCTTTCCACTTCTGCATTTACCCAGTGCTGACACTCCCGGGATGTTTCAGACTCAAACTCTGTAAGAGAGAAGAAAGGGCACTCCTTTTGTGCCACACTTCATCATAGGCCATTAATCTTTAGGTCATGCCAATCCCTGTTGAATTAGCAGGGTACCTGGCAAAAACACATGGTTCATGCACCTTAGGGAACCTCTCACGAGGAATTACTCTGATGCTTTTCTGAAGAGAGAGGAATGCAACTGGCTATGTGCCTTAAAAGGTCTGCACACATGTTATTATTTAACTCTGAAACTAAACAAATGCACACTTTTTATAGAAAGTGAACTCTATCATCACCATTATCATCATCACCGTCATCATATCTACCTTGAACAATAATATCTAAAGCTTGACAAATAGCACCTTGCATAAGTATGTTGCTCTGCTTGTCCAATATTCTTGTTAGGAGAGAACGTTTTGAGACACTGAGGATTGTTAATTTTAGAAAAAGTCAAATAAGAAGGCATAACAGCATAACCGAATAGTTTCCAAACTGGGGATGTTACAGGGCAGCGGAGGGTGGGAGGCAGGGAGAGAAGGGAAGCAGCAAAACCAGCTGCTCAACCAGAGCATCCAGTTTATCTGTTTGATATTTTTCACATGCACAGAAACTGTTGCCTCAAGAACAGATTCCATAGCTTAACAAAATGTTTGAAAGCTAGTTTTAGAGATGTTCAAATACCAGTTCCACCTCTTTATCGCCATGTCAAAATGTGCCAGTTACCTTCTTTTGCTTTTCTTTCTTTGTTTTGAAAATGGGTATGGGGCACCTGGGTGGCTCAATGGGTTAAGCATCAACTTCTGCTCAGGTCAGGGTCTTGCGGTTGGTGAGTTTGAATCCTGCATTGGGCTCTGTGCTGACAGCTTGCTCGGAGCCTGGAGCCTGCTTCCAATTCTGTCTCCCTCTCTCTGCCCCTCACTCAATCACGCTTTGTCTTTCTCTCTCAAAAATGAATAAACATTTAAAAAAAATGGGGATTATGGTAGCTCCTTCATAGGTTTGATGTATGAATCCACTGAAATATACACAATGCATCAGGATCATTGTAACTAGATAAACATTAGTTCCTGTCTGCATCAAACACTGAACAGTAAAACTCTACTGGTAGCGACTTAATCTTTCATCTGGTTTAGAGAAGGATTTTTCAGCAGCTTCAAAAATAATATGTTGGCTGAGAGTTACATAAAGTGTCTGTTATACAAATATTTAAACTATATTAAAGATACCAAACTATACTATTATGAAGATCAAGTGCTCCAGAAACTTTGCATTGTACAATCAAGGAATTAGTGAGAACATAAAGAAAAAACATTATCCCATTAGATTATTCACACGTATTATTTAATATGTAATCAGTTATAATTTAAACCATAATTTCTTGAAAATATTGGGTTTTTCAAATATAAAGTATTATCATTTTTATAATTATGACTCATTCTATGTACTTTTGGCTTCTATGTACTTTTTCATAACAGCATTTTAAAACATTAATTTTACCCTATTGATAATGTTTCCTTTTCAAAATATTTCTAACAGTGAAATTAATTATACAAAATACAACTCCAGGAGATCCTGGCTGTCTCAGTCAGAGAAGCGTGTGACTCTTGATCTTGGGGTAATGAGTTTGAGCCCCCCATTGAGTGTATTACTTAAAAATAAACAAAATCTAAAAAAATGCAACTCCAGGTATCAAGAACACAAATGTGACTAAAGACCTATTGCCTTACACATACAAATGTTGATTTTTTTAAAAAAAATTTTTTTTTTCAACGTTTATTTTTTTTGGGACAGAGAGAGACAGAGCATGAACGGGGCAGGGGCAGAGAGAGAGGGAGACACAGAATCGGAAACAGGCTCCAGGCTCCGAGCCATCAGCCCGGAGCCTGACGCGGGGCTCGAACTCACGGACCGCGAGATCGTGACCTGGTTGAAGTCGGATGCTCAACCGACTGCGCCACCCAGGCGCCCCGATGTTTTTTTTGACTTATCAGTACACAAGTTGGATAATTGAAGTCTCAATATTTGGTGACATTCCCAATTTTATACAATTTTAGGATTGTACATGTTTGAGGCACTTATCTGATAAATGAGGGAAATAAATGCAGAGAAGGCATGTGGAGTTATGCCACAGTTAATCCTGGGGCCACAAACAAACAGATCTGTTGGTTCTCAACCTCTGCTTCACATTGAGGCCAACGGAAAAACCACCTGCAGCCATTTGCTTAGTTATCATCTGAACAGGAAGTGGAACTAGAGTCTATTCTTTTAAAGTATGTAATAATTGTCAAAACTAGAAAACTTACAAAATAAAAGTAGAAAAAAAAAGAGTAAAAATGTAATGCTATTTACCAAGCTTAAAAACACAACAAAAACCAAAAAATTTTATTGTATTTGCACATTATTCTACATGAAGTTAAAAATCCAATATTCTGATAGAGAAGTCAATGAGAAAATCCAAGGATTAGAGTCCTCTTTAGATGATAGTAGCAGAAGTCCTCAATTATTCATTTGTCTGAAAGAAAGTCTTACCTTTATTGTATTAACCAGTGGGAAAATGTGTTTAAATATCTACAAGTTAATATTTATTTTTCTATGAGTAACAGCGACCGAGATTTAATATGTTTAAGTAAGCATCAATATAGAATCTTATTTAAACTAACAGATTCTAAAGTGGAATTCAAATAAGTTGATTTGCTTTTTTTCTTCTATATCTAGATATTAGCATCTATGATGATTCGTGCTAATGTATATAACCCAGGTAAGTGTGTAAAGTATATAGCAAATGAATACTGAGTATCTATGGCTGCCAACTTAGTCATTGACCATCTCTCTGGAGAAGAACGATATCATTGTATGAGGCTTCTCTCTCTTCTTTACAATATCCCCACAATGCTGTCTGAATTATCTGTTGGTATATAGATAATATATTTGCTTAGGGCAACAAATTACCCCAAAACAAATGGCTCAAAACAACAAGTCTCTTACAGTTTTTGTGGTTCTGGGATTTGGGTGGCTTGCTAGGTAGGTTTTTTTTTTTTTTAATGTTTATTTATTTATTTTGAGAGAGAGACAGAGAACATGAGCAGGGGAGGGCCAGGGGGAGAGGGGGAGAGAGACAGAGAGAGAGAGAGAGAGAGAGGGAGAGAGAGAGAGAGAGAGAGAGAGAGAGAGAGAGAGAGAGAGAATCCCAAGCAGGCTCCACACTCAGCTCAGAGCCTGACATGGGACTTGATCCCATGACCCTGGGATCATGACCTGAGCTGAAATCAGGAGTCCGACATACAACTGACTGAGCCACCCAGGCGCCCCTTGGTAAGTGGTTTTAAATCAGGTCTCTCATGAGGTTGTGGTCATCTAAAGACTATTTTGGGGCTGCAGGAACTGCTTTGAAGGTGGCTCGTTCACATGCTGACAGGTTGGCACTGGCTGTTGGCAAGTGGCCTTAGTTCTTCTCCATGTAGGCCTCTTCTTGAGACTACTTAAGTGATCTTACAACATGACGGCTGCCTTCCTTCTTGGCAAGGAATCAAAAAAGACCAAGATAGAAGTCTCAATACTTTCTGTAGCTATCGAAGCCACACACCATCATGCACACTATACCTTATCAATCATATTTCTATTCGGTCTATGAGGATACTACACAAGGGTGTGACTCTTAGAGTTTAGGATCATTGGGGGTCATCTTGTAGGCTGGCTACCAAAAGAATAATGTATTAGCCAGGGCTTTTTTGGTCCTCAAGTGACAAACACAACTCAAATTTACCTAGGCAAAGGGGAATTTATAGGTTCCTACAACTGAATAGTCGTTAAGGGCAGGATGTATCTGTGCCTTCGATATTAATGAAACGAGATACACAAGCACCCAGAGAACTCCAGGCATCTGCTCCTCTTTGCATGTCAGTGGTATGCTTTCAAACCTATCACATGGTGAGGCACACCCCATTTACCTTTGTATTCTTCCCAGAAGAACAGACTCGTTTCCCTTCATTCTAATCAGAAAAGTCCTAGGGAAAGTTCTCATCGGCATCATGTGGTCATTTTTATGGCCATTGCTTTGGGTACTACAGTTGGCCGTTCATACCATAACCAGAGGGTTGGAGTGCAAATCAGACAAGTGTCCCAAAATAAATGGTGCTGTTCTCAGAAGAGAAGAATTGGAGAACAATGAAACAATAGTGGTCTACAAAAATTAAATATCTTAAATTACCTAAGAGACAACCACTTAGGTACTCTTTTTCAACTAACCCACTTAGAGTAGGCTACAACTGCCTCTCTTCACTGCCACTATTTCCTTTTACTCACTCTTATCATTAACACACTTTTAAATTTTTTGCTATCAAGGACAGTATTTGTTAAGCAAGAAAGCCTTTTAAAATCCTTTTTTCAAAGGTTTATTTTAAAAGCTATAGATTATGCATTATTTTAACTTGATATCAGTGTAATTTGCAGATAGTTCAAATGAACAATGCAGGTGCTGAATAATGGGAAGTTAATAAAAGCTAATTACATTTGTAGACTGGACAAATAGAATATTTGAAATCTGGAATGAGATGAATTGGATGAAAATGCTAAGAACAGAAAAATTGGTTCTATCTATTTGTCTACCTACATATATATATAATATTTAAAGTAAGAATGTGTATATGTATATAAAACATTTTCAGAGTAGAAGAACAAGGAACAGACATACTCACTGCTGACAATATATGATAAGATATTGAGAGACCAAAAAATGCAGAACTCCTCAAATCCTCCTTCCTTTTTCTAACATATATAACACTAAACTTTCAACTGGGAAATCTAGATCAATCACTGCTAAAGGAAACTTGAAGCTAAAGATAGATAAAAGGATAACAAGAGAGCACCTATTTGCTTTAATGAAATCAAATTTTCTGAGCCAGCCAAAGACTTACTACATTACTACATAACTTGCAAATATGCTTGAGAACTCAATTTCAATAATCTTTAAGAAATCAAGAGGTTCTTCAAGTAGGCTGTGTTGACCAGATGTTACTACTATGTCTATACCAGAAGTATTTCCCCTCATGGATGTGAATAAATCAAACAGAGGTGCTTTCAAAAAGTAATCTCAATAAATCACCTCATCTAATAACAATGATGGCCGTATGCCTCAGAAATGTGGGCTGGAGAGGCTCAGTACAATCCAAGTGTTGGAGTGAATCCATACAAGTTACCCAGAGGACAGTCAATATCATTCACATTTCATTGAAGCTCAGAGAAAGACTCCAGAAAGAATATGGAGTCCGTTATTTGCCCCATCCTTTTTTTCAGAATACTCAGAGGTAACTTCTTACAGATCCTATGAGCATTTTGAAAAACTGTTTCAATGATAGGATTTTTGTAGGACAATTCTTTGTCTCCTAGACAAATTGGTTTCCAATAGACACATAATGCAATCTACAAATGTGAATCACATATGTAATTTAAAATTTAATAGTTACATTTAAAAAAGTAAAAAGCAACTTGAAATTAAGAACATATTTTATCTAACCCAACGTATCAAAAATGTTATACTCTGAACATGTAATCGATACATAAATTATTGAGCTACATTTCATTTTTTGTTTGGACTAAGTCTTTAGAATACAGCACATATTTTAAACTTAGAGTACATGTCAACTCTAACTGGTCACATTTCAAGTGTTCAGTAGCTACATATAGCTCGTGGCTACTATATCAGACAGTACAGGTCTAGTCCAGAATTATGGACAGTTGGTTCTCAAAGTATTGTTCCTCCCTTCCAGGAAGACCCGAAGATTTATCAAGATTGCTCTTGGTAAAGTCCCCAGGTAAAGGGAGCTTTGAAATCTAGTGCACAAGTCTTTAGCTTCTCTGCATCCTCTGTCACAGGCATGTTCCTTTCTTTCAGTTAACTTGATAGTGCTAAAAGTGGGGCCAATTCAACACATTTTCTAGATCTTTCTCCAATGAACAAATCTGGTTTAGAAAGAACACGAAGGTAAGACGTTATCTGAGTTCAAATCCCATCTTTGTCACTCATGACTGCTGTGGAGACTTCTAATTGTCCCTAATATCTGTCTTCCCCTTTTGTAGACTTGGAAAACATGGCTTGACACAAAGCCACTTAGAAAAAGGACTTCTACATTTCCAGAGTAATTTGCAGCTAGATATGGCTACATGCCTAAGTTCTGACCAATGGGTAAAAGAAGTGTCAAGGGGAAGCTTCTGGGAGTCTTCCCAAAGTGCAGAATGTGTGCCCGCTTTGGCATTTTCTAACTTTTTCCTGCTTAGAACACGTATGCTGCCATCTTGGGCCATAAGATCAAAGCCATGCATAACTTGAAACATATCAGCTCCCTTTTACACTCCTATATATGCCACTTTGGCTTTGGATTTTCTGTTACTTGCAGCCAAAATCCTTAAACAAATGACCTTGGGTAAAGGTTTAACCTCTAAGATTACAAGAAAGGTAAAAGTGTTTGTTCTAATGGCTACTACCACGTAGGTACTTTATATGGCTAGTTTTTTTTTAAGTATGTTAAAATTACAAATTCACTTAATTCTGTAAGATTCTAAATAAACTCATTTGTCCCTCTTCCAGCTCAGCTTCCTGGCTTCTTTCTGAACTAACTTGTAGATGATACAAAGATCTTCATCGTATTCGCATTTCTCTCCGGAAAATTGCCTTACTGCCAGTAGAGTCATGTTCATGAATGTCTGATGGCTCGGAAGAGTCTCTGCAGGAACCCCTCAGACAAACATTTGGAAAGGCATTATGAGAGTACTTGGCAATGCTATTCTAGAATTTCTAAAGCAACACGAGGTCCCTCCTCACTCTATCTAAGCAGATCTATTTACTGTACTATTATTTTTAACAGGAAAACAAGATCATTAAAGGACTCTTAATAGGTCTCTCCCTTCTTAGCAGAATGAGAAGCAGACAGTGAAAAAGCACAGGGATCACTCAACATTCTACCAGTCGTTTCCAAGTTCTTTTTTTTTTTTTCTTTTGGTACTGGAAAAATACATGAAAAATGTCAAGGAACCTCATTTTCCAAAACAAAAGTTTAACTAAAAACAGTGATATCAGGAAGTATTTATTTATTTATTTATTTATTTATTTATTTATATTTTGAGAGGGAGGGAGAGAGTGTGAGCTGGAGAGGGGCAGACAGAGAGAGAGAGAGAGAATCCCAAACTGGCTGCAGACTGTCAATGCACAGCTGGATGTGGGACTTGATGTCACAGAACTGTGAGGTCATGACCTGAGCTGAAATCCAGACTCAGTCGCTTAACCTACTTAGCCACCCACGTGCCCCTCAGGAAGCATTTATTGCAGAATGCCATCATGAAGGTAACTGCCGCTACAAATTAAAGTTCTAGAGGATGCCAATGTATGTAATTTGTATATAACACATTTTAGTGTGCATCATCATTTATTATGCTTTCAAAAAATGGTTAAAAACAAAAAAAGATTGGGAGTATGTCAGAAAGACAATGAGTTAGCCCAAAAGAACTCCCAATAACCACAGCTGGAAAAATTTGAGCAACAAAATAAATAATGGTAGTATTCGTTTGTAATTCAAAGAATAACATAAATATCTATAAGTCCATATTGATAAAAATACATGATTGAATAAGTAAATAAATTTGAGGCTAAGGGAGAAATCCTGCTTATTCCTTGACCCTTGGGTATGAGCTGGACTTACTGACTTGCTTTCAAGGTATGGAAAGGAAAAAGCAATATGGAAAGAAAAAAATAGTAGTAACCGCATAGCAGAGAAAACTGGCAGACACGACCTTAACAGAGTGATCAAGGCTACTATCATCAGCGTTAAGTCATGTGGGTATCACGCACACTCTGATACAATGCAGTGACAATGGCACTTCACCCCGTGGAATTCTTTCCCAAATGTATAATCCTTGTCTAATCATAAGAAAACATCAGACAAACCTCAATTGAGGGACATTCTACAGAATACCTGACTGGCACTCCTCAAAATTATCAAGATCATGAAAACCAAGGACAGACTAAAGCATTGTTGCAGATAGGAGGAGACTAAGAAGACATGACAACTAAATAGCATGTGCTACCCTGGACTAGATCCTGAAACAGATTACATATGTATTACATAATATGGATGTATATTACATATGTAATAAATATATTATATACATTACATATGTAATATTCATCTTATACATAGTTCTCCCAAGAGCTATTAAATTTTTTTTTAACGTTTATTTATTTTTGAGACAGAGAAAGACAGAGCATGAACAGGGGAGGGGCAGAGAGAGAGGGAGACACAGAATATGAAACAGGCTCCAGGCTCTGAGCTGTTAGCACAGAGCCCAACGCAGGGCTTGAACTCACAGACCATGAGATCATGACCTGAGCCGAAGTCGGACGCTTAACCGACTGAGCCACCCAGGCGCCCCCCAACAGCTATTAAATAAGAGAAGCATGGTTGCCCTCAGGGAGTTAAACTATAAAAACGAATCAGAGCAGATAGAATGAAAATCAATTTTGAATGATGATTAATATTTATATAATGATTTATGTATACCAGGCACTATTCTAAGCACTTTACATAATCATTTCAAATCACTCAGTCCTCCTAAAACCCTACGAAGCAGGCACTATTACTATTCACAATTTTCTAATTTATTTATGATTTATTTTGAAATCATTTCAACTCTGGAAGCACTCTGTGAAAGTTACAAATGGTGAATTTGGGGTAGAAAATAGCGTAATGTTGTGCTGTGGATAGTTTTATCTTACTTGTAAATGATTGGGCAATTAAATGTTAAAATTTTACTGAATTGAATGTTGAAGTTTTCCATTTTTATAATTTAATTTCCATAGTTTTAAGAATCATGAGTATACTAAAATAGTTTAACACTAATGTTATCTGCTTTGCAAATTTTTAAAGATAAAAGTCAATAAACCAACTGCATGTTAAAGGATAAATACAAGGTCAGGGAAATGTAGAAACAAAAAGGTAAAACATTACAAGATTAGCAAGCATAAGATATGTAAAATCTATATATCAAAGCAAGAGTGGCTAAAGAAGTACTAGGCAAGGAAGAATTCACAGGGCAAAAACATTAAGTGGAATAAATAAAAGCATTTTATAAAGATAAAATGTACAAGAAAAGTATAACAATGGAGAACCTTAAAGCACTAATGACCATAGAACAACCTTTAGTTATATGTTTACTGTTAACGTCTCATTGAAAATGGAGTGCTCAAGAACTAGTATGTAAACTCAAGTGAAAGTTCTTTCGGTGTCCATTTTGTTCATGCTGCCTCTTGTTGAGTGAGTGAGTAAATGAGTGAATAAATGAACGAAGAGATTGGTGCTGTTGTCAGCACCTGCCCCTGGCCCTCATTTAGCTATAATTCTGGATGCCTTCCAGTGCTTTTCAGCCCTCTTCCATTCCTAATATCCAATCAATCCTCAAGTCTTAAGCAGACTCTACCATTTTTTCACCCCTTCACTTATTTTATTTTGTTTTTCCACCACCAAAATTATCATCGTACCTATATGAGTACCTATGTACTCTGCTTCCCTTCCTCTTATGATGAAATAAATGTCCCCTCTGTCTAAGGCCAAGCCCTCATTTTTTGCTCTCAGTTCATTTCCTCGTTTTAACAAGGATATTTTTTGGCTGATATGTTCATAAATCAAATAGAAAGTAGCCATTTTTTTCACATTTAGTATGTTAATAAACTTTTAAATAATAAAATAAAATTGAGTTATATTAATATAATTTTTTCAAATACTCTCTTGGTCTCCAGGGTCATGTTTGAAGATGGACTTTTTCAATCAGCACCATTAGCATTTTAGTGAATGCCAACAATTCATAGCGTTTCAGTCAATGCCAACAGGGAAATACTGACAGCAAATTGAGATGGGAATGATAGATATACTAATTAGAGATTGTATATTTTTAAATATCTGTAACATTATGGTGATTTTTACAATTATGCCTGAGACAAAAGAGTTGGAAAATAGTAGAAAAAAGAATCACTGTATTTTGTTTAAGGGATACATATTTGATGGGTTTTCTCCATTCATTTTTTTCTTATGTAAATTAAGTATCCTTCAGTTTCTGCTTTCTTTATTAAAAGTTTTTTTAAAGGAGTAGTTACCAGATTAATAAAATTTTTTCAGCTTTATTGTGATATAAATGACAAATAATATTGTAATATATTTAAAGTGTGCATGGTAGTGATTTGATATACATATACACCGTGAAAGATTCCCACCACCTAGTTAATTAACACATCTATCACCTCACTTATTCATTCATTCATTCATTCATTCGTAACTTAAGAAAGATCTTGGCTCCCAGTTATCTCATTTTCTTTCACTTTCTTCCTCATGGCTGGGTTATTTCCATCTGCTGACAAGCGTGTTTTAATGTCACCTATGTTAAAATAAACGATGAAAACAAATCTTTGACTTCAAGCCATCTCTAGCTACCATAGATTTCTTCAGTCATCTTCAGGACAAAATTTTGAAGTTGCCCATGTTACCTGCCTCCTTCTTTATCCTTTACGATCACTGCTCAATCCACTATGATCAGGCTTTTATGAGTATCACTCCACCAAAACGGATTTTATGAATGTCACCAAATAATTTCATTTGGCAAGGTTCTTAGAGGCCAGCTTTCCACCCATCATTTGATCTCTCAATTAAAAAAAATTTTTTTAATGTTTATTTATTTTTGAGAGAAATGGGGAGGGGCAGAGAGTGAGAGACATAAGCAGAAGCAGGCTCCAGTCTCTAAGCTGTCAGCACAGAGCCTGACGCGAGGCTTGAACTCACCAACCACCGGATCATGACCAGAGCCCAAGTCAGACACTTAACTGACTGACCCACCCAGGTGCTCCTGATCTCTTAATTATTCTTTGTTGAAATATTTCCTTCTTCAGGCTTCCCTGGTATCACAGCCTCCTGATTTTATCTTCTCACAATAGTTCTTTTTCAATCTCCATTGTTCCCCATCCTCTTTTTTTTTTTTTTTTTCTCTGCAGTGATCTCATCCAGGTCTATGGTCTTGGAGACCTGCCATATGCTTCTGACTCCCAAGTATATCCAGTTTTGACCTTTCCTCTGAGTTCCCAACTCACATATACAATCATGTACCTGACATCTCTTCTTGGATATCTAACAGGCATCTTAAACTTAATGTTCCCACAGTGGAACTACTGATTCCTGGCCTTTCTCTGCTTCCCATTCTCCCTGCTCGAATGTACTTCTCCTCCTCATCTTAGTAAATGGTCCCATGACACACCCAGGCCAGAAAAAGTAGCGCTCATCTTTGACCCTGTGCTCCTCACGTCTCATATTCAAGACCTACCTGTGACACCTTCAATATAGCCTGAAGGTGGAAACTGCATCCATTCCACTGAGAACTCTGGTCCAAATCTCCTTTATCTCCCATCCAGTCCACTGTAACAGTCTTCCAACTGGTCTCAGGGCTTCCATGCTTGCCCCACCCTCCCATCTATCTGTTACTCAGGACCCATAGTGGTCTTCACACAGCATATGGCATATTGATTTTTGACTTTAATGACTTTCTTTTGCCATCAGAATAAAATCCAAGCTATTTTCGAAGGTCCACAGACTTACATTATTTGGCTTCTGCCTACCTCTGTAACATCATCTCCTACCACTCTCCCCTTTGATTGTATATTTCTCCTTGCCATATATAGTTCCCTCTGCCTGGAATATTTTCCCTCTGACTTCTCTGACAGAATAACACCTACTGATTTCCTCAAGCTTCAGCTCTGTGAAGCTTTCCCAGGCACTCTTCTCTGCTAGATACGCAATTGCTCAATATTTGTCCTTTCCTTGGTCTAAGCTTGATTTCACCTCAGGGCTTTTGTATTTCTTATTCTTTCTGCCTAAAAGGGTCTTTCCCCAAGAAGTCTTTATGGATGCTCCATTTTTGTCATTTATGTATCAGCCCAAATGTCACTTCCTCAGAGACCTTCTGTGACCATGTAAGGTAAAGTAGTTTTACCATGTTCCCAGGTCCCTCTATGTCCTCCCCTGGTTTTATTGTCTTTATATCACTAAGAATTATCTGCAATGATTTTATTCATTTACCTGTATAAATGTTTTTTCTTATGTCCCCCAGCTAAGATGTAACCTCTGGTACATAGTATGACACATAATAAAGAGTCGAATGGATAAACATTTAAGGGTAGTTTACTATGTGCCAGTTACTATAATAGTTAAAGGGGAATGACACTGAATAAAATATTGGTCCCAGCTCATGACCTTTCAGGCTAGTTTTGAAGAAAGATATGTAATCAAAAACAATCATAATACACTATGATAAGTTCTACTGAAGTATGTATAATTAGTTGCTCTAGGAGCTCAAAAGAAGGAATAAGCAATTAATTGTACCTGCAGAGAAGATTGACTGGGAAGACTTAACAGAAGTGTTTGAACTGAGTCCTGAAAAATGAACAGAAGTTGCCTTTTAGTGAAGATAGAAAAAGTATATTTCAAGCAGTGGGACTAGTATACAAAAAATCATGGAGAACAAAAATTTTTTTGAAAGGATGTAATACAAAATTGATCTATAGATCAATGCCATCCAAGTTATAATCCCAGAACTTTGTTTTATTTTGTTTTTTGTTTGTTTGTTTGTTTGTTGTAGAAATCAACAAGCTGATTCTAAAATGAAATGGAGGGGCATCTGGGTGACTCACTCGGTTAAGTGTCTGACTTTAGCTCAGGTCATGATCTCATGGTTCATGGGTTGGAGCCCCGAGTCAGGCTCTTGTGCTGACAGCTCAGAACCTGGAGCCTGCTTCGGATTCTGTGTCTCCCTCTCTTTCTGCCCCTCCCCCGCTCATGTTCTTTCTGTCTGTGTCTGTCTGTCTCACTCTCTCTCTCAAAAATAAAAATAAACATGAAATAAAGCAAAAATAAAAAAAATAAAATAGAAACATAGCATGCAAGGCAAACTTAAAAAATAAGAGTATACTACACGATTTCAAAACTTAATATAAAGTTGTAATAATCAATAAATTATGGTACTGCCAAAAATATCAACAAGATCAATACAACAGAATTGAAAACCCCAAAATAAACCTATACTTAGAGGGTCATTTGATTTGATACCTACCAAAGCAGGCTTAGGGGAAAAGTATTTTTTTTTTTAATTTATTTATTCGTTTTGAGAGAGACAGAGAGAGTACGAGTGGGAGAGGGGCAGAGAGAGAGGGATAATCTCAAGCAGCCTGTCAGCACAGAGCCCGTGTGGCTCAAACTCATGAAACCGTGAGATCATGACATGAGCCTAAATCAAGATACGGACCCTTAACCGACTGAACCACCCAGGTGCCCTGGGAAAAAGAAATTCCTTTCAACAAATGGCTCTCCCATAACGATGTATCAATACAGAAAAAAATTGTCTCTTAACCTCTACCTCACACTGCATACAAAAAAAGTAAATCCAGTTAGAGTATATATCTAAACATAAAAGCTACAACCATAAAGCTTTCAAGGGAAGGTATAGAAGAATATCTTTGTGACTTGGCAAGAGTTTCTTAGGATACGGAAAGCAATAGCCATAAAAGAAAATTTTGTTAAACTAGACTTCATGAAATGCAAAATTTCTGATTATCAAAAGATACCATTAGAGGGGCACTGGGTGGCTCAGTCTGTTCAGCATCTGACTCTTGATTTTGGCTCAGATCATGATCCCACAGTTGTGAGATCCAGCTCTGTGCTGGGCTCCATGCCAGGCATGATGCCTGCTTGGGATTCTTTCTCCCCTCTTCCTCTGCCCCTCCACATCCCTCAGAAAGAAATAAATAAAATTTCCTTAAAAAAAGATACCATTAGGAAAATAAGGAAGTACGCTACATAGCAGAGAAAACATTTAAAAAACACATCTGACAAAGGACTGGTAACCAACATATATAATGAACTCCTACAACTCAATTAAAAGGGCCATGAGGGGCGCCTGGATGGCTCAGTTGGTTAAGTATCAAATTCTTGATTTCAGCCTAGGTCATAATCTCACAGTTTGTGGGTTCAAGCCCCACGTTGGGCTCTGCACTGACAACTAGGAGCCTGCTAGGGATTCTCTCTCTCCCTCTCTTTCTGCCCCTCCCCTGTTTGTGCGCTATATCTCTCTTAAAATAAAGAAAAAAACTTTTAAAAAAAAAGTCTTAAAAAAAGGCAACGATTTGGACATATCACAAAAGTAAGTCTAGATATATGCAATCAGCATATGAAAAAAAACCTCACCATTATCAGTCAACAGAGAAATGCAAATTAAACAATATGAGATGACACTACACACCTACCAGAATGACTAAAATTAAAAATGGTTAAAAAATTAACCAAATGTTAATAAGTATGTGGAGCAACCAGAACTCTTACATGTTGGTAGAGAAGCATAACATAGTACAACCACTTTGAAAAAAAATTGGGGTATTACTTATAAAGTTAAATGTATACCTACCTTATGACCCAGCAATTCCACTAATATTTACCCAAAAGAAATTAAAGTATATGTCTACAGAAAGACTTGTCAAAGAATGTTCATAGCAGTTTTATTCATAATAGCCAAACGCTAGAAACAGCCCAGGTTTTTGACAATAGGAAAATGGATAATCAAACTGTGATATACCCATACAGAGGAATACTACTCAGCAATGAAAAGGAACTACAATACACTCAGCTACACTCAAAAACAGTATGCTGGGCAAGAGAAAAGTATATGCTGTACAATTCTATTTACATGAATTTCTATGACAGGAAAAACTGATCTCTGGTGGAAAAAAAATTGAGCAGTGGTTGCCTCTGGAAGGCTGAGCTGGAATCAACTAGAAAAGAGTGTGAAGGATAGGGGTTTATATTACATGGCATTGGTCAAAATTCAGTGCATGGCATACTTAGGATTTGTACATTTTACTACTATATGTAAATTTTACCTCAACAAGAAAATAAAAGGCCGTAAATAAGTACTGATCTCTTGTTAATGAATATACATGCTGAGGTGTTTAGGGGGAAGACTCCTGATGACTGCAATTTCCTTTGATGGCCAGAGGGATAGACAGATGGGTGGATACATGATAAAATAAATACAATAAAATATTAGTGATAAAATTTAGGTTATGGACATATGGGTGCTCACTGTAAAATTCTGGAAACATTAAGCCTGAAAATATTCAAAATAAAATGTTGCGGGGAAAGGCCGGGAGATGTGGAGGATGCAGGGAATCCCAGATGGTGTTCAATGGCTAGAACATGGGGTAGTTTGGCCAAAGCTGAAGCAGGAGAGGCAATCACAAGGAAGACTGTGAAGAGCCTTTCATGTCATGCTAAGGAGCTTGTATTTTATCCTGTGCAGCAATATTGCTCAATTGTCTTGCTCTGCTCACTGCTAGTGTATTTAGTCATGCCCTCATTACCTTCATCTGGGCTTTGGCGTCATATTTATTTAATCAAATTGGATTGAACTGAATCAGATATGAAGGATGCGCTTATATTTCTTGGAGTTTACATAATGTTTCCTGCTTTCATGTCAGGTAACTTGGATATTTTGCATATAAATAGAAATTGCCATTTGAATGCATTTTCAGTTGAGAGTAGTTTCAAAACTGTATTTTTGTTTTAGCCCTTAGGGTCTCACTTTGCATTTTCCCCTAAATAAGCAAGAAGCATACTTCATACGAAAATTTTACAAATTGACAGTGAGGATTGAATTCTTTTAATTTTTCTCAGTATAAAATATTGAAGCAAATGTTGTATATAAAATATTGTAGGAAACACTAGGGAGTTACATAAATTAGCTATTAATTAACTATTAAAAAATAGCTCCTGACTCCAGGATCCTGACAGTCAAAATTCTTACACTTTATGAAACATGAATATAATTCTTTAAAATGTATGCTTTGTTGCTAGATTCTGTGGGCTCCCCCCCCCTTTCATTTTTCTATTCACATTTGATAATGAGACAACTATTTGCAAAGGTGTAATGGTAGATGATGTCATCAGTTTGGGCACATTGTTTACCCTCTACAGAGATAAGGCAACAGAGACTGAGTGAGCCTTCTATTTCCCAATAGCTTCCTCCAAAATGCAAACTCACATCCACAAGAGGCTTTTAAGAAAATAATTCTTAAAACACAATATTACTCATGCATCAATTTCTCCCTTTGAGGAAAATGGGGCTTTTTTTCCCTTCTTCTTACTTCTTACAAGATCTTTTTTCATTTAGATGATTTTTAAAATATGGGTATCTCTTAAGAGATTAAATCTTCTAAGCCTACTTAGTAAAAAATCCATTTTTTCATGAGAACCCTTTTTGTTTTCACCAAACTTGTATCCTTGGAGTTTTGGCTAATGCCTGGCATCAAATAGTAGATACTAAATATTATATGAATAAATAAATGGATGAGTAAATAACAGACATGATAGCAGAATACTAGAAAATGCATTTATGACTATGCATTAAATAGTAAATTAAACAACATACAATCCCCTCTCAGCATTAAATCATAAAACATTAGATATCCACGCATGTATCAGAGTAAATTTCATTAAATTACAGGAGTCATGATGTATTTTATCTGTGAAATCATTATTACAAAAAATAGTTGTCGTATACTAGCTTTGGTTGGGAAAAGGAAGCATAATGCCCTAGGTAGTGAACCCAATAATCCCATTAATATACTGTTTCTATTAACAGTTCCTTTGTAAATAGAAAATATCTATTGACAGGTGTTTCTGTGACTGGTGTACAATGACAATGGATATTAATTAAAGATAAGTTTAAAACCAGAGTTGAGCTATAGGGAAAAGTTTGAAGCTTATGAATTGTGTATTCGGAGCCTTCCCTCTTGGGTCTTCCCCTCTCTCTTCTACTTCATAGGAGTATGTACCATTCATTCCTTGTAATAGATACTAGTTGCATAATCAATAACCAATTTTCTTGTTGTTGTTTTTTTCTGTCCTAATAGAACCCTGCTTTTATTTAGGGGCTAAATTCTGCTGGATCTAAGGCAATTGTGGCATTCTAATTCCCTTGTCAGAGACTAATATGGGCACTTGTTGATGACATCATTTCAACTAGTGCAACATAATCGGGAAGTTTACCTGGGAGCTTTGGGGAGACGTTTAGCCATCTCATGACACACAGGAGTAGACAGTGCCATCTTCCTCTGGACATTGTTGAGCTGTGTCTGGAGCTGGCAGCTGGACTTGTTATGGCCTTCCTGCTAGTAGGCTGGAGATGAAGCCAACTGGCAGAGAAAGACAAAGGCAAGAGATTACAGAGAAGTGTGGCTGAATTCTATGTAGTCTACCTGACTTCTGTGTAAGCCGATTTTATCTGAAGTTTTCTGCTACAAGCAGCTTCACTAATCACCTTTCCCCTGAGTACTGGATATTCTCATGCTTTCCTTTGGTACCCAAGTCCCCTTATTAGAAACCATCCAATTTACTCTTTGTTTTTTTAAGATTTTTTTTTTTTTGAGAGAGAGAGAGAGAGAGAGAGAGAGAGAGAGAGAGAGAGAGAGAGAGAATCTCCATCAGGCTCGATGCTCAGTGTGGAGCCCAAAGTGGGTCCTGATCCCACGACCCTGGGATCATGACCTGAGCCGAAATCAAGAGTCAGATGCTCAGCTGACTGAGCCACCCAAGCACCCCCAATCTACTCTTTACAGTATTCCTCCCTCTACATTACCATTTCTTTTAGCTTGTTATTCATTAAAACTGCAATTATCTAACTGCCTCTATTTTCAGCTAGATTCCAGGGGAAAATCTATCTGATGCTAATTTTCACTAAAATTTTTCCAGGAGACAACTAATCTGATGCTGTATCATACTAAGCTGAAAATAACTGGACCCCTTGGAGCATCCATATTCTCAATGCAGAACTTGTTTACTGAAATAAAACTTGGATTGGCTTAAGTTTAGGAAAAGTGAAAAATGAAGAGAATTTCAGGCAATGTGAGGAAATATCTGAAGTTGGCTGTTAACTCGTTTTTCCTTGAAGGTAGGCTAAATTATATCAACATATTTATAATGTTATATGGATTTTATCAACTCTAAATTTTGGAAAGTTGATCATCTATGAATGATGTGCATAGGAATGTAATTAACCAGAATGTTTTATTCTCAACCTGGTCTGCAATATGAGAATTTAATGTGTATGTTTAATAATTAATATATGATCTTTCCTTAAAGTCTTTTTGTTAGGGCTTAAGAAGATATGACATGAATTACATTAGAAAAGAAGAAAATTATTTTCTTAACCAAAAAGAATACTTTCACATCATATCTTGTGCGGTGCATCCTTAGAACTGATTGCAAAGAGTAAAGCTTACTTGACGGCCTGTGATTATTTACCCTCCACAAGGCCTGTAAATCTGAAGGATTTCATTCAAATGGGGCTAGCTCGCTCCACGGACACATGATGGGCTCTCAAACATAATTGGCGCCACTTAATAGGTTGGTGGTTAATATTGCTGTCTGAGTAAGGAGAACATGTGACTGAGGATCAATTTCACATCATCACAACTGAAGATTTCCTTTTCAAATCAGATTCTTCAGGGAATACTTTGAAAACCTCAGGTCAAGTGACAGAGAAGCTGAGAAACGCTTTTATGAGCATTTATGATGAAAGGAGCTATTTTAAAAGCTAAGATAAAAAAAGAAAAGCTGATCCTTTCTCAATGGGGTATTCCAGGCATCTCCTATGAGTGAAGGCAAACGGGAAATTACTGTTCTCAGACCGAATCATGATAGCTCCATTATTCCACCAGGTGTAGAGTGCCATGAAAACAGGATTATGATTCATTGTGTCCCAGTACCTGGCACAGTAACTGGTACAGAGGGAATCTCGTTGTTATTTACTGAATATCCATACAATATAAAGGCTGAAATGAAAGAATCAGTTATCCCCTAGCAGCAGCCATTGCCTGCTCTCTCAAAGGAGTTTCCTTATTTGTTTGCTACCGTTGTTTTTATGGTCTGCAAAGATTCGGAAAAAAAGAAGAGAGTTACATGTTACTGAGCACTGACTATATGTTAGGTACTATTCTGTTACAAAGGTCAATAAAATAGTCTGCTGTTTTTAGAGAATAAAGAGTTACAAAACAATAATCACAAAAGAACAAGTTGCTTTGGGAGCCCAAAGCAGAAAGCAATTAAATGCCTGGGGGAGGCAGGTGTATCTCCACACAGGTCTAACAGCCTCAGGGTCAGTGAACTCTTACTGAGTCCCTACTGTGTGCCAGTGGAGAGAAATGGGCAGCTTACCCAGGCACAGGAAGTCTGGGTTGGGACAATGCCCAAGGTTCAGGGTAATATACTTTGGAGTTCCTGGGGATGTGGGGAAGGGATTGGTGGCAAGAGATGAAATCAGAAGCTGAGTAAGCCATCAAGATTTCAAAGAGAGGGACTGACATGACAGAATCTTCTGTTTTAGAACGTGTTTCATGTGAAGAATGAATTCATGGACAGAAGGATTGGAAGCAGAAAAGCCAGTTAGGAGGTCATTTTAACAGCTCCTAGGAGAGAATTAAACCCGTTTCTAGCGAGAAGAAAGAAAATACAGTATCCAGAGATTTTTAAGAAACCAGACAAAAGTACAATCAGGAGGACCAGGTGGCTGATTAGTTGTGGAGGGAGAAAAGGGGAAGCTGAGGATTATTCCAAGGGTTATAGTATAAAACTCTAAGAAGATATACAAATAAATTTTTCCATAAAAGCTCCTGTGTTTATGTATGTCACTAAATCACTGGAGAGAGAAGAGCACTATGAAAGTAATGTATTAAAAATTTATTAATAATAATAGGTAACAGATGGAAGCCATGGTAGAGCCTAAGAAAAGATCCTAAGTTCACAAAGTGAATGATATTAAATAACACATTCTCTGAAATTCAGCATATATAGTATTTCTTCTTATTACTCTTAGAGATATTAACAACAATAATAATAGCAACTATTTAAAATAAACCTCAACGGTACACAAGAAGCCAGAAGAAACATAATATTTTCAGTAATGTGTCTACATCTTCAATTAAAATTTTCTTCTTTGGTCTTCAATTTTTACCCTGAGATTTCTGACTAAATCGTCACATATTTAGCCCCAATGTCCTATCAGTGAGCATTACTAGACATATTTTAAAAGAAAAGGAAATAGCTAAGTCATCTGTTTTCACTTTTGCTGCTGAGTGGGTCTAGACAGGATGAATTTATTTTAACAGAGCTTTCGGCTAGTAGCCATTACGTCCTTAGAAATGTGATTTTTCAATTAAAGATACGCTACTGTAGTACTTCCATTGTTAAGAATGGCTCTTTGGTCCTTCATAAGTAATTACCTATTGTTATCACTAAAAATAACAACACCATAGAGGTATGGTAACAGTTTTAAAATGCCTTTACATCTCTTACTTGACTCCTAACAGATATTTGATAGAGACAGGGCTGATAGAATTGAGTCCTTTAAAATAAGTTAATTCCTTTAATTATGAAATATAGTGAACATAAAGTTAAGTACACAAAACTGAAAGAATTAAGATAATCAACTGTGGAACCACCTCTAGGTCACAAACCATTGTCAGAGCCCCCAAATCCCTTCTGCCCTCCTCAACCCTCACACCAACCTGTACCCCGCAGGGAACCACACTTTTATGGCCATCACTTCCTGGCTTTTCTTTACAATTTCGCCACCCATTTATGCATCCCTAAACACTGTAATGTTTGTTTGTTTGTTTAACTTGATTTAAATAGAATTGTATTTTGTGTATTCTTTCCAGTTTGGCTTGTTTCTCTCAAGATAATGTTTTTGAAATTTATTGACATTGTTTCCACCTGTAGTTCACTCATTTTCATTGAAATGAAGTATTTTCCTTGAAAGGATATCCCACAACTTATTTATCCCTTTACTATTGATGGATACTGGATTGTTGTCAGGTTTTGGCTAATGCAAATAATGCTTTTATGAACTTTCTTCTATTTGTGTTATGGAGTGTACATATGCACACATTAGGGTAAATATATCTGGTAGCAGAATTGTTGGATCACAAACTATGCACTTATTAGATAATGTCAAGTTGTTTTCATTTGATTATACTAATTGATTATTCAACAGCAAATGATTATTCTTGTTCTGGCCACTCATTAGCATATTGCTCTTTGGTCTTTAATTTCATACTTTCTGGTGGGTGTATAGTATTATGTCACTTTAATTTACATTTCTTTGATTATTACCAATGGGATGGACCTCTTTTTTCATGTGTTCTGAGGTATTTGTTGAAATCCCTTGCCCATTTTTTTCTATTGGGTTACCTGCCTTTTTCTTATTGATTAGTAGGAGTTCTTAATATATCTTAAATATAAGCGCTTTGTCATTTATATTAAAGATATATTTTTTCTGGCTTATGGCTTGCCTTTTCACTTTCTGCATAGTGTCTTCTGATGAACAATTCTTAATTTTAATGCGGTCCAGCTTATCAATCTTTTCCTTTATGGTTATCGCTTTTTGTTTGCTTTCTTTGTTGTATAAGATCTCTCCACCTCCAAAAACATGAAGGTGTGTCCTTTTGCAGACAAAAAAAAATGGAGACATAGAGAGATGGGGTGGTTTGACAAACTTGAATCCCCAGTTATTTTGATATCAAATTCTGGTTTATCTCTATTACGCCACACTAATTTCAAGTTTTAATGCAAAATTATTTTTATTTATTTTAGTCCCTGATCTTTCCTCATTGCTTGAGGAAGTACAAAGCTTTAAGAGACTGGAGAAGCAGGTGATGGTACTTAGGGATAAGAAAAGTCCATAAAGCTCCCACATGTCCCTTCATGCCCTCAGCCAGTTCTAGAAGTACTCCGGCTTTAATGCCCTTACAGCCTTTTTTCAGCTGGTCAATATTCCCACACATCTTCTGGCCTCACTTTTGTTCTACAGATTCAAGGCCAGGCAAAATACAGTGCAACAGGGGATTTAGGTTTGTAGAGAGTATATATGCTAAGCCAATAAATCACCTAAAAACATTAAAAAAAATTCTTTAATTTTTATTTATTTTTGAGAGAGAGAAAGAGAGAGAGAGAGAGAGAGAGAGAGAGAGAGAGAGAGAGAGAGAACAAGCAAGGGAGGGGCAGAGAGAGAGGGAGACACAGAATCTGAAGCAGGCTCCAGGCTCTGAGCTGTCAGCACAGAGCCTGACGCGGGGCTTGAATTCACAAACTGTGAGATCATGACCTGAGTTGAAGTCGGACACCTAACTGACTGAGCCACCCAGACGCCCCGTAAAAACATTTTCTTTTGAATAGCAAAGTATATGGAAAATTTGGGGGAAGGATATGTAAACAAAGCAGTAACCCAGCATATTCCCAGTTGAATGTGGGCCTCCGTAAGTTTCCATAGGGATGTACAACTACATATGATACTACCTGTGCTGAATAAAGATTCCACCAGATTTAAGAAGCTTCCAGAGTTCCTATAAACACTCTGGCAACTTCTCCAAAACAGTTCTAAAAACTCTGGCTGCATCTCTGCTTGCTCATTGGGAGCAAATGACCAGTACAGATCAATTCCAGCACAACGCTAACATTATTTGACCTAAAATTAGTTTGACCTGATTTTAAACCCGCAAAAGGTGCAATAATACATGGATCTCCCTTTATGCAGCTTCACTAATATTTTTACATGTTGCCCTCTTTGCCTTATCATTCTATCTATCTACACTGAATAGATATTTTTTCTGAAGCATGTAAGAATGAATTGGAGACGTCGTGTCAACTTTTCTCCTAAATACTTCATTACATTTCCCATTATCAAAATCAGGACGTTCAACATAGATTTAATACTATCATCTAATCCATAGTTCATATTCAAACTTTACCAATGGTCCCGTAAGATTTTCTATTTTTCCCCAATTAAGGATCCAATCCAAAGGCAGACATTGTATGTAGTAGTCAGTCTCTCTGTCTCCTCTAATCTGAAATAGTACCTCAGCCTTTCTGTGTTTTCCTTAACCTTGTTATTTGTTTTTTTTTAATTTTTTAATGTTTATTTATTTTTGAGAGATTAAGACAGAGCATGAGTGGGGAAGGGTCAGAGAGAGAGAGAGAGGGAGGCACAGAATCTGAAACAGGCTCCAGGCTCTGAACTGTCAGCACAGAGCCCGACACGGGGCTCGAACTCGGAAACGGCGAGATCATGACCTGAGCTGAAGTTGGTCACTTAACCGACTGAGCCACCCGGGCGCCCCTAATCTTGTTAATTTTAAAGAATACAGTTGTTCACTTGTAGGCTGACCCTCAGTTTGTGTTTGTCCATTGTTTCTGCATACTTAGCTATGTGTTTTGGTCAGGAAACTCACAGAGGTGATGTATGTCCTTCATTTTGTATCAGTCATATCGAGGCACATACTATTGATAATATTAACTTTGATCACTTGATTAGGGTGGTGTTCTTAAATTTCTCCACTGTGAAACTATGTAAATTATCTAGTTCCTCAGAAAAGTCTGACAGATTTGCTTTAGCGTTCATTGAAAATTTTTTAACTCTTTTATTTCTTCTATATTTAATGAGTTGGCCTTCTATTGGAAGGAAGAGCTTCCCTTTACGTATGTATGTCAATATGGGCTCGTGGATTTTTATTTTACTCAATAGGCTAATCCATTACTATCATTATTTATTTTGATGACTAAATCGTCCAAGATTTGGTCAGTGGGGAATCCTTTACATCTGTCTCCTGTGTCCTTTTGATATAGGCCCATCATTGTTTCATTCTTAGAGTAAATCCTAACTTTCTGGTGCAATTGGTATTTTCCCTGCCTGAGCTTTGGAATAATTTTTTTTTTAAGAATCTCTAGTTCTATGTAGTGGAGAATGGCATTTAGGAAGCTAGATCTGGATAGCATTTACACAACTACATGTATTTATCAAAACTTACAGAATGTCCAGAGAAAGGGTGATTTAATTTTTTCTTTCTACTTCTTTGTATTTATAAAATATGTAATCATTGTAATAAGAAAAAATATGTTCTAAAAATTACAGTCAGGCCATTAGTATAGTCTCCACCAAGCAATCAAGATACAGTACTTTTCCAGCACCCACACAAATCATCTCTGCCCCCTTAATGTCAGTCTCTCCCCCTACCCAGACCCTGTTGGCCACTGATATATTTTATGCCCCTATAACTTTGCCTTTCCAGAAGGCCTTATAAGTGGAATCATATAACATACAGCCTGCTTTCTCTTAACATTACTCATTGAGCTGTCTCCATGTTATCTCATGTATTGGTAGTTTGTATTTTTTTTTTTATTGTTGCATGACATTCCATTGGATATATTAAGTTTATCCATTCATCAGTTGAAGAACATTTGAGCTTTGGCAATTATGAATAAAGCCACTCCAAACATATATGACAAGTTCTTGTGTGAACATACATTTTTCATTTCTCTTGGTTAAATACCTAGGAGCAAGACTACTAGATTTAATGATGGGTTTCACTTCATAAAGTAAAACTTCATACTTTATAAGTTTTACAAAATGCAGTGTAAAAATGCCCTTAACTTTATACAGTTTACAAAAAACAACAAAACAAAACAAACAGAAACAAACGAACAAAAAAACACCTTTATAAAGTAAAACTGCCAAACTGATTTTTGGCTGCATTCCCACCAGCAATGAGTGAGAGTTCTAGGGGCTCTAGTCCTTGCCAGCACTTTGTATTGTAGCATTAAAAAACAACAACAACAGTAAACCTTCAGGTATTCTAATAGATGTATAGTTATAGTGATATCTCATTTATGCTTTATTTTATTTTTTAAAGTTTATTTATTTATATTTGAGAGAGAAAGAGAGAGCGTGCATGAGCGGGGGAGGGGCAGAGAGAGAGGAGAAGAGAGAGAATCCCAAGAAGCTTCTGCACTGATAGCATGGAACCCAAGGTGGGGCTAGAATTCAGGAACCACGAGATTGTGACCTGAGCTGAAATCAGGAGTCAAAGTCTTAAACAACAGAATCACCCAGGCACCCCTCTTATTTGTGTTTTAATTGGCATTAACTTAATTACTAATGATATTGAGCATCTTTTTCTACAACATATATGCTTTTAAAAAACCAAAGTAGAGTTATATTGCATATGCTGTTTGTAACCTACATTTTATTTCCCACTTAATGTGTCATTCACATTGTTCTATAATAGAATCAACTACTTTGTCTGCAGTCCAAGTAAATTATTGGCTAACAAATGTGAAAAATAGATGAGGAATCCTGTAATATATGACACTTTATCTAATAAAAATAAATCTAGAATTCACATTTTGGTGCCAGAAGGACACTTATCCCCAACTCTTTCCCATTATTTGCTTACCCTCTTGGAAGAGCCTACAGATTGTTATGTAGTGTCTCATTTTTCAATTTCCCTTATCTCTTGCTGGAAGAAGCTTTCACTGGAGATGGAACTGGCAGAATCAATCTTCAATGTCTTCCTCTCTTCCCCCTAGTTCCCCTCTCACTATTTTATCAGCCTCTCCAAGAGGGAAGCCTTCAGAAAGATTTTGCTCCTCTCCTCACAGTGTGGGAGACTTTCCTTACCTAGTGTCTTTTAACTGAGATCTTAGAGCCAGTCTACTACCATGACGACAACTAGTTACCTGGGATCCATTGGACCACTCAGGACCCAATTGCTAACTTCCCTGCTCTCAACCAGTTCCTAGTTTATCACAGGGGTGTTAGTTTTCCAAGATCATGCCACATACTTATGTTGGGGTTGATTTTGTCAGGCAATTTTTTCTAAAGTTACTTTTCCCCCCATCATTTCCATGGAGTCTTCTGTTTAGCTGGGTAGATTCTGTAGAGCAAGACATGTAGACTAATCTGGGGTTTTGTTCACCTCACCCATATGGAAATTTAACATAGAAATTTGGTCTCTCTCCAAGAGAATGACTTCTTGGAGTTGGGATTTTAATGTCCCCTTCCCTGGGTACGCTTCCCTCTGATAGGAGATTGTTGACAGGCTTCTGTGCTCTCCCTTTTCCTAGAAGGCAGATAGATCCCTTAGAAAGGATCACTGTGAATGCCTGGCTCTCAGACCCCACTTTCCCAAATGATATCTGACTCTGCTGGTGAAAAACAAGGTGAGACTCTTCTTGTTTTGAATGGTCATTATCCTCTCCCCTTTGATGCAGAAGATTTGTGGTAAGTAAGTTTCTCCACTAGCCTCTTCCTCCTCCATGTCAGTAAGTACTTCTTCCCACTCTTGAATAGATTCCCACAAGCTTCTCTCTGCCTGGACACTGACTCCACGTGGTCCTCTCCAGTTGAGTTTCCATTGTCCAGAGAAGACATTTTCCTCCCCACTTTGTTGGAAGATTTAATGAGGACAAGCTAAACTACCATCTTAATGCTTAACTAGTAATCAACCCAAAGTCCATGGTATCAGAAGATGTGCTGAAAATGAGCTGGGATGTTGGTAAGATCTGAATCTGTCTCCCCTATTTAACATTCCTTCTAGACTTCTTGGCTCTATATTGCCATGTCTTCCTTATCTATCATTGTGTAATGAATCATCCCAAAATTTAGCAGCTTAAAACAGCAAACAGTATTATCTCACATAGTTTCTGGGGGTCAGGAATCTGGACTGACTTAGCTGGATGATTCTGGTGTGGGATCTTACATGAGGCTGCAGTCACAGTATCAGTCAGGGCTGCAGTTTCTGAAGACTTTACTGAGGCTAAAAGATTTGCTTTCAAGCTCATTCCTGCTGCCCCTGACAATTAACTTCAGTTCTTTACCACATGGGCCTCTCCACTGGGCCGCTCACGGCATGACTTCCCTCAGAGAAACTGACCTATGAGAGTGAGATAGAAATGAAAGAAAGAAAGAAAGAAAGAAAGAAAGAAAGAAAAGAAAAGAAAAGAAAAGAAAAGAAAAGAAAAGAAAATCTCCTAAGATGGAAGCCAAAATCTTTTCATAGGCTAATTTCAAAAGCAACACATCATCACTTTCTGTTGTATGCTATATGTCACACAGCCCAAACTTGGTACGATGCAAGAGGTGACTACACAAAGCTGTGAATACCAGAAAGTGGGATTCACTGGGGGCCATGTAGAGGCTGTCTCCCATATGCCAGCTACCTGTCTCTACTGATAGCATTCTTAGAAACTTTGTCATAAAGGCCAGCCTTCATGATTTTTGTGCCGGTCTGTCCATCAACCCTTTTTTTTTTCCCTGAGATAGCTCTCCTCTCCCGATTACATGGCTTTTTCCTTACCAATAAATACTTGCTTGTTGGCAATAAGCATTCTGGTGTTATGATAGACTTTTTTTTCTACCCTTTATTCCTAAATGTCTGCATTTAGTCTTAAAGTAAAACTTACTCAAATGCAAAGTATCATGTATGCCCTAAGCTGGCCCCTAAATCTTCTTTGTGTCTATACAACCTCACTGGCTTATGGAAACATCTCATTTGTAGATAGGGTAGGTGCTCCAATCCTACCTGCAAGGTAAAGTCACTTTTCTTCATCTGGTAAAACTCAGCACCTTCTAAGGGTCGGTACAGAGTGTTAGAACATGAGTCATGCAGATCCCCTTCTCCTTCTTGGGAGTCTCTTGCTCAGTATTATTTTTTGTGACCACTCTGGTGTTAAAGCTTTGTGATATCATCTCCAAAACTCTTACCCATTTCTTCTTTTTGTAATCTTTAAGGCCTAACAAATCTGTAACTGGCAAATAAGTTTTTACTGAAAAGTTGCGCAATTACAGAGGAAGCTAACACAGAGAGTAACAAATTTAGAAAATACAGCTAACAAGGTGGTTTAGAGGCTCTCATCTTGCACTCTACTCTCCAGAGCTGGTCCATCCTTCCTAGCTGCTTCCCTGCATCCACCTGGAAAAGTCTTCCGTTAATCCCAACTGGTAGGGCCCACTTCTCCAGACACCTAGATTCCTTATTATCTAGCCAGAATGAAGACAGAGCTCTTTATCTACCTAGAAGTCACCCTACAGTTTTTCAGCTTCAGGAGTTTTCTCTTCTCAACAATGCATCAGGAAAGACATTACCTACCCTTAAGGGGAGAGACTGCCTTCAGACCCAAAGAACTATGGCTCTGCCCTTGTTAGCCTTTCCTGGTTACCATTTCTCAAAGAGCACAGTGACCCAATATTTGCATATGTAAATGCAGAAACTGGAAGTTGTTTTCTTACAACTACTACCATGATCAATTATTTTAATTACTGACTTAATTTCAGTTCAATTTATTCATGCTGAGAGGGTAATTCCCAGAGTAAATCAGAAAATGGCTACAACAAATACTGACAGAAGACAACAAATATATCATTTCTCCTACTAGGATGGGCATTACACTTAACATCATATCCTTTCAGAAGTGAGAAATAGATTCCAAATTAATTCCCATCACATGGTTTCACTCTGGCTTATTTCCCTGGTTCACACTAAGAATAGGAATGGCATCTAGAACTTTCAAAGGAATTTGAAAGTTCTGGAGGACAGCTCTAATCATAGGGTCCCCTCTGTTGTGAGGAGTAACCCTTAGGATGCATTTTTCCTTTACACAATATCTGTCATTCAAATTACATACATAGACTCTGTCAGTATTCTCTGTACCTGGGATGGCAAGAGGATTTCCTATCAAGGTCCTAGAATACTGTACTGTGAGATATGACAAGGTTCCATTCATGATGAATAGCAATGAGTCTCTATAATTGATCATAAATTTCTACAGTTGGGTCTGGGTGGTCTTGTGTAGCCCAAATGCCATGAACAGGCTGTGCCCACCTTAAAAGCATTGCCTAGTTGGTGGGCTCTGGGATCACCCTGGGTTCTTCAACCAGCAGCCCATCTAGGCCAAATGTGCAGGATGCACAATTCCAAGGATCTTTTGGAAGAAGGTATTTATTCATTCCCTCCCCTGGTCCATGGAAGATGAATTCAAGTAGTTCTTTAGTTTAACAAGGTCAACTTAAAAAAAAAGGCAGGGGAGAATCTAAAATTTTCTTATTTATACCCCTTTTGGCAAATTTGCATTTTAAATGGAACAAGTTAAAATCATAGAGCTAAACTGAAAAGCTTAAAAGAACTTGTGAAGTTGCTACAGATATTCAACAACAAACACTAACATGAAGCAAATTGTGTTTGAAAAGAAGCTCAAGAGAACAATGGTTTCTCTTAAAAGCAAAGGGGAAAAAAAAACCTCCTGACACGACTTTATAAAACACCACACCAAGTATTTTAGGCATTCATGAGAACTAGTTCTGGAAGCTTGTGTAAAGAAAAGACATATTCTTTTCCAGCACCCACATAGCTGTAACTACCCTCCCAACAGTCTCCAGAGTTCACATAATTGGCCCCAAGATTTTCAAATGATTTAGCCAAGTCCCTGGAGTAAAATATTTGCCTTTTAAATGTTCATTGTGTCTTTCAATCATGCCTCCTCTTTGGTATCTTACTTCTTTGTCTAATAATTCATTTACCAATTTGTGAAATCACCAAATTTTTCTCTTTTAGGATGAACATACGGTTTCAAGGCAAAAAATAATTTCCAGGATTTGGGATATGCTATATGACTCAATATTAAGGATCTCTATTCTAGTATATGTGGATGATAGGAAGGAGAACATCTTTCCATACACTTGAAGATGGGAAGTTACTAGTACTTAATGGCACATCAACTCTCCCTTTAGGTGACTAGCTAATATATATAGCATTATAAGTAATTCAATCATGCAATTTTTGACACCAAAAATATTTGCTAAATACATACTTTGTGTGTTGTGCATACAATGGGGGCTATATAGATTAATAAGGCAGAATTCAGAATTCCTGCCCTAAAAAAACTTACAACCTCATGCAGAAGGTAAGCAAGCAAGTATAATTTCCTATTCTTCTGTGATAATTGAGTAATAATGAATTGTGGCTAAATGACCATGCTCCCATCCCCCCCAAAATATGGTTTAGATCTTTTTTTTAAGTTTATTTATTTATTGAGAGAGAGAGAGAGAGAGAAAGCAGGGGAAGGGCAGAGAGAGAAGGAGAGGGAGAATCCCAAGCAGGCTCTGCACTGTCAGTGCAGAGCCCAATGTGGGGCTTGAACTCATGAACCGTGAGATCATGACCTAAGCAGCAACTAAGAGTGGGCTGCTTAACTGACTGAGCCACCCAGGCACCCCTAGATCTTTTTAATAGAAGATAAAAAGGTGAAGATAAAAAGGTGACTTCACCTTCTATAAAGGTGAAGTCAAAAAATAGAAAAGGATTTGGGGTTTATACATGGAACACAACAGTCATGCTTCATATATGCCCAATATTTCAGTGTTTGAAACACATCTCTGTTGGGTTATTATGATCTCATCTTATACATATAGAAATTGAACCTCATAAAGATTATATTATATTCCTTTAAAGCCACATAGCTAGGACGAGTTAGAGCCAGGACTCGGTCTCAAATATTCGTACTCTAAGATCAGTTACACCATACATCCAAGTAACTTTTCTCTATATTCATATAGGTATCTTCACTATCCAGGAAGGCCCCACATGCAGGGGTTTATCATTCCATTAATTCGATTTCCTAAATTTCCTCATGTCTCTTCTTGAGAAAGAGAAATGACTTCGCAAAGTAATTACCCAAAGTTACCCAGTTCTCAAGCTCCACTGAAGAGAGGAAGAGAAAGAAATGTCACAGAGAAGATTAGATTAGAAATAAGACTCGAGCCATTAAACACAACAGGTTCCTGGTGATAGTTGTGCAATCTGCTCTAAAAGTATCTAAAAACAGGACAGATTCCCAGCTGCTCGGTGAAGTTTTAAAATGTAGTTCTGTCTCAAGGTCAGAGAGTAGTTCTGGTAATTTCCAAATCCCTATAATTACATGATTTAGGGGAAATGGCAATAAAAACCTCTTTTTTATCCCAAGTGGAATCAAAACATTGAGTGTCTAGGTTGATGGTCAGTAATAAACAGAAGATAATAAACAGCTTATTTTGTAAGTTTTTAATATAGAGACATTTACCTCAAACTCTTTTTCTGCTATTGTTAAATCCTAGAGTTGGAGGCTTGTGACAAATAACTCAGACTTTTCTGTGTTGTAACAGCCAATGTTCCCCCAAGGAAAACACCTTTAAACTTCAAAAGAGAAAAAGAGAAAGTGTTCAGAGACAAAATTTTCACTAGCATTGCTTATCACCTAGCAGATATAGCAAACCTATTATATTTAGAGTCTCTGCACGACTCCAGGGGGAATACAGAGAAGGCTAAGGCACAACACTTGTAATTGAGCCGTGTAGCGACTTTATTGGGATCAGGCTGGATTCACCAAGTAGCAAGGAATCTATGATGCATTTGCAGTTCTAATTAAAACTCCCCAGAGTGGTTTCTTTAAGCCCCAGCCCTAATTCATTTCCAGATAGCCCACCATTTTAAGGTGATCTGTGTATCTTCTGCAAAGACTGTGGAGAAAATTCTTGGTAATCAGATGTCTTGTACAAATGTAATTTATGGATCAAATCAGAGAAAAGGCACTGAAGCAACTCCAAGGGAGGGAACATGAAATGCTCCTAAACCCTACAGTGTCTCTAACACATAAAGGCGCTTGAGAAACATTTATTGACTAAATAAAGGTGCTATGCCAGATACTGCAGAGGTTACAGAGGTGAGGAATACATGATTCCTCCTCTCTGGAAGCTCATATCTCATGTAGGACAGGGACACACAAATGACCGTTAAGATAGATTTGCCTGTGCCGGGTCCTTGAACCATTCCCAACATGAGCACAACAGAAGTCACAGGCACTGCATGAAAAGCGGTCATGAGCCCTTGAACATTGTTTACATAATTTCCATCTGCTCATCTTAAAACTGTCCACCTTGAACCTCCTCACACATCAATGTGCAATTCCTGGTCCATTTGGTGTTACATCTCGGTCTCACCTGTCGGTGTGGAGCTTCACTTGAACTGGTAACCTAAGTTAGAGCTGCTCACTTTGGCTCTGCCGAAGCAAATGTTTAGGAGGGTTGGCATGGTGATTAGTCAAAGAGCACAGACTCTTAACTATCTTTAACCATCTGTATTTAAAGCTTGGCTCTGCTGTTTGTTAGCTCTTTATTATTATCTTGGGCACATGACATAAGTTTTTGTTGGTGTTTCAGTTTCCTAATCTTTTGAATGAGGATTATAATAGTGTCTAAGTCAGAGCATTGTTACAAGGACTGAGTTAATACTTCCAAAGCACTTGGAAAGGTTCCTGGCACATAATTTCTGTATTAAATGAAAGATCCCCCCTTGCAGTGTCCTCTTAGTGCTGTTTGACTAAATGGCGAACAATAGGCCTTATGGACTACATGGCCTAAGGGGGTCCTAGGACACCACCAGCTGGCAAAGAGCACTGAGTGAGCAAAGGGAAGGAGGCAGGAAAGTAAAGAATGTCTGATTAAGAGTCCAGTCTGACTAAAGCACTGGGCTCAGGGACCTGCACATGTAGTAGTGATTTTAAAGAATTGAAAGGATCAGGTTTTGGAGTAGCTTGAATGCCAAGATGGGGCACTTGTAATCTCTTCTGTAGGCCATGTGTCATCCCAAGACTATGTCAACGCTCTAGAAAGAATCCTGGTCATAGTCTGGAGGCCGGCGGGTGATGCAGGCAAGAAAATATTTTTTAAAAAGTTCCAGTGATATAGGTAAGTGATAACGCAACGTGAAACTAAAGTGTTGACAATGTCAGCAACACCGAGAGAGAGAATGCTAAAAGAGTAGACACTATGTGGGACCAAATCAAAAAAAGCAAAGTGTAGAAAAATTATTTGCATGTCTCTTATATGTCAGGCATGTACAAGTTGCTTTGTAAAACGTTTAATTGGTGCAACATCTAGCTTGGGTAAGTATGGCTACTTGATTAATTCAGATTAAGAAATTCAGGGAGATTAAGCAATTAGCCTGAGGTCACAGTTATAGAAAGCAGTCGAAGAGGGATTCAACCCAAGTCAATTCAGTTCCAAAGTCTGGTCTTTTTTTTTACTAAGTTCATGGAGGAAATGAAAAGAAGGAGCTGAATGTGCTCCCAAATGCTCTTAGTGACTGGAAATGCATTCATCTGGGCAAGAATGTTTCAGAGATGAGATGACTCCTTTCGCTCTGATTTTAAATTTTAAATTGTTTTAGGATATGGAAGCGTGGAGCAGGCAATTAGAAATTCAGGCACTGAATTAGGAGAGAAGTCAGGATTGGAAACATAGCTTTTGGAATCACTTGCAAGAAATTGAAAAGCTCTCCAAAGACAGCACAAAGGATGACGAAGATCAGGAAGGCCCTTAGTAAAACCTCATTGAAAAAAAATTTGTTTTAATGTTTATTTTTCAGAGAGGGAGAGCATAAGTGGAGGGGGCTGCAGAGAGAGAGGGAGCACAGAATCTGAAGCAGGCTCCAGGCTCTGAGCTGTCACCACAGAGCCCGACATGGGGTTCGAACTCATGAGCTGTGAGATTATGAGCTGAACCCAAGTCAGACGCTTAACTGACCCAGCCACGCATGAGCCCTAGTAAAATCTCATTTAATGGATAGAAGAGAAAAAAAAATGTCTGTGAAGTGTATGTGAGATCAAAAGTCAGGGAGGGGAGTATTAGACTTCAAGGAAGAGAATTTCAGCAGGGCATTGACCGTCAATAGTGTCAGATGCTGCTGAGGTCAGAGAGGATAAGAAACAGAGACAAAGCCAGAGGATTTGTGCATAGCAAGGTCACTGGGACCTATGGGAGAACCATTTTAGGAGAGTGGAAGGAACAGACCTGGATTTAAAAGTGAAGGTTTGGCCGGGGGGGAGGGGTGTGCCAGGGTTGCTCAGTCGGTTAAACATCCGACTCTTGGTTTTGTCTCAGGCATGATCTCACAGTTTGTGAGTTCAAGCCCCGCATCGGGCTCTGCACTGACAGCATAGAGCCTGCTTGGGATTCTCTCTTTCTGCCACTCTTGCGCATGCTCTCTCTTTCTCTCTCAAAATAAATAAATAAACTTAAAAAAAGTAAAATAAAATAAATAAAAGTCAAGGTTTGGTAATAAAAGAAGGAAAGCAGATAGGACATTAGGGTGGGGATGAGGAAAATAGAACATGTTTACAGATTGATGAGAAGTCAAGCTAGCAAGGATGACTGAAACTTCATGGAAGGATGACTGTGGAGAACAAGGCCATACTGAAGACTGGGAAGGTTGTGATCACATGTAGGTGAGGAGTCCTCTCTACAGGAAGTAAGTCCCCTTCTCTTCAGAGATCCAAGGAAATTCATGGCAAAGGGCAATATAGTGAAGAATATCTGGCCCGTGTTGCCAGATCTCTGATTCCTCAATAGAGTTGATGCAAATAATGATCTGCTGAAGTTGAAGGGCTAGAGGGACATCTAAGGTGCATGAGAAGAGCAAATAATTCAGACCCTTCTCTTTGGCCTTCTCCTGACATATGTTGAATGGCCCACTATAGATATTACTTCTCATCTTCCTTTTATTGACTTGTTTTTTTTTTGGGGGGGGAGGGGTTGGCATCATACATGAGATATAGTAGATTTCCAGCTCTTTTAAATGGCTCTCAGTTTTTCCTGGCACTTATGAAATATATTTAACATTCTATGAAAAAGAATGAAAATTTCAGAAGAGGAAACATTTTAGCAAAACAATAAATAAATAGATATGTAGATAGATAGATAAATAGATAGATAGATAAGATATATTGACAACTCTTGTCATAAAAATACCCAAATAAAGAACCCAAAATAAGATTTTCGGTGAATTCCTGAAAATGGTAGCTAAATCGCTTAAGCTTTGTCTTAGATGACCAATTACATTTTCTACATTTTTCTAAGCCTTATCCTAGGAAAATGGGAAACATATTTTTACTTTTAATGTGTTACTCATACTTCATTTGCCCTATTTCAAGACAAGAAGAAACATTTTTGTATCGTGTAAGTAACAATAACATCACTGTTGATGATAACAATGGAAACATTGCCAGTTCTTCCAAACTGTAGGTCAGGGACTGAACTTTAAAGGGTGAACACTGAAATTTATGCAGATTGGGATGAATTCCAGCCCATCTCCTGCAAAGCACTCCCCCACTCCTCCATTTTTCTAGAGATACAAGCAGTCTCCGGGATTTCCTGGTTATAGAGAAAGGGTTGGCACGTACAATTCTCACAGCTCTCTGAGGAACATACAAAAGAGCTGAATCTGGGAGAAAACATGAAAAGGGGATGATGAAATGAAAAGTTCCTGTGTGGCACATCTGTAACGTGGCTGAAAGAACTGATCAGAATACCACTCTTCTCTGTTACAACACTTTTCATCTAAAGCTTGGACATCTTTGGCCTAAGAGAATTCCCTTATATGGATGGGCATGGTAACTATGGCAGAGGAGGCACCCTGGTTATCCAGTTAGTTCACTTAGTAAAGGCAGAGGTTTAATCACACCTTACATATGACCTTTTCGAAACATTTTCTTCTAAGGAAGGGGTCACGCATTTTTTGACTGTTTCTAGGTGAGAGGCTGTTATCCATTCACATAAATTAACATGTCTAATATTATCAACACCTCTGAAAGGTAGTTTTTATTGCCTCAATTTTATAAGACACCAACTATCTGGAAAATAAGTAACTTTCCCAAGATCATTCAGCTAGAAAAAAATGGAACTCAAATTTGGATATAGACTGTTTGTATACAAAGCCCATGGTCTTTACACCTTAGGAAGCCACTTATCCTGGACCCCCTACCCTCACCCACATGTATACTATCTTCCTACCCTCAGACATAGACTTATCCTTTCCCTTGGTTAAAAAAAAAATTGGTTTTCAGTAAATTTGTGCTTAAAAATACTGAAGAAGGGAGCTCCATATTTTTATTCCTGAAAAGTAATTACCAGTACAGTAAAACCATGGTTTGCGAGCATAATTCACTCTGGAAACATGCTTGTAATACAAAGCACTTGTACATCAAAGTGAATTTCAAGAGCCATTGGTTCAGTTGTGATCATGCAACATTTGGCGTCATGAACTACTCATATTGCAAGACATTGCTTGTTTATCAAGTTAAAATTTATTAGAAATGTTTGCTCATCTTGTTGAACACTCGCAGAACAAGTTACTCATAAATCAAGGTTTTACTGTATTAGAAAACTGATTTTGTATTAAATATTTTGGATCCAAACTACTTCAAATTATATGTGTAATAATGTATTTTGAGAATATTTTGAGAATACATATACATATATAATTGGGGGTCCACTGAAGTCTGATTTCAACTTCAGTACTCAGCCAAAATTTACTATTTGATTTCAGCTTCAGACTTAAACTTGGCTTCTGAAAGTTAGAATAGCTGAAGGCCTATGCCATAATGTAGTATCAGTAACACAAACAAGGTGCATTATTCAGATTAATATTAATAACTGAATATTCACTTTCAAATATAAGTGATTACAATGTTTATATATTATATATTTATAATATAAGCTTTTTAGAAAGGATATATTATAATGAAATTTATAATATATTTATTTATGGAAATGTTATAACACTTATAAGCATTTTAGAAAGTACTTAGGGTAAATTTTTACCTGTGTTTTGTTTAGATTTTGTCAGTTGAAGCATAAGTGCATTTTGACTATTCTGAGAATAAAATGTTGCAATAACTGATCATGATTGTAAACGTACTCATTTTATGTACCCCAAAATGCCCCTCAACTACTAAGAACTTTCAAATAGTTAAAAATTCACAGCTACTATAAATATAAATCTATAACCATTTCGTCCCATATATCTTATGGAATTCAGACATATTCAGATTTTAGGAAGGCAATATATTACATGTCCATATTTATCTACTCCTCTGGGGGATGTGGATGGGAGACTGGGACACAAAATAATGAAATATATTATTATATAGTAAGGTGTATGAATATTTCTACTAAGTTTCACATCAGATCAGACAGATTTTGTGGCCAAGTGAGTTGTAAAATATTTTCTATTTTCAGAGATTTTGGATTTTTAAATTGCATATAAAGGATTATAGAACTATTTAGGGGAGACATTAGCTGGATAACTTTAGGAAGAGTAACAAATGTTTTACAAACAAATGTTCAGAAACATAAAAGTAATAATGTAAGACAGAAAAATAGAGATAGGTATTATCAACATCATACCATAATGCTAATCTTGATAGTCATTTTGTGAACTGAGATTCATAACATTAAACAGCTATCATCTTTTAGAATAGTATTTAATTTTTAGCTATTCAGTTTTCTATTTAGGCCATTTTTCAAGGTCTCTACTTGGGATTTCTTTATACCTTGTGAAGATGAATTAAAATAATTCAACATTACCATCTATAAATTCCACAAGGGTAAAAAGCTCTCAAAGTATGTACAATAACACTCATGATGAAGATAAAATGTATGAGGGAAAGAAGATAATCTTAGAAAAAGATAAGGTACTCAAAACATACCCTGCACTCACTACTCAAATTTCAAAACAATAGACTTTGTAGCAATGTTTTTAGTAAGATACGTTCCTTTGGTTTTGAGTCCATGAATTCAAAAAATTTAAACAAAAAGCTTGTTTTAATGATTGTTATAGCTTGCCAACTATGTAGAGACAAAGGATTTTCAGACTTATCCCACTGTGAGTCCTATATACAAATTTTCTTCCAGAAAACATGTTACCGAAAAACATTTTCTGCATTGCACAAAAAAAGTGAGTGATGTTACTCAAAATGGAGCATATCTCCATTGACACAAATGTAGGCTCTAGAACAATCTAACAGCTGACTATACTAAGAAATTATTGTTCCTGACTGTGATATCAAACTTTGAAAACTTATTTAATTTTTAATAATAAAACTGTAGGGGTGCCTGGCTGACTCAGTTGGTAGAGCATGCGACTCTTTTTTTTTTAAGATTTTATTTTTAAGTAATTTCTATATGCAGTGTGGGCCTCAAGCTTAAAATCTCGAAATCAAGAGTTGCAAGCTGCACCGACTGAGCCAGCTAGGCACCCCAAGCATGCGACTCTTGATCACAGGGTCGTGAGTTTAAGCCCCACATTGGGCAAACAGTTTACTAAAATAAAATAAAATAAAATAAAATAAAATAAAATAAAATAAAATAAAATAAAATAATAATAATATTTTAATCATAATAAAGTTTAAAAATATAACACTTCACAATTATTTTTGTATCCCAGAAGTTGATTCTATAATGATAATATTAAGCTTCAGCTTCACCAAATATTGATTTTAACACTTGGCCACTTGTGTGTAAATTTGGTGATATAAATGTGTATATATCTACTTGCAGAAATGTATTTTTATTATTATCTTATAAACAGAATCATAATGTACATACTAAGTCATTCGTTGGTTATTGGGTTGATTACCTTTGCTGCCCAATTCAACTATCTTAACTAGTTTTGTAGAAAATATAACTTCAAACTGGGACTATAAAAAACACTATAGTGACAATTTTGACATTGTTACTGATGAGAAATCAACCACTATTTATTGGACTCCTAGTAATGCCACTCTTTGAGCAAGATGCCTTCAACCAATGGCTTTATGAGAAAGGTGGATTTAGTGAGAAAATCTCACAGGTGAGAAAATTGAGGCTCAGAGAGATTTAAATACTGGGTTTGAACCCAATTCTGTTTTACTTCAAATTTAAGGTTCTCTTCATTCCATCAATGTTTTTGAAGTGTTGATAAATTATTTTTAAAATAATACTATTTTAGGATATATATAAATGTATGACTAGTATAAAACTAATTTTTATGACTCTCATATGACAATAAAACCAAACCAAATTTACAAATCAAAGCCAAACTAAACCAATATAATATCAATCTATAGCATTAATTTAATATTTTATGTTACTTTGTTAAAACTAAATTGCCAAGTTAAATAATGGAAAGATGTTTTGTGGATTTTATTCTACTTGTCTACATGATTCTTGTGCTTTCCCACATGATCAATCCTCCGATGCACTGCCATGAGCACTGCAGTTAGCTTTTCTTCTTAATGTTTGACTATCATGTATTATTTTGTTCTGCTAATAATTTTAATAATGTCCTGCAGAATACAATCATGAGGACAATTTTGTAAAGTTTTATGATTTTAATTATGCTAATGTTAATAAATTGTCATAAGTTGGAATGCACGCAGACATAAACGCTGTAGATTCCTGCTCTGGAATAATGAGTTGCCTACTAGAGCACAGTTTCTCTGGGTTCAGCAAGTCCATACACCATGCTCGGGGTAATGATTCAATTTTCCAACCACTTTCTCCTATTCAAATTACTGGGAAATCTTTGCTTGTGCAACATAGCGTGATGTCATTGGGCTTGCTATTAACCCAATCGGAAACAGAAACGTAAATGGGGACCCTGAAATCACACGACACTACTCAGATAGAAGGTAGTTGCCCTTATGATCCGAAAGATACAATTTAATTGTTTTGGATAACAGAAAGAAAACACACACACAGGGGCGCCTGGGTGGCGCAGTCGGTTAAGCGTCCGACTTCAGCCAGGTCACGATCTCGCGGTCCGTGAGTTCGAGCCCCGCGTCGGGCTCTGTGCTGACGGCTCAGAGCCTGGAGCCTGTTTCCGATTCTGTGTCTCCCTCTCTCTCTGCCCCTCCCCCGTTCATGCTCTGTCTCTCTCTGTCCCAAAAATAAATAAACGTTGAAAAAAAAAAAAAATTAAAAAAAAAAAAAAAGAAAACACACACACAAAAATCTTGAATTTCCAGACTCCTCAGAAAACAAAGACATAAACATAAGTACCATTAGATGTTAATAAATGTGCTGTAAAAAAAGAAAACCTTCTGCTGTTGAGTATGTTTGGGGAACTTATTACCATATTAAAGGCTCTGGGAAATCTCATTAACTTTGTTTCACTCAGTTCAAACTAGAACACATTTTGGCAAATGCCACTCTAAACAACGATACACAATGTACTGGAATCAACACAGTTAGAGAGGAACCCATAATTACAAAGACTGATCATCTCAGAATAGTGACTAACCAATTGTTTTCAACTCAGACTTTCTAAAGATTTTTTTTTTTTTCCACAATTCGGTCTTCTAAGGTCTATGGAAATCAGCCGTTTATACTATACTAAGCACATATTAAGCACATAGTAATAATATCCAGATTCAACTTAACTCTCATTTAATTAATTAATTAACTAATTTTTTAAAAAAAGTTTACTTACTTGTTTTGAGACAGAGAGAGAGAAAGGGAGTGTGAGTGGGGGAGGGGCAGAGAGAGAGGGGGGAAGGGAGAATCCCAAGCAGGCTCTGTGCTGTCAGCAGACCCCAACATGGGGCTTGATCCCATGAACCTTGAGCTCATGATCAAAGCCGAGATAGAGTCAGATACTTAACTGACTGAGCCAGCCAGGTGCCCCTTAACTCTCATTTTAAAGAGAAGAACTATGTCTTTTATTCTCATTACGACCACAGTGCCTAGCACAGTGTCTTGTGTGTCGTAAACACTCGCTAAATGTTTGATATTTGGCCGATGATGTAATTTCTCTAAGCTCCAGGTATGATTCACAGAGGTAATTTTTGTTGATAATAACTAAGTCCATAGGGACTGAATCACAGAAGCACAAATGTCAAAGCCATGGTACTGTCAGGAACCTCTAGTTCTATTGCTGTTGGGTAAATGTAAATAAATAGCTATGGTATATGCAGAAATGAAATATAAGGCCCCTTTTATTTATGAGTACAATAAACAGGATTGGAAAGAACACAGGATGTATTTTTAGCCCCATGTTTTCCCTTCTTATGAAACTGGATGGTTTGATGTTTCATGTTTTGAAAAAGATGTTTTCATTTCCTTTGAGATTTTTATGAGTTCGTTTCAGCTGGGAAAAACTGCTGCCTCGTGTGGCACACAGGTCTGTAGAAGCCGCTTGTGGATTTTGGCCCTTTGGACGTAGGCATTATTGTGTATTTCTACGATAAATTTTCAGGGATATGTAACTTGCCTGTAAAAATATGCCTGTGGGCTGAATCTTGGCAGTTAGCATTTTAGTAAGAGATATATTTAGTAATATCTGAATGTCTAAACAACCAACACATAGGTAAGCTATTTTTAAAAACTGGGTGACAAGAAAACATTGCCGGCTTTTGAATGTGTTTGGCTATATAACTAAATATCAACTTCCAAATTTATTTTTTAAAAAACATTTGAGAAGCAAGGATTTGAGTTAGCCCTACATTGGGTCACCTCATCCTGAAAAACAAACAACACAAATCCTTCATTTGGAAAATTAGTGACACCGAGCTGGACTTTTTGAGTCAATATTAACACATATTGACTCAGGTTCTTGGGTTCAAATTTTGAGGGCTAGCAATGATTTGAGGTTCTCATTATGATCTCCCTTTTTATTTATTAATTCAGTTAGTTTAATAAGTATGTGTAGAGAGTATTTAGCATTCCTAGCTTTGTCCTGAAAGTACACGATGGCAGCACCTAAGAACTGGAGGGCAAGGGCACTGGCTTTAACAGGTGTCTATAACTTACAACTGTGGACGAAACAGATGAAGCATCATGGCAATTTCAGCCCTGTGTTGACAGGTATTGCCATTAATAGTTTATGGATGCGGACACAATTAATTAGTCCACAAATTAAAAAACCCAAATGAATGAATAAGAAGCATATTTGGAAGACAGGCTGGTGTAATGAGAACTCCACATTTGTCAAATTGGGATTGCTTTGCAGGGTGGCGGTGTTGTTGTGAGAAATAGACAAATAACAAAGTGCTCAAAAACCGGGGACTATATGATGAAAATATTTTTATAGCCAGGTCTCTGTTGGAGTTTCACAGCTAGGGAGTGCTAATGGTAGTACTCAGTAAGGGAAGGGGGAGGTACTCCAGAGCAGCTAAGAAAGGCCTGGTCCTCGCAGAGGTAAAACCTGTTGTTGTGGGTGGGGGAGAAGAAACCTGGTTTAGAAAGAAGGCTTTCTTTGATCTCACCTAGGGCTACATGCTAAAGCCACATGGAAGGATTGTAAATCCTAAATCGTTGCCTTTCCACAGTCAATAGTATAGCACATTGTTTTTAACACTATGTTTACGTTGGATATGGTTATTATGACTGAAATTTTCTTTGACCAGAAATGAGAAAGAGCCAAGGAGAGACCTGTCACAAGATTTAAGAAGAAAATTAAGCAGACTACGAAAAAACTCCTCTGTTATTGGCTCTATTTTCATATTTTGAAAAACACAGTGGTTTCTCTTCCAATCACTTATTAAGTCGAATGTTGGCTTGGTGCCTTCACAGACATGATCTCATTTCACCCGACAGCAATGTTGAGAAGTGTGTATCATTATTCTCACTTTAACCACGACAAAATAGGCTCAGAGAGCCTAGCAGAACCGGCATTAGATCCTGGGTGTTACTTACCTTTAACTACACCATGTTGCACATCACATCACTATCTCATATCATGATGATTTTCTAGTGCTGTTCTTAAATTTCAAAATAGTAATTGAGGGAGGGACACAGAGAGGAATCAGTGTGTAGAGGGAGATCGGGAGCTCTTGGGGTGGAGATAGGGGGGTGGCATGTAAACCATGGTACTGAAATGGGGACTGGGTAAGGAGGAGACCATCACCAACCATATTTTAGGGTAATTGTCCAAGGTGCTATTAATTTGCCAAGTTTGAGGTTCCCAGTGAGAGACCCCACAAATATATTTCTTGTTCCCTCATTTACTTACAGCATCTCACCATTTTGGGGGGGCATGATTTGTTATCATATGGATTTCTAGAATAACTCTGTTTGAGATAAGTAGCTGATGAAACCCCACTTCTTCCAGCAAGTCTCCCAGGACTACCACCAAGGATGCAATGACTGCCAGCAACTCCACCCAGGGTAGGCACTGGTCAACTCCTGTGACTACTTCCCACTTGTCACTCTTCCTCCTCAGACCTGCTGACCTTTCTGTTTATTCAGGGTAAATCTTACCCCTTTATTCAACATTGAGAATAACATCGTCTACACCCCTTTTATAGTCTGCATACTGTTATCTGTTTATCAATCTGCCTCATCTTGCAGAGCAGGACTTCCTGACTGTTTATTTGAAGATTGGGAAAGATCTTGAATTTGCAAACCTGTGAGTGTTTCCATTTCAAGGAGGGCAGCCCAGATCCCAGGAGCCAGGGACCTGTCTTGAAGCTTTGGGATATTTTCTAGACTCCTCCTTTTGCTCTCAGACATACCAGGTTCACTCTGAGTGTGGTGTAGGTAGAGTTTTCAAAGACAATGACGATCAGCACAGTGTCTAGAAGAGCCCAGCCTTAAAGCCTGTTGTGTGCAACTACAGTAGTGTCTATGTCCCTACCATTGACCAACAAGAGCTTTTAGGCAATTGGTGAAAAAAGTTTAGAGCAGAGCAGAGAATAATTTAAGCATAAGTTTAAAGTCTATTTCATTTTATTACAAAAGGAATCCATGTTTATTGTATAAACTCTGTCAAATGTAAGCATTTTCATATGATTAACTGACAACAAAGTAAAAATCTCTTAACTGGTTTGGGGGCCATTCTCCTTCCACATCCTCTGCTCTCATTAAAAGACAAATGTGACAAAGGGCATCAAGAAGTTCCTTTTTCTCTTTCTCTTTTCACAGTTGCATCTGATTAGAATTTTACACAGCGGGGGCTAGGGGCCATGTCCTATACAGGGAGGGTTAAGGCTGTGAGTTTATATAGTACTTTGACGTAAGACCTGAAACACCTCCATCATTCATTTTAAAGAAGGACTTATGGAGATGTTCTGGAATATAAAGCCCCCCCAAGCCACACTCATACTGCCAGAATTGCTGCAGAGAAATGTTCAAAGGACTATCTAGTTGTTTCTTTAGCTAACAAGCATTTATTGAACAGCTTCTATGTGCATTGCCATAAGGTAGATTCTAGAGGAACATAGAAAAAATAAATAAACTTTGGTTCCTGCCTTTATGGAATTTTTTAAAATAACAAAAAGACTTTGTTTGACATTTAGGTCATTTTCTACTAAAAATAATACTGTGATGAAATCCCTGTGGTTAAATTCTTTTGCACATCTATAAATATTTCCTTGGGTTACATTTTTAGAAGAGGATTTGTAAGGTGTCATTTGGTGATCTTAGAACTTATGATAAAACAACCAGACAAATCCATGAAACATACATAGAATTTAATGGATTATTATTTTGATATCTATAGGAGTTGGGTGTCTCTAAAACTATAAAAACATATGAAAAGAATGCAAGCATTTGACTAAAAAGACAGTTAAATATTTCAAAATTCGAAGAAATACAAAAAACCAATCCAATACAATGAGGTATTCTCTATTTTTTAAAGGATTTTGTTAATCAAAAAAATGTTTTTTAAAGTGTTTTATTTATTTAAGTAACCCCCATACCCAACATGGGGCTTGAACACACAACCTCAAGATCAAGAGTCACATGCCCTTCTGATTGAGCCAGCTAGGTGCCCCAGTGAGGCATTTTCAAGAGTGTGTGTCACAAATTCTAATATGTCTTGAAAATTAGGTTATAAAATGGCTCCAATCTAAGGTCTTTTGCTAAGTGACCACCTTTTGTTTTAAATGATGAATTCTCTGTTAGAGATTATAAATAGAGCTCAGTATGCCAGTATGCCCCATCAGTGTCACATTAAAGGATCCAGTATTGTCTCAGCCTGTACCATCTGGTCCTTATGAAGTTTCAACAAGTTTCAACAAAGTAACCCAAACTGTGAAGGATGACATAATTACTTCATTGATGGCTAAGCATCTTTCAACTCAAAGAAGACTTAGAAAATTTTTCTTGGTATTAATGTATTTTGTGTTAGGAAATCTGTGCATACTTAGTATTTCTGGTACTTTCAATGTTTGAATTTGGCTAGAAGAGTTAACAGATTGGTTTTTTAGTTACAGTTTAGAACACACAATACCTAATGGATTTAGGCTTGTGATTAACGCTAAAATCTTAGAGAGTTGGTATACATATGAGAAAAGTTAAATTTCATTGCATTTATGAGTTTATTTTATTAGATTTATGGTTTATTTGGCACCACAAAGATTTTGTTTGCTAAATTGGACAATTATAGTATTAAAAGAAAATGAGTGCTTGCAAATTGTAAATAGAGATGTTCAAAAGCATTCACTTAGGGGCGTCCAGGTGGCTCAGTTGGGTAAGTGGCTGACTCTTGATTTCAGCTCAGGTCATGATCTCAGTTTGTGAGACTGAGCCTGACAGTTGGGCTCTAGGCTGACAGTGTAGAGCCTGTTTGGGATTCTCTCTCTTTCCTCTCTTTGTCCTTCTCCCACTTGCATTTGTTCTTTCAAAATAAATAAAAGTAAAAAACAAAAACAAAAACAAACATTCATTTAACTGTAAATGAGATCAAACATTAACTGATGGTCCTTAAATATGAGTGGAGTATTTACTGGACTTAGTATCCTTAGAATATTATTTGTAAACTTAACATCTTAATTTAAAAAACTACTGTTTAGAATTTTTAACTTTAATTACAAAGTTCAGAATAATCTTTTCTACACACAAAATCCTTCTTCAAAGATAATTTTAAAATTTAGTAATTTTGAATTTTAACACAGAATTAATACAAATGCACAAGTCTAGGCTTTTGGTAACTCTTGGGCTGTCCATGTTTGAAGTTTCAATTTTTTATCCCTGATTGAGTTATCCTCACAATATGCATAGCATTATCCCTACAAATCATTTTTTAATCTTTATTTTTGGTCTCTTATTTTATTCTTATTCTACTGAATTCTGAACAATCTTGGTCTAGGGAACACATTCTGATTTATAAGCTGGTTGGCATAATGAAGTTCTAAGGGACATAAGTGCATGTTTAGAATTCAGAAATTCAAAAGAAATCTACTAGTTGTAAAGTTTTTATATTAGTAGGTAGGAAAAAAAAAAGAATTGAGAGGACTTTATGAAAGAACCATAAAACTAATTAAAGGTTTGTGAAATAAGCCCCACAGGAAAAAAGTTTAAAGATCTGGAATATGTAAACTGGAGAATACTGAGGTGAAATGTCTAAACAAAGTGGGTTTAAATGTGACTTGAAAATACTGGTTGGAGTCCTTCCAATAAACTCCTCCCTTCGCCTCTCCACATGAAAGCAAATGAAGCTGAGATTTTTTTTTTATTCATCGGGTGGTGTATTAAATACAGAATCTGAGGGTCTCTTAACATAGGAAGAGATATTCTATGAATTATATGCTAAACAGACATTTCCTTCCATTAGAGATAGTACAAAACCAGAATTAGCTTTAACTACAGAAAGAAGATTATAGGTTGACATTAGTAAAAAGATTTCAAGATGGCATTGTACCAATAATAGATTGGTATCTTTTTTCCTGGACAAAGAACTTTTATTCTGGACAAAGAACTAAAATAAATAGAAACCATTTTTAGGTTTTGTTTGTTTGTTTTAAAGAATGTGATTATTTTTTAACAACTAAAAATTTATTTTGTTTTGTACATATTTATGAAATGTTAATACTCCACCACACTAAATACTACCTGTATATGATCAATATTACTGTTTTTCAATACCATTAGGCTATGACCTATGGTTTCAAAAGCCTGTTTCCTCCTTAGTATATCTCTGATACCAAAAAAGTTATCTCAGTATGGATTCTCCACTCAATTTACAAGTTATTTAAAAGAGTCTTAAATTAGGGGCACCTGGGTGGCTCAGTCGGTTAAGCGTCTGACTTCGGCTCAGGTCATGATCTCACGGTTAGTGAGTTTGAGCCCCGCGTCAGGCTCTGTGCTGACAGCTCAGAGCCTGGAATCTGCTTTGGATTCTGTGTCTCATTCTCTCTCTGCCCCTCCCCCACTTGTGTTCTGTCTTTCTCTGTCTCTTAAAAATAAATAAATGTAAAAAAAAAGAGTCTTAAACTAAATGTGAATGCACCTAGATATTAATTGTTGGTTACACTTTATCAATAGTTCTTACTGTTATTTCAGATAGCATAGAAAATATCCTTTCATAAAAATAGTAGTATGTTTTTTCCTTTTACCTAAAGCTTTCTCATTTTAAATAATTTTCTGGTATTGGAAAATATGTTTCCTTTCTTTATTGGTAAAAAAAATGCTATCCATATGCCTCTATGCTTAATTAACCAAGCTTTATAATAAATTAATCAACATTGTTTTTGTTCACTTATTTGTTATGTACCAAAACAATTGATTTCTATGATTTAAGTGCTTATTTATTTTGAGAGAGAGAGAGAAAGTGCACACACACACACACAAACACGTTCACACACCATCATGCATGCACACAAGCAGGAATGGGGCAGAGAGGGAGGGAGAGAATCCCAAGCAGGCTCCATGCTAAGCATGGAACCTCACATGGGGCTCAATCTCACCGCCACGAGATCACAAACTGAGCCAAGATTCAGATGCTTAACCCCTGAGCCACCCAGTTGCTCCATGATTTCTATAATGGTTTAATGTCAACTAATATGGGGTCGTCTGGTAGTCTCAGTTGGTAGAGCGAGCGACTCTTGGTCTTGTGATTGTGAGTTCAAGCCCCACATTGGGTGCAGAGCTTACTTTAAAAAAATAAAATATGGGGCGCCTGGGTGGCGCAGTCGGTTAAGCGTCCGACTTCAGCCAGGTCACAATCTCGCGGTCCATGAGTTCGAGCCCCGCGTCAGGCTCTGGGCTGATGGCTCAGAGCCTGGAGCCTGTTTCCGATTCCGTGTCTCCCTCTCTCTCTGCCCCTCCCCTGTTCATGCTCTGTCTCTCTCTGTCCCAAAAATAAAAATAAACGTTGAAAAAAAATTATTTTAATAAAATAAAATAAAATGTCAACTAATATGATTATAAACATGTCAAATTATCATATTCCATGAACATTTCTGTTATCCAGTTTAAACCCTGAAGTACTAAGTTTATATCTATAAATGGCTTATGGTAGTGTCTAACATATTTCATATGCTAAGTATTAACAAAATTCTAAAACTCAACCAAAATTGTTCGACCAAATCAACAAATTCAGTAAAGACACAGGATACAAATTTAACTTACAAAACTCAGTAGCAATTCTATATACTAGCAATAAATTTTCAGAAAAAGAAATAAAGGAATTAATCCCATTTACAATACCTCAAAAACAATAAAATACTTAGGAGTGAATTTAACCAACACCATTCTTTGGTGACCAGATGTGTCCAGAAAAAGGTACTGAGGAAACCTCACAGAGCAGAAGTGAAAGGAAAGGAAAGAAGGAAGAGTAGTCCTTGGGCATAGTCAAGTCCTACACATAATTTTAAAGATGTCAAATGAGGTCCTGCAGTTATTCCAACTTCAGACCTCTGGAACCTAGTTCTTCAGGAGCCTCACTGTCATATTCCCTGCTCTGAACCATGCTTGTCTTTCTCTAACCAGCCTGTCTCTAGCCCTCCAATCACCCTTTTGACTCGTGAAATCTGCTCATCTGACAAGGTAGTACTTATGAAATTGCTAATGGGTACCCCTTGGTTAAAGTTATCTTTGCCCAAATAGTGCATTTGCTTTATAATCAGATTCTCCTGAGGATTTAAACCTTTACTCAAAGTAATTACTTCAATAATAAAACTCTCTGAAATTTTGTTAGGTCTAGGTGGGAAAAGCAGATTTGGGGGGTGTGGGCATCTAAATACTCCATGTATATTCATTCATTCAATAAATAATTATTAAGTACTTCCTGTGTTCCAAACACTGTTCTGGACATGATGACACTGGAGAAGAACAAGATATACAATGTCCCTTTCTCACAGGATTGTGTTCTGGGTGTTTTAGGGAAGACAACTATAACTTCATATAGTGATAAGTGCGATGATGAAAACACAAAATCGTGATGAGACAGAGACAGAGTGACTGGGCAAGGCTGGATGAGATAGGAGGTGGGGGCAGGAATGGAGGGATGTGCTCCTTTTTCTGGATTGGACAGGCTTGGAATACTCTCTGAGCTGAGAATCTGAGTAATATGGAGCTTGCCAGGTAAATATTTGGAGACAGAGAGTTTTCCAGGAAAATCTCCCAATGAGGTTGGATGGTCTGCATAAATTCAACCAAAGAATACTAGTAACCCTGGAAATAATGGGCTCTCATTTTCTCTAGAAGTTCCAGAAAACTGTAGGAAATTCAGGCCAAAATTGGACACCCCCCATGATCTTTTTCTTCTTAGATTTCAACATTCTAGGCAATTAGAATAGATATGCTCTGTTCATGTAAGGGTCTAATTATCCATTTATTCGTTAGCTCTTTCACATTCATTCAATAAATATTTATCATCTACTATGTGCCAGGTGATATAGCAGTGAACCAAACTGATAAAAATCCACATCCATATGGAGTGGGAGAGAGATACAATAAAGAAAATACCCTATTCCATGAAGTCAAAGATGCAGAATTTCTCACATTTTAACATTGCTGAAATGGTCATGAAGCTTATTCAACACCATCTTACATTTATAATTGGCAGCTGTTTTTCTTAGTGATACAACATATAATATTGTATCTTATAATCAAAGGCATCTTAGATTTGACGAATACAGTTAATAAAAAAAAATACGTACATAGTTAGATAGTGCTAAGTACAAAAAAGAAAAGTAAAGCAAAAGCAGAGAGCTAGAAAGTGCTGGTCATGTTGGGAGGCAGGGGAGAAATTGCAATTTTAGATGGGAAGAAGATCTCGTTCAGGTGACATTCCTGTACAGACTTGTGGATGGTAAGGGACTTGAGGGCTGGTGAGCCATGGGATCATCTAGGGGAAAAGCATCCCAACCAGAGAGCTGCAAGTACAAAGGTCCTGAGGTAGGAGTTTGCCAGGTGTGCTTAAAGAACAGCAAGGAAGGACATGTAACAGAGTGAGCAAAGGAGAGAGCAGTTCAAAGAGGTAATGGATTGCCAGTTATGAATGGCTTCATAAGCTGATTTGCTATTGATGAAGGAGACTGCAGGAAAAGTGGGTTTGAGGAAAAAATATAAAGAAACCAACAAGGGCATGTTGGGAAATGTCAAGAAGTCAGTTTATCCTTGTGTCTAGATTCAAGAGAGAGGTCCAAATTGGAGCTATTGAACATAGGTAGATGGATAGAGATAGAGAGATAGATAGATATAGATAGCCAAATTAGTTATAAATTTGGGATGAAGAAAGCTGAGGATTGAGTTGGAGAGGGGTGTGGTTCTCCAGCATTTGTCTGTGAACCAACTAGGGAATCTTGTCCTCAAAGATGACTGACTTACCTATTCTCCATTTGCAACTTCACCCACAAGACTTAAAATTTCCTAGTCCGACTCAGTTAATTTAAAAGACGGTGTGGAATACACTTAACAGTGCTGCATGCATTTATCACAGTGGATGTTGTGACATGTGTTTATTCCTTGGGGAGCAGTGTTTTGATCTGTTTTACCTGTTCCAATACCTTCCAGTACTAATATCTTTCAGAATTAAGCATAGTTGTGCCATAGATATCATCCAATACAGATTTTTATCATTCCTCAAAAGTTACAAATAATGATACCAATTTGCTTACTCATAAAATAGGAATATAATAGCTACCTCATAAGATTATTTTGATGAAGTAAAGAAATAATGAGAGCATGTATTTCTTATTTCTTTTTCAAGGTATGATCTTGAAGATAATTTTTAAAAAATCCGTTGGACCAGTGTGTAAAGATATGTTCCAGGAAACCACCCAATGGCATCTGCAATTATAAAAAATGAATGTGCAAGGGTATTCCAAGATTATTTTGGAATCGTATGAAAAGATTAAATGCACAATCTTTTCCCCTTTGTAATGTTTAAGGAACTATTGTAAAGCTTTGCATCATTGGAACCGCTTTTATATGTAGCTTAAATTGTATCAACAATACTATTCGCTATTTATGCCAATTTTGCATACTGATACTAAAAATCTAGCCTTCTAGATTTCTAACATGGCGCTTCATCATACATATGACATGGCACTGCTTATCCGTTGGCCAATAGATTAATTTAAAGGATGTCCATGTATTTCTTCAGTAACTATTTTTTTTAAGGACTTAACATGTACTGGGTAGTGTACTAACCACCGGAAATCCACTGGTGAATAAGACAGCATTTGTGCTGTCAAAAAGATTAATGGACGGTGGTATTGAAGAGTAAAGGTGAGAATGGGAAATTTTACAATAGGAGTAAGTTCAATGCCCTATGGGAAGACAAGGGCACCAGGATTTTCCCCAGAATCTTTCATAACTCATTGGAGATTTCATTTATTGGAGGTCTAGTGTCAGATGTCACAATGCCATCTTATGAGTAGCAGATGATTTCAAATATAGTTTTGAAATGGAATTAGTATCATTAAAGTTTTCTTTTGCCTTTCTACAACGAGAAGTGTGACTATGAATGCCTGGTTCTAACCCAAGCGTGGCCAGCCACAATAAGAATAGGTATTACAGTCATTTTGTAAGTCAAGCCTGAATCACAGTTTCAGTGAGTAAGTTATCTCTCTGTAGATCTTTTTGTAAAGATGCAAGAGTGTAAATGTCAGGCTAAATAACACCAATGCTATTTTCCTGCAGGGAAATCAGATCTTGTAAAATTATTTTCATTTTTTTCCTGGCATATTTACATTCAGTGGTTCCTGGAAACAAAATCTCCAACTGGACATAGTTCTTTTGTGTGATAACCTCTTAAGCCATTTCATAGTGGCTTTTTCTCTGGAGTGTCAAGGTTGATTACTAGCTTCCTTCAACACTTATTGAGTGTTTATGTGTCTGGGTTCCAGGGGTGATGAATTTCAGAATATTTACCTCACACAGCCTCACACCTTTCTTTCTGGACATTGTGTTTTTTGTTTTGTTTTGTTTTGTTTTGTTGAGAAAGAGAGAGAGAGAATGTGAGTGGGGGAGAGGGGCAGAGACAGAGAGAGAGAGAGAGAGAGAGAGAGAGAGAGAGAGAGAGAGAATCTTAAGCAGGCTCCATGCTCAGTGCAGGGCCCCACACGGGCCTTGATCCTACCACCCTGGGATCATTACCTGAGCTGTAACCAAGAGTTGGACACTCAACTGACTGAGCCACCCAGGCAACCTGTGAATTCCCTTTGATCAACTTTCAACCACAGAGGTCTCTCTGATACTTGGTCATGGAGGTTTACCATTTGATGCTCACCAAGACAAAAGAAAACCATAATTAAAATTAGCAATACCTGGACTACCTAGAAATGACCCACACTTAGGAAGAAACAATTCTATTCAAAATTCCTTGCTTATCCACTAACAAGTGATGTCAGACAATTTCTTTTCTTTTTTTTTTTTTTTTTGAAAATATTAAGTGATTCAAAAAGGTTGAATTAGGGGCAAAATATTGTGGAAATTATTCATGGTTTAAAAATTTATCCTTTTTTTAAAAAGTAGAAGTATGGGGCGCCTGGGTGGCGCAGTCAGTTGAGCGTCCGACTCAGCCAGGTCACGATCTCGCGGTCCGTGAGTTCGAGCCCCGCGTCGGGCTCTGGGCTGATGGCTCAGAGCCTGGAGCCTGTTTCTGATTCTGTGTCTCCCTCTCTCTCTGACCCTCCCCCGTTCATGCTCTGTCTCTCTCTGTCCCAAAAATAAATAAATGTTGAAAAAAAATTAAAAAAAAAAAATAAAAAGTAGAAGTATATTTTCCATTTTAGTTGGAAAGAATTATTATAGTTTTTCCCTAAAAGAAAGAAATGTCTCTTCAGATGCCTGGGTGGCCTAGTTGGTTAAACGTCTGACTTGCTCAGGTCATGATCTCACAGTTCATGGGTTGGAGCTTCATACTGGGCTCTGTGCTGACAGCTCAGAGCCTGGAGCCTGCTTCTGATTCTGTGTTTCCCTCTCCCTCTCTCTACCCCTCCCCCGTTTGTGCTCTCTCTGTCAAAAATAAATAAATAAACATTTTTTAAAAACTTAGAAAAAAAAGTAATGTCTCTTTTAAACCTAGGCTTGTATTGTGAGTAATAATTTATCTTAGGGGTGCCTGGGTGGCTCAGTCGGTTAAGTGTCCAACTTCGGCCCAGGTCATGATTTCACAGTTTGTGGATTTGAGCCCCACATGGGGCTCTGTGCTATCAGCTCAGAGCCTGGATCCTGCTTCAGATTCTGTGTCTCCCACTCTCTCTCTCTCTCACTCAAAAATAAAAATAAGCATTAAATAATAATAATTTATCTTATGTATTTTCCAACTAAAAAATCACATTCAAATTCAAATTCCCATCCTTCTTGTTGCCTCTTTGCAGACCTCAGTGTATGGGTGCTTATACAGATATCCAATTTCAAGTGAATTTGAGATTTGTTGACAAGGACATATGTTTACAGTTTTGTTAAGAAAGATAAAGCACATACTAATTAGGTCAGTTAGTGAGGGCTCTAGGTCCTTGGACTTAACAAATGAGTTGTATTGTATGAATTTCTTTATATCTGTCTCAGATTAGACTGTCAGTTGCTAGAGATCAGGGACTGAAATCATTAAATATGCATGGACCTGACACATAATGGAATCTCAATAAATAATTCTTGAACTGGATTCTCAAATGGGCACTGAAGGCAATTAGACTATGGATAAATAAGAATTGGAATAAAAATTAAAAATAAACTTTTAACTCTGGTCATATATTTCTTTAAGATACTTTATGTCCTAGCCCTGCACATAGACTTGCTAAGGTACTAGTAGATAGAAGAGAATGCAAAACTCCAGAGCAACACATTTGTAAGCAAACCAATCTGAAAGTAGATTTTTTTCCCCTGTTTTTTCTTGGTTGCTGTTATTTCTAGTATCTGCAATTAAATGAAGTGAACTGCCACATGCAACAATTTTCAGTGCTTATTGTCTAAAGCCAAATATAGCAAGATTCCCAGAGCAGTGGATTCTTGTAACGGTTTCACATCTTTCCTTTCTCAATAGCTGTGTGTCTGTTTTGTGTGCCTGTGTGTATGTGTGTGTGTGTGTGTGTGTGTGTGTGTGTGTGTGTGTGTGTGCTTTTTCACATCATAATCTACCTATTTAAAGGGGAAAACTTCAGGGTGCCTGGTTGGCTCAGTAGGTTAAGCGTCCAACTCTTGATTTCAGCTTAGGTCGCAATCTCACGATTCAAGAGTTCGAGCCCTGTATTGGGCACTGTACTGGCAGCACAGAGCCTGCTTGGGATTCTCCCCCTCCACTGCCCCTCCCCCACTCATGCTTTTTCTCTCTCTCTCTCTCAAAATAAATAAATAAACTTAAAAAAAGGGAGGGTACTTTTGAGAAAAATCACAAGAGAGTTGAGTCTAGCATGCTCTGACAAACTAAAAATACGAAACCAAAAATGGACTAGTTTCAGTAAATCATCTCTTACCTCACTTTATAAACACTGGATCCATTTGCAAAATTACAAACTTTTAACTTAGAAGCTGCCTTTCCCTAAATATACATAATATGAAAAGGAAGTATAATAAAGTCATATAATCAATGCAAAGCCAGAGGCCAGAGTTTGTACCATGTTTCCAGGGTCCCCATTAATTAACGCATGTGAGGTAATGTCATTCAGAATGTCTCCCTTTATCATGTTGGGCTCATTCTATCCTCTTTGCACAAAGGACAGTCCTGGGTGTGAGGAAGAGGAGAGTCTTTTAAAACAGCTTCTTTACCAGTTATCTTCCTTCCATTAATCAGTTAAGTCCATTACTATTTATTGAATGCTTACTAAGTATCCCCTGCACTGGGGGATACAAAGATGAATAAAATGAGGTCCATCTCCTTAGAGTTACAACAGTAAGTAGGGCAAGCACACAGGGGTGGAGAGGTGGATGCAGTGGGGTGGGGTGTGGAGGTTACCTGTCTGGGGACACTGAGGAAGGTTTCCCAGAAGTGTCTATTCACTGGAGCAGGGAGGGGGGTTGGTGTGGGGGGACTCAGGGAAGGAGCGAGGTGGAAGGAAGGTCCTTCACCTCGGATAGGATGGAACCAGAGGAAGAAAGGCATGAGGCATTGGAGGACCTCATATGTTTGACAAGTGGGGAGGCCTTTGGAAGGCTCAGATGGTAGAAGAGTAAATAGCATTTGGATTCTGAAGGCCTCAAGAAGGAACATGGGCTTTGTTCTCTAGACTTCAGATGGCTGCTTCTCAAACTGCTGGGTATGTACTCACCCAGTGGCATCTGAGGCTTTAGGATAAACATAGTACAGTACCAATTTAAAGTACCAATTTAATGTGAAGATTTGGGGAGGGAAAACCACCATTTTTATATAAAAATAAACATGTATGCATTGTAAAGTAGAAAGCAAAATTTTCTGTTTGCCACAATTGCTTAGGGCTTTGCCCTAGACCCTCAGATTTCCTCTCCTTCCATCTCTTCTGTGTCCTTTGCTAATGTCTGGGACATGCTGTAAAGTCACCAACTGATGACAGGCCTAGAGATTGGACCTAAGTATCGCTGCCCAATCCTAATCAAGAGACTAGCACTTTCAGACTGGCTCCCCTCCCACTCCAAAAGAAAAAGCACCCCCTCAGTGTGAGGTTCCTGAATTCCATCCTTTGTCCCTTCTCAGGTGTGAACCCAAACTTTGAACAAAGTTTAAGAGAAAGGATAATAATTATCGCATCATTTATCAACACCAGGATGTGTCATACACTCTTAATCTACTGCTGGAAACTGCATGTTTTGCATATGAGAAAACTGAGACCCAAGGTCACGTAGTTTGGAACGGTGGGGTCAGAATTTGAAGTCAGGTCTATCTGACCCCCAAGCTCATTTTCTAAGTACTTTCCTTTATGCAACTCTGCTTGGGGAAAAAAAAATACAAATTCAGAATTAGTCAACCATTTCTGTGCTTGTACATGGTGTCCTAAATTCACAGAGACAAAGCCATACCCAGGTATAAGCCTGCCCACTGTGCACTTGCAGAGTCTTCATCGGGGTTGCTAGACCTCTTTCAAAGCCACAGACCAAAACAAACACTGGGGTTGGGGTGGTAAAATGCAGATGTCTCAGGCTGGGGTGGAGTATTCACTCTGTCTCTGTTGCCCAAACATAAGGAGTGAATACAGTATTAGCCTCACACCTTGTATAGAGGAACTAAAACCCAAACGAAAGAGCTAATGCAAGCAATCTCATTGAGCATCGCTTTAGGCTTTCAAGATATACATGTCTTGTATATAGATAGCTCTATATATTGGGCTGTCTGGGAGTCTGGGTGGCTCAGTCGGTTAAGCATCCAACTCTTGATTTTGGCTCATGTCTTGATCTCAGGGCTTGTGAATTGGAGCCCTCAGTGTGGAGCTTGGGATTCTCTGTCTCCCTCTCTCTGCTTCCTCCCTCCACCCTCCCCCCCTAAAAAAAGAGATCACTGCATATAAATAGGGTGGGGTTTGTTTGCAAATTTAGGTAAATTGGCACCTAATTTCCTAGTTGATCAAAGTTTTTCTTACACTTTGTACCCACCCTGGTATAGAAAGTTTGTTTGTTTTTTTAATCTGGCAAAGCATTAATTCACCAGAAACTAGCAAGTTGTTTTATAGAAACTTACAAATCATTTTACAACACAGACATTTTTAGAATCTTACTTGCTTTTACACACTTGGGGAAAAAATTAGTACTTAAAGGGAGAGAAACATTAAATGTATGGTAAGAGCATCGTTGCAGGATTTTAGTTGGCCTGAAGTGTCCGGTGTGAACTCATTTAGTGTTGGTTCTGGGTCCCGCCCTCTGGGATTCTGATTTCGCCCTTCTGGAGGGCCCATGAAGTGGCATAGCTAACAAGCAACCAGGAGATTCTGAAGCAGGTCACATTTTTGAGAAATACTGTCCGGACTACTGTTCTGGAATACAACATAATCACTTTGCTTGTTTTCTAACTTTTCCAGTTTAGAGATTGTATTACTCTTGTAATCAAAACCAAACAGCTAGTTTTAACAAAAAGAAAATGATTCCAGCTGCTGCCTTAGGCTATCATAAATACTTTGCAAGATTCCCAACACATCCCATGATTTCTTGCTGAATTTTAGTCGCTAAAAAATAAGCAACTGGGCATTAAGAATTCTCCGTTGGTGCTCAGTCTCTTGCCCCAACCTCCAAGCAGACTGAATTATTTGAGTCAGGTTCTTAATGCACAATAACAATAATGAGAAGAAAAAGAAAGATATGCAACTGATAGATGCATCAGTACTGTGAACTAAGGATTACGATGGAACCATTAAATTACAACTTATTAGAAATTAAACGGCAATGCTGTATAAGTGCTTCATGAAGAGCTAGGGGCAGAACTCCTTACAGAGCAGGGCAAGAATGTCTGCCCTGTCAACCAGGACACCGTTCACACAAGTGAGAATGGGCGGAGTTTGCTTTTCAAGCCTTTACAAGTCTCCGCTTTTCCAGGCACACCCCAGGACTCCTGTGCTTTAGGGTCCATGGTTCCCAGGTTAAGAAATCCTGGACTAGCCTGTCGAGGTAGTTTTGGTAACTACCTCATCATCCAGGTATTTGCTGTCCTTCCAGGATAAGAAACTCTATCCTGAGTGGAGTTGGGCCAGTTTCAGGGACTCCTTGGAGAGACTCTCAGTTCTTAACAGGTTACCAGAGGTATGAGCAGAGTAAAAGGACTTTATATTGGACGAACAACTTGAACTTCAGGCAAAATACTACATTAGGCTTTCATATCCATAATCTAATTTAATTTCATCCAACTTCAAATTATCTACATTGTAGAAATGAGGTTCAGAGAGGGTACGCAACCCTCCCAAATCCACAGAGCTGATGAGTGGTAAATCCCAGTTTCAAACAAAAATCTGACTCTCAAGCTCAGAAAATCTCAGGTCCAAGGAGGTCACATGAGAAACACTGAGTAGGTTTCACAAGCCACAAATGTAATCTGGGAATATTATAATCTCTGAAGCCAACATAACACTGAAGGGGGCAAAGGAGAGACAGGAGAAATTGAGAAATGATGATGTGTTATGAGGTAAGTTTCAACATTTTGTTTACTTTGGGACACTATGAAATATATTTGAAAGAATAGCTTGCATCCATAAAAGTTAGGATACAAAATATATTGATGGAAGGATAGAGGTGTTTATACAACTAGTCTCTAAATAGAACTATGTAATCAACAACATCAGCAGCTTAATTAATAAGATATGATGATAAAGGGACCTATTTTCAATTAAGAAGAGCACTAATCAAGATCAGCTTAACTGGTACATATTCTGCAAGACTGAAAAAGATTATATAACTGTGATACTATCTTATTTATAGAGAGCTTAATGTACTAGGAAAGATGTGTTCCATTTTGTTTCGGTTCAAATCAGGTCTATAAAAATTTGTGTTAGATAAGCAATGAAGATGCATTAAATATGTCACCAAAAAGCTTCTCCACTGTTGTCACCACAGCTTCTCTCTATTGCCTTGCTGTTTTGTTTTCCTTAGAACACTTGGTACCACCTGCAATTGTCTTAATTTATACCTACTTGTGTGTTATCTGTATCCACTACCAGAATACGATCTCTCCAAGAGCCGTCTGGTTCATCACCGTACCCCTGGTCATACATCTGTGCCTGGCACATTGTAGGGGCTGGTTGCAAATTTGGTCAAGAAATGAATAAGAAAGTCAAAGCACTTGCATGAGGAATTCAAAAGAAATTATATCTGGCTAAGTTTATGTTTTGGATCTGGTAGTGGAAGAATATACCTGAATCTAAAAATGTTACCTTATTATTTGGATTTGTAGTTACTATCCGGTATTTTTTTAAAGAGTGCTCTGGAAAGTTCATATCTTATATAAAATATAAATGCATATTACATATAAAAGCCAATATTTATTGTGTGCTTACTATGTGCCAAGTGTATATTATCAACTCAATCCCGCAATGGCACCATGAACTAGGGCAGTATTTTTTACCTTCTAAATGTTATAGATGCAAAAATTAAATCACAGGCAGATAAGGCAACTTACCAAAGTTGTCCAGAAGGATGGTTGTGGAATGGAGAATCAAACCTAAGCTACTGCACTCCAGAATCTATAGTCTCAATCACTATGTCCTACCAGCTCTCTGTTTTGTATCAATGTCATCCATGGATATGCTTGGGGTTGTTTTGTTTTGTTTTGCATAAACATGGCAGGAATCACTACATACGTAGGAAAAAATTTTTTTAATTCTTTGATGGTCCTGACATTTGGTGTAAACCCGGGTCTAAAAAGTAGACATGACCCCCTAAATTGCCTATTAGTCACCGAGCAGGAAAGCCAGTAACTATGCAGGCAAGAAAAAGACTACGCCTTGACCAGATGACCAAAATCAAATCACCAGCGAGTAGGGGGCGGACATCATGTGTCCACCATGGATGGCATGCCTTGCAAAGGACACACCAGCACTTACGTAATGATACGTAACCTGAATCTAATCATGAAGAAGCCTCAAACAAGCCCAAGCAGAGGAATATTTCATAAAATAAAAACATCAATGCCCTGAAAGACAAAAGAAGGCTGAGAACCTGTTTCAGATTAAAGGAGAATGAAGAGAAATGGCAATTAAATACAATGCATGATCCTAGACCAAATCCTCTCCCAAAGAGAGAAAATGCTGTACGGTCCATTATTCAATTGACGAAACTCAAACATGGACTGTAGATTAAGGTATTCCAGTACTATTGAACATATGAACTATTGAACAAATTTCCTCAGTTTGATAACCACACCGTGATTATATAAAGAGTATCCTTGTTCTTAGGAAATATACACTGAAGAGTAAAGGGATAAAGGGGCATGAATTGTGCCATCTGCTCTTGAATGGCTCAAACAATAATAAAGAATGATAAAATATGTAGCAAGTTCTTAAAAACTGACAAAAGTATATAGGTTGTATTGGGAGTTATTTGTATTACTCTGGAGACCTTTTGGTAAATTTAATTATTTCAAAATAAAAGTTTAAAGTTAACATAGGAAAAAAATGCTTCAAGGAAGCATGAGTTTATTATTTGATATAATTGATTGACATAGACTGTATTTTAAGAAAGAGGATTTGGTTCAATATCTTATCCAAACTAGGACACAGCTTCAGTCGCCAGGTTTGTTATCATGGTCCTGTCACAGGAACCACAATGTTGTCACTAATTACAACCACTTACTATTGGCATTCAATTTCTCATTGGCCAAACAGTGAGATGTTCCCACAGTATCCTGTATGCCTTAAAAATTCTCTGGTAGAAGTGCTCAGAACCAACTCAATCAACGGGTATCCTGCTATGAGGCAGGCAGACTGAGTGAAGCAGGGAAAAACCTGACACACCCCGAGCTGGTTGAGACCATGGGTTGAGATCTATGAGATGTTATTAGATCTCTGATTTACAATTTAAGATATGGAGGGAAAAAATGGCAAGTAATTGGCCAAAATTATGTATTCATGTGAAATAAGGAAAAAGCGAGTTTGGAAGGTGGGTAATAATAAGCAAGAGGACACAGAATGCATCTTTGTTGCACGGTTATATAATAATTGGTATGTGAGGACTTTGGCTTACTCCAGTATCTAGCACACATTGATTCCTAATGTTTATACAGTTTGTGGGAGCAAGAGTTTGTTCCTTTTTTAGTCACTACACTAAGATTTAAAAACTCCCAGTTTTGATAAAGCTCTTTTTAAAAAAATAGCTATTTTAGTAAAGGGGTAATTTCAGCTGAGTGCCCAGGAGCTCCCCTTGGAATCCTCTTTATTTTGAGTGGACTACAGTTTCAAGATAGCCATTTAATCTTATGTGATGGTGATCATTATTGATAAGTACGATTTTCAAGTTTTCTCCCATACATAGTTACAGATGGGGAGAGAATCTTCTATCAAGTCATTAAAATGTATTTTTAAAAAACTGTCTGCAAGTTTGTTTACATTAATGATTCTAGTGGCCTAAATGAGCAATCCAGCTGTTGAATGGCTAATCTGTCCAAGTGCAGTATAATTCAATTTAGCACTCTAGAATCCGGAAGGCAAAACTTGATTCCACTATTAGTTTATAGACCTAAAATTAGCTAATTACTTCTTCCTGAGCCCTGAAGATTAAATAAAGTATTAACATAGCTTATAACTAAAGTTATAAGTAAGGTGTTTCTCGTAAGAACCTTATAAACTAGAAAAATAAGATTATTTTCCTAATACAAAGGAAAGGTGATAGTGGTGATACAAAAGATAACCCAAGAGAATGCTGGCAATAGCGAATAGAGTTTTTTGGGGGAAATTTACAAAACAATCCCTCTTCAAGGTGTTTAAAGTATTATTTGAGGAGGGCGTGAATGGATGTGATTATAATTAAGAAAGACAAAATATAAACAACTGTATGTATCCAATGAATGAAGACTTCATTTGCAAAAGCAGAAGGAGCCTCGAAGGGGGGAGTCCTGTGAGCAGTAATGTGGCACCTTAATTAGGAAAGACTTGTACTCTCTGTGAGGGATAGCTGTGGGTCGTCAGCCTCACCTGGATCTGGATGAAATCCCCTTCAAGACTGGCTTCTCCTCTTGTTGCATTTCTTTTCCTCACTAAGCTACCATCTGCATTTGGCTGCTCAAAAGGAGAGAATGTACTGAGCAAATGAACCGGAGCTTCTGTTCCATTTGTCAGCTACATTTCTCATTTAAACGAAGAATTTGTCGCTCTGTTTAACACGGCAATCTCTTGCTGGTTTAGTTAGCAATATGAGATTCCTTGTTCCTATGTTGCCGTGCTGACTCTTCAAAGCTGGGGAGCAGTTTTCTGGGAGGCAGTGACCATGCCCAGGTACTGCTAGATTACAGGAGCTGCATCCCCACAAACTCTCCCTAAATGACAGCTCTCTCTTGAAACCCTCAAACTATAATCACTGGGAAATATATCATTCTGGTAATTAACCATAATTAATTTTATAGCCTTAGTTCCACATCCTTTTGCTTTTAATGTTATTTCAAAATAAAAACCGGCAGAAACTAAAGCATTACATCAACAACATGCTGTGCTATGTAGTATTTCCTTCTCACAGCTGGACGGATAGGACAAGGAGAGGAGGAAGCCTGACGGGGCAGGGTGAGAGGCAGGGAGTTGAGGACAGGCTCCATTCAGAGTAAGCACTGGTTTGTGGGTTGCAGTTCAAAGGACTTGAGACACATTCAGAAGACCGTCAGGCAGCATTGAATGAGCAAGGCAAATAGACCGAAGAGAGTCTGAACTCCCCTTTCTTCACCCACGGGAAGGAAGATCTATTACGACTGCCTGAAACCTTTACTCCAGAAGTGCTCTGCCAACCATTAATTTTCCTGATCTCACTGTCTTCACAATCCTGCAGTTTACTCTTTAAATCATATTACCTTCAGGGAGGTGAGGCTATCTCATAACAGAAGCATACAAATATGAGTCAGCTTATAGCTTTTGAATGCCTACTACATGCCAGGCACTCCGCTTCACATAGTCATCTCATGTAACCCACACAAGTCTGCAAATTAGTTAGTTGCTGTGGATGTGGAAACTGAGGCCTATGAAGGTTAAGTAACACAGGTCAAAATTCACAGTGCCAATAGGTGGAATGGGATTGAAATTCACACCTGTCCATATTCCCACTGTACCACACTACAAGAGCACACTTGGGCAAATGCCTTGTCAACTAGTGCCCATTACCTTGGACTTGGGCCATTTTCCTAGAAGCTTGTTTTAGGTATTCCTCTGGAATTTCAGGGATGAAACAGCTTTTCATACTTACCTATAGAGATGGGCAGTTATTATTTTTATTTACTTATTATTTATTCAAACAGGACAAACATAATGTTCCATGAAATGCTCTTTTTAATTTTTACTTTCATACTGATTTTTACCTTCTTAGTGCCTTTATACTTAATCTCACATTCTTCTAAACACTCATGAAAGAGATAGCCAATCTGCATCCTTTCGAATATTCACAACTGTGAATACCACTTACACTTTAAAATTTTTAGTTTACTTCGGCGGAAAGCACGTCACTGACAAAAGACTATAATGTCCCTAAACAGCAAATAGAATTTTTACTGAAGAACTCAAAAGTGCAAGAGAACACAGACTACATTTTGTACCCTATAAGGGATCTGGAACGAGTTGGTGTTCAGTAAATACTAAATAGCATACTGATTGAATTTAAATTACCATTCAGCATTTCAGGAAAACTTTATACCTTACTGGAAAGGATATTATTTTCATACCAGTCCAGAGAAAATGATTAAAACTACTACTTGTACATTGTGTTTGTAAGATATTGAAGCCCCCCACCGCTGCCAACCCCTATGGCTATTTAAAACGTTAATAGTAATCCTATTGTTACTTTCACTTTTGAATAAGAAAAGGCAATCAGACAGACAGTCATCTTTCCAGGGCAATACAATGACAACAGATCAATTAATAGCTTCTAGTTTAGTCAACTTATGTTTTCACTCTTATGTTCCAATTTTTTGTTTTCCAAGAGAAAAGTATTTTCACTTATTCTTCACATCACTGCAGATATGAAGATGTCCAGGACAACATAAGAAAGTATTTTGTGTTAGGAGTAGTCAAACCAGATGATTTCTGAGGTTTCTTAGAAATTTGATATTACTTTAGGAAGAAAGCATTTAATATTAAAATCAAATAAGTATATAATATAGATTTAATATCCTTTCAAAGTATTACCTATTTGTTATAAGACATATGAACAATATAGAATTGTGGGAAACACAAAAATTAGGCAGCTACTGCCACACTTATGGTAATAACTTCCCCAGTGACCCTGTCAAACCAGTTTCTCTGCTCTTTTGAAGAACAATTCCTTTTCTCACTCTACACATTGCTTCTAGATAGGAACTGCCATGTTCTTACATGACTGCACATCTCTGGCTACAGGGTCAAAGAGAGGGCATGTGAAACAATTTGGGCAATGATAGTAACTACATTATTGGCCCCAGTAATCAGTGCAGGAATGTGCATGTGACCCAAGCCAGGCCAATCAGAATCCTTCCCTGAGATTTTTGCTAATTCAAGATGAGGAAGGAAGAACTTTCTAAGATGTGAGCCTAGAATCTGTCAGCCATGGACAAGTCACTACTAGTAAAAGAAGCAAGCCCACAGTTAAAGGGGAATATAGCTGCGATGCAGAAAGAAAAATAGGAGACATTGTTTATGGTATTTAGATCCTTGATTCTAGATACTCCTCAGGCCATCTGCACATAGGTCCTTCCTCCATTTGAGAACAATCCAATAAACTCCTTCTTTGTGTATGCTAGCTCAGATAGAGTTTCTATCATTTGCAGCACCCCTCCCCCAAAATCTGATTAGTACACTTAATGTATAAAGTTGACAGTGGAATAATCCCCCCCAACCTCATCTCCAGAGGTACTAGTCAGGGCTTATGGATATAAGTGCAGAAACCTGGTTTGATCCATTTTAAACAAATAAGGTGATTCATTTGTTCATATAACAGCCTTTGGAAGAGCAAGTTGTGAGAGCCAGCCCTGTGGACTCTGGACACCAGGGGCTCATGACTAGTGCTGTCTCATTCCCGCTTTTCTCTGCAGGCTAACTCCATTCTCTCAGACCAATTCTTTTCCACTTGGAATGAAATTGACCACCACCAGATCAAGAATCATTTTGTAACTGGAGACAGAAAAGGCCTTTCTCCTCCTCCCAAAGGAAGCTAGTTAGAAAAACATGGTGGCCAGAGGTTCTTGGGTAGCACAACCAGTCAATTCCTGCAGCCACAAAGAATTGAAAAGATGATGGTAGCTTCCATTTGGGATAAGTGACATGAGCAAGAAGAGGAATGGTTTATCAGATAAAGAAGGTTGCTGTTTCTGCAAGAAAAGGAACGTGTAAAGCAGATAACCAGTTACTGATCACATGTCCTCTGTTAACAGTTTGGTGCATACCTTCCGGACTTTTTTCTCTTGTGAGAAAATGTAGAAAATAGGAAAATTCCAGTGTATCTGCTTATGCTGGATGCATCCCAGTGTTTAAAACAAAGCATAGCTAGAATGTAGATTTCTCTGTGAAAAGGAGACATGCCATATTGTATCTGGTATTAATATAAAGGGACAAAATTGTCCCTATTTCTTTTTTCTTTTAAAATTTTTTAATGTTTATTTAGTTTTTAGAGAGAGAGACAGACAGACAGAGCATGAGCAGGGGAGGAGCAGAGAGAGAGGGAGACACAGAATCTGAAGCAGGCTCCAGGCTCCAAGCTGTCAGCACAGAGCCCAATGCAGGGCTCAAACCCATGAAGTGTGAGATCATGAAGACTGAGCTGAAGTCGGATGCTTAACCAACTGAGCCACCCAGAAACCCCTAAAGAGTCCCTATTTCTAACTGGTGGCATCCTACTTTCTTTTAGGAGCAAGAGAAAAGCAGAATTTCCCAAAAGGACTTGGAGGTGCAGGCATTATGCTGCCTAACTTTTGGCAGAGGACATCGTTCTGAAAAGATATTACGAAGATGTCCTTGTGATAAAAAATCCTGAGACCACTCTGTCAGTTTTGCTACCTCCCTTAAGATATGCTCCTAGCATGGTTGTGGGCATACAGCATATTCTTAATAAAGAGATGATTAATTGCCTTAGAATCTGAAATAGGTATGTATTTTCATCAGGCCTGTGCTGTTTTCTATAATATTACATGTAAATATATATAAATATATATTTATAGGGGCACCTGGGTGGCTCAGTCGGTTAAGCTTCCGACTTCAGCTCAGGTCACGATCTCGCAGTCCGTGAGTTCGAGCCCCGCATTGGGCTCTGGGCTGATGGCTCGGAGCCTGGAGCCTGCTTCCAATTCTGTGTCTCCCTTTCTCTCTGCCCCTCCCCCGTTCATGGTCTGTCTCTCTCTGTCTCAAAAATAAATAAACGTTAAAAAAATTTAATAAATATATATTTATATTTGAAGAGACGTTAGCAGGTTTGCAGTTCCGTGACGTTTAAAGATTATCTGCAAGGCTTTATTATATAAGCTGTGGCAGCCAGTCTCTGTGAAGGGCCCTAGGGATTCTCACCACCATGGTGTTCATGCCCTTGCATAATCTTCCCCCACAGTGAATCAAGGCTGTTTTGTGTGACCAATAAAGTAAGACAGAAGTAATGGTTTCTGAGGCTAGGTGACTCGGCACCTGTGCCTTGTCCTCTTGTATTATTCACTTTGGGAGAAGTCAGATGCCATGTCATGGATATTCACTCAGCTCTGTGGAGAGGTATATGTGGAAAGAAATTAATGACTCTTGCCCGTAGCCACACTAATTTGCCAACCATGTGAGTGGGCCACCTTTAGCCCCACTGAAGCCTTTACATGAGGTCAATCTCAGGAGACACCTCAGAAAACCTCTTGAGAAGACTGAGCCAAAACCACCCAGCCAAGCCATTCCCTAATTCTGGCCCATCCGTGGATGAATACTATGAGAAATAAGAGAGGTTTTTGTTGTTTTAAGCCACTGAATTTTGGGGAGTTATTTGTTACACAGCAATAAATAACTAACATGTAAACTAGTAAACTACATCTCAGTAAGTTTAACAGCAACCTTCTCTTCTGAATTTCTAAGTCAGTTTTGAGATGTCAAGTGAGACCACATTACCACAAATGGAATATGTTTTCTGGTTCCTTCTTCCTGTTGAATCTAGTCTTCTGAGAAGTGCATATCTCTAAGGCAGTAATAATGAAATGTTTGACTTCAGCCAATGGGATCTTTGTTGCAGAGAAAACTAGAAACCCTGTTTTCTTCATCAGTAGTAAAAAATCAGGCAAGAGCTGAGGTCACTAGTCAAAGAATACAAAGTAGCAGTTAGGCAATACCCTCTCCCCCCACCCAACAGGTTTTCCTTTAAATGCTAAACAGACCTGCACCTTAAAAAAACACATTCAACAAAAATGCTGCTGTTCCTAAATTTTAGAATATCTGTTGTTTACTTTCACTAAGTAATTTGTTGAGAAAATGCACGCTACTGAAATATTTTTAGTTATATAAACTCCTTGTTAATTGCTAAAGGAAGGGGTTTTTGGAACCACTCATGCTAATATTTGCTTTCCTGAACACCAACTGTCCCTCAGCTACATGTTCAAAAGATTCAAAGAAAGAGCTTTAAATATTGCAAACAAGGAAGAATGAGAAAAAACTATTTTTTAAAAAAGAACTATTTTTAGAAAAATTCAAATTGATCTAAGCATTCTAACAAGGGTAACAATTGTCTTACGTTCATGTCTAAAATTACAGAATTTAACATGAGTAAATATGAAAATAGGTTCCTTTTTAGCTGCAACATTTAAAAAAAAATCCTACCACGTTAAAAATCATTGTCATTCAGAAAGTAGGTTAGTGGTTGCCTAGGACTTGGGGGTGCAAGGGATGGGGAGTGACGGCTAATGGGTTTAAGGTTTCTTTTTGAGGGTGATAAAAATGTTCCAAAATTAGATTATGATGATGGTTGTACAGTTCTGTAAATTTACAAAAACAAAAAACAAAACAAAACAAAAAACCATTGGATTGTGTACTAGAAATGGGTGACTTTTGTGAAATAGAAATTCTATCTCAATCAGACTGTTCTTAAAAATTGTCATTGATGACTGAAAATATTCAGCTAAAGGAATAGCAGTGTGCAGAAAGTTACCAAAAGAAGGATTCTAACTCAGATGTTGTTTTCCTCCTACTTCTAAGCTGTTAGATGTACATAACTGAAGCTGAAATCAAATTTTAAGATGCCCCAATGGGACATTTACAAAGCTCTCTAACAAGAAACACATTTAAAAGGCTTTGTTTAAGCTTGGAGGTATGCTTCACCTTGTGCTCTGACAATAAATTTGATGGACTTTGAACTTGCTTTCAGAACTGAAGGGGTAATAGCTACAGTTGTTTGTAGTTACTATCAAGGCAAATGCACAGTGCAAAACTGAAACTCTTACAAGTGAAAAAGGCATGCTTTTCATAGACATTAGTGTAACCACAACAAAGCATGCCAGATATTTTGCATTTTAATTCTTTCAAAGGGTTACAAAGAAACTGTTTTCCTATGGGTTACCTCATATATATGTAACAGTTGTGAGCTCTAAAATAAGCAAGTCTGTTTTGTTTGTTTCAGGGTTTTTTTTTTGTTCTTTTATTTTTTGTTTTTTGTTTTTTTTACTTCTGGCACCGCAACAACAACCAAAAAATCTTGTTAACTGGATTTTGTTGACTGCCCGAAATATAAAACTTTTTTAAGGGGGAAAGCTTTAGCTCTTAAGTAAAAGGCCAAAGATAATTAAAGGTACCCTAACTATAATTGCCGCTATACATTTATAAGCTAATTAAAAGCTTACTAAATGTCTCAGGCCAAATTGTATGTTTTATTAAAAAATATAAAAATGCATAATGAAAACATATTTAAAATAAAATATAATTCTTATAATGCAAAAAGCCAGAAAGGAAAGACTGTTACTGCATGATTCCATTTTTTCATGTTCTGGAAAAGCAAAACTTGAGGACAGAAAACAGACCAATGCTTCCCAGGAGTTGCTGGAGAAGGGGAGGAGAGTACAAAGGAGCACTAGAGAACTTTCTAGATAATGGAAACGTTCTGTATTTTGTTTATGTGACTGTGCATTTGTCAAATCTCACTGAACTGTAATGAAAAGGGATAAATTTTAACATAAGTAAATTATAACTCAATATATGACATAAATATATTAGAAATATTAAAGTTAACTACATATTTTGACCAGAGTATGTTGTCAGACTTAACTACAGAATGCTGAAAATACACTATGGCATCAGACAAAAATTAAGGCTATAGTTACTGGAGGTTTTATGATTTTCCCCAATTTTTTATCTTTATTGTAGAAAACTTGATGGGAAAAAGGTTGAAAAACCAGTCTGGATAGAAACTCTTTAAGCTAAAATTAGTTCCTACAACATAGATGATCAAATGTTTTGCAGGGTACTAACTTTCATCATTCACTCTATTATTAATTATGTATTGTATCTCCCTATAATTTCTCTATTGCTTTCATTATTGCAACAACTTAATAAGCCATAGTTCATTAAAGGCCTGCTAAACGCCAGCCATTCTCTCGCCTCTCTATGTGTCTCTGTCCTGTCTCTGTCTCTCTCTATATATATGTCAATTTTTAAAAAGAATTCATTTGATTTAGTTCCCTTGATGTAGACATTTTTTACTGTTTGTTGAGGTAACAGACCAACCACATTATAATTTTTCTTGATATATGTATACATATGTGGCAATGTTACATATTTAGTAAATAAAATAGGAGAGATTTGAACCTAGATTTTTTTTCATTTGGAAAACATATCTCATCATGTTTATTTTTATTTTATACCATCATCATGTGAATTGTTTGAAGGAAGGGGCGATGTGATATGTGTCTATTCATTTGTGATCTCTATTATGCCCACCTCAGTGTAATAGACGTTGCACATGCTCATATATTGTTGCACAAGGGACAAAACTGATCCACTAATAGTCATCACAGAGAGTTGTATGCTATTGTAATATTTAATCTTACATCAAAATCTTTTTGGGAGATGTGCTTATATTAAGAGTCACAGGAACGGCTTCTCCCTACATCAGTAACAAAATTGATTTATAATTTATCCTTGAAAGTCATGGTCATTTTATTTTTAAAAAAGCGTTTCCACTTATTACGCAAGGCTTGGAGGCATAACTTAGTTCCATTGCAATGAATTTAAGATGCCACTTGACTGTGGTTGTGATGGCTTTTGTAGATTAGTGTTGGACATACTTTCCATCATCCTCCTAATAAGCCTGCCTGTTCTGCAGAGGCTCCCAGATTCCTTGCAGCTGGGGCCCAGAATTTATTCAGGATCAGCCAAGGAGATACACTTCTGGAAGAGCAAACCCTACTTCTGTTGTCTCTGCTGGCAAGCACAGTTGTGGAGGTGTTGTGCTTTGCTGTGACAGCTTGAGTACAGCACCCCCTCTGTCTAGTCACTAGCTTCATGGGTGTGGGCCATGGGGGTTACTGGTTTGGACTGTAATGAGTGTGAAGCAGTCCGAAGCCAGTAGCCGTAGCCCAGGTTTTCTGGTGGTGGCATGAGTAGCACAGTTCTGGAGGCTGCCACTTCCTGGCTGGAGAAGAGACAGCAGCTTTGTTGGTGGTCAGTTCTGTGCAGTGGTTTTATGAATTGTTGTTAAAGCTAAACCTCGAGGTCTGTTTCTTCAGCCATTTTGATGGTTCTTAGTCATTTAATACCCCATAATAAATCCTTTCCTGCTTAAATAAGCTTGAGTGGATTTTATTCTCTGCAAATGAACCCTGACCAATACAGAAATGAAATGGATTGTAGTCATCTATGGACAAACATTAAATGGATGATAGCACTATACTGTCAATCAATACAGTGACCAAAATGACTCTTGAGCCGAGCTAAAAGGAATGAATTTACAGTGTAAGTTTAGATGGAAATTCTTTGTCTATTTGTAATCTAATGAACTCCGAAGAGAAGGCTACATCTTGCATACAAACTGAACATTGCCTGAAATAAGAAAGTATTGATCAGGATCTGTAGATTTGTATTCTCCTTTTGGTAACACTACTTAAAACTGATATTAGGCATGATTAAGTAGAAGTGGGAGGGAGGGAAATAAGTGAGTGAATCATGGGATATAAAAATAGATTTGTTTGAATGGAAACCTTTCTAAGATATGTTAATTTTATGAAAATCTACTGATTTTATTTGGTTCTGAAAAGTCTTTTTTTTTATTTTTTTTAACGTTTATTTATTTTTGAGACAGAGAGAGACAGAGCATGAATGGGGGAGGGTCGGAGAGAGAGGGAGACACAGAATCTGAAACAGGCTCCAGGCTCTGAACTCTCAGCACAGAGCCTAACGCGGGGCGCAAGATCATGACCTGAGCCGAAGTCGAAGTCGGACGCTTAACAGACTGAGCCACCCAGGCGCCCCTGATTCTGAAAAGTCTTAAAGCCTGTGAGAAGTCAAAGCCCTCTCCAAAAGAGGGGGCCCCCAAATATTTGAGGGTACTGGATTAAAAGGGGAGCCCTTCATGAAAACTTTTGCTCAGAGGTCTAAAATTACACACAGGATATGTGTAAAATTTTACTCTGAAACCATATAATTAATTGGTGCTAGGCAACTTATTGCAAAGAATTTTTAACTTTTAGAAGAAAAAAATAGCCTTAAAATGTAGACTATGATGATGATGATCTATTTTGAAGGATATTTTTCTTGAGTGGTAGTTAGAGCCACCATAACTATTTTCATGATGCTTTAACTTAAAATAGTTAAAAGGAAGTCTTGCAGTACCACCTAGGTGTTCAAGTTATATCATTGTATCATTGTGAATGTGTCAGCAATGTAGAACTGCTATTTAAAAAGAGCTGACAGGGGCGCCTGGGTGGCGCAGTCGGTTAAGCGTCCGACTTCAGCCAGGTCACGATCTCGCGGTCCGTGAGTTCGAGCCCCGCGTCAGGCTCTGGGCTGATGGCTCAGAGCCTGGAGCCTGTTTCCGATTCTGTGTCTCCCTCTCTCTCTGCCCCTCCCCCGTTCATGCTCTGTCTCTCTCTGTCCCAAAAATAAAATACACGTTGGAAAAAAAAAAAAGATTTAAAAAGAGCTGACATAATCCTCCAGTATACTAACTGAAATATGACACACAAAAACTATGAAGTAATTTTTTCATATATATATATATATATATATATATATATATGATTGGTCAAACCCATATTAGAAACTCACATCAAGTCTAAGGTTTCATTTTTTAAAAAAGAATGTGGAGAAACTAGAAAGGGAACAGAGCATAGTACAAAGACTGATTAAGGAGCTAGAAAATAGGGCATAAAAATGGTAAGGAAGCGAACTGGACTTATTTAGCCATAAGAAGGCTAAATGGTCTTAATGTGTAACTTAGTGTTCTTGGCTATAAAAATAAAATACAGACAACTTACATGTAAAAGTCCTAACCATCCAGACAGTAACAGCATAGAATTACATAAATAGGAACATAAGGTTTGCAACAACAATCATATAAATGAGAACTGGTTTTACCTTTTGATTCCAAAATAGCTAGCCAGATATAAACTGAATCACCGCAATGTAAAAACACCAGGAAAATGGGACTCTGGCTGAATCATAGAGCTTCTGTGGTGTCTAAGGATTGCTGGATTAATATGTAAATATTTCATTACAAGAAGAAATACTCCAACTATTATTTATTATGGGGAAAATCATTAATGGGGAGGCCAGTGTGCTGTCCCAGTTGCAGATATTTTCAGAATAACTCATTTACATAGTCATCAAGCTCGTTGTAATAGCAAGTTATAGCAAGTTTTATGAATAATTGTAGAGGACATACTTAACATGTACTGACAGATTTGAATGTCTAGTAGTAACACTTATTCTTAAACCTAGGCTCCTTGCCAACAGGGAAAAAACAAACTATTGGCTCTTGGGTCCCTGTCAACTTTCTGTGAGGTACCTGCATTGTCATAAACTCAGTGTTTAAAGAATAATCTTGGTCATTAGGCTCATTTCTAATATAAACCAGGCTAGGATTAAAGATGGCAAAACAGCAGAAGGCTGTTATCAAATACCACTAATTACTTCTTTTGAAATGTTCTAAAATACTTGGATAATAAAATGAGGGTCTTCAGTTGCCAAAAAAAAGCATGACTCAGTGCCAGAACAGTGCCTTAGATCTTGGACCATGTTGATGACCATACATATCAAGATACAGAGACAGAGTGGTTCAGAATCGTGATTCAGAGTCCTTGTGGGAAGATATGGGAGGAGTCTGGAGGGAAGATAGTGAGGAGTAGAAAAGTGGTGTTGCTAGAGAGCTTCCGGATGTTTTCTGGAATCAGATATAACCTTGATGCTTTAACTCTCTCTCTCTTAAAGAAGCTTAGAATTCCAAGTAAAATGCAAAAAAAAAAAAAAAAAGTGTGAGGAAATGTTTTCTTAGTCCAAATGAAGAACAGAACACATAATTATCCAGTGATTTTGAAATAGGTCCAGGATGCTGTTAGGATAAGCAGGCAAAATGAGAGTTTCATATGTGCCCTGTAGCGGAAATCAGTGGGGATTTTGCTGCTCTATAGGCCTCACTCTGGGCAAGTACTTCTCACCCCAACTCCATGGGATCTTGATAGGACAGCCAACTGCATAGCTCTGCCTGAGTGTCAGAGAAACCCCTTCCCCGGGCACTGTGGTTAGTCCAAGGTGGCCACGGGTCTAAACTGAGCTTTAGAGATTAGTGTGGCTTTTGGAGAATAGAGGCACAAAAACCTAGCAAGCCACGTAAACCTGGGCTGGCAGAAAACCACCTTTCTTGGCACCAGGAGAGAGTCTGCAAGAGAATAAGTCCAAAGCTGAGGTGGAGCCAAGAAATCAAGAGTAAAAAGCAATCCTGGCAGCAACATTTGAGCCAAATCCAGCAATGGTGAAGGCAAGCCCACCCCTGGAGTTTTTATGTTAACTGAGCCATAAGCTTCTTTTCTCTTTAACCTATGTGAACTTCCATTTCTGTCACTTCACTTCAACTAGTCAATAGACAGCTGGATGTATGTGGACACAATGACACTATCACAGTTTTAATTATTTGGACTTAAACACTTCGCATTTGGTAAGGTTTTATAGTGCAGAGATGAAGGGCATGGGCTTTGAATCAGGCAGCCCAAAGTCCCAGCCCCAGCTCACACTTAAACTGGTTGAGGGCTTCGGTGGGAAGGGGGGGAAGAGCGACTAAACCTCCCTATGTATCAGTTTTCTCATCTGTAAGAAAAAAAAAAAAAGGAAGAAGAGTAATTCCAACCTCATTAAACTATCGTAAAGATTAAATGAGGTAGTGTGTACAATCTGTCGTGTGCAAACTCTATGTAAACCATATACTGAGTGGTATACAGTAAGGAGTCAATAACTTCCTCCCGTTTTCCTAATGCCAGCGAATACCAATACTATAAATGGGACCTAGGGGAAGGTTCAAGCACTGGTGGGGTGCGGGGGTGGGGTGGGAATTTTGTGCATATCAGGGTATGGGGGTTTCTTTCCCCATGTTAATAGTAGTTATAAAGCTGTTCCAAACATTTATTAGAACTGTTCTTTTTAAAGTAAATTGTACCTACCAGTGCTGTGTATACATAACAATATTACAATGAGGGAGTTTTAAAAAGTTACGTCAGGTTTGTCTTTCTCTGTCTCTGCTCCCTCATTCCCCACACCCCCACCAGTTTCCTGGTTTCCTACTCTCAGGTTCTGACACTACACTCAACCTCAATCCAAGCGAGACAGCAAGAAGGAATCAATCTACTTTTCCTCCTTTCTCCTTATGCCTTGTTCATTTGCTGTTTGTGCTCAGATCTAGTTTCTTACTTTACTTTGCTCTTCCTGTAAAAGGCAAGCCAATTTTCTCGGGCTGACCTGCCAACCAGCCCCTAGTCAGGCATGGCCAGTGGTGATAACAGGCCCAGGGGAAGGCATTGTCCCCTCTTGTCACTTGAGCTGACTGCATCTCTTTGATGGCAGCCACAGCTCCTGGGCTCTGGTGACACCACCTGCTCCTTTGCTCCCTCCAGTCTTAGAGGTAAGTAGCCCTGCTCTTCCTAATCTCGGGGTTTCCAACTGTTTCCTATTAGCCCTTTTTATTTTTCTAACACCTTTGAAAATAGTTCCCCATGTTAAATTTCTTTTATGAAACTCACTGGCATTGGTTCTGCTTTCCTGATTAGGCACTGACTGATGGAGTCCTCTATATATCCAATAGTGACCGCCCTTGCCAATTTTTGTCTCTGTTTTTCTTCATTCCTTTCTCACTCCCTAATTCAGGCCATCATCTCTCACCTGGACTAATCTAATGTCCCCATTTCCAGTCCCTTGATCTTCAATCTTCAATCTGATTCCCCATAAAGACCTTTTCCACATGCTGCCAATGCAAGCTTTCTAAAACACAGTCATCTCACAGTAGACCTTGTTACTAGCCTTCAAAATCCCTGCAGAGGCTCTTTATCTTATACAAGAGCTCTGAGCTCCTTAGCATGATGGACAAAGCTTTTCATAACCTGTCTCTTAATCCCTGTCCAACTGCATCTGTGTCTTCTCAATGTTCTAGTAACACCAAATTGCTTAGAACATTGACTCACACACTCATTCACACATGTGCATGTACACAACTCCTCACACACAAACATCGTGCTGTTCCACGCCTCTCTGGTCTTTGTCACTTTTGTTCCCTTCCTACCTCTCTGGCTAAACTCTCATTCAAAACTCAGCTCAAAGATGTCTCCTCCAGAAAGCTTCTGTGATGATCCAACCTGGGCTTCCTCTGAGCTTGAATAGCAACTTGCGAATACTTTTATGAGTGCAGTTACCATATTTTATTAACACACCCCATTTATGCACCTCTTTTACCTACAAGGAGTGCCTCATGGGCCCAACCATGCCTTCCTCATTCATCTGTTTCTGTACTTCCTATCAAGAGATATTGGTGAACTGAACTGAACTATACCCCCATGTGCTCCAGCAGCCTAAATTAGGAACCCATGAATCATTCTTAATTTCCTTCCCCTTTACTCCTACATCCAGTTGGTTAACTGGTCTTAATTGTACCTCAGAAATTATTCTGATATCTTGATCCTTCTCGCTCACCCCATAGCCACTGCTCCAATCTTCCAAGTCAATGTTTTTAAGCTTTCTTGAACCTGATCCCATGGTAAGAAATACATTTTGCATTCTGACCAGGGATATGAATTCTGTATTTCAAATTTTTTAATAAAATCACTAATAAGATACCATTTGCAACCAAGAGGAAACTTAACTCAAGACTTAAACCTAATAATTAGCCACTCACTTTTTTTTTTTCTTATTTCTTTTATTTTCCAGGTCATAAACCCTACATTACACTGAATGGCCTCAGTCCTGTCATGCTTTCTATCCAAAATAATGCTAAATTTTAACTAAATGTACTTTGTTAATTTTGAAGATTAGTTAAATCTATTGTAGCAGTGAATTTATTAAAATTCAAATTTCCCAGAAGGTAAAGCACAACAAACAAGTAAATCGAAAAGAAGTTTTATGAAGCATTGACTCTTATTAAATGAGACTCTGATATTTTTTCCATTCAGATCTATTTTTTTTCTAAATGCAGGTTGTGACCCACTAAAATCATTTCAAGACCCACCTATGGTTGCGACCCACAGTTTGAAAACCACTGTTGTAGGCTTTCATGATCACTTGCTTGAACTACTGTAATTACTACCAACTTGCCTCCTTGTTTCCAGTCTGGTCTCCATGCAGCTACCTCTCTAAAAGAGACAAGTCTAACCATGTTACTTTCCTCCTAGATAAAAAATGTTCTGGGAGACTGAGTCCCCAATACCTGTAAAATAAAATCCTTGTTCCTTAGCATGAGCATATCAAGTCCTCCAGGATCAGCCTAGCTTCACTTTTCAGTCTGGTGTCTATCCACTGCTGACACCCTGTCTACTATGCCACCCATCATTTACCTTTCCCCTCGCGGAACTTTGCTAGCTCCATCCTTCACCACTGCTGTTCCCTCTACTTGACATGCCCTTCCCCTTCTTATGGGTCTGTTTATCCTACTTTATTCTTCAAGGCCTAAGCACCAACGTCATTATTTCTTTGTCTCCCTCACCTTCCCCTCACCTTTGAGAGGCTAGCAGATTAACAGCTTCCTCATTCCCATTTGACAACTCTGGTGTTCTCATTATTGCTCTGTATGAGGCTTAAGATGTACCTGTGTCATCTTTCTAAATATGAGCCTCTTGGGAGCAGAATATTTGTGCTATGAGAAGAGATAATGACTGTAAAGCAGTTGGGACAGAAGTTGGCAATTCCTTCCTCCCAGAGTATCTCCTCCTCTGTGCCTCACACTGTGCTAGGCATGAAGGAAATAAAGGTGGACAGGACAAATACCATCCCTTTCCTTGTGGAACTGCTGGTCTAATGTAACCATTATCAACCTTTCTTCCTTCCTAACACACTTGAGGAATACAGCATAACCTCATCAGTGCCAGGGGCTCATCGTGTTGTGATTTTCAGCTCAGAACACACTCATGGCAGGTTGGAAGTGGTGAGGGGTGCGTGGGGTTTTGGAGTGCAGGTCGACAAAGCACCCTGCATGATTCTGGTGTATCCCCATTCTACATGAATAGGGACACAGATGCAGCAAAGTGTAAAGGCACTTAGCATACAGTGTATAGGGGCTGTGATGAGAAAGTAGTCCATTGAGCAAGTTGGAGGAGTACCTACAGTGAAGTTGAGTGGAGGTCAAAGAGCTTTCTGGAGGAAGTAACATACAACGAGAACTGAAAGAGCAGTAGGAGCTGTTAGAAGAAGGGATGGAGATGGGATGATGTGGTATGGCAGTATCCTAGGAATAACTTATGCTAAAGCTCAGAAAATGAACAAAAAGGGGTGCCTGGGTGGCTCAGTTGGTTGTGTCCAACTCTTGATTTCGGCTCAGGCCATGATCTCATGGTTCATGAGTTCTGGCCCTGAGTCAGGCTCTATGCTGACAGCGTGGAGCCTGCTTAGAATTCTCTCTCTCCCTCTCTGCCGCTCCCCTGCTCACACTGTTCGCTCTCAGAATAAATAAACATTAAAAAAAGAAAAGCAACAAAAGAATGTGGTGCCATTAGAGGAATTAAAAGAATTTAAGAAAGGCTGAAGGGTGGAGTGCAAGCAAGAGGGACGGCTCAAGACCTAGGTCTGGATTTAGTCTTGAGGGGCTTTGTAACTTGTGCCCTGCTTCATTCTGAGGGCAGTGGAGATGACTTAATGGGATTGATGAAGGGGATATGGCTTCCCGGTGAAGGATTTTTTAGGGGCTGGTAGACAGAAGGCAGCTAACAGCTTGACCCATGGTAGGAGTTGGCCATTAATTGGATGTATTGGTTAAGGGAAAGAGGAATTAGCTAGGTTTTGACTTGAATACCTGTGTCGGAATACATGCAGGCAGAAGGGACCATTTATCATGGGTGGCTAGGAGGCAGATAATGACCAGTTCCGTTTGGAACATTTAAGTTTGACACGTCCAAGTGGGGACTTGTGTATACAGTCAGATCTGGAATTCAGAAAAAAGACCTGGGCAAGAGAGAAGGGCTTCAAATGATAACAGGGCCCATGGCCTGGATAAACTCATCTAGGGGGAATATGTTGAGCAAGAAGAGATGGGGCCAAGGTAGGGATTTTGATCTTTAAATACCAGCATTTAAAGGACTAGAGGAAGAGGAGGCAGCAGAGGAGAATGTCAGGAGCAAAGCTATCTATTAGCAGATGGGTAGCAAGTTGCCTTCCATTTCACAGATGAGGAATCTGGGTCTCACATTTCGCAGCTTAAGGCCTTCCAGCTGGGATGGGGCAGACGGAGCCTCAACCTCCATCAGGTGTCTGGCTTTCAAATCACTTGTTTCTATCACAGGCATACCTTGTATTATTGCACTGGGCAGATACTGTGGTTTTTGTTTTGTTTTTTAACAAATTGAAGGTTTGTGTCAACCCTGCATGGAGCAAGTCTGTTGGCACCATTTTTCCAACAGCATGTACTCACTTCATGTCTCTGTGTTATGTTTTGATTAATTCTTGCAATACCTCAAACTTTTAAATTATTATAGTTGTTATGGTTAGCTGCGATTACTGTTTACAACTGCCGAAAGCTCAGATAATGGTTAGCATTTTTAGCAATAAAGTACTTTAAAATTAAGGTATGCACATTTCTTTTAGACATAATGCTACTGCACACTTAATGGACTATAGTGCAAACATAACTTGTAAGTACACTAGGAAGCGAAAAAATTCATTTGACTCGCTTTATTACGACATTTGCTTTATTGTAGTGGTCTGGAACTGACTCTGCAATATCTCCCAGGTATACTTGTGTACACAGTGTGGTTGTGTAAACAGGTACAACCTCGTCTCTCTAAACCTTTCCTCATTTGGATTTCCCTTCCCAGACACCAATCACAATCCTCCAAAAGCACAGGCAGTTTCCTTCCCCTGGCTCTCTCTGTTGCCTGGATTCTAGTGATGAGAGATTAGGCAACCGACAGGGAAAACAAAGGCAGGACTCCTCTGACCTTGAATTAGGCTGTGGGGTCATTCTGAACATGGCCTCTATACTAACTTACATGGTAGTCTCATTCAATTCTGTAGGTTCCCTATATGCTTCATGGGGAGAGCTGGAGCTCACATTATCCAATGGCCTGAGCTAAGAATGAAGTGCTATATAAAGTTAATCATTAAACAGCTTATAAGATACTGTTGCAAACACAGGGCAATGAGAAAATTAGTTTAGGTAACTTGGGTTTTCCCAAGTCTTTCTCACATGAAAGGACTAAACCTTCCATTTGACACCCACCATGTTTAACCAGGACTAGGTTTTGTCTTTTTTTAGTAAATCTCTACCCCAACGTGGGGATAGAACTCATGACCCCAAGATCAAGAGTCACATCCTTTACTGACTGAGCCAGCCAGATGCCTCATACCCAGGACTAGGTTTATTGTCGTTGACAGGATATGAGGGATGAATAAAGGCCCTCGCCTTCTTGGTGTGATGTAGGTTGAGCCTGGACGTTCCCCCCCAACACAGTCGTCTCTCCTTCCCCCCACCCCGTGGAGCGCACAGAGAATTTAACCGCCCGGGTTTGGCGCTCCCATCTTCCTAGCTGACAGGTTGATTCTTGGAATCGGTTTCCTTATCTGTAAAAAGGGGATAACAGTACTCACCTCATCCAGCTATTGTAAGATAAAGTTCCACAAAGCGCTCAGCAAGCTGCTTAGCACAGAACAGTCAATAATCATTAGCTATTGTCACCACCTTTTTTGTGTTAAGCTTTGCCCAGGGGTGGAGTGGGGCAGGAGCCTGGAACTGGTTACTAAGGTTACCTTGTAATGGCCCTGAACTGGAGAGTGAAGGAGCAGCAGCAGGGCAGGTGAAGCTAGCGTCAGACTCAACATTTTCCAAGAGGCAAAAATGTACCAATTCTCAACATTCTGCCGCTTCGTATCTGTCGAGAGATTTCTAAGAAGCAGCGACAAGCTTCAGAGAATGGGCCTCTGTCAGGGAACAGGTTTCCTGTGACCACGTCCCTAGATATTGAGAAATGAGATCCCTGACAAGGTGTGGAGAAGTCCTTCAGTTCTACACATTGTTGGGATTTCTCCCCAGACACCACCTGCTTCCCCGGGGTTGAGGTGAGCTCGCACGGAACTAAGGGTAACAGCTGAGCACTTCGTGCAGGCCCCCACCCCCTCCTGGAATTTAGGAAATCCATGTAAGCGCCGGGCTATCTTTGAAAGGAATTAGTTGTGGCTTTTAAGGAGCTCGCGGGGGACGGCAAAGCGTAGCAGCTCAGGGCACCCACGCTAGGAGTCCCCGAGCGCGCCCCCGTTCGCCCCGCCCTTGGCGTGAAACCCCGCAGCGCAGCGCCGCGCAGCGGGGCAGCCAGTGCCCCAGCCCGCGAAACCTCTCCAGGAAAAAAAGGGGGACATTTGGGAGAGGAAGAAAGCCAGCCCTGCAGATTCAAGGGCTGCAATTTGGGTCTCTTCTCCCTTCTGACGTAATGCCAGTTTCCTGCTTTCGCACTGCAGTGTGCAGTTTGCTGGCTGGGAAGTCTTTAGATCAATCGACTAAAAGCCAAAATAATCACTGCCACTATCTTGCAATTTTTTTTTCCACGAATACAGTTTAGTCCAATAACCCCGCCCCCAAATTCCACGACTTTTGGCTTTTCAGGCGGTATTGTTCTCCCCTCCCCCCAGGAAGGCCGCCTCTTACAGAGCACAGCCCTGCACACCAGGAAACGGCGCCCGTTTGCGGCTCAAATGTGGGGCCGGGGCGGGGTCGGTTCAAACGTTCTGCTCACTTCTTACCCCCCAGCTTTTGTGAGATTCAACATCCCTGGCTTTGTTTTAAGTGAAACTATTGCTGAAGCTGCAGCATTTCCTCCCTCTCCGGAAACCGAGGCTGGGAAGTGGGTAAGAACAGCCACCGTGGAACGTGCTCGGACGCTCCCCCAAGTCCAGCACCCCCCCCCCCCCCCCCTAGGATGGGACCAGCAGCGACCGCTACGCCACCTCACGCGCGCTGGGCTAAATGCACCTCCGCAACCTCCACGGCCGACACCGCCCAGCGGAGCCCGGGGAGACTCCCAAGGGCTCTTTAAATACGATCTATAAATACTACGGGCTCTGGGCGCGCGCGTCAGGGCAGAGTCGGCCTTCTATTGGCTGCCGTAATCTTGCTTATTTGCATAGTCGGATTGCTCAACCGGGCGGCGACCTCCGCCTAGCGCACCCCTCCTCCTCAGCTTGCGGCCGGGGCCGCGCGGGCGGGGACTGCAGAGTGGTGGCCGCGCAGCCTCGCGACCAGCCCGGATCGGCGGCGGAATCCAGAGTGGCTGGAACTAGGGAACCTTTTAGATCTTGAGTCACGCGGCAGTCCTGCGGCTTGGCGTTTGCTTCCCAGAAGGATCAATTTTGGGAAGCCCAAGGCCGGCCCTTTTAGACTGGATTTTTTTTTTTTTTTTTTCATTTTCTTTCTACAGAAGGAAGAGGCAGAAAGTGTTAAGGGTTTAACTCGAGCAAACGCTCAGGGTGGCTCACAGAGGCACCACGTGAGACTTGGACACGCATCTAGAGTCTGTCCAATGACTTGCGACTTGGGGTATTCAAAAATGGCTTTTTGCATTATCAGTAGTAAGACCTCATTAGCTTGAAAATGAAACAAGGAGGTTTCAGAAAATGCAAGATATTGGATTCCGTGTAGTTTAAGTTAAAAAAAAAAAATGCGCCAATTAGCTAATACGAAGCGGGGATGCGGAAATTTTCCCCACTGCCGTACTTGCCGAAGAGAATCTCTTGTAGCAATTGAAAATGTGCAGCCACTTGACCCTGCCAGTTGATCTGCTTCAGGGAGAGAGGTGGTGACGACCCAGGTCAGAGAGGGAGGAATAGACCAGGGTTTGAAATCCTTGAAGCGATCCGATGTTGTGGAGTGTGGAGAGGCACAGAGGATTCTGTCCTGAAAAAGCCATAGATTACGCGAGAGAAATACGCAGATATTGTTGTATATTAATAGTTGCATGTTACAAATCGTTTACCTCTTCAGGATGTAACCTGAGAATAGAGACTGTTTCTGCCGTTTTTTCCCCAAACATTTTAGGTAGAATCTATTATACAGTGAATTCTTTACGTTTGAATGGGCTAAATATGGTGACTTTTAATTTCTTGATTTGCTTTAAAATGTTCAATCCTTAAAGCACACACAGCATATTTTAAAGTTCCAAGCCCTCCTGTAACAATATCTGGTGATGACTGCTAGAAGTATACGTTGGGGTCTTCCACCTACTTGGTCCTCAGTAAATATTAGTGGAATGAATCAGATAAATACATTTATTCAGAAGAGATCAAGCATGCGCTAAAATCAAAGATCTCATTAAATTATATTTAACAAACGTTCCACTCTGACATCCTTCTCCCCTAGATAAAACTCAAAGCTCAAACGGTCTTACATTATTTGAAAACAATACTTAACCACTATTCTTTGTATGCTACCGAACCTGCCGCCCCTAAAAGTTTTTTAAAAAGATTTTCGGATTTTAACAGAAGAGCGCCCCCTGCTGCCAAATGGTTTATGGGCAACGCGCCTGAAAAGTAAAACACAGGGTATGCCCATAGTAATGCAGGTCAGTTTATGCTTTCAAATCCTTATTAAAACAAAATATGGAATTGTTTTACAATCAATATTCTCTGCATTCACAGGTAATAATGTAAGAAAAAAGTGTCTTAATTTTAGAAATACTTTTTCCAGTAATTTTACCACTGTGTGGTATGAATCATCAAAGTTGATTTGAATAGTCTACTTGCAATCGTTAACATCAGCCTTTCTCTTCTCAACTTGTTTCCATCCGTCTTTTTTTTTTTAATGTTTATTTATTTTTGAGAGAGACAGAAAGAGTGTGAATGGGGGAGGGGCAGAGAGAGAGGGAGATGCAGAATCTGAAGCAGGCTCCAGGCTCTGAGCTGTCAGTACAGAGCCCAACTCTGGCCTCAAACTCGTGAACCAGGAGATCATGACCTGACCTGAGCCCAAGTCCGTGCTCAACCTACTAAGCCACCCAGATGCTCCTGTTTCCTTCCATCTTAATTAGTGTTTTTAATTTCCCATGCCAGGTATAAGTGCATTTATAATCGCTGCCTTGTTGGTAATCATCTGTTTAATATAAAGACTGTCATTTTATTGTAATATCTGTATTTTATTGCATTTATACAGTATTTTCCCTTTCCCTTAAGTTTTTAAGTTACTTTTTTTTTTTTTTGCTAATTCATTTATTGGTTTCCTTATTAATGTGCCCAAATGAAAAAGATATTTTAAATGTCCCAAGTAACTGTGTAAGTGGAAAATGGCACATCTCGGCTGCCACTTCTATTGGCTCTCAGTTTTTAGAGCTGCTCATCTTGAGGTAAGAACTACATTCAGGGGTTAGCTGCTGGTACAGCTTTGAGTCACTAGGAGGTAAGAGGATAACTGGTAAACCACAAATGAAGAGATAAGGGAGGTGTATGTCTCCTGCTGTAAATGCTAATATGGGCATTTCAGCTGTGTTCTTCACAATAAGCACTTTACCACCTTTTATAGAAACATACAGATAATGATCACAGATTATTCTGTGGTTCTCAATTCTCTCTCAGTTGCAGAGGCAAAAATGGAAAATAGAGTTTATTATTATGCTAAAAAATGTATTTAGAAAAGGCTCAAGTACTCTCCAGGGCTGGAGAGAGACTCTGTCCTTGTGTAAGCCCGAGGCAAACAATCCAGGGCTCTTACAGAAGTGCCGAGTGTTTTGGCTGCTCTGTGACTTGGAGTCCCTCTTCCCAGTTAATGGTGCAGGTGTATTTTTTTCATATGGAAGGCCCTATGGTCACCACACCTCAAGCCAGTTCTAAAGGTTAAAATTGATTGCTGGATGTTGGTATCATGACAATATGCCTAGCAATATGTTTGTACCCCATTTATATATAATAAATATTCCCCATTTATTTAGTGGTAAGTACAAATTGTCCTCTCCATGAAAGTTCACACTTCTACCATGCACACGTAGTTGGGAAAGATGTCAAGGCTTAAGGACAGATTGGATATTGGACAAAAGATTTATGAACTGACTCAGCTTCACTGCAGTTAGGTCAGCACATCCCTGGGATTCTGGGGGTGATTAATAAGTTGATTTGCAATAGAGTGTAATGCTGGCTTCTCTGGTCCATGGACTGAGGGATGGTCTCTAAATTGTATCACCAGTGCCGTTGCTTACTGACAGGGAGATTATATGACCCATACGACATGAATATGGGGGTATGTGCATTACTATTTGTTCTATAAATATGAATTTGTGACAAAATCCAGTTGACTTTTATTTTTTAAAGTTACTCCTTCAAAAACTATGCTTCCTCATTCAAACGCAGCTTCCTTTAAATAATTGTGTTCCATACATCAGATGGCCTGAAGAATATTATTAGTAGAATTACCATTTAATTAGAATTTAGTATATACCAAGGACCACACCAAGGTTTCTTATAACCCTTATTTTAAAAGAGTAGTACTGTTGCTATTTCCATTTTATAAATGAGGTAACAGATATTTAGGGAGGTTATATAACTTGCTCAGAGTTAATGTCAGAGGTGAGCTTCAAACTGAAGTCTATCTATTCTGGGTCAAACCCTTAGGGAATATTGCAAATATATAAAATTAAAAATAAATGCCTAATACTAACCACTTTTTACAACATGATAGAGTAGTACTTCCAAATTATGTATCCAAAAACGTTAGCTCCATATGATATGTATGAATGACATAAAGAAAAAAGGGCACCTGGGTGGCTCCGTCAGTTAAGCGTCTTACCCTTGATTTTGGCTCAGGTCATGATCTCACAGTTTGTGAGTTCGAGCCCCACATAAGGTTCTGTGCTGTCAGCAGAGCCTGCTTGGGATTCTCTTTCTCCCTCTCTCTCTCTGTCCTTCCCCTGCTCATGTGCTCTCTCTCTCTCAAAATAAACAATACATTAAAAAAATTTAAAAAAAAGTTAAGTGTATATTCAGTTTTGAGAAAGAGAGTATGAGCAGGGGAATGGCAGAGAGAGAGGGAGACACAGAATCTGAAGGAGGCTCCAGGCTCTGAGCTGCCAACACAGAGCCCGATGTGGGGCTTGAACTCATGAGCTGTGAGATCATGACCTGAGCTGAAGTCAGATGCTCAACCAACTGAGCCACCCTTCAAAATAAATAATAAAAATTTTAAAACACACACACAGGCACACACACGTACACACATACAAAGATAAAAGAGAGATCCATGATCCAATAAGTTTTGGAAGTAATGATTTGAATGGATATTTTTTTTAACTGTAGAACTGTACAACATTAGTGGGAGCTATTCACATTGTAGTCATTGTGGATTTATACAGTTATTACAACAATTTTCCAGGAGATGGCAAAAATGTGTCTTGAGTAGGGGGATTTTCTGTTTTGCACAATGGTGCCATTTGGACGCTCACTGGGGCTAGAGGCGGGAATAGTATGAAAAGACTAACACCTGGATACTGTCCATTTTATGCATTGCCAACATCCTCACTTTCTAGTGTGAGTTGATAGATTGTTTGTATCAGATAGATTTAAAAAAAGGGCTAATTATTTTTAGGGTTTTAAAGGCCTTACACTCTTACTTATTATACCTAAAAGATATATTTGGAAAGCTAAAGGATTTTCTTGCTAGTAAGAGACTTGCAAATGTGTTATAAGAACATTGGAATAATGACATATAAAATTATTTTTGAAACGAGCTAAGAACAGGTAGTTGGTTCAAGTAAAAATAGTTGAAATTTGTAATGAATGTGCTAATACATATGCATAAAATAAATTAGTTTAAACTTCTTGAAGGGAGAGGCTATTTTTGTTTCCTCGTCCTTGCCAAATACCTGGACCGTAGTGGGCTTTCATGTATTTATTAAATGTTTATTGAGTACTTTCTTTGTGCCAGGCATGGTTCTGTCCTGGACGCTAGAGATAAGAGTGAAAAAGTAGATTTTGGTCCTCAGGGAGCTTATATTTTGTAGGAGAGAAATACACAGGAAGTGGAGAGGGGGGAGTGAAACCATGAAGTGGGTCTTCACAGTGAAAAAGCTGTAGGGTCAATAGATCAAAGTTTTCAGTGAGGCCAAAGAATTTTTGAAATGAGGTATAAGTAAAGGCACTGGGAGGGATCATTTTTTGAGAGGTGGTGTAATGACTGGTAAGGAGGTGAAGTCACAACTTTAGAACTGAGAGGATTAAATGGAAGACATAAAGGGTCATTGGAGAGGAGTTCTGGTTTGTAAACAGGCTTGATGTTGGATGGGACGGCACATGGACGTTGCAGTTGTTGACAGTGGCAGGAGAGGAGAGGAAGACAGTGAATCTCCCATGAAGCAACTTAAGAGATCGCAGATGACAGCATCAAGAGGAGCAGGCACTGGCTGAGTTGGATGGAATAACTTCATAAAAGCCAGAGTTTTTGAGGGACGAAGGAAGAGAAATGACTTGAAAATGGCTATTTATATAAATTCAGGTCAAAGGTAAAAGAAGGTGAGAGAACAGTGGAGTAGATGCGTTCCCAGGAGCAGCCAGATTTCATTTAGGCCAAGACTGTGATGGAAACATGTATTTGTTGAATGAATAAATATTGGATCTTCATATCGACAGCATTATTTTGAATCATTTTTAATTTAGCCTTTTAAGTTAATTTACATTTAGAGGAATGCATGTCGATTCCCCTCGTTCATATTTTCATTTGTGTTTCAATATACTCCTAAGGATAAAAGATGGAAGTAGAAGAGAGATTTCTGAATTTAAAGGTGTGTGTTGAGAGGGCAACTATCGTATTTTACTTCATGCACTTTAGTATTTTAAAATTTATTATGAGTACATACTCCTTTTATAATAATATGAAGGTAAAGAAAAAGTATGTCTTTACCATAAATATATAAAGATCAGGACATCAAAAATGAAAATGGATATCTTGAACAACTTCCCTTCCATTCCTGGGCCCAGATAATTTCAGAAAAAAAAGTAACCAATAAGTTTTTTTAGATTGCTCTGCCATCTCCATTTCCCTACCCAAACAGGAATTGGGGTTGGATTTTCTCTAAACAACTGAATAGCTGCTCCCTTTCTCTTTGCAGAACAAGGAGCTCTAAAGACTTTTCATATCATATCCAAGCTTCAGTGAATGTTTACCCGTTAAGGAAGTGTATAGAGGGGTTCTGAGGCAAAAAAAAAAAAAAAGAGTTCTCTCTGTTTCCTATTTTCCATGTAATTGACTCACATGTATATGGTGCCAATGAACTCTACCAAATCTTTTTCCTTTTGTTTTGTTTTTCCAGCATTATTGAAATATAATTGACAAATAAAAATTTTACATATTTAAGATGTACAATGTGATGTTTTGATGTGTGTGTGTGTGTGTGTGTGTGTGTGTGTGTGTTGTGAAATGATTACTACATTAAGGTGTGTTAACACATCTATTACCTCACATAGTTGTCATTTGTGTATGTATGTGCTGAGAACATTAAAGATCTACTGTCCTAGCAACTTTCAAGTGCTTTTAACTAAGTCACCATGTTATACAATACATCCCCAGAACTTAGTCTTATGAAAAATATTATATAAAAATAGAACTATCATATGGTCCAGTAATTCCACTTCTGGGTATATATCTGAATAAAATGGTATATTAATCACCAGTTAGGTTGACCTGCCATAACAACATACCTTGGACTGGGTGGCTTAAACAATAGGGATTTATTTTCTCAAAGTTCTGGAGGCTAGAAGTTCATGATCAGGGTGCCAGGATGGTCGGGCTCTGGTGAAAGCTCTTCTCCTGGCTTGTAGAAGCCTGCCATCTTGTTGTGTGCTCACATAACTTCTTTTTTGTGCATGCTTCTGGTTGGGGCAGTGAGGAAAGAGTGGAGGAAAATGGGAGAGTTTTCTTCTTCTTGTAAGTACTAATCCTATCAGATTAGGGTCTCACCCTCATGACCTCATCAATCTCTAATTACTCCTCAAAAACCCCATCTCCAAATATCCTCTCATGGGGGGTTATGGCTTCAAGATATGAATTTTGGGAGAATACAGTTTAATCCATAGCAATTGGGATCGCACTCCTCCCTTTTCTATTAAAAAAAAGTTAAGAATTTGTTTTCTGATACTTCCTTTTAAAATTTTTATTGGAAATCATTTTAAACTTAAAAAAAGTTGCAAATAGAAGATAGGGAGTTCCTATGTACCTTTCACCTGGCTTCTCCTAATGTTAATAGTTCATATAACCATTGTATAATCATCAAAACTAGGAAACTACCATTACTCTCATACTATTAACTAAACTTATTCAAACTGTACCAGCTCTTCCCCTAAAAGCTTTTTTAAATTCCAGGATCCCATACCAAATTAAGTTGTCTCTCTAATCTGTGACAATTCTTCATTCTTTCCTTGTCTTTAATGACCTTGACATTGCTGATAAACACTAGTCAGTTATTTTGGAGAATATCTCTTATTTTATAGGGTTTGTTTCACATTTTCTCAAGATTAGATTGAGGGTCTGCATTTTTGTCATGAATATTTCAGAAGTGATCTTGTATCCTTCTCTGTGTATCATTTCAGGGGACACATAATATCAATATGTCTTCTAACTGGTAATCTTACCCTTAATCACTTGGTCAAGGTGGATTTCCTGGATTTCTCTAGGAAATATTACTAGTTTTACCTTTGTAGATAAATATCCTGGGGGGAAATCATTCTCTGATTCTTGATTCTTTAGTGATACCTTAAAACAGAAGGAGGGAAGGGAGGAAACTTTCTGCCCACAATATTATATGTACTTTCACTCTGTTGGACACACAGAGTGTGAGACAGAGTAATATGAGGTTATTATTCCTTATTTATTTATTTATTTATTTATTTATTTAGTAAGCTTTACACCTAATGTGGGACTTGAACCCAATAACCCTGAGATCAAGATTTGCATGCTTTACTGACTGAGCCAGCCAGGCTCCCCTATTATTCCTATTTTAAGGAGGAAACTATGTCTTTTTTAGTTTAAGTGATTTGTCCAAGGTTACAGAACTAAGCCTGTGTTTGCTCATTTTGAATAACTATTAGATTTTTAGAAGAACTTATAAATATAATCACACAATTTGTGACAAGAGAATCCACAATTCAAATTTATCTAATGACAGAACATAAATTGTTTCACTGGTTTTCAAGTGCCTGCAATGTGCTAGAATTTATACAGTTTTTAAAAGGAAACGATAGCTCAATCTGAAGTGCTAATTTAAAACCATGGCCCATTTCCAAAACTCATTTAAGAAACCAAGTGCTTAATTGAATCTTCAGATTATTTAAATGCTTTTTAATAATTGTGTTGTGGTTTAGGCAAAAATGGTAGAGAAAGATCCTTTGAAAATGTCGTATCATGATTTTTGGATGCAATCAAAGATCATTTACTACATATAAGTAATGATGAAATGAATAACTATAATGATGACAGTAATTTTTAAGCTATCTAGGATAAGAATTTGTCAATTAAATCATTGTGAATACCTTCTGAATAGATGTTAAATTTGAGTGAAGGTGGAAAATGGCACATTATCTAAATTATATTTTTATTGGCAGATAATTGTGTAACACTTCCCAAAATGGCTAAAGATCAGAGGGTGCCCCTCCTACATCAAGCCTCCTGCCTTATTCTCGTGCCTGGGGCACCATCCCAGGGGACTATTCCACCACCACTCAGGACTCCTGACCTCCACAGGGCAAGCCAGGCCAAATGGAACCCGCCTTTATCCTTAACTGCCTCCATGCCCTCCTCCTCCTTCCATTCACCCCCAGCCCAGAATCTTCAGTACCAGACACGAAAACAGAAGCTCTGTTTTACAGTCCCCATAGCTCCTGCATTCCTTGTAATGTTGTTGTAGAGGGTGGGATGGTCAGATACCAGAATGGTGCCCCATGCTACTGGCATCTTAGGCCTCAGGAAAGCTGAGGGTGAGGGTAAACAGGTTACCGTGGCTTCAAGTAAAGAAGTTTTTAAGTGTCCTATAGTCCTATTTATCTAGTTTTTCATTTGTTGTCTATGCTTTTGGTATCATACCAAAAAAAAAAATTGTTGTCACCTTTAATATGCTGAAGATTTTCTTCTATCTTTTCTAAGAATTTTATTGTTTTAAATCTTACATTTAGGCCTTTATTCCATTTTGAGTTCATTATTCAATATGATGTAAGGCAAGCATCCAACTTCATTCTTTTGCATATGGATATCCAGTTTTCCCAGCACCATTTGTTAAAGAGACTGTCCTTTCCCCATTGTGTAGTCTGGCATCTTGTCAAAAACCGTTTGTTCTTGTGCAAAAGAATAATTATTATATAAGGTAAAAAGTGAAAGGCAACTTCTATTTTTAGAAAGATGGTTTTGACATACTTTTCCCTATTTTCCCACTATATACAATTAAAATCCTTGGATATTATATATAAAACAAACATAAGAAGGATCTGAAAGGTAGAGATAAGAAGCCTCACTTACTAGGGGCCTTAGAGCCCAAGGAACAACATAGTGGTAAGTATTCTTTTTTTTGTTGTTGTTGTTCTTTGGTTTTTGTTTTTGTTTTTGTTTTGTTGTGTTTTGTTTGCTTCACATATGTTAGACTTGGAATGGAAAACCCAGAAACATTGACTATCAACAAAAACTCAAACAACAAAATAGCTTTGACAAAAGCCTGTTTTCTCTAGCCAAAGGATCAGGAAAGGGACAGCCTAGCAAGACAAACTTTTAGACAATAACCACTCTAAGGTAGGCAAACACTACCTTACTCATGCCAGCAAAGGCTTTCTAAACTCACAATGCTATGACTTTTATCCCTGCTTGTTGGTCATAAGTGACCTTCCCTACCCCTTACAGTATCAAAGGATACTGGAATTCAGCTCCCTCCTGGAAGTAAAGGGGCTCCTCTACCACTTTCCCCTGACTTGGTGTCAGGAAGACCTAGTACAGAGTCAGGACTTTCAGCATCACCCAGAAATAATAAGACCACAAGCTGTGATGCTATTGGAGATCACGTGGGGGGTTGGAACTCTCACCCATGCTAAGAAGTAACAGAGGGACTCCATTGTTGAACATAAAACATATCAAAATTTGTAGGGAACAGCTAAAGCAAAGCTGAGAGGGAAACTGATAGGACCAATGCATACATTAGAAAAATAGAAAAAATATCAAATGAATAATTTGAGCCCTCACCTCAAGAGTCTATAAAAAGAAGAGCAAAATACAGCCAATGTAATTAGAAGGAAAGAAATAATAAAGAGAGGAAATCCATGAAATTGGAAACAAACAGAGAGAGAGAGAGAGAGAGAGAGAGAGAGAGAGAGAGAGAAAGTCAATGCAAAGGTTATTTGAATTGATAAACTTCCAGTAAGACTGAGAAAGAAAAAAAGAGAAAAGACACAAATTACCAATATCAGGAATAAAATAGGGAATATAATTACAGACCCTGCAGACAGTACAAGGATAAGGAAATAATACAAACAGCTCCACAGACATAAATTTGATAACTTAAAAGAAATGGACCAATTTTTCAAAATACACAAATATACAATTCACCTAAAGTGAAATAACTTGAATAGCTCTAAAATTTTAAGAAAATTGCAATCATAATTGAAAAACTCCCAACAAAGAAATGTCCAGGCTCATATAGTTTGACTGGAGAATTCTATCAAATGTTTAAAAAGGAAAAATTAACACAAGTTAAATACTTCATCCAGAAAAACAGGAAAGAATACCTCCCAATTCATTTTATGAAGCTAGTATGACCTTAAAACCAAAACTAGACAAAGTGACACACACAAAAATGAAAACTACAAACCAGTGTCCCTCATGAATATAAAAGTAAAATCCTTAAAATATTAGCCAATAGAATTCAGCAATATATAAAAGCAATTATATACCACAACCAGGGTTTATTCCAGGGAAGTAAGGCTGGTTCAGTACTGAAAAGTCAATAAATACAATTCATAATTTTAACATGGTAAAAAAGAAAATCACATCATTATATCAATCAGTGCCGAAAAGTGTTTTATAAATTCAAAACCAATTCATGACATACACAATTTGATTACAAACATCTACACAAAGCCTACAGATAACATTATATTTAATAGTGGAAGACTGGCTGCTTTCTCTCCCCAAGATGGGGAAAAAGACAAAGACATCTAGTGTTACCACTCTTACCCAACATAGTGCTAGAAGTTATAACCAGTGAAATAAGGCAAGAAAAGGTATACAGATTGGATGAGAAGAAATAAAAGTATATGACATGACTACCTACATATAAATCCCAAGGACTCTACAAAACAACTCCTAGAAATAATAAGTGAGTTTAGCAGAGTCACAGGATATAAGGAAAACATACAAAAATTGCTAGTATATAAAAATACAATTGATTTTTAAAGTTTATATTATATCCTACATGACACTTATGAAAGAAATCAAAGATCCAAATGGAGAGAAATACTGTGATCCTGGATTGGAAGATTTAACATAGTGAAGATATCAATTGTCCCTAAATTCATATGTAGACTTAAAACAATTCATATAAAAATTTGTACATAAATTCTTGAAGATTTGTACAAAATTATTCTAAAGCTTATATGGAAAGGCAAAGAAATAATAGTACCTGAAACAGTTTTTAAAAAGAACAAAGTGGGAGAAATAAGTCCACCTGACTTCGAAACTTATTATATACTTAACAGTAGTCAAGACTCTGTGAAGGAATAGAAACATAGATCTAATGAAAAAGAAAACAAAAAAATAAAGCTAGAAATTTTGCCTCACTGATTTTTGATAAAGGTGAAAATGTAATTGAATTAAGGAAAAATAACTCTCTCAACAAATGGTGCTGGACAATTGGACATCTGTAGGCAAAAGATGAGCCTTGATAAAACCCACACCTTGTCCATAAATTAACTCAAAATGTACCACAAAGCAAATGTAAAACTATAAAACTTTTCAGGAAAAAATAGAACATCTTTGTGATCAAAGAGTTCTTAGCTCTTAACTCTTAGCAAAGAGTTCTTAGACTTGAAACCAAAAGGAAAATTTATAAAAATAAAAATTGATAAAGTGTACCTCATTAAAATGAAAAACTTTTGCTCTGCAAAACACTTTGTTAAGAGAGTGAAAAAACAAGTTGTGGAGTGTGAGACAATATTTGCAAAACACATATTTTAAAAAAGGATTAGTATTAGAATATATAGAGAACCCTAAAAGCTTTACAGTAAAAAAGCAAACACTCCAAAGAGACAGGAAGAGAGATATCTAGATATATACAGAGAATACACAGATGATAAATAAGCACAGTAAAAAATGGTCAACATTTTTTTGCCATTATGGAAATGCAAATTAAAGTCACAACGGTATTTAATTACACACCTATCGGAAAGACTGAAATAAAAACATAGAAAATGCCAAATACTTAAGAAAATGCCAAGTAACTGGATCACTCATACGTTGTTGTTGGAAATTTAAAATGGTATAGTTACTCTGGAAAATAATATGGCAGTGTTATAAAAAACTAAACGTGCAATGACAATATGACCCACATATTGTAGTTGTGGGCATTTATTCCAGAGAAACAAGATGTTATGTTAACACAGAAACCTGTAGACAAATGTTTACAGTAGCTTTATTTGTAACAGTCCAAAATTGGAAAATATTTAAAGATGTTTTTTCCACAGGTGAATGGTTAAAAAAATTGTGGTACTGCCACACCATGGAATACTACTCAGAAATGAAAAGCAATGAACTATTAATACATGCAACAGCTTGGATGAAAATCCAGAGAATTACATGAGTGAAACAAAGCCAAACCCAAAGGTTATTTACTGTTGGATTCTATTTATATGAATTTTTGTAATAACAAATTACAGAAATGGAGAAAAGATTAGTATTTACCAGTGGTTAAGGGGGATATGGGAGTGTGAGAGAAATAGGTGTGGCTGTAAAAGGACAGCTTGAGGGATCCTTGAGGTAAAGGAAATAATTTGTATCTCCACTGAATCAATATTGTGGTTGTATATTGTACAGTATTTTTGTGAGATGTTACCAGTGGGGAAACTAAGGTAAAGAGTATATGACATCTGTGTATTATTTGTTGCAAATGCATGTGAATCTGTACATATCTCATATAAAAAAGTGAAATCAACTCCTTTGAGCTCCAATCTCTTTCCCTAATTTAACCACTTAAACATTTTGGTGACCTTTGTTCCAAATGGTGTGTTAGGACAAAATCCAGATTTCAGGTAAGTATTCTATGGCCTTTTAGACCATGTAATACATATTGGTCTGAAATGCTCACCATTTCCATTTAGTAATATATTCCAGACAGTATATATTTCTAGGTCATTAGATCTCTCTCTCTCTCTCTCTCTCTTTCTTCATGACCATAGAGTGGTCCATTTATAAGGATGCAGAATTCCATTTCCACTGTTGATGGACTTTTAAGTTTGTTATGGGTTGAATGGTGTCCACCCCTAATCAAAAGATATGTGGAAATCCTAACCACCAGTACCTCAGAATGTGACTTATTTGGAAATAAAGTCTTTACACAGGTAATCAAGTTAAAATGGGGTTATTGGGATGGGTCCTAATCCAACATCTCTAATGTCCTTATAAAAAGAGGAAATTTGGATACAGAGACAGACATGTACAGAGGGAAGGTGGTATGAAAACACAGGGAGAATGCCATGTGAAGATGGAGAATTGGAACTCTGGCTAAGGAATACCAATGATTGGCAGCAAACTACCAGAATTTAGGAAGAGTCAAAGAAGGATTCATTCCCTTACAGGTTTTAGAGGAAAGCATGATCTTGCTTAAGCCTTGATATCAGACTTCTAGCTTCCAGAACTGTGAGACAATATATTTCTGTTCTTCAAGCCATCTAGTGATAGCAGCTCTATGAAACTAACACAATGTTGTTCCCCTTTTTTTTCTATTAGAAACTTCTGTAATGAACATTCTTATACACATTCTTATTATTATTTCTGTAGAATGGATGCAATTTATGAATCATAGTATATGTATATAATACATATTAGTATGTGTATTATTCTTCTTGGGCTGACAAAACAAACATATCATAGACTGGGTAGTTTAAACAATATGATTCTAATTTTCACAATTCTGGAGGCTGGGAAGTCCAAAATCAAGGTGCATCAGATTCAGTTTCTGATGAGAGTCCTACAGGTCTACAGAGGGCTGCCTTCTTGTTGTGTCATCATGGCCGAGAGAGAGAGGCAGGGAGCTCTCTGGTGTCTCTTCTTATAAGGACATTAATTCTATGAAATTAGGTCACTATACTCACAACCTCATCTAACCCTAATTACTTCCCAAAAGCTCCATCTCTAAATATTATCACACTGGGGGTTAGGATTTCAACATATGAATTTTGGAGGAATACGATTTAATCCATAGCATTCTGCTTCTGGTCTCCCAAAATTCATGTCTTTATTTCATGCAAAATACAGTAATTGTGTCCAGTTAACCCCAAGTCTTAACTCATTCCAGCATCCACTCTAAAGTCTAAGGTCCAAAGTTATTTAAGTATAATTTAAAATCCCTCTCTGGCTGTAAACCTGTGAAATCAGACAAATTATGTACTTCCAACATACAATGGTGGGAGAGGCATAAGATAGACATTCCCATTCCAAAAGAGAAATAGAAAAGAAGAGGTGAGGCATGCCAAACAAGTCAAAGGCCTAGTATGGCAAATTCCATAAAATCTTAATCTCTTTTGCTGAATTCCCACCTCCCAGACCCAGAGGGGCATGATCCTACCTTTTGGACCCACTGACATGGTGTTCCCATCCCAAAACTCTGCTGTGCAAAGCTGGTTCTTAAGACTCCAGGGAGCCCTGACCCCATGGCTCTGCAGGGTAGCCCCACCCCTAATACCTCGGGCAGAACCCATCTGGCCTCTTGTAACCAAAGTGGTGGACTCGCCCTTTGGAAGAGAGGACGCAGCTCTGATGATCTTTGAATTGCCTTTGGGGTCATTCTTCCCTTTTCTTAAAGACCAGACAAGTGGACATTCTTTGTTTTTGTTTTTTTCCTTAACATTTATTTGTTTATTTTGAGAGAGAGAGCAAGAGTGAGAGAGTGCAGAGGAAAGGGGCACAGAGAGAGACAGTGAGAGGAGAGAGAATCCCAAGCAGGCTCCATGCTGTCAGCACAGTGCCCAATACAGGGGCCTCAATCCAACGAACCATGAGATCATGACCTGAGCTGACATCAAGAGTCAGATGCTCAACTGACTAAGCCACCCAGGTGCCCTGACCAGTGCACATTCTTAGCTGAATAGCTCTATGGTCTGGTCCTATAGGATCTGGGAGTTCTGACATCATTCCTTCATTGTGTCTTGTTGTTTTTTTTTTTTTTCTGTCCCCATTAGATCCTACTGCCAATGTTTCTGCCAATAAAATCTCATTTCTATTCCTGGCTTCTGATGAGATGACTGATTAAATCCATGAGTCACACCTATGGTCTTTTCATCTAATGGTTGTTCAGCCACACCTTTACATTCTGTTCAGAACAACTGTTCTTTTTTTTTTTTTTTTTGCAATATGTATAAATTGAATTTTCTAAAGCCCAGCTTCCTGTTTGCTCAATAACTACTTCTTTAATTTGTCTCCTTCCTTTTGCATTATACTATAAGGAGTCAGGGAAACCAAGCTGCTCCTTCAACACTTTGTTTAGAAACCTCCTTGGCTAAATATCCAGTTTCATTGCTTATAAGTTCTTTCTCCTACAAAACATAAAGCATGATTAAGCCACATTTTTCCCCCATTTTAACAAGGGTCTCCTTTCCTACAGTTTCCAATAAGCTGTTAGTCATTCCATCTGAGACCTTACCAGAATGGCCTTTAACATCCATATTTCTGTCAACATTCTGTACACTGTTATTTATGTATTCTCTAAGGAGATAGAAGCTTTCTCTCCCACTCTCCTCTTTTTTTTTCTGAGTTGTCATCAGAATTCCCTTTAGGGGTGCCTGGGTGGCTCAGTCAGTTAAGTGTCTGATTCTTGATTTTGGCTCAGGTCATGATCTCATGGTTGTGAGATTCTCTCTCCTTTTCCGTCCACCCCTCCCCTGCTCATGCTCTCTCTCTCTCTCTCTCTTAAAAAAAAAAAGAAAAAAAAAGAAAAAAAGGAATTGCCTTTAATGTCCATATTTTTAGAATGTACTTACTCCAAAACTCTTCCAGCCTCTACTTATTATGCACTTCCAAAGATGCTTCCAAATTTTTAGGTGTCATAGTAGCATCCCACTTCTTGGTACCAAAATCTGTATTCATCACCTTGGGCTACCATAACAAAATACCATAGAGTGGGAGACTTAAGCCATAGAAATCTAATTCTCACAGTCCTGGAGACTGGGAAATCCAAGGTTGAGGTGGCAGCCAATTTAGTTCCTGGAGAGGGTCCTCTTCCTGGCTTGCATATGGCTGCCTTCTTGCTATGTCCTGGTGGAAAGAGGTGCAGCAAACTCTCTTGTATCTCTTCTTGAAGAACACTAATCCTAGCAGATTCAGGCCCTACCTTCACAACCTCATCTAACGCTAATTACCTCTCAAAAGTTCTATCTCCAAATATCATCATCACACTGGGGTTAGGGCTTCAACATGTGTATTTGGGAGGCATACAATTCAGCCATAGCAGAGTACCTATATAATACGTGATAAGCTTCCAAAATACCCCATTGACATTATTGTCAGAAGAAATGTCATCTTTTTGGGGATTGGGCCTGTAATTGCAGGTTCCATAGGAAGCCATTTCCCTCTATAGTAATTATTATACCACTGGATGTTTTAATCTCAATTAATGTGTGAATGGGCTATTATTGTTTATCTGTAACATTGGCATCTTAGAGAATAGCCACACCTTTGCAGTACTCAGCCCTTGGACAACTTCTCCTAGCTGGATATGCTATACCCTTATTCTTGGTTCTTCACAAGTACTCCCTCCTCACTCCTTTCTTCCCTATCCTCACACAGATGTCAAAACTTGTTTTTTGAACTGTAGTATCAATGATTTACACAATTTTAATGATTTAACCAAATGTGCTTTTTCTTTCACAAGATTTGCTTTTTAGGTCTGGGATTTTAAATGTTAATAAGCAGAAAAAAGGAGGATTTGGAAAATGGAGGATCAGCCCAAGTACACTTAAAAATTAGATACAGTTGGGGCACCAGGATGGCTCAGTTGGTTAAATGTTCAACTCTTTTTTTTTAACTTTTATTAAAAATTTTTAAATATTTATTTTTGAGAGAGAGAGAATGAAAGTGGGGGAGAGCAGAGAGAGAGGGAGACACAGAATCTGAAGCAGGCTCCAGGCTCTAAGCTGTCAGTACAGAGCCCGATGTGGGGCTCAAACCCATGGACCAAGTGATCATGACCTGAGCTGAAGTCTGACGCTTAACCAACTGAGCCAGCCAGGCACCCCAAACATCCAACTCTTGATTTTGGCCCAGCTAATGATCTCATGATGTGTGGGATAGAGCCACACTCATGGTTTGTGGGATTGATCTGTTGGCACGGAGCCTGCTTGGGATCCTCTCTCTCCCTCTCTCTCTGAACCTCCCCAGTTCACATGCATGCTTTCTCTCTCCCTCTCAAAATAAATAAACTCAAACAAAATAGATATACAGAACATCTAGTCCTGTGCAGGCCTGATTAGCATGGTATTTCCTACGTTCCCTCCATTTCTGAAACTTTAGGCCATATGTAATACAATGTGTTTATGGTGATTGTCCTATGTTTAGGCATCTGTGAGCTCCTCACTGTCTCTGTTCAGCAAAAGCCAAAAAAAGAGGAAGAGGGTAGTTCAATATGGAGAAGGTGAGTGGACAAGTGGCTGAGAACCTCATCTATTTCTCAGCTCATGCTAACTCTTTATTCCCCTGTTGCTCTTTGGAAATGTAGTAGGCAACACATGTGGCTTGCGTATGGAGAAAATTCTTGGAGGATAAGCTACGAAAAAATGTTGAAGTCCAAACTCACCTTCAAAGAAGGCCTTGCACGTTTCCTTTCCTCCCACTGCAACCCCTCTCTTCTAAGGGTCTCTCATCTGCTTTTGTTTCCTGGTTTTAAGGCTTTTTCATTTGCTGCTGACAACATAAACTATAAATTTAGTAAGGGTTTGGTTGAACTTTGGCATAAAACTGAAGCACAGCTGTTTCCTTTGTGCTTTTTTTTCTCCTCCCCATCATTTTTTCCTTTAAGTTTGGACATTTAATGTTTTTAAAAATTAGCCGAATATCTATATTTTGTAACCAGAATTGGTGTTTGAAAAAATCAGTCATATTTTTCCTTATAAGCACTGGCATACCTGAATGTTCTAGAACTCTAGCTACTCACTGTAAAATATGAAGAAAAATGATTGTTTGGCTGTTTTGAATGGAAATGTCGCTGTGGCAGGTTTTTTTTTTTCTTCTTCTTGCACACATCTCAGGAAAGAAAATACAGAAACACCCTTTAGACTACTCTCTTGAGAAGTACTCTTTAGGCTCAGAATAACCCCAAACAAGCAAAACCTTTGTGTTTAGCAGAGAGTGGGTCTGGAGGAGAAGAGGATGTTGAAAAAGATGCAGAACATTGGGCTCTTCTAAGAAAGAAATTCTGTGCTTTTAGTGTCTTCAAAAGCTGTTTACCAAGGGAAAGGATGGTAGAACATGTACTCATTACAGGGGTTGTTTGATTCTCTAAGTCTGACTTCAGTTTCTAAGGTGAATGGCTTGTGCAAATAAAACTAAAATTACCTCACATTTCTGTGTGCAATATTTTTCCTTCCTTTTCTGCCTGTGGTTGGCACTCCAGTTTGGGATGAGTTTGTAAGTAAAGCACTAGTTGTATAGACAGTAAATACTTCCAGAATAGACCAGGGCTTTTATAGTCCCAGGTTCATTAGTTCACAAGAAACCTTCATTTGGTGAAGCAACATGTATTTTTGATATTTTGATATTTGTTCTTTTTTGGAAAGACATTATTCCCATGGAATACAGGACTCTATTCACCATGGAATTTTTATATTTACAACTATCTTTTACAAATTTTCTAACTTCTTGTCTTGTCATGATTTCAGATTCAATCTGTCTAAAACCAAATTTATCAGCTTCCTCTGGTTCCTCAACAAATTTCTTCATTTACTGAGGGAAAAAAATGGAGTGCTTTCTTTCTTCTAGGCACTGCGCTAGCACTGGGCACTGTCCTAGCACCTAGCCTAGGACTATACTGGTGAATGACTTGATAAGTCTCAGCTCTGATGGAGCTTACATTCTGACAGGAGAGATCAGAGAGTAGGCAATAATTATCTTAATGGCTATGTAATTACAATTGAGGCACATGCTATAAATGAGATGCACAGGTGGCATGGGCAAGTTCCACTAGGGGAATCTGTCCTAATCTGGGGAGTCAGGAAAACGTCAATAAGGAAGCAATGTCTGAGCTGAACTCTAAAACTGACTAGATGCTCCTTGATGGAGATACTAAGGATGTATTCAGGGGAGTCAATGACCAGTGGAAAGGACCTGAATTGTGAGGAAGCATGATGTGTTAAAGAAACTTTTTTTAAAAAGGCAAAAAAACTAGGGTTTCTGGAATAGAGAATGAAGGGAGAGTGATATAAAATTTAGTCTAATTAGGTAGACTTAGAGCATGAATATCTTTGAGCCTTACGGAAGATTTTAAATTTTATTCTAAGAGTAATAAAAGACATAGAAAGATTTGAAACCGGAGAACGATATAACATCAGATTTGCTTAAAAAGAATAAAATAGGAGCACTGGCTGGCTTAGTTTGTAGAGCAACTGACTCTTGCTCTCAGGGTCATGAATTCAAGCTCCGTGTTGGGTATAGGGATTACTTAAAATAAAAGAATTGACTGCTATGAGGAGAAAGTAAGTGAACTCTGATAGTTAGGCTTTTTGTTCATCTAGCACAGTATCCCTTTCCCTCCACTTCCAGTAATAGAACCCCTCTGTTTGTAGGGATCTCCTTCCATGTGATTTGAGTAGAATTGACTATCCCTCATTCCCCATCACAGGGATGGGAACAGAACCCATTTAATTTATAACCAATCAGAGTTCCCTGTTCTCCTGGCCTCAGTGTTTGGTTCAGGGGTGGGCACATAACTCGTTAGACTAATCAATACTCTCTGTAGGACTTCTGCTCAAACTCTCAGGAAAGAGATAATCCCTGTCTCTCTGGAGTTACTATCTATAAGGACCACCTCAGATCATCAAGGAAAAGATCAGCAACCTTTCCGTCATTTGAGGAGAGGCATCTGAGAAGAAAGATGGGGTGGGGTGCCTGGGTGGCTCAGTTAGTTGACTGTCTGACTTCAGATCAGGTCATGATCTCACGGTTCATGGGTTTGAGCCCCATGTCGGGCTCTGCACTGACAGTGAAGAGCCTGCTTCAGATTCTCTGTCTCCTCTCTCTGCTCCTACCCCACTCGCATGCCTCTCAATCTTCCTAAAAATAAAATACACATTAAAAAAACCAACACAAAGGGAAGCACAAGAGATGGAGAAAGACGAATTCCTGAACAAAGTGGGCAAATTCATAGGTCTAGTCATGTCTAGTTCACTTCCTCTTTTGTTATATGATCCAGTGAATATATTTCCTTTTTTTTTTTTTTAAATAATCTAGTTTGGACAGAATTTCTGTCATTTGCAAAGAGTACAGACCAATTCCAGAGGTAAGAGTAAATGCAGGGAGATCCATTTGGTAGTGGTACACATGAGAGATGATGAAGGCTTGGACTAATGTGGTCATAATGCAGATGGACAGAAGCCAACACATTTAAAATCTATTTAGGAGACACAATTGGCAGTATTGAGTAATTGATCAGATTTGAGAATTTGAGGGTGAAGGGAAAAGAGAAATGTAAAAATTATTTGCTATTTTTCTGTCTTGCATATCTGAAGATGCCATTTGCTGAGATAAGAGACATCTAAGGAAGAGTAGTTTGGGAACAGTGGTGAAAGGAGGCCTTTAGTTCAGTTTTGGTCTTGTTGAGTTTGGGCTTCCTGAAATATGCATGCTTGTTAATGGCAGTATTATTCTATTAATCACTTTGACTTAACACTATTACCTTTGACTTACCTTTCATTATTATTCTTGCAAACCCAGGAAGATTTTAAGGTCTCTATTTTAAAAAAATCATTTTATTGAAGCATACTTTAGCTTTCCCAAATTGCATACATTTTACATGTATGGTACAAGTTGTGACACATGTTCACACTCATGTAACCATAAACACAATCAAGACACAGAACATTTCCATCACCCAAAAGTTTCCTTTGTGCTCATTCCCCAGCTATTTCCTGCCTCTCCAAACCTTGGTTCCAGGCAAACACCCATCTTCTTTTCATTACTACAGATTAAATTTGCCTTTCCTAGCCTTTCATATAGATGGAATTATATAGTATGTACTCTTTTGTGTCTGGATTCTTTTATTTAGTGCACTGTTTTTTGAGAATCACCCATTTTATTGCTGAATTATTCCATTCTACAGATATACTATGATTTGTTTGTACTCTGTTAATAAATATTTGAATTGTTTCTAGATTTTGGCTTTAGAAATAAAGCTGTTGTGAGCTTGTCACGTATAGGTCTTTGTGTGAATATGTGTTCTTACTTTTCTTGAGTAAATACCTAGGAGTTAGATTGCTGGGTCATATGGTTCTTACCTTTTTTCTCCTGCCTTTATAGGAAATTGACAAACTGTTTTCCAAATGGCTATACTTCCCCAGTGTGTGAGAGATCCAGTTACTTCCACATTCTTGTCAATACTTGGTATTGTTATTCTTTCTAATTTTAGCTACCCTACTGCATTTATAGTGGTTATCTCATTGTGCTTAAATTTGCATTTTCCTGATAACTAATGATGTTCAGCATTTTGTGAGGTGCTTATTTACTATTTATATGTTTTCTTTGGGAAGTGTTCAGATGCTTTGCTCATTGTTAAAAAAAAATCTTTTTATTTTGAAATAATTATAGGCTCACAGGAAGTTGCAAAAGGAGTAATAGTCCCATGTATCCCTCACCTAGCTTTCTAGCAGTATCTCATGTGTTTTATATAGTATCAAAACCAGAACATTTATATTGATATTACTGTTCACAGACTTTATTCAGTTTTTGCTTTTCATAAAACCTGCATTCATTTTTTTTTGTACGTGTATGTGTGTATGTGCATGAGTGTGAAGTTCTATGTAATTTAATCTCATGCATAGATTCATGTAATCGCCACCACAATCAAGGTGCAGAATCTATCACTACAAAAGAACTTCCTCATGTACTTTGCATTTACACACCCTTCCATCCTTTGTCCCTGTCTTCTAGCAATGAGTCTGCTCTGTATCTCCATAATTTTATCATTTTGAGAATATTATATAAGTAGAATCATACGGTATGCAACCTTTTGACATTGGCTTTTTCACTCAGTATAATTCCCCTGAGATTCATTCAAGTTGCATCTATCAATAGGTGGTTCTTTTTGATTGCTGTGTAGTATTACCTAGTATGATGGATTTACCACAGTTTCAATACTCACTCATTGAAAAGACATTTGTTTGTTCCAGTGTTTGGATTCTTATAAAGCTGCTGTGAACGTCCATATACAAGTTTTCATGTAAACATATGTTTTTGGGGCTCCTGGGTGGCTCAGTTGGTTGGGCAGCCAACTTCAGTTCAGGTCATTATCTTGCGGTCTGTGAGTTCTAGCACCAGTTGGGCTCTGTGCTAACAGCTCAGAGCTTGGAGCCTACTTCTGATTCTGTGTCTCCCTCTCTCTCTGTCCCTCCCCGCTTGCTCTCTGTCTCTCTCTCTCAAAAATAATAAACATTACAAAAAAACCTAAAAAACAAAATAAAATAAAACAAAAAAAAAACCACATAGCTTTCCTTTTGGATAAATGCCCTAGAGTGTGATTTCTTGGGTTTATGGTAAGTGCATGTTAATTTCACAAGAAACTACCAAACTTTTCCTGAATGGCTGTACCATTTTACAGTCCCACCAGCAATCTATAAAAAATACAGTTTCTCTGCATCCTTGCCAGCATTTGGTATCATCACCTTTAAAAGAATTTTTTTTAGCTGGTTTACTAATGGGTAGTGATATTGCCCATATTTTAAAATTTTCTTTAAATGTTTATTTTTGAGAGAGAGACAGAGCATGAACAGGAGAGGAGCAGAGAGAGAGGGAGACACAGAATTTGAAGTGGGCTCCAGGCTCTGAGCTGTCACTTGATGTGGCGCTCGAACTCACAAACTGAACCATGAGATCATGACCTGAGCTGAAGTTGGATGCTTAACCAACTGAGCCACCCAGGTGCCCCATTGCCCATGTTTTTAATTGGATTGTCTTATTATTGACTTACAATGGTTCTTTATACATCCCAATACATGTCTTTTATGAAATAAATGTTTTCCAAGCACTTGTCCCAGTTTGTGGTTTGCATACTTTCTTAACATGTTTTAAATAGCAAGGTTATTAATTTTGATAAAGTCCAATTTACCAATTTTAAAATTCTCTTTTTCATGCTTTTTTTGTGTCATATTCAAGAAACATTTGTTTAACTCAAGGTCAAATAATATTCTATTTTTCTTCTCATACTCATGTAGTTTTCTTTTCTTTTCTTTTTTCTTTTCTTTCTTTTCTTTTCTTTCTTTTCTTTCTTTTCTTGTTATTCTACAAGAAATCTTTTCTACAAGAAATTCTTTTCTTTTCTTTTCTTTTCTTTTCTTTTCTTTTCTTTTCTTTCCTTTCCTTTCCTTTTCTTTCCTTTCCTTTCCTTTTGAGAGAGAGAGAGAATGAGCAAGGGGATGGGGGGAGAGAGAGAGAGAGAGGGAGAGAGAGAGGAGAATCCTAAGCAGGTTCCACACTGTCAGTGCAGATCCCGACTTCAATAAAGAAATTAGGGGCGCCTGGGTGGCTCAGTTGGTTAAGCATCTGACTTTGGCTCAGGTCATGATCTCGTGGTTCACAGGTTTGAGCCCCGTGTTGGGCTCTGTGTGGACAGCTCAGAGCCTAGAGCCTGTTTCGGATTCTGTGTCTGCCTTTCTCTCTGCCCCTCCCCTGCTCTCACTCTGTCCCTCTCTGTCTCTCAAAAAAATAAATGTTAAAAAAATTTTAAAACAAAATTTAATTCCTTTTATAGAGTTATGCCTACTCACTACTCACATGTCTATCTGACTGACTTTTGGTGGACTAAACCTCCCACAATGATATATTGGTTCCCCTCAGTTCATCATATATTTGCTTAGTGTCTACTATGAACCAGGGATGATGCTCAGCCCTGAGAACATGATAATAAGAAGTCCTTGAATTCAAAGAATTATAATCCAGTGGATCAAGCAAAGATATAGAGTTAGGAGATGTGGGTTGATTCAGGCTTTACCACTCTGAACTTAGGCGACTTGACTAAAAATTCTTTGAACTTCAGCTTCCTCATATGTCAAAAGACTGTAATGACAGTAGTAATAATAGTAATAATAATAATAATAGTAATAATAATGGTCAGTTCACAGGAATGTTGTAGTAACTAAATAAAATAATATTTGTGAGGAAAAAGGTAGTTGTTATATTGCGGCACAAATGCTAGTTATTCTTTTTTTTTTTTAAGTTTATTTATTTATTTTTGAGAGAGACAGAGACAGTGTGAGTGGGGGAGGGGCAGAGAGAGAGGGAGACAGAATCCCAAGCAGGCCTGGTGCCTGCCATCGGGCACAGAGCCCCATGTGGGGCTTAAACCCATGAAACAGTGAGATCATGACCAGAGCTGAAACCAACAGTTGGACGCTTAACCGATTGAGCCACCCAGACGCCCCTGCAAGCTATTGTTCTTAATAACAATGTACTGAGATAGGCAAGAATCGATGTCATTACCTCTAACTTTAATAGCTTTGGAAACCAATGTCCAAAATGATTCAGTACCTTGTGCAGAATCACACAGCTGGTTTTGTGGGGTGCTCATTTCAGAACAGAGGTCCCTGCATTCACCCCCTCTTGTACCGCAAGATCTTATACATTCCTGTTTATAAGGGCAGCCCGTCTATTTTAAAAATTATTCTGGAACACATCTGAAAAGCCATAATGTGAGATTAAAAAAAAATAAAACCTCTGTTTTGCATTTATCTTGGCAGCTTGGAGAGAACATATTTTTCTGGGCATGTTTGGAAATGGATGATAGTTTTTGATTCTTATCCATATCCTCCAGGCTTTCTTTGGGACACTTCAGAGATTATCTTTGGGATTCAGAAAAGCCTAATGTCATTTTATTTATCAAATCTTCAGGGTGTTAGAAGTTTTGGGTTTTATTTTCCTGTCTGCCATTTCATTATAGCTATTATTTTTCATATATAATATTCATAACTCATTTTGTTGAAGAAGGGATTTCATTTTATGCCAATAAATATGTCTGACTATTGGAAGAGAGAGAAGTGTCTGAGCTGTGAGTGCTGGCAAGAATTATAAGGCATAGTATAGTAAAATAGAACATGGGGATTATGTCATTGTGCTCCTCTGTATAAACTGCACGATTGAGAAGAAAATGGGAATCATCTTCTGCTGAAATTCATCTTGGAAACATCTTCAAAAGCATGTTGGAAATGGATGATAAAATTAAAAGGACATAGTTTATTTTATTTGGAAAATCATAATCCCTTATGAGAGATCTGGGTAAAAAGACTTTATAGTTTTGGCTTTGTTCAAGATTCCTTGACTCACTGGGTGGCTTGAGAAATTGATTTAATTCCCTTGAACTCACTGTCCTTGAAAATTTGAATAATCATAGCTTGTAACACTGTACTTGGCATTTGGGAGTTAATTATATTAATGGCTGGTGTTTATTGTATGATTACTATGTGCCAGACCACATGCTAAACATGTTGTAGGTATCACTCATTTAATCCTCTCCATACTCTGGGAAGGTTGTACAATTATTGTTTCTATTTTATAGATCAGAAAACAGTGGTAGGAATTTTTCAGTGTATTATAATAATATGTTTACATGTTGGTCTTTTCCTCTGGACCTGCATTTATAAAGGGTAGGCATTGAACTCTTACAGCATCTGCCATGGCCAGCAAAGACTCTGGTTCATAGGTAGTCAATAAATATGATCTAACCTGTGCTTCAGGAAACCACTGTGTGTAGGATGAACAGAAGTGCAGAAAGATGAGCAAGAGAAAGAGCTGAGACTTTTTCAATTGTTTAGGCAAAATCAAATAATGTATATTTGGATAATGTATGTAGAAAAAGAAATGTAAGGGGAAATGAAATGATAAATAGTTAAGTGATTAAATATTTTAAAAGTAGTAAGAATCTGTACATCAATTAATAAAAAATATCATTGGATATTAGAGCTTTGAGTAGTGATTTGAAGAAGAAATAGGATAAACAGTATGAGGATAATACAAGTTGCATTTTCTAATAAGTAAATGATTTTAACAGCTATTTAAAAGTCTGTCTAATTTCAACATCTGTATTTATGGCTATTGATTGATTGTTCTTTTCTCTTGAGAAATGTCAAGATTCTCCTGGTTCTTCATATGTTGAATAATTTTGGATTTAATCCTGGACGTTTTGAATGTTTGTTTTACGACTCTAGGTCTTGTTTAAATCCTATGGAGGATGTTTGTTTGTTTACTTGTTTTAGCAGGCAATCAAGCAGGCAAATTGAGGTTTGGTTGCAATTTCCTACTCTGCCTTTGTTGGTGGTGATTCCAAAATGAGTTGTTTTCAAAGCTTTTCCTGGACTACTTGGGTCAGTCCCATTCATGTTAACACCCAGAGAGCAGTCTGAGACTTGGGCAGCAGTCCACCCTGTAGATCAATTCTGAGTGCCTTCCGTATGTGGTTTAGGGTCAGATCCACTCATGTGCAGCTCAGGGATGGACACAGGAGTTTGTACATAGTATTATGATCACTTTCTTGAACTTGCTTCTCTTCATGAGAATCTTTCCTTCTCCTAGTCACCCTCTTCCTGGTCTTCTGATGGATAGCCACAGCTTTAGTTTTCCTGGTTATGCACTTTCTGCAACTGTGTCTGCTACTGGGACCAAGTAGTGAGAAGTCACAGAGAAAAGAATGACAGGGATTTCTCTCACACTCTTGGATCTATGGTTCCTCTGTCCAGAGAGAAGCGTGCCTTCCTTCTGAGTTGTAGGCATTTTCTGAGCTATTGTTACTTCTGTGCCAGGGCTTAGGACAAGAGAGGGAAAAAAACCCAAAGGATTTCCCCAATTTTTTCTGACCTATAATAGGCCATTTTCTACTCATCAGACAAGAAAGACAGGGCTTCTCCTGGAACACTTTCTGTATGTACCTGTTATATTTCTGGATTTCATGTTGCTTTTGAGTCTACACTGGAAAAAAAGTAGATTTAAAGAAAAGAGAAACTCACCCCCAGTTTAGTGGTTCTCAGAGATCTGTTTGTCTTGCCCAATGAACTTGCTACCATTTCCTTCTCAAAGTCCTCAGGTAGCTGCTCCAGATATCTTCTCCAAGGGTTTTAGTTGCATTCAGAAGGAGAGGCAGGGTGAGGTATGCTTTCTCCATCTTATTTGGAAAGCAGAGAGTGTTTCTTTGTTCTAAAGTGTTTTAATGTAGGGTTCCTTAAGATGAAGGACTTTCTCTTATAGGACTATAATGTAATCAAAATCAAGAAACTTAATATTCTTATAAAATCATTTTCTAACCCGCAGTCAATATTAAATTCTATCAGTTGCCCCAATAATTTCCTTTATAGTCATTGTTTTCCTTGATCAAGGGTCTCTTTAAAGATCATGCATTGAATTTAGTTGTCTTGACTCCTTTTTCTCCTTTAATCTTGTACAGTTCTTTTGCCTTTCTTTGTCTTTTATGACCATGGCATTTTAAAGAGCACAGGGCAATTATTTTGTAGGATATCCTTAAATTTGTGTTTGATGTTTCCCAATGTTTAGGTTCAGGTTAACTATTATTGGCAGCAATGCCACACGTGAGATTCTGTGTTTTTGTTTTTGTGTTTTTTTAATGTACACCATCGGAGGTAGATAATGTCTATTTGCACCATTACAGGGTTGTTATCTTTGATCCCTTGGTTAAGGTGTTGGTTAACAGTTTTTCTATTGTAAAGTTACTATTTTTTGTGAGGGTTTTTAAAGGCTGGAGTTTGGATATGATCATAAGATTATAAGGAAAACTCCAGTGTTGTCGAATAAAATGCTTTGCAATAGGGCTCTTGGGTGGCTTAGTTGGTTGAGTGACAGACTCTTTATTTCAGCTAAGGTAATGATCTCCCAGTGGTGAGATCGAGCCCCATGTCAGGCTCCATGCTAGGCGTGGAGCCTGCTTGAGATTCTCTCTCCCCCTCTCTCTGTCCTTCCCCTGCTCACACATGTGCATGCTCTCTCTCTCACTCTGAAAATAAATAAACATTAAAAAAAGAGAATGCTTTGCAATAATGGAATGATCAATTCTGCACTGTGCAATATGGTAGCCATTGCCACATGGCAATGCTATTCAAAAGTTCTTGAGCCTAGCACTGTGGCCACTAAAAGTGGCTAGCACAACCAAGAAAATTTAAAGTATATTAATTTGAATTTCAAAAATTCCACAGAGCACCCTAGCCTACCATATTCTTTCTTTTTTTTAAGTTTATTTTTGAGAAAGAGAGAGAGAGAGAGAGATTGAGACAGAGAGAGAGAGAGAGAGAGCATGCACATGCGAGCAGGGGAGGGGCAGAGGGAGGAAGCGAGAGAAAGAGTCCCAAGTAGGTTCCACACTGTCAGCACAGACTCTCACACGGGGCTCGATCTCCCATGAGATCATGACCTGGGCTGAAATCAAGAGTCAGAAGCTTAACTGACTGAGCCACTCAGGCACCCCTGCACTACCATATTCTAAAGAGATTTTTTTTTTTAATACTTTGGTTTTCTGAAATGCTCTGAGGAAAAAAAAAAAGAGTACCATGATCAAATAAGTTAGGGATCATTCTAGAGGGCATACTTAGAGAAACACAAATACTATATGCTGCCATCTAGAAATCTATACATTGTTTTTCATTTGGCCTAGTGCTAAATTTAGTAGGTAAAATTGTCAGATAATTACTCTGTGAGTCCCCGCACAACTTCTTAACTGGTTTGTGTTAATGACTTGCTGAACAACATAGCCAAGTCAGCGGCAATGGTGGGATTTATATCTAGGCCCTTATCTGACTCGAAAAGCTGAAGTATTTCTGGCACACCAGAAATAGTGATGGAGAAAATGGTATTGAAGTTCAGATTGCCTCATAAAATTTTGTCTAAGGTTGATGAAGGCAAGAATTCCTCAAAGGCATGTTACATAGTATTTGGATTCCATGTTAGCAATGCAAAAACAGGAAATGTTTAGCATTCACAGAATGTGGTCATCGTAGTCTTTTTTAGGGAATTAATATTAATATTAATGGCCCCTGTCTAGCCACAGCATAGCTATTTGAGGAGGTGTTTCTTTCTATTTAAATAGACAAAATCCCAGAACAGAGTAGTAGGTTAATGCCTTAGTCAAAGTCATTCAGAGCAAATATTCTCATGCAAATATAGTTATCACAAAAGGGTCTAAGTGTCTCTCAAAATCACATACAGAATCAGTTACTGAAGGAAATGTAGGATGGTTAGAAAGCATGAGGGAAGGAGCCTTGGAGAGGCACGAAAAGAGAACAATATGCAGAGAAAAAGAAATCTTGGGCCAGAGACTAGAAGCAGCAATTGGCTGGTTTGAATTAGAGAGGAGCGAGCAGTATACATTGTCTTCATTCTTTTTCTTCAGTGGAAGTTCCTTTGGGAAACTCTTTGCTGAGCCAGGTTGGAGAAATTTCATTCCTGTAACTGTAAGTGTTGTTTTAACTGGCTTACACCAGTGGTTGAGAGCTGTGGTTTGAAGATTTTTCAAGCAAAGGAACTTTGTCTGGTTGATGAGTTCAAAATTCAGATACAATCTTGAAAGTGGTAACAAGCCACTATTTTTGTCTGAAGCTATAATTCTTGAAGGTAATTGGGTTTAGAAGCAGAAGTATTTGGGAGATTGATTTCATCCTCAATAAAAGTACATTTTACTTTCTTTTAAGGTGCACAGTGGAAGTCGTGACCCAGAAATGCCCCTATAAGACATTACAGATGGCTATTTTCATGTGCTGTTTGGCACATGTTCAGGAAAACCACAGGGGAAAATTGGCTCTGAGATGCTTGCGCTTTAAGGTATACGCTGCGATACTTTGTAAAGATTCATTTTCTTGCCAAATATAACATTCAGTTACCAACTGGAAGTGTAAAAGTTCATATTTTCATGAAAATCTTACCAATGAGTTTAACAGGCCTGCTTAATTAGGTTTCATTTTTTCCATTCTTCAGTGCCTACTTAATTTACCACTAGAGGGCATTGTTGACAGTGATATCAAGGGAAAGCAAAGCAAAGAATTTTGCCTAAATGTATTCTGAGATCTTTTTTTAAATTTTCATTTCAGCCAGTAAATAATAATGTGCATTCAAAGGCTGCTTTATTTGATGTTTTGCTATTATATTTCACACCCCAGATACTTAACTTCTAGACTTTTTTGGGGGGGGTGCATTAATTTAATAAAAGATAAATCCTTGCACAGTTTTGTTCTGGATTTCTCACAAACTCTAAATTTAGAACCTACCTTTCCCCACTGTAATGTTATACATTCTTGCACATCCTCATGTGGAATGTTATCGAGCACTTGGGGACTCATTATTTTTTATTTCCTAAATCATGAAACAACTCTATTTTCCAAATCAAACATTTTCTGATATTTGTCACAGGATCTTGGAGTGGGAAGGGGCCCATTTATTATAATAGATAATATCTCTTTTATATACTGAGGGGCGGTCTAAATCTAAAAATGATAAGAGAAGTTCTTTCCATTTTGGGGACAGCTATATTATTTATTCGATGTTCTTCATGTGAAGAGAAAAGTTTGCCTCTTTGGAGTTTATTGTATTGGACAATATCCTTAACTTGCAAGTAATAGAAACCAAGTCAGAAATGCTTATGTAAAAAAGAGTGGATAGGGTAGGGGGAATTTATTGTCAAGAAACAGAGATGGCTCATGGGCTGTGGCTAACATAAAATCTGGAAACTATAGACTTGTCAGGACACACTCATTGTCTTGTGTCTGCTTCTCTGTCGTTACCTCATTCTGTTCTCTCTGTATTTCAGTACTCTCTGCTTCTTGAATTCTCATGGCAAAATATGCCATTTGAATGAGTAAAAATGACAAAAGATCTTTTATTACCTAAGAGTAGGCCATCCCAGCATTCTATGAAGCCAACTAGCTCTGAATGGTGTAATATGTGAAGTGATCGGCGGTTCCCGTGGTTGTGGGCTCCCTTCCACATTACTTTTATGGTGAAGTAGGTCTTCTGGTTGGATGCCTTGTTGTGTGGGTTTCCAGGCCTAGGGTTGAGGTGCTCCATAAACCCCTGATAGTGGTCCTGGCTGAAACTCTGCAGGGAGGAAAGGGAAACATATACCTGAAATGATGTATCTATTCCTGTGAAGGTGAATGGCTGGTCTTTTCAACATGGAGAAGATCCATGTAGCCAACTTGTTACTAAGTGGCTGGTTGATTTCTCCAAGGAATGATGCCACACTGGGGCTTCACTGTTGTTCTGTTGCTGACAAGTTAAGTATTCAGTCAGCAGTAGCTATTTGGCATTGGTAAGCAGGGTCCATGCTCTTGGGCTCACACATAGCTTCTGTTTCTGCCACCATGTCCACTCTGTTCATGTGTCCATCATACCTACTCTGGGTGACTGATGACAAGACTGGCTAGAAGATCAAGTGGCTAGTCATTTGTTTTCTTGGCTACTCAGGGCTTTTTCCATGGTAGATACTTTCTAGCCAGTACCCAAATGTAATACACAAGTCTTGACACTTTATGCTATTATCTTTGTATGTCTATCCACAGACCTCCTTGTCTCTGATCTTCCAGTTTTTTCCTTCCAGTTTCCTAAGTAGAAAATCAGGCTATTGGCCACTGTTGTGGCATCTCTATATATTCTCACCTTGGGGCACTTCTCCTTCCACCCAAAGTGAATGACCAGCTGCTCACAGCTCTACCATTGGGAAGGTTTCCCTCTCAGCTGTCTTACCACGTCTAGCACAGAGATGCTTAAGCTTTAGTTTGCTTTAGAAACATCTGGAAGCCTTTTTATTTATTTTATTTTTTATTAAAAAAATTTTTTTTCAACGTTTATTTATTTTTGGGACAGAGAGAGACAGAGCATGAACGGGGGAGGGGCAGAGAGAGAGGGAGACACAGAATGGGAAACAGGCTCCAGGTTCTGAGCCATCAGCCCAGAGCCTGACACGGGGCTCGAACTCACGGACCGCGAGATCGTGACCTGGCTGAAGTCTGACGCTTAACCGACTGCGCCACCCAGGCGCCCCTGGAAGCCTTTTTAAAACACCGCTGGGATCAACCTCGAGAATTTCTGATTTGTAAATCTGGGATAGGAATCAAGACTTCATTTCTAACAAGTTTCTAGGTGATGTGGATATAACTGGTCTGGGGCTATACTCTGGAAATCACTGCTCTAGAGATTATAATATGCATCCTTAATTTATTAGAGTCTTTGAGGACTATTTTACCACTTAATGAACAATGTAAAAATCTCTAAAATTTCCCTTATTTTATAATGGCCTTTTTTGGGGGCTATTTTTATCTTGTATTTTACTTCTACCTATATTATAAACTCCACCTCATGTATTGTTTCTTTCATTAAAATTTTTTTAATGTTTATTTATTCTTGAGAGAGAGAGAGAGAGAGAGAGAGAGAGAGCGCTAGGGAGAGGGGACAGAGAAAGAGAGGGAGACACAGAATCCCAAGCAGGCTCCAGACTCTGAGCTGTCAGCACAGAGCCCAATGCGGGGCTCAAATTCATGAACTGAGAGATAATGACCCGAGCTGAAGCCAGACGCTTAACAGACTGAGCTATCCAGGAGCCCCTATCATTTTGTTGTTTTCAGTAGTCACTAGTCTTCTAAAAAGTTTTAAAAGAATTAGTCTTTTACCTTTATCCATATCTGGAGGTCTTTATTCTTTTTTAAAACAATTCCACACTTCTATTTGGAATAATTTACTTTCATGCTGAAGAACTTATTTTAGAATTTTTAAAAATAAGTTTATTTATTTAAGAGAGAGAGAGAGAGAGAGAGAACAAGCAGGGGAGGGGCAGAGGGAGAGGGAGAGATAAAAATCCCAAGCAGGCTATGCACTGTCAGTTCAGAGACTGATGTGGGGCTCCAACTCACAAACCATGAGATCATGACCTGAGCTGAAGTCAGACGTTTAACTGACTGAGCCACCCAGGTGCCCCTAGAATTTTTTTTTATATTATAGGTATGCTGGTGAAAAATTCCCTCAGTTTTGGTCTGTTTGAAAATGTCTTTATTTCACCTTTACTTCTGAAACATATTTTTACTGGGTAAAGAATTCTAGGTTGGCAGTTTTCTTTTACTTTTCTTCCAGTGCTTTAAAGATGTCATTTAATTGTCTTTTGGCCTCCATCATTCATATAATTTTTCCCTTGAAGATGTATCCTTTTACTTTGGCTACTTTAAAAACTTTCTTTTATTTTTAGTTTTTAACAGTTAAGTATAATGTCCTTAGAATTTTTCCTTTGTATTCATTTTATTTGGAATTCATTGAGCTTCTTGCATCTGTGGTGGTGTCCTTCATCAGCTTGGGAAAATTCATAGACATTATCTCTTCAAATATTTCTTTTCCCCATTCCTTCTCTCCTCTTCTTCTAGAACTCTAATCACACATATGGTAGACCATTTGACCGTGTCTTTTCTTTTTTTTAAAAAAATCTTTTCCTACTTGTGATTCAGTGTGAATAATTTATTTTGAGCTGCCTTTGAATTCACTGAATCATTCCATAGAATCATAATTTCCTATATGGTATAGTTCTAGAAAGTTCATTTGGCTCTTTTCAGAGATTTCATTTCTCTCCTTAAATTCTTCATATTTTTATCCATTTTGTCCATCCTTTCCTCTATTTTATTTACAATATTTATAATAGTTATCTTGATATGTCAGTTAATTTCAACTTCTGAAAATCTATAGATTTGCTTCTATTATTTTCTTTAAAAAATTTTTTTAAAAAATGTTTATTTTTGACAGAGAGTGAGCTAGAGAGAGCATGTGCATGCATGTGCAAGTAGGGAAGGGGCAGAGAGAGAGGGGAACAGAATCCAAAGTAGGCTCCAGGCTCTGAGCTGTCAGCACAGAGCCTTACGTGGGGCTCTAACTCATTTACTAGCAGATCATGACCTGAGTGGAAGTCAGATGCTTAACCCACTGACCACCCAGGTGCCTCTGCTTCTATTATTTTCTTGATTGCAAGTCACATTTTCTTGCTCCTTTGCATGTCTTTTTTTTATTTTGAATTTTAAAAATTTTATGCTGGACATTATATAAAAAGGTGTTAGATATTGACAGAAAGATATTTCTGTCCAGGTAGGGCACACTTTTTCCTCTATCAGGCAGCAAGGTTGAGGGGCTATTCACTTCACTTCCATCAGTAATTGAATTGGGAGGGGAATATTATAGTTTTAGGTTGCTTTAGTTCCCATCTGGTTTCAAATGTATTGAGAATGAGATCTGTTCTGTGTTCAATACATGTGTTCCCTGTCTCTGACTTTGGGATTTAATCACTATGGGACGATGGAGATCTTTCTTTACCTTTTTCACCAGTGCCCTAGCTTCTCAAACTGCCCATCATTTATAAAAAACTTGGAGGTAAAGACCGATTGGTGGGGAGTACTGCTTATTCTTTTGAGGGGATCCTCTAGATGCTAAAATATCACTCAAACTCATGTGTCTATTTTAGATTCTCTTAGAATAACCTTTCCCTCAAAAGAATTCCTTTTCTTATGGTGAGCTCAATCATCTACCCATCTATCCCAAACTCAGCAAATGCTACCAGGGAGGAAATGATTCTTCCCTATCTGGAATTTAATTCCTTTAGACCTCTTTGCATCCATTTATGTATTTATTTATTTATTTTTAGCTTTTCAATTTCCTGTACTTGGTATAGCAAAAATTATGCTTGGCTACAGACTTTTACATTACAACCTAAAAGAAAACTCATCTAAATTATTTGTAATCCTTATGAAAACCAGGCAAATTAGATATTTTCGTATTTATTTAAAGATTAAGATGAAGCTTAGAATGGACCAATTGCCTAACATTATCCTATTTAGAAGCAACAGAATTAGAATTTCAGTGCAGTTTGAACTTTCAATGCCAGAAGAACATGTGCCCACCTCCCTTCCCCAACCTGTCCCTCTTCTGTTTCCATTATTATGGCAGTACTTTAAGGTGACTCAGGAAAAAAAATGTTCTATGGTCAAATCAATCTAAGAAATGCAGTAGGCCATCTCCCTTGCTTTAAGAGTCATGATCTCCATCAGTATGTTAAAGGTCCTACAGTAAAAAACTGATTTACACAATGTTTTCTACACTTATTTGACCTTAGGACTTCCCTCCACCTCAGCAAATAATATTTATTAATACTCCACAGAACTAGAGTTATGTGAAGTACATTCTGCACAAAATATACATTATTCTGACTCCCAGATTCTGCTGATTATGTCATCCTAAAAGGTCATTTATGCATTATTTTATAATAATTCACCAAAGCATTTGACAAAAGTCTACAGTGTTAAATTTTATTAATTTTATTAGTCCCTATAGAAGAAACACACATTTAACTGAATATTTAGAATAAATCTACTTTAAGTCATGCATTTAAAAAAAGAAAAATGGTAAATATGAGAGAAAAAAACAGCATAATAAAATATATTGTTTTATTTAGGATATAGTCTTACCTGAATTATGAAGTAAGTTGCTCCAACACCAGTAATGAGTCATTTTGTAGCATATAAAAATGCTCCTTTAGAAGTATTTTATATCAAAGAAGGGGCCAACATGGTGGAAAAGTAGGGGGATACGAACTTCCTGACTCTTTCAAACAAAGAAATGTTGAAGTCAAAGGACTTTGAACCCCAAGAGTCTGGGAGGAAAAGAGACTGAGTCCCTACTAGGGATACACCGGGACAACCTGACAGGCCATAGATACATGACTGTAAACTGTGAGAGATAAAATGAACAGAGGGGAGGGATCCCCTCCTGCAGAGAGACAAAGGGAAGAGAGAGAGGGAAGAGAAAGAGCAGCTGAGGAAGCATAGGACTGTATCTGGATAAGAGAAAAATGTCAGACTGGGATGGAGAAAGAGCCAGCCTCTAACTGAGGGGCTTTCTCCAGATTGGGGCTGGCTGCTCTGTTCACTCACCTGGGGAGGAGGGGAGCCAGCCCCCGGCTAGGTGGCTAGCTCAGGGGCACAGTACACAGTAGGAGAAAGCCATCCCCTCCCTGGAGTGCTGCGGGACAGGACAAAGCCTGTCTGGGGACCACATATCAGGGAACTGTACTTCCCCAGTACTGGGGCACACAGAGCAGGAGTCTGAATAGCAGCCATGTGTCAGGGAATGGGAGTTGGTGGAGCCAGATAAACTGCCTCGTTTGTACCCACAGCACAGTGAGGACGGCTCATACAGAGTGGTTTGGGACACCAGGTCCGTGGAGGAGAGACTGGCGGGTCGCCATTTTTCTCCCTACCACCACCAAGGCGGGGCCTCATGGATGGGTCCCTGAGGCCCACAGTGGAGGCAGGACCCGCCTACACCAAACCACTCCCCTCTGTGCCTAGTAACTGCTTATCTACTAGAGTGGGATAGTCGCTGAGGAACCAGATGGTCCCTCCTCCAGACCAGTGCTGCTGCTGCATTGCCTGGTTTAATTTTCAGGCAATTCTTATTACATAGATATTCTTCCTTCTATTTCTCCTTCTTATCTCTTCCATCTTCAAGTCTGGTTACTCTGGTTGTTGGTTTGTTTAAGCAGACATATTTAATCCATTCTCTTGATATGTCTTCTATACTTCCTTCTTTACTTTCTCTCTGGATTAAGCCCTTTAGTCTCTGACTGGTCAATGTTTATTTTTAATTTTTCCCCACCCCTGTATTTCTCTCTTTGTATGTGCTCTTCCATTAGCACTGCCTCTACCCTGTTCTTTACTTGTAGATGATATTTCTGGGTTTTTGCTTTTTTTCTTTTCTTTTTCTTTCCTTCTTTCTTTTTTTTTCTTTGTGTGTTTTCATGTTTTTGTTTCTGTTTGTTTGTCTGTTTGTTTTCCTTTCCAGGGCTACTTCAAGGAACAAATCAAAGCACACTTGGTGGAGGGCCCAAAACGTCACTACGAGTAGGGAAATAAAATAACCAAAGTCACAACAACAGAGAGCAAGTAACACTCCAAAAAAACACCTCCTGAAGGACTAAGCCCTGGACAGTGTATGATCCCCCTTTAATATAGCAGTGCTCGCAAGTGCAGAGCACATAACAAGCTTTTAAAACACATAAGGGACAGAAAAGTAGCCAAAATGATGAAATGGAAGAATTCTCCTCAAAAGAAATTCCAGGAAGATATGACAGCTGAAGAATTGATCAAAACAGATATAATCAATATAACTGAACAAGAATTTAGAATAATAGTTATAAGATTAATTGCTGGGCTTGAAAAAAGCATCGGAGACAGGAGAGAATCTGTTGCTGCAGAGATCAAGGAACTAAAAAATAGTAATGATTAATTTAAAAACGCTATAAATTAGGTGCAAAATAAAATGGAGGCAGTCACAGTATGTATTGAAGAGGCAGAGGGGAGGATAGGTGAAATAGAAGATAAAATTCTGGAAAAAGAGGAAGCTGAGAAAAAGAGATAAAAAATTCTGGATCAGGAGGGGAGAATTAGAGAATCAAGTGATTAGTGAAATGGAACAATATCCGTATCATAGGCATTTCAGAAGAAGAAGAAGAGAGAGAAAGGGGCCAAAGGTGTACTTGAACAAATCATCACTGAGAACTTCCCCAATATGGGGAAGGAAACAGACATTGAAATCCAGGAGGCACAGAGAGCTCCCTTCAGATGTAACATGAATCAATCTTCTGCATGACATATCATAGTGAAACTGGCAAAATACAAGGATAAAGAGAGAATTCTGAAAGCATCTGGGGATAAGCAGGCCTTAACATACAAAGGTAGACACATAAGGGTAGTAGCAGACCTATCTACTGAAACTTAGCAGGCCAGAAAGGAATGGCAGGAAATCGTCAATGTGATGAACAGAAAAAATATGCAGCCAAGAATCTTTTATCCAGCAAGCCTGTTACTCAGAATAGAAGGAGAGATAAAGGTTTTCCCAAACAAACAAAAACTGAAGGAATTCATCACCACTAAACCAGCCCTACAAGAGATCCTAAGGAGGACTCTGTGAGTGGAATGTTACAAGGACCACAAAGTACCAGAGACATCACTACAAGCATGAAACCTACAGATAACCCAATGACTCTAAACCCATATCTTTCAATAATAACACTGAATGTAAATGGACTAAATGCTCCAACCAAAAGACATAGAGTATAAGAATGGATAAAAAACAAGACCCATCTACTTTCGGTCTACAAGAGACCCATTTTAGACCTGAGGACACCTTCGGATTAAAAGTGAGGTGATGGAAAACCATCTATCATGCTACTGGAAGTCAAAAGAAAGCTGGAGTAGCCATACTTATATCAGACAAACTAGATTTTAAACTAAAGGTTGTAACAAGAGATAAAGAATGACATTATATAATAATTATGGTGTCTATCCATTAGGAAGAGCTAACAATTATAAATGTCTATGCACCAAATTCAGAAGCACCCAAATATATAGAACAGTCACAAACATAAGCAATCTTATTGATAAGAATGTGGTAACTGCAGGGGACTTTAAAACTCCACTTACAACAATGGACAGATCATCTAGACAGAAAATCAATAAAGAAACAATGGTTCTGAATGGACTGGATGGACTTGACAGATATATTTAGAACTTTTCATCCTAAAGCAAAATATACTTTCTTCTCGAGTGCACATGGAACATTCTCCAAGGTAGATCACATACTGGGTCACAAAACAGCCCTCAATGAATAGAAAAGAATTGAGATATTACCATGCACACTTTCAGATCACAATGCTATGAAACTTGAAATCAACCACAGGACAAGTTTGGAAAACCTCCAAAAGCATGGAGGTTAAAGAACATCCTACTAAAGAACAAATAGGTCAACCAGGCAATTAAAGAACAAATTAAAAGATATATGAAAACAAATGAAAATGAAAACACAACAATCCAAATCTTTTGGGATGCAGCAAAGGCAGTCCTAAGAGGAAAATACATTGTAATCCAGGCCTATCTCTAGAAACAAGAAAAATCCCAAATACAAAATCTAATAGCACACCTAAATGAACTGGAAGCAGAACAGCAAAGACAGCCCAAACCCAGCAGAAGAAGAGAAATAATAAAGATCAGAGCAGAAATAAACAATATAGACTCCAAAAAAATAGTAGAACAGATTAATGAAATGAAGAGTTAGTTTTTTGAAAAAATAAACAAAATTGATAAACCTCTAGCCAGGCTTCTCAAAAAGAAAAGGGAGATGACCCAAATAGATAAAATCATGAATTAAAATGGAACTATTACCACCAATCCCTCAGAAATACAAGCAATTATCAGGGAATACTATGAAAAATGATATGCCAACAAACTGAACAACCTGGAAAAATGGGCAAATTCCTAAACATCCACACACTACCAAAACTCAAACAGGAAGAAATAGAAAATTTGAGCAGACCATAACTAGTGAAGAAATTGAATCAGTTATCAAAAATCTCCCAACAAATAAGAGTCCAGGACCAGATGGCTTTCCTGAGAAATTCTAACAGACATTTAAAGCAGAGTTAATACCTATCCTTCTCAAGCTGTTCCAAAAGATAGAAATGGAAGGAAACCTTCCAAACTCATTCTATGAAGCCAGCATTACTTTGATTCACAAACGAGACAGAGACCCAACAAAAAAGGAGAACTATAGGCCAATATCCCTGAAGAACATGGATGCAACATTTCTCAACAAAATACTAGAAAGTCGAATTCAACAGCATATGAAAAGAATTATTCACCATGATCAGGTGGACTGCAGGGCTGGTTCAATATTCGAGAATCAATCAGTATGGTACATCACATTAATAAAAGGAAGGATAAGAATCATATGATCCTGTCAATTGATGCAGAAAAAGCATTTGACAAAATACAGCATCCTTTCATAATAAAAACCCTCAAGAAAGTTGGGATAGAAGGAACATACTTAAATATCATAAAAGCCATATATGAAAAGCCCACAGCTAATATCATCCTCAATGGGGAAAAACTGAGAGCTTTCCCCCTGAGATCAAGAACACAACATGGATGTCCACTCTCACCACTGTTGTTTAACATAGTGTTGAGAGTCCTAGCATCAGCAATCAAACAACAAAGAAAAAAAAAGGCATCAAAATTGGCAAAAATGAAGTCAAGCTTTCACTTTTTGCAGATGACATGATACTCTCCATGGAAACCCAAAAGACTTCACCAAAAGTCTGCTAGAACTGACACATGAATTCAGCAAAATTGCAGGGTACAAAATGAATGTAGAGAAATTGGTTGCATGTTTATACACAAATAATGAGGCAACAGAAAGAGAAAGAAAGAAACTGATCTTATTTACAATTTCACCAAGGACCATAAAATACCTAGGAATCAATCTAACTAAAGATGTAAAAGATTTGTATGCTGAAAACTATAGAAAGCTTATGAAGGAAATTGAAGAAGACACAAAGCAATGGAAAAACATCCCATGCTCATGGATTGGAAGAATAAATATTGTTAAAATGTCAATACTACCGAAAGTAATCTACACATTCAGTGTAATCCCAATCAAAATTGCATCAGTGATTCTTCTCAAAGCTAGAACAAACACTCCTAAAACTTATATGGAATGACAAAAGACCCCGAATAGCCAAAGTAATATTGAAGAAGAAAACCAAAGTGGGAGGCATCACAATCTCAGACTTTAGCCTCTACTACAAAGCTGTAATCATCAAGGCAGTATGGTATTTGCACAAAAACACAGACACATAGACAATGGGATAGAATAGAGAACCCAGAATTGGACCTAAAAATGTATGGCCAACTAATCTTTGACAAAGCAGTAAAGAATATCCGATGGAAAAAAGACAGTCTCTTTAACAAATGGTGCTGAGAGAACTGGACAGCAACATGCAGAAGAATGAAACTAGACCAATTTCCTACACCATTCACAAAAATAAACTCAAATTGGATGAAGGACCTGAATGTGAGACAGGAAACCATCAAAAGCCTAGAGGAAAAAGCAGGCAACAACCTCAGCCTCAACAATTTCTTACTTGACCCATCTCCAAAGGCAAGGAAATTAAAAGCAAAAATGAACTATTGGAACCTCATCAATATAAAAAAGCTTCTGCACTGCAAAGGAAACAATCAACAAAACTAAAAGGCAACCAACGGAATGGGAAAAGATATTTGCAAATGACATATTGGATAAAGAGCTAGTATCCAAAATCTATAAAGAACTCACCAAACTCCACACCCAAAAAACAAATAATCCAGTGGAGAAATGGGCAGAAGACATGAATAAACAGTTTTCCAAAGAAGACATCCAGATGGCCAACAGACACATGAAACAATGGTCAACGTCACTCATCATCACAGAAATACAAATCAAAGCCACACTGAGATACCACCTCACGTTGGTCAGAGTGGCTACAATGAACAAATCAGGAGACTATAAATGCTGGCGAGGATGTGAACAAATGGGAACCCTCTTGCACTGTTGGTGGGAATACAACTGGTGCAACCGCTCTGGAAAACAGTATGGAGATTCCTCAAAAAGTTAAAAATAGAATTACCCCATGACCCAGCAATAGTACTGCTAGGAATTTACCCAAGGGATACAGGAGTGCTGATGCATGGGGGCACATGCACCCCAATGTTTATAGCAGCACTTTCAACAATAACCAAATTATGGAAAGAGCCTAAATGTCCATCAACTGATGAATGGACAAAGAAGATGTGGTTTATATATACAATGGAATACTACTTGGCAATGAGAAAGAATGAAATCCCGCCATTTGCAGCAACATGGATGGAACTGAAAGGTATTACGCTAAATGAAATAAGTCAGTCAGAGAAAGACAGATATCATATGTTTTCACTCATATGTGGATCTTGAGAAACTTAACAGAAGACCATGGGGGAAGGGAAGGGAGAAAAAATAGTTACAGAGAGTGAGGGAGGCAAACCATAAGAGACTCTGAAATACAAAGAACAAACTGAGGGTTGATAGGGGGTGGGGGAGAGGGGAAAGTGGGTGATGGGCATTGAGGAGGGCACTTGTTGGGATGAGCACTGGGTATTGTATGGAAGCCAATTTGACAATAAATTATATTAAAAAAAGTATTTTATATTAAAAGAACAAGGAAGTTCAGCAACTGAGAAACATATAGCTGTCTAGACAGAAGTCATAAAAACAGAAGTATTTTCTCCATAGGGTAGATTTATGGGATATCACTCTCTTGTCATAACATTTTTATATGGATTTAACTGTAAAGGTTAAAGTAAAACCTATAAAACATACATGTTGCAGGAAATGTGTTAGAGTGTGTTAATCTGGTTAAGACTCATGATACAAAATTTCTTACAAACTGAAAATCAAAATGGCCTCTATTGGATCTTCTGGAATATCTACCAATTCAAGAGTAAATGAATGTCCATTTTTTTTTTTTTTTTTTTTTTTTTTTTTAGGCAGGAGTGCTCTGTGTGGTTTGAAAGCATCATGACCATGATCTGCTGAGTGGGAAATTCAGGGCGTTAGACTCAGACATACCAGGCAGTCGCTATGTCTCAGGACAGGAGGGTATGCTCCTGATTCTGAATACCACATGTTTACTGAGAAACATGTGACTACTTACTTGACCAAAACGTCATACATTTATCTCCCAATATTGCTCAAGTAAATGATGAATAGTGGTTCCCTTTATGGGAATACAAAAACAACATTTACCTTAGAAAAATATGGTGACCTCTCATATACTCATAATCCCAGCTTAATTATCAACTCTTGGCCAATCTTGTTTATCTATACCTCTTCCCACTTCCTGTCACTCCCAGTCCTTCCTCCCCCAACTGGATTATTTTAAGGCAAATCCTAGATATTTCATTTCAGAATAATTCTCTAAGGATTTTTTATTTGTTTCCTGCATGTTTCTTTTTGTCTTAATAAATATTTAATTTTGGAAGCATTTTGGTTTACAGAAAATTTGCAAATTTAGTGCAGAGAGTTTCCATATACTCTATACTCAGTTTTTTCTATTAGTAACATTTTATATTCATATGAAATTTGAATTTTAATACTGATATATTTTTATTAATTAGAGTCCATGGTTTATTCAGATTTCCTAGTTTTTGCCTTATGTATATTTTTTGTTCTAGGATCCTATACAGAGCATTAAATTTAGCTACCATGTCTCCTTACTTACCATGTCTCCTTACAGTCTCCTCATGACTGTGACAGTTTCTCAAACACTCTCTGGTTTTTGAAAAGCTTGACAGTTTTGAGAAATATTGGTCAGGTGTTTTGCAGAATATTTCTTTTAAAAAAATGTTTATTTATTTATTTTGAAAAAGAGAGAGGGAGGGGCAGGGACAGAGGGAGAGAGAATATTTCTTTTTCTTAAAAAAAATGTTTACTTATTTATTTTGAAAGAGAAAGAGGGAGGGGAAGAGACAGAGGGAGAGAGAGAATCCCAAGCAGGGTCTGAAAGCCCCACGTGGGGCTCAATCTCAAGACCCTGAGATCATGACCTGAGTCAAAATCAAGAGTTGGATGCTCAACTGAATGAGTGACCCAGGCGCCCCTAGAATATTTCTTAATTTCTTAATTGATTTCTTAATTTCTGGTGTTTTTTCAAAATTAGACTGGGACTATGGGATTTGGAGGGGGAGGCTACAGAGGTAAAGTGCCATTCTTATCATATGAATGGATCAATGGTATGTACTATCAACATATCATTGCTCTTAACCTTCATCACCTGACTGAGGTAGTGTTGTCAGGTTTCTTTGCCGTGAAGTCACTCCTTTCCCCAGTTTTCATACTCTTTGAAAAGAGTATGCAACCCACATTTGCATACAACCCACATTTATGCAACCCAATGTATGCAACCCACATTTAATGAGTGGGGAATTATGCTCCACCTTCCTGAAGTGAAATATCTACATACGTTATTTGAAATTCTCCTCTGAGGAGATTTGTCTATTCTTTCATATTTATTTATTCAATCTTTTATTTATATCAGTATGTAATCATAGATATTTATATCTTGAGTTATAATCCAATACTAACTTTTTTATTTTGTTGGTCAAATTATTCCAGCTTCAGCCATTGAGAGTTCTTTCAGTTGACTTCTGTGTCCCTTTGGCATATTGCCATCATAGTGGGGCTTTTTGTTCATTTGTTTACACACTTCCTTACTATGCTTCAGTCTTCTCTTATATATTTCCTGCCCCAGTCTTAGAATCATCACTTTTGGATTTATTTATTTATTTATTTTTGGAGAATGGTACTAGAAATTTAGATCTAGGCTCTAGATGTGTTTATTACTACTGGAGTATCACTGTTTCACCGTTCTCTCAGCTGACAGAACAACAAAATGTATTATCTGTAAGTATTTCTGTAGTAACTATTTGTATATTAAGCTAAAATGAATTCATACTGATGTCTCAAACTCAAATTCATTACCACATAGATCATTCTTATCTTTTCCCCTTTGTAGCCTCTCCTCCAACAGTGAGAATCCTGTCTCCCACCATCTGCCACCCATTTTACGTTACTGATTTAATTGCAGTATATTCGTATGGTGGTTTCCAAATTGTTAACCCAACTTCCATGGGAAATAACTTCATCAATTAAAACATAGTTCTCATGGGCAATTTCTTTTGTTTTTAGTTTTACATACTCCACTCATTTACAAAGTTATTTAGGTCAGCACCTCATTCTTCCACCCATCTAAAGAATTTCTAAAATCAAAAATAGGACAAAAACTATAATAAAATAAAGCAACCCATAAAACCATTCTCACCCCCTTAAAATTAATAATTCCCAAATACCATCAAATATTTAAGCAGAATTCACATTGTCTTCTATTATCCAATAAATGTTTTATTTTACTGCTGCTTTATTTGAGTCACAATATAAACAGGTCTCACCCATTGGGTCTGACTGATGTACCTCTTAAGATTCTTTTGATCTACAGGTTTTGTGCCCTCATTTTTATGTTGTCATTTATTTTTTGAAAAAAAAAAAATATTTGTTCTATAGAATTTTCCATATTTTGATTTTGCTAATATTTAATATCATCCTTTCTCTGTATTTTCTATAATCCAATATTCCTGTTATTTGTATTTCTTGTAGTCTTTTATTTATATCCAGAAGTCTGAGCAGATTTAATGTAAGAAGGATGCTAATATTTCACACACAGTGTTGAGTATGTAGGCCAGTCCATCAAGAACCACATACTATCTACATATCTCTCTTTATGTGATGCTAAGACTGATCAATGTGTTAAGATATTGTCACCTTAACTATCTATTATAAAGTTCACCATTAGCCTTTTACCTAATCTTTTTAGCAACAGTTGATATTTATTGCTCAGATTCATTTTTCAACAGGGCTCAGAAAATAGTGATATTCTAATTGTGTTATTTTAATGTATTTGGTAGTTGTAAAGAACTTTATTCAACCATTGGTTTCCAGGAAACACAGTTTATACAGGAATGCCTGATTCTTTCTCTTTAATTTTTTAGTTTTCAGCATAATAAATTGACCCTCTAGCAACCCTTCAAGATTCATGATTCATGATTTTTCACAAAATTTTATGTTTCAATCTATTGTTATTAATTATCAAAATTAATTTTGATCCTCAAATTTCCTCTTTATTGACCCATGGAAGACTCTCAAATTGGCTGTGTCCTTTTTACTTGAATCTGATGTTGACAGTTTCTTTGTTTTGATATCAAGCTCATCTTGTACATTTCCTGCCTCAGATCTGGAATAAGTCATTTTTCAATGATCCCTGGTTCCTTTTAATACGAAATAGTACTTAGAGATATGGGTTCAAGGACGATATACTGCTTCTCCGTTGATCATTATTTATAGGCCTTTTTCAATGGGCACAGCTAGGAGATGTATACTCTCCAAAGAAAAAATACATCATGAGTTCATATTGATGTTTCTGATTTGAATTTAGCATCACATGGTTTTTACTCAGCTTCCTTTATTTTATAATTGCATTTATTATGCTAAAGACCTTGATTCCAAGTGAAAATAATGTAATTTATTATTTTAAAGGAGACAGACACAAAAGAAAATATACTTTGGATTTCATTTACACCAACTTCAAAGAACAGGGAACAGTAGTGTATAGTATTCAGAAATTAATGCTTAGGAGGGAAGACTATAGAGAAAAGCAAAGAAGTGATTACCAAAGAGTCAGGATGGTAGCTAATTTTAGAAGAAGAGAGGGAGTTGCTGTTGGGGGAAGCACTTGAGTTTTTGGCTTCAGGCAATGTTTTCTTCTTGACTTGGGTAGTGATTACAGGGGTGTCCATTTTAAAACAGTTCTTAAATTGACCATATGTGCTTTATGATTTTTTTTCTCTGTTATATTTATCTCCCCCCACCTTCTCTGTAAAGTGACAACACAGCAGCACCTGGGTGGCTCCATTAGTTAAGGGTCTGACTCTTGGTTTCAACTTAGGTCATGATCTCAGGGTTGTGGGATTGAGCCCTGCATTGGGCTCCATGCTGACAGCATAAAGCCTGCTTAGGATTCTCTCTCTCCCTCTCTCTCTGCACCTCTCCCCCACATGTGTTCTCTCTTTCTCAAAATAAACAAACAAAAAATAGTGACAGCACAAAACAAAAAATTAAAAATGGACAGATTGACAAAATCATGGTCCTGATTTGTTATGAGAATACACAGTTATATGTAATCTGTGTCTGACTCTGAGAGGGAGAACTGCCATGAGCCCACAGCAGAATTGAATTGAAAGGTGGTAACAGTAATCATTGAAGAGAAAGTACCTACTGAAGCCTAAGAATCATAATCCATTCATTTATTAATTCATCAATAAACTTTCATTGAGTTCTTCCTATGTGGTGGGCACTGGTGTAGGCACAAGGAGTATTTATTTTTTTATTTTTATTTATTTTTTTTATGAAATTTATTGACAAATTGGTTTCCATACAACACCCAGTGCTCATCCCAAAAGGTGCCCTCCTCAATACCCATCACCCACCCTCCCCTCCCTCCCACCCCCCATCAACCCTCAGTTTGTTCTCAGTTTTTAACAGTCTCTTATGCTTTGGCTCTCTCCCATTCTAACCCCCTTTTTTTTTTCCTTCCCCTCCCCCATGGGTTCCTGATAAGTTTCTCAGGATCCACATAAGAGTGAAACCATATGGTATCTGTCTTTCTCTGTATGGCTTATTTCACTTAGCATCACACTCTCCAGTTCCATCCACGTTGCTACAAAAGGCCATATTTCATTTTTTCTCATTGCCACGTAATATTCCATTGTGTATATAAACCACAATTTCTTTATCCATTCATCAGTTGATGGACATTTAGGCTCTTTCCATAATTTGGCTATTGTTGAGAGTGCTGCTATGAACATTGGGGTACAAGTGGCCCTATGCATCAGTGCTCCTGTATCCCTTGGATAAATTCCTAGCAGTGCTATTGCTGGGTCATAGGGTAGGTCTATTTTTAATTTTCTGAGGAACCTCCACACTGCTTTCCAGAGCGACTGCACCAATTTGCATTCCCACCAACAGTGCAAGAGGGTTCCCGTTTCTCCACATCCTCTCCAGCATCTATAGTCTCCTGATTTGTTCATTTTGGCCACTCTGACTGGCGTGAGGTGATACCTGAGTGTGGTTTTGATTTGTATTTCCCTGATAAGGAGCGACGCTGAACATCTTTTCATGTGCCTGTTGGCCATCCGGATGTCTTCTTTAGAGAAGTGTCTATTCATGTTTTCTGCCCATTTCTTCACTGGGTTATTTGTTTTTCGGGTGTGGAGTTTGGTGAGCTCTTTATAGATTTTGGATACTAGCCCTTTGTCCGATATGTCATTTGCGAATATCTTTTCCCATTCCGTTGGTTGTCTTTTAGTTTTGTTGGTTGTTTCCTTTGCTGTGCAGAAGCTTTTTATCTTCATAAGGTCCCAGTAATTCACTTTTGCTTTTAATTCCCTTGCCTTTGGGGATGTGTCGAGTAAGAGATTGCTACGGCTGAGGTCAGAGAGGTCTTTTCCTGCTTTCTCCTCTAAGGTTTTGATGGTTTCCTGTCTCACATTTAGGTCCTTTATCCATTTTGAGTTTATTTTTGTAAATGGTGTGAGAAAGTGGTCTGGTTTCAACCTTCTGCATGTTGCTGTCCAGTTCTCCCAGCACCATTTGTTAAAGAGACTGTCTTTTTTCCATTGGATATTCTTTCCTGCTTTGTCAAAGATGAGTTGGCCATACGTTTGTGGGTCTAGTTCTGGGGTTTCTATTCTATTCCATTGGTCTATGTGTCTGTTTTTGTGCCAACAAGGAGTATTTAGATGAATAAAATAGGGTGTTTGTTCTGAGAAGGGGCTGGGGCTGGTAATACTCATCTAAATAAATCAGTACAATAAAATGTGGATTCTATGACAAATGTCTTTATAGCACAAAGTCAGGGAAATGGGTAATGATTCAGGTAAAGATAACAATCACTCTATCTTTTTTTTAATGTTTACTTATTTTGAGACAGGGAGGAGTGGGTGTGTACATGGTGGGGAGGGGCAAAGAGAGGGAGAGAGAATCCCAAGCATGCTCCTCACATTCAGCATAGAGCCCAGTGCGGGGCTCAATCTTGCCTTTTTTTTTTTTTTAACCAGAAGGAAATATTATACAGGAAATTAAGAATCCATAAAAACCTTTGTAATTTAAAGGACTCAAGATGTTTTCATAGAAGGACTATTGATATTCAAAATCTGTTTCCCACTAATCCTTGAACCTTAAAAGAAAGCGTTAGAGAGGGAGGAGCCAAGATGGTGAAAGAGCATGGAAGTTTTTTTGTGTCTTGCATCCATGAAATACAGCCAGATCAACACTAATCATCCTGAACACCTAGAAAACTGACTTGAGGATGAACACAACAATCTGCACAACCTGAACCACAGAACTCACAGAACTCCTCACGTGGAGAGGTGAACTGGGGGAGAGAGAAGACGCAAAGGGCAAGGAGATGTTTTTGCTTGCAGAGAGAGGACAGAGACAGGGGGAGAGTATGGGAAAAGCACCCTTCCACCCCCGCAAAGCAGCTGGAGAGAAAGTGGAAGAGTGGAAATAGCTTCAGGGACTGAACTAAAAACGGAGAAAGGAGAAAGGAGAGGGTTTAAGCTCCACAAGACTCTATAAACAGGGGGAGTGTAGAGCCTGAAACTGCACAGCTCAATACCTGGTGGTGCTCTGGTGGGAAGGGAAAATCCTCAGAAGCAGAGTGAGGTCCAGAGGGTCCTTGGGCCACATGGGGAGAGGTGGTTCCCCTGCTGGGAAGACACTTGGTAGAGGCTGTGCGGCCACCCCATAGGCAAAGGTCCCAGCAAACTCCGGAGAATGGCCACATTCGCTGGTGCTGGAACAACATCATTAAGGGTGAAGCCTGGTGCCAGATGTATGTTGTAATTTTCCATAATCCCTGAAACGCTACTGCTACACGATCGAATGAACTTTTTCTGGGGTGGGCTGGCACCAAGCCACAGTCTCTGGCATTGGCAGCAGCACAGTCCTGCGAATGTTCCTGGGTGCAGCTGGCACCCAGCCTATTACTTGGGCCGCAGAAGATCTGAGTAGGTAAAAGCCACAGTCCCTCAGAAGTGAGGGGTTGGGAAACATAGCCACATCTGAGATAAAACTCAGGAGGGAGGTGCCATCTGGCAACCTGATGGCTTGGTCACGGCCAGTGTAAAAGCAGGGAATGGATGGAAGCCAGAAACAAAGGATGGGTGTGCCATTGCTGGTTGGGGAGGACAGAGTTCCAATACTAGAGACTGGGTAGCTGGGTGATGCCATTTTTACCCCTCCCGCACATGTGTATACACACCTATAAGCGCCACAACAATCCACCCCAGTAAGCTAGGCAACGCCATCTTGGGGAGAACAGAGTCATTGCACTAAACCTCTCCCAACTGGGCCAACCTCACTCTTCAGGAACACCACAAGTCTCTCTGCCTGCTTTGTTAATGGACTATAAAGTGCTTCATAGTTTGATTTTTGGGGAAAATGGTGTAATTTCAATCATATTTTAGTCTGTTTGCTGGTCCATCGATTCAATTTTCTTTTTTTTTCTTTTTCTTGAATACAGAAAGAGAAAAAATTTATTTTTATTTTTACTTTTTACTAAAAATATTTTCTTTAATTTTTTCTATTATATTTTTTTACCTTTTTGTAAATTTTTAAAATTCTATTTTACTTCTATAATTTCATTTTATTGTAGTTCAGTGTATTCATTTCAAATTTTCAAACATTTTCCTTTTTTTTCTCTTTCCCCTCCCTTTTTTCTCTAATCTCTCAAGCTCCTTTCAACAACCAGACCAAAACACACCTAGGATCTAGCATCATTTATTCGATTTGTGTGTGTGTGTGTGTGTGTGTGTGTGTGTGTGTGTGTGTATTGTTGTTTTTAATTTTTTAATTTTAATTTTTTTAACCCTATTAATTCCTTTTCTTCCTTCAAGATGACAAAATGAAGGAATTCACCCCAAAAGAAAGAGCAGGAATAAACAATGGCCAGGAACTTAATTAACACAGATACAAGAAAGATGGCTGAACCAGAATTTAGAATCATGATGATAAGAATACTAGCTGGGGTTAAAAATAGATTAGAAGCCCTTTCTGCTGAGATAAAAGAAGTAAAATCTAGTCAGGATGAAATAAAAAAAATGTTATAATTGAGCTGCAATCTCGGATGGCTGCCACGGTGGCAAGGATGGATGAGGCAGAACAGAGCATCAGCTATATAGAGGACAAACTTATGGAGAAAAATGAAGCTGAAAAAAAGAGGGAGACTAAGGTGAAAGAGCACAATTCAAGAATTAGAGAATTCAGTGACTCATTAAAAAAGAACAACATCAGAATCATAAGGGTCCCAGAAGAGGAAGAGATAGAAAAAGGGGTAGAAGAGTTATATGAGCAAATTGTAGAGGAAAACTTTCCTAACCTGGGGAAAGACACAGACATGAAAATCCAGGAAGCACAGAGGACTCCCATTAGATTCAACAAAAACTGACCATCAACAAGATATTTCATAGTCAAATTCCTAAAATACTCAGGCAAGGAAAGAATCACGAAAGCAGAAAGGGAAAAAAAGTCCTTAACCTACAAGGGAAGACAGATCAGGTTCACAGCAGACTTATTCACAGAAACTTAGCAGGCCAGGAAGGAGTGGCAGGGTATATTCAATGTGCTGAATTGGAAAAATATGCAGCCAAGAATTCTTTATCCAGCAAACCTGTCATTGAAAATAGAAGGAGAGATTAAAAGTTTCCGAGACAAACAGAAATTAAACAAGTTCATGACTACCGAACCAGACCTGCAAGAAATTTTAAGGGAGACTCTCTGAGGGTAGAAGAGACCAAAAAAAAAAAAAAAAGAGCAAAAGCAACAAAGACTTGAAAGGACCAGAGACTTCAAGTATACAAGAAACATAATGGCAATAAATTCCTATCTTTCAGTACTCACTCTAAATGTCAATGGATTCAATGCTCCAATCAAAAGACATAGGGTAACAGAATGGATACGAAAACAAGATCCATCTATATGCTGTTTACACGAGACCCACTTTAGACCTAAAGGCACCTTCAGATTGAAAGTAAGGGGGTGGAGAACCATCTGCCATGCTAATGGTCAACAAAAGGAAGCTGGAGTAACCATACTTATATCAGACAATCTAGATTTTGAAATAAAGACTGTAATAAGATTACAGGGGTGTATCCACCAAGAAGACCTAACAATTGTAAGCATTTATGCTCCAAATGTGAGAGAACACAAATATATAAATAAATTAATCACAAACATAAAGAAACTCATTGATAATAATACCATAATAGTAGGGGAATTCAAAACCCCACTTACAGCAATGGCCAGATCATCTAAACAGAACATCAACAAGGAAACAATGGCTTTGAATGATACACTGGACCAGATGGACTTAACAGATATATTCAGAACATTTCATCCTAAAGCAGCAGAATATATACTCTTCTCCAGTGCACATGGAACATTGTCCAGAATAGATCACATACTGGGACACAAATCAGCCCTCAACAAGTACAAAAAGATCGAGATCATACTGTGCATATCTTCAGACCACAATGCTAGGAAATTTGAAATCAACCACAAGAAAAAATTTGGAAAGATAACAAATACTTGGAGACTAAAGAACATCCTATTAAAGAATGAATGGGCTAACCAAGAAGTCAAAGAGGAGATTAAAAAGTAGATGGGAGCCAATGAAATGGTAACACCACAGCCCAAAACCTCTGGGATGCAGCGAAAGCAGTCATAAGAGGAAAATATATAGCAATCTAGGCCTTCCTAAAGAAGGAAGAAAGATCTCAGATACACAACCTAACCTTACACCTTAAAGAACTGGAAAAAGAACAGCAAATAAAACCCAAAGCCAGCATAATACAGGAAATAATTAAAATTAGAGCAGAAATCAATGCTATTGGAACAAACAAACAAACCAAAAACCAAAAAACAACAAAAAAAACCAGTAGAATAGATAAATGAAACCAAAAGCTGGTTCTTTGAAAGAATTAACAAAATTGATAAACCACTAGCCAGTTTGATCAAAAAAAAAAAAAAAAAAAAGGAAAGGACCCAAATAAATAAAATCAAGAATGAAAGACTAGAGATCACAACCCACACAGCAGAAATAAAAAAAATAATAACAGAATATTATGAGCAATTATATGCCAATAAAATGGGCAATCTGGAAGAAATGGACAAATTCCTAGAAAGATATAAACTACCAAAACTGAAACAGGACTAAATAGAAAATTTGAAGAGACCCATAACCAGTAAAGAAATTGAATTAGTAATCAAAAATCTCCCAAAAAACTAGAGTCCAGGGCCAGATGGCTTTTCAGGGGAATTCTACCAAACATTTAAGGAAGAGGTAACACCTATTCTCTTGAAGCTGTTCTAAAAAATAGAAATGGAAGGAAAACTTTTAAGCTCATTCTATGAACCCAGCATTACCTTGATTCCAAAACCAAAGACCCCACTAAAAAGGAGAACTATAGACCAATTTCCCTGATGAACATGGATGCAAAAATCCTCAATGAGATATTAGTCAACTGGATCCAACAATACATTAAAAAATTATTCACCACGACCAAGTGGGATTTATACCTAGGATGCAGGGCTGGTTCAATATCCTCAAAACAATCAATTATGATTTATCACATCAATAAAAGAAAGGCCACAACCACATGATACTCTCAATAGATTCAGAGAAAGCATTTGACAAAATATAGCATCCTTTATTGATAAAAACCCTTAAGAAAGTAGGGATAGGAGCATACCTCGAGATCATAAAAGCCACTTATAAAAGACCCAACGCTAATATTATTCTCAATGGGGAAAAACTGAGAGCTTTCTCCCTAAGTTCAGGAACAAGACAGGGATGTCCACTCTCACCAGTGTTATTCAACATAGTATTGGAAGTCTTAGCCTCAGCAATCAGACAACACAAAGAAATAAAAGGCTTCCGAATCAGCCAGGAGGAGGTCAAACTTTCACTGTTTGCAAATAACATGATACTCTATATGGAAAACCCAAAAGATTCCACTAAAAAACTGCTAGAACTGATCCATGAATTCAGCAAAGTTGTAGGGTACAAAATCAATGCACAGAAATTGGTTACATTCGTATACATCAACAATGAAGCAACAGAAACAGAAATCAAGGAATCGATCCCATTTACACTTGCACTAAAAACCATAAAATACCTAGGAATAAATCTAACCAAAGAGGTGAAAAATCTATACACTGAAAACTATAGAAAGCTTCTGAAAGAAATTGAAGAAGACACACACAAAAATGGAGAAAGATTCCATGCTCCTGGATAGGAAGAGAAAATATTGTTAAAATGTCAATACTACCCAAAGCAATCTACATATCCAAAGCAATCCCTATCAAAATAACACGAGAATTCTGCACAGAGCTAGAACAAACAATCCTAAAATTTTTATGGAACCAGAAAATACCCCAAATAGCCAAAGCAATCTTGAAAAAGAAAACGAAAGCAGGCAACATCACAATCCCGGACTCCAAGCTGTATTACAAAGCTGTAGTCATCAAGAGAGTATGGTACTGGCACAAAAACAGACACTCAGATCAATGGAACAGAATAGAGAACCCAGAAACAGACCCACAAACATACGGCCAACTAATCTTTGACAAAGCAGGGAAGAATATCCAATGGAATAAAGACAGTCTCTTCAGCAAGTGGTGCTAGGAAAACTGGACAGCGACATGCAGAAGAATGAACCTGGACCACTTTCTTACACCACCTGGACCACTTTCTTACACCATTCACAAAAATAAACTCAAAATGGATGAAAGACCTCAATGTAAGACAGGAAGCCATCAAAATCCTCAAGGAGAAAGCTGGCAAAAACCTCTTTGACCTTGGCTGCAGCAACTCCTTACTCAAGGTGTCTCCAGAGGCAAGGGAAACAAAAGCAAAAATGAACTACTGGGACCGCATCAGAATAAAAACTTCTGCAGAGCAAAGGAAACAATCATCAAAACTAAAAGGCAACCAATGGAATGGGTGAAGACATTTGCAAATTACATATCAGATAAAGAGTTAGCATCCAAAATCTATAAAGAACTTATCAAACTCAACACCCAACAACAAATAATCCAGTGAAGAAATGGGCAAAATACATGAATAGACACTTCCCCAAAGAAGACATCCAGGTGGCCAACCAACACATGAAAAAATGCTCCACATCACTCATCATCTGGGAAATACAAATCAAAACCACAATGAGATGCCACCTCACACCTGTTAGAATGGCTAACATTAACAAGTCAGTCAACAACAGATGTTGGTGAGGATGCAGAGAAAGAATTTCTTTTTGTACTGCTGGTGGGAATGAAAACTGGTACAGCCACTCTGGAAAACAGTATGGAGTTTCCTCAAAAAATTAAGAATAAAACTACCCTATGACCATGTAATTATACTACTAGGTATTTATCCAAGGGATACAGGTATGCTGTTTTGAAGGGGCACATGCACCCCCATGTTTATAGCAGCACTATCAACAATAGCCAAAGTATGGAAAGAGCCCAAATGTCCATCGATGGATGAATGGATAAAGAAGATGTGGTATATATACATATATACATATATACATATATATACATATATATATATATATATATATATATATATATATACCACATATATATATATATACACATACACACAATGGAGTATTACTTGGAAATCAAAAAGAATGAAATCTTGGCATTTGCAACTACATGGATGGAACTAGAGGGTATTAGGCTGAGAGAAAGAAGTCAATCAGAGAAAGACAAATATCATTTGACTTCACTCATATGAGGCCTTTAAGACACAGAACAGATGAACAGAAGGGAAGAGAAGCAAAAAATAATATAAAAACGGGGGGGGAACAAAACATAGGAGACTCTTAAATATGGAGAACAAACAGAGGGTTACTGGAGGGGTTGTGGAGGGGCGTGCGCTAAATGGGTAAGGGGCATTAAGGAATCTACTCCTGAAACCATTGTTTCACTATATGCTAATTTGGGTGTAAATTTTAAAAAATAAATTAAATAAATAAATAAGTAAAATTAGAGCCTCCCCTCCCCCACCAAAAAAAAAGAAAGCAGTTAGGATCTGAAGTTTAGGAACATGGGAAACTTTGTTTATACGTCCATCTCAGTATGTGTAGAAGGCTCTGAGTGGAGGAAGGCACATTTGACATACCCAGTTTATAAGTGCCAAAGGGAATTAATATTTGCTCTTACTCCACAAGAAAAATCTGACACTAGAATCTTGCATTAGTTATCAGATGAGAATGATGGCTCTTAAGCATGACATTTAGTCTTACTGCATTGCTATAACTTGGGAGCTGGATTTGAATGCTGGGACACACTGATTAATGATACACTTCCTCTTTCTAAGAAGACTAAGTTGTTTTTCTGATGTCACTTAGGTAGTAAGTGGTAAGGCTGGAGACTGAAAATAGGTTTGTGGACTGTGGATTTAGTCTTTTCCACCAAACCCTGATGTCACCCTGCTCTTTGTGCCCTTCAGCATTAGGTCAGCAGAAACCATAACATTTATTTGGCAATTTAGAAAGATGTGGGATATGCTTACTTAAGAGAGAGGTAAGTTTACTTTGTTAACAACCAGTTTTGTTTCATAGAGAGAAGAGGTGGCCCATGCCCCTTGCTAAGAAAGTTTCTATCCCTGGGGGTCCCTGGGCTGATTCAGTCCTATGTGATGAATGGGCCAGTAAAGGACTTATTTTTTTAATTTTTTAAATGTTTATTTTTGAGAGAGAGAGAGAGAGAGAGAGAGAGAGAGAGAGCGAGAATCTGAAGCAGGCTCCAGGCTGAGGCTCCGAGCTGTCAGCATAGCCTCACGGGGGGCTCAAACCCACAAACTGTGAGATCATGACCCGAGCCGAAGTTGGACACTTAATCGACTGAGCCACCCATGTGCACCAGTAAAGGACTTATTTAGTATCTGAATTGGCTTGAAGAGTCATCTGGCTTTTGAATCTGGCTAAGAAAAAAATGGTGACTGAAGTAAAAGAACTGCATGTCTGGCCTTTATAAAATACAAGTGTTCCAGATGTTGTCTCAGCACTCCATATTATTCTCATCCCTTTCTATGCCAGGCCTGGTACCTGGAGTTGAAAAACTGATTTTTCCAGCACAGTCTGGGACTCAACTTAAGTAATGAGAGCCAGATGCATTCATGTGAGATTTAGGATGTAAAGGAAAGTTCTTCAGGCATCAGTGGGTTCTTCAGTAGACGTGGGTTTTTGCAGTTATTGCACATCCCTGCCAATTACCCTCCTCAGGGTTGCAGGGAAGCTCTGACTTTAGCAGTGGTTTCCTTTAGTCTCTGGACCATGGGGCAGCAGCACAAGCTTCCTGATTCTCTGGACTGAAACTACAGCTAAATACTAAAGGCCCTCACTCCCTATAATTTTTTACCTTAGATCCTTCAGTGGCTTTGGAAACATCTAATTCTATGTACTAATCCTTTTTGCTTCAAAAACATTGAATAGATTCTGTTTTACTGATTGACCTCTGATTTATAAAGTTGTAACCCTATGATCCAGCAATTGCACTAGTAGGTATTTACTCAAAGGATACAAAAATACAAATTCAAAGAGATACTTATATCCCGATGTTTATAGCAGCATTATCTACAACAGCCAAACTACAGAAATAGCTTGTGTCCACTGATAGATGAATGGATAAAGAAGGTGTGGTATATATACACAATGGAATATTACTCAGTCATCAAAAGGAATGAAATCTTGCCATTTGCAACAACATGGATGGAGCTACAGAGTATACTGCTAAGTGAAATATATCAGTCAGAGAAAGACTAATACCATATGATTTCACTCATATGTGGAATTTAAGAAACAAAAGATCAAAGGGCAAAAGAGAGAGAGAGGGAGGCAAACCAAAAAACAGACTCTTAACTATAGAGAACAATCTGATGGTTACCAGAGAGGAGTTAAGCGGGGAGATGGGTGAAATAGATGATGGGGATGAAGGAGTGCACTTGTGATGAACACAGGGTGATGTATGGAACTACATCATATATATAATGATATATATAACATATATATAACATAACACCATATGTTAACTAACTAGAATTAAAATAAAAACTTAAAAAATAGTTGCAATCAGAGTGTCTATGTCTGAAGTACAAATGGTAGGACCAATTTCTGTCTCTGATAGCAAAGACAATGGGAAGATCCAGACTAAGTTATATAACAGGAAAAAAAATTACATGTTTTTATTTAAAAATGAAAAACGAACAGAAAAGTCATAACTATCAACATTTTGCTTTGTCTTTTTTTAACCTTGAAGATAAAGCTAAGTGTGCTTTAATCTTCATCACCTCTCCCACTGACATCATTTCCCCTTCCTTTCTCCCTTTGTCAGAGCAACCACTATATTGGGCCTCTTTATATACTTCCAATTGATATTTTAAATGTAAATATGTAGAAATATTTTATGCATTTAAAGAATAGCATCATATGTACATATTCTCCATCTTGCATATTTGCCTCAAATCACACTGCTAAGGTTGATCCATGTAAGCATATGTAGGTCTAGTTCAATTGCTTCAACTGCTTCATAGTATTTCCTGATAATTGATGATTCCACATTGTATTACTATGTGCCCTTTTTAGATTGTTCCCAGTTATTATGCTATTATTAAAACAAAGATATAAGAAGCTCTTCTTATTTTGAATGCTTTCTGAGTCTTAGATTTTAGGGAAGCTAAGACAACATATATGTTTAAAAAAATATTTTCTTACTCCTTGGTATTCTAAGATACCTACTTAATAGTGATATGGTCCATACATTCTAAAAACTGAGTGAAGTCTGGTTTTATTTTATTTATTTTTTTAAAGTTTATTTTTATTTTGAGAGGGGGGGCGGAGAGAGAGACCAAGCAGGGGAGGGACAGAGAGAAAGGGAAAGAGAGAATTCCAAGCAGGCCTTGCTCTGTCAGCAGAGAGTCTGATGCAGGGATCGAACTCAAGAACCATGAGATCATGACCTGAACCAAAACCAAGAGTCGGATGCTTAACTGACTGAGCCACCCAAGTGCCCCAAGTCTGATTTTAAACGATCAAACAAAAGAGATAGTTTAGAGGAACAGGCTTTCCTCAAATTCTCTATCCCTTCTGACTCTATGAAATCATAGAGACAGAACTGTGTTAATTATTTGTGAGTCTTTTGACTTTTAAACTGTGCCATCGCAGTATTTGCTTTAAAGTACCATGTTGGGTCCCCATCAAAGGGTAGCAATATGAAACTCCTTGCCTCATTTGGACTTTTTTCATCCTTAACTTTTGTTTAGGCTCAATGTCAATTTCTTGCTCCTTGACAAATCCCCTGGCAGTACAGAAATCAATGTCAGAGCGCAAAGTGTAGTGTGACAGTTATCCTTAGTGACTGTCCAGTGTAGTCCTTAACAAGAGTATTTAGTCTCTCACTTGAAAGCTGTGTTTCATGCAGAGAGATACGCTTTTAAGAGATAAAGTTCCAAGAGGGTTGAAATGAGTCATAGTAGTTGATTAGTCTATGATGGTGATGAGTCACTAGAACCAAAACAGTTTGCAAAGTGCTTGGCTGATGACCAAACGCTCTGGCTTGAACTACTCAGATATGACATTTTGGAAAATGGGAAGAAAATTGTGATATCCTACTATCTCCCCATGGAACATGTTTGTCATCTGGGTGGAGTATTATTTTCATTTTTGCACATACTGCTCCCTTGACTTGGGACACCCACTCTAACGCTACCACTCTGACTCACAAATGCTTATTACTCATTTTTAAAGATCCGTTTCAGACCTGACGTTTTCCTGAGGCACCGTTACTCACTGTCATCACTAAGCCCCACAGCTGTTGGTTTCTACTGTTATTAGACAATCTGTCATGTCATATTGTAATTTACCTTTCCTAAATTTATCTTCTTCACCATTCTTCTGGAGCAGAGACCCTGTCTTGGTTGCTCTTTTGTATTTAGCACTTGTGACACAGGCAGAGTTCAACTCACTTTTGTTTCTTTGTTAAATGGGCATGTTTCTGTTCATATAGACACTATGAGATGCTAACAATGATAACAACAGTAATAGTTAACACTGTTTCTAACTTGTTGGGCACTGTATTGAGTATTTTTGTTGTATTATTTCATTTAATCTCCTAACACCATCCGGAAAGTAAGTACTGTAATCCCTTTTATAGATAAAGATGCCCAAAGCACAGAGAGGTTATGTAACTTGTCCTAAGTCACACAGCTACTAAAGGTGGTGTAAGGAATTACACTTAAGCATTCTGACATCACAGACCACATGTGTAAGTACTATGCTATATTGCCCATGTTTTACCCTAGGAAGAGAATCTAAAGATAATTTTAAAGGGACAGAATACAATTTAATGTAAAAAAAAAAATAGAAGTCACCAAGAGAATATCTCGGAATTAAGTTGAAGGCTGTATTTATTTGAGTTAGAGCTATTCCTATTGTCCCTGAGGGAGTCTGATTTACTGTGTAGGTAAGTAGGAAACCAAACTGTAGAGAAACTATGTACTGTGATTCCTTGTAAATAAGGAGAAAATAATAGAAGGCTCACGCAGCCTGAAACTCTTCCTTTCACAAAACATACATGCAGGCCAGGCTGAAAATGTTATGATACAGAAGGAGACTAAAGCAGGGAGGTGAGCTTATTAATTTCCCCCCTTTTTTTGAATTATTTCACTGCGTTATTTCAGTGGAAACATGTCACTGTTTAATATTTTAAGAGGAATTTAAAGAAAAAATTATTGAAGATCAATAAAGATTCTAGTAAGAAATTTCGAGGAGGTGACTTGCCAAGTCACACCTGGTAGGCAAAGTTGAGTTAATTCAAAGCAGTCCTCGTGAAGCCCTCATATTAGACATGGCAGTTCAATTCTTAAGACTGTAAGAAATGAGGAAATTGCGACCTGAGGCTGATGGACCAGGCCTAGTGGCTGCACCATACTCATTCATGCATCTCCCAACTCACTCCATGCATTGCCCCTCAGGCCTTGGCAACTTTGCTCAGTGAGGGTCCTTGGCCACATGTCACTACCTGCTATCTCAGCCTTTCCTAGGAGGGCTCCTCATGCATCCCTGTCTGACCAAGTCTCTCACAAAGGTGCTGGCTCCTGCTGCCACTTCTGGGTTCAGAGGAAGGTACATGTTATGGGACAGGAGATTTGGCTTCCCCAGCAGCTGCCCCAAGGGGCTGGAAAAATGCAGCCTGGGAGAATGGGGGAGGAGCTGCTCTGTGCAGTACATTTGAACATAAAACTGAAGACAGCCAGAACATAAATCCCTCTCTCATCCTCCCACGGATCAACTCTTCTGAGGCTCAGTGGTTCCAGATGGCCTTTCCAGAGACATCTGTATGGTCAAGCAATGGATTAGGTCTTCTTGTGGAGCCATGACCACTGCCTTGTGCTCAATTTCTCTCCTTCCCTGTCTCCCTCCCCCTTTGCCCTCATTCCTGCTGCCCTGGGAGCAAGAGTGGTAGCATCTAAACTTTACATCATACTGTTTTCCAGGGGACTGGGGCCAAGTTGTGGTGGGATATTCAGGTTTAGAAATGCTGGCAACTGATGTTATAAATAGTCATTTAGACCAAAAGTTGGGAAACGCTGTTTCAAGTTTGAGCATGGGACCTGTGGGCTTTGGGGAAAAAATGTCTTTGGTCTGATACAAGAAAATGTAGGCTAGACATAATTATTCAGAAAAAATAAATTTTCTCTAGATTATATAGGAAAGAATTAACTTGGGATTTTTGTGGAGCAGAATTATGTGAATGACATTATTTTCTTGTCTGTCTTCACTAATAGGATATATCTTTTGAATTAGCAACTTGTTAAGGCCAAGTAAAAAATACCAGCTTTATCTAACAAACGTTTGGCATTTTGACCAACTGTAAATATATAGTTAAAGCAAAAAAAAAAAAATCTAAGGATCCCTGGGAGACTCAGTTGGTTAAGCATCCAGCTCTTGATTTCTGCTCAGGTCATGGTCTCATGATTTGTGGGATCGAGCCCTATGCTGGGCTCTGCGCTGACAGTACGAAGCCTGCTTGGGATTCTGTGTGTGTGTGTGTGTGTGTGTGTGTGTGTGTGTGTGTGTGTCTCAAAATAAATAAACATTTTAAAAATCTAAATAAAAGTAATATATGCTTATCTGGTAATGTGATGAATATAGTCATGAATGAAAATTAAGACTTGGCAATAATCCTACCATACAAATAACATTTTGTTGTATGTCTGCTCATGTTTTCTATGGATAGGATATGTACATATTTCACACATATATAGTTTTATTTATATATTATACATTTGTGTGCATAATATAGTTTTATATATATATATATATACTATGTATACATGTAGAATGTTTTTCAAATATACTGTATTAATACTTGTATACACTTTATAAAACTCAAACATATATATGATTTGGAGTGTTACTGTTTAACTTAATATATTATGAGATATTTCCTAAGTTATCAAGTATTCTGAAACATGCTTTTTTATGGAGACATTCAGTCTTTCATTGCCTGGATAGGTCAGAGTTTTTACCGAACCTAATACTTTGTTGTTGGACATCTAGGATGTTTTAGATAAGAATTTTTGTGTAAGTTTCCCTTTCCCATTTCAAAAATGTTATAGAATTTAGAGGGATAGGAAAGTCTTTGAGGGATGGTCTAGTTCACACCTCCTTAATCCTTTAATTATCCTTATAAGCGGGACTGAGAATAAGTAAAACTGTACAAGGGATTTATTCCATTTGCTTTTCTTTTATTCCTCTTCTTGCTTAGGTGTCCAATGCCTTCAGCCCCCTTCTCTCTCTGCATGTTGCCCAAATTATCAAAGCCTCATCTCTCTGGTTTTAATAATGATAGCAGTAACAACAACAACAACAACAACAACAACAAAACAACAACAACAACAAGTAAGGCACACAGGGCTTACCCTGTACCAGGTTCTAGTCTAAATATTACATTTGCTTCAACTTATTTAATTCTTACAGAACCTTCTGAGGTAGGTGGATACCCTTACTCTCCCCCAGTTACAGAGATGGAATCAGAGAGTGGTTAAGTTCATTATTCACATTCACACAGACTTAGTAAGTGGTGGACCCAGCATCTGAGCCTGGGCTGCCAAGTTCTAGAGACTGAGCTCTAACCACTATGTTGTAAGAGAGGATCACCAGGGTAAAGATGGCAAGGAAGTTTTATTCTGAGCTCTACTTGCAATTGCTGGGAATGACTGCCTGGAATGGTGTATTGAGGATTTGGAGGCCGCATCTGGGTTTAGAGGAGAAAAGAACCGTGATGTACAAACAATGTCTCCCTTATGTGAAAGGGTGGAGCTGTTGCATATTTCCCATCTTTGCCTTATGGTTTTCGTTATGCTAGAATTAGGGATACAGGGATAAAGCTCTAGAGATAAAAAAAATTCTGTAGGAGGAATAGAGTTAACTAATTTACTGTTTCTGCAGGAGGGACATGACAGGGCAGAGGTTAGGGCTATTACAGGCCTTGGAAATCACTTTTGTTCTACTCCCTTCCTGTCAACTGGCATGCTACCTCCTTCAGTGCCGATGACTCCATATGCATTTCAAGACTTCTATTTTCCTATTTGTTAGAAAACTCTGCCTCTTTCATTCTGTTCATCCTCAGTTGAAATAAAAACAGAGGGCAACGGAAGGAACAAAGGCTTGGAGACAGGGATATGGCCTTGTATTTTTGGCTCCATTGAATCCATTCTTTTCTTGTGTAGCACTTACTAAGCCTCCCCTAACCCCAATTCTCTCATCTGGAAAATAATTCTTATGTTTTAAATTGTCATGGAGATTAAATCAGATAATTGTATTGGAAATGCCTTATATGCTGAAGATGAATGTTTCTTCCCTCATTCTTATTAACTCATACATTGTATCCTTTCATATTCTTTTTTTCCTTTGATTACTTCTGATGGAGGCCATTTACTCTAATATTTAATAGCTTGGTTTTTGGTTATATGGAAATATCCTTACCACGCTTTTAATTATGGCTAGTTCAGAAATCAACACTCAAATAAAGATCTGGCTAGTGCTTGGTGACTACACAAAACTGTGCAGAGGGTTAATTTAGTGCTTGCTTGTTCATAAATTATATTTTAAGAAGTATTATAGAGGGGCGCCTGGGTGGCTCAGTCAGTTGAGCGTCTGACTTCGGCTCAGGTCATGATCTCACGATCCGTGAGTTCGAGCCCCACGTCGGGCACTGTGCTGACCGCTCAGAGCCTAGAGCCTGTTTCAGATTCTGTGTCTCCCTCTCTCTCTGACCCTCCCCTGTTCATGCTCTGTCTCTCTCTGTCTCAAACATAAATAAATGTTAAAAAAATTAAAAAAAGTATTATAAATTAAAAAAAAAAGCCAGTAACTCTCTCCTATGTTCATAGTGCAACCATTTCTTTTTTTTTTTTTTTTTTGTAAGTTTATTTATTTTGAGAGGGGGTGGGAGAAGCAGAGAGAGGGAAACAGGGAGAATCCCAAGCAGGCCCCATGCTGTCAGGGCAGAGCCCAAGGTGGGGCTTGAACTCACGAACCACAGGATCATGACCTGAATCAAAATGAAGAGTCGGACGCTTAACAGCCTAAGCCACCCTGGTGCCTCTGTGCCACCATTTTCTAAATGGTCCAAGGCGGAAACTCAGGGGTCATCATATTCACTCACTTTAGTTTTGCATAACTTCTATTGTACACTAATCTTTTCTTCAGCAGTGTCCACTCTGACGTCAATCTCATCTGTGTAGGAAACTTTGCATACCTTTTAGAAGGACCTACTTAGGAGGGCTGGCCCTTGGGTGCCACCTTGGAACTTGGCTTTGGAATATTCCCTACATTGATAAGGCTCTTTTGCCCACTGGCGAACTCCCTGCTGTACCAGCTTGCCTAGACATAGATTAATTGTACAGATGACATATTTATAGTGAACACCAGCTTTCCTACTGGGAGTCTGGAGTTTTGGTAGTTGTAGAGGGTGCCAACATGACCATCCCCCAGTGAAAACCTTGGACTTTGAATCTTAAGCAGGCTTCCCTGGGAAGAAATACTGAATTTTGTTGGGAGGAAGGAGCATGTTCTGTGTGGCTATTCCTCCATTCTTTACCCCCTCCGGCCCCAGAGGGAGAGCTTTGGAAGCCTGTGCCTGAATTCCTGCAGACTCCACCTATATGTCTTCTTCCTTTGTGGGGCCTGCTGAGTATGGCTGTGCTGTAACAAAGCATAGGTCTGATTACACTCCCACTGTGGTAATGAGCCTTCTGAGCCATTCTAGTGAGTGATCCGATATGTGGGTGGGCCCGGGACACCCAAAAAACAATCCTCTGTATTTTTCATGCCTTAAAAGTTTAATTTGAATCTTTTTCATATCATCCATGTCTCCTCTTAACAAGCTCAATCTTTTCTCTACCTTCTTGAACATATGGAATATATTTCTTATAATTGTTTTAATGTCTGTGTCTATTAATTCTATCATCTGTGCCATTTCTGGGACTGTTGCACTTGGATAATTATTTTGTTCTTCTCATAAGGGGTTGTTTTACCCCCCTTTTGGCATACTTAGTAATTTTTTTTATTGGATGCCTGATATGAATTCTGCCTTTTTGCTTATTGGATATTGTAATATTCCTTTAAATGTTCTTGTGCTTTTTTCTGCAGTTAACTTACTGGAACATAGTTTGATCCTTGGAGGCTTTCTTTTGAGCCTTGCTAGGTGGGACCAGAGCAGCCTGTAGGCTCACAGCCAAGACAGTGCTCTTCTGTGTTCCCTATCTGATGCTCTGCATATTACAGGGTTTTTCCACTCTGCCTGGTGGGAACCCAAATTCCTCCCAGTCATTTGTGAGCCCCACGAATCACCCCGTCTGTTCCTTGAGGTGGTCCTTTTCTGGCCTTAGTAGTTTCTCCACAGCACACACTGATCAGCGTTTAATTTAAGATGCAAGAGGAACCCTCAAGAAATCTCTAGAAATTTCTCTTTTTGTGGCTCCCTCCTCTCCACTCGGCTCTCTCCTCTCTAGTGCTCTAGTGCCCTGTGACTTGTAGCTGCCATGGCCTCTCCAAATTCTCAACTCTCTCTCCTCAACTCAGGGAGACTTCTGAGCTTTGTTTGGGTTCTCTCTTTGGGTGCTGAGGCCTGGAAACCAGGCAGTGAGTTAGGGCTATCATGGGGCTCCCTTGTTTATTTTCCTTTTCTACAGGATCGCTGCTCTCCACCACTTGTTGTCTAGTGTCTAAAGACCATTGTTTTGCATATTTTGTTCATCCCTTTTTAGTTAAAAATTTTTTTAATGTTTATTTATTTTTGAGACAGAGAGATAGAGCATGAACGGGGGAGGGTCAATGAGAGAGGGAGACACAGAATCTGAAGCAGGCTCCAGACTCTGAGTTGTCAGCACAGAGCCCGATGCGGGGCTCAAACTCACAGACCAATATCATGACCCGAGCCAAAGTCAGACGCTTAACCGACTGAGCCACCCAGGTACCCCTTCACTTTTTAGTTTTTAAGGTGTGTGTGTGTGTGTGATGGTAGATCTAGCCTGTTACTTCTTCAGGGTCAGAAATGGACATCCATATTTCCACACTATCTTTGAATTATGAAGCTATGGGCCTTAACTTCTCTGGGGACAATGCCTGGCACACATTACCTGCTGAATGACTAGAGGACTGAATGACTGGTCTCCTTAACTTTACTATAGAGTTAAAGATACAGTATGATTCTTCATTTGCCAGACTAGACACATATTAGTAAAGCTTCAAATAATTATATTTAGATCTATGCATACTTGAAACAAAATCCCTGCTCTGGCATTTAGTAGTTACTGATCTTATGACTTATTCCCTTCTGAGGATAACATGTGGCTTATAGGGCAGGCAGGAGAATGAACCAAGAGGTGATGTGGGTAAAGTGCACAATAAGTTCTGAGTTAAAGTGGAGTTCTTGTTATTTTTAGTGTGCTGAAAGGGTGACCTTGCATTGATGCAAGACTTTATGATTCATGTGCTTTCCATATATATATCTTATATAACCCTAGCAATATATTTTCTCCCAAATAGTTACCTAGGTTTAATAAAAAGCAAACAAAATTCTCAAGGTTCTTATGAAAGAAGAAAAAGACAAAACAAAACAAGCTAATATTTCACTATTTGGAGACGTGGGAGCAGAGCATTGCTTTATAGAAGCCTCTTGAACATCATGCTCTACTTCTGGCTTTGAAGAACAACATCTGGCTTGCGTGATAGACTTTGTTTCTCAAGTTTTTAACTCGTTCTTCATCTACTTGTGTATGCCAAAAGCTGTTTTCCACAGACTCCCCTTTGTACTCACCTTCTGTGATATACAGCCTAAAACTGACAGCTGGTACAATTGGGAAGGTCTTGAATGGCTGGACTGCAAGCTCCCCTCCCCACTCTGCTCTCATGGATAAGGCCCCCCAGCCAAACAACCCTCCTTATCAAGGGGACCAGACACAGTCTCTGCTTATCTCTCACTAATGGGTTTTAGTTTCTTGCCAGCCTGTGGAATTATTCAAACAAGCCAATAATAGCCCACTGTGGGAACAAGAGGGCACCTTACCCTCTTGACACTACAAAACCTACTTCCCATCCTCCCTGGTTGTTCATGCTACATCTGCATGCACCCTCCATGTGGCCCTGCGTGGGGCTCTGTGTCCTCCTTCCCTTGGCTATGAGGGCACATGACTCAGAAACTGCTGTTGATTTCATCTGCCCAATTCTGGGTATCAGATATTTGGCCATCCTCAGAACCCTAGGATGGGAATCTCTCCCTTGACAGTGGGGTGAATAGAAAGTGACTAAAACACCATCCTTGTCACCCACTGCACCTGCTCTCCTCACCTCTCAGCACTATTAGGGATGTGTGGAGGCAGTGCCTCCAGATTCACTCCACCGAATAAAGAGATCAGGGTCTGAGAGGAGGAGGAAAGGGCAGGGAGAAAGAAGGCACGTACTAGGATGCTTGCTAATCCTTTCCAACCTCTGGGAGTTTACAGACACTGGTTCCCAGAAGAGGTTGGGGGAGAGGGGATAAGGAGGCAGACCCAGCTTCTCCAGCTCTGGCTCTCAGTGCCAGCTCTCCCACACTCCAGCAGAGGATGACATGGAGTGTGGCAGGACAGGGTGTTCTTTCTGTGTACTCTTGTCCTCCCTTCATCATCACCCATGATGGGGAAGGAGTCTTTTAATCTGACGACATATACAAATTATGCTGTGAGCAATCTGTATTAGGAAGAGGAAGATTTGCCTGTTAAATAACTTCTTTGGTCAAGAGTCCCACTGAGCATGTGAAATATGAAATTCATATGAAATATATATATATATGAAATATAGATACATTTTTTACACGTGTTCTGTTTTATTATGTACAAAACCAAGCATACAATAATCATAACAGCAAATAACAAACATGCCCAACAGAGTCAGGCCATTTGAAAAGGAGCTCTGTACCTGCATGTAAATACATAATAAATACTGCTTCTCTGTTACTTTGAAATCTGGTATCACCTACAGTTTTATATTTTTAACTACTCAAGTAAGTGAGCATAAGGAGGACTTAGGCAATATCTAAATCATGAAAGGTAAATACTCTTTCATCTCTCTGGAAACTAACCTGATAGCTTAAGAACCACTCCAAGCCTTCCTCCCTTTAGCCCGTAGCTGCTATAAGATCAACTATGTCCCCCGATCTTTGTTGACATGGGTATCCACCCAGCCCTACAAGTCACTTATGAACCTCTGGCCAGTCTAGCCATTAAAGATTTGAGAAATAGTCTCAATCTAAATAAGTGTAGCTAATACTGATATATTTTTGCAGTTTGTTTTTGTATGTTTTTGTTTTCCACTGATTCTAAGCCTGAAGTAATTCTTCTTACATTATCTACACTATTTTTTTACCTTGGATTATTTTAATTGGTTTAAACACAATGTGGATGTAAATAATTCCCCAGAAATGAGAGGCACTTCCCTGAATACTGAATGAATGACTCATGTCCCCAGACTAGCAGGACACTTGGTGGCTTGGACCTGACCAGCCAGAGGAGGTCATAACTCCCACTTGCCAGCACTGTCTGCATGAAAATGGCCATACTCCTGTCTGCAGCATTTACATAAGGAGGCTGTGTTGGAGATGTGTATCAGAAATCACAGAATTCAAATTGTGCTTATGTTCTGTAGTGAACCTATGCCGTTCATCAGGTGCTCCGATCCCATTGCAAGAATAGTGATTAACATAAACCATCAACCTGAGGCAAAAATGTAAACAGCCAAAGTCACTTCTGGAGGCTTTTAAAATGGTTTTAACATGTGACATTATAACTATTTCCAAATTAGGCAACCGACTTCAATCGAAGAGCAAGGAATAAATGGAACATTTCAGGCACCACCTATAAATTTCTTAAAAAAAATTTTTTTAATGTTTATTTATTTTTGGAGGAGAGAGAGACAGAGTGTGGGGGGAGGGCAGAGACAGAGGGAGACAGAATCTGAAGCAGGCTTCAGGTTCTGAGCTGTCAGTATAGAGCCTGTTGTGGGGCTCAAACCCACAAACCACAAGATTGTAACCTGAGCTGAGGTCAGATGCTCAACTGACTGAGCCACCCAGGCACCCCCCACCTATAAATTTCTTAATCATGATGGCCTTCAGCTCTGACACATGCAAGGCGAAGCAGCCTGTGACCCTCAACCTGAGGGATCTCCAAGAGTACCCACAGAGAGCATTACCAGAGAAGGCAGCGGCTCAGCCTAAACCCCCTAGTATTAGTAACAGGAGTATGTATATGTGTATAACATGCTTACAGAGATTTATCAGCCCTGAAATGTTATCAAGAGCTAAGTAAAAATCTGAGCAGAGAAAGGATCATGAGTGAGGTGCAGTACCAGCTGTGTATAAAGGACTAGTCCATTTGTGCTCAGAAGGAGCAGGACAGGCGCAGAACACATGGGGTGCCACTCAGGAAGCACAGAAGAGTGAAGTAAGACCAGTACTATTTTCAAACTACAATAAAGACACCGAGTGTAGAAGTTACAGCATCCCCGAGAACTTGGGAAGGGATGCCCACTGGATATGCATCTTTGTTCATATCCAAAGGTACAAGATCTTACTGTGAAGAGCATGCTTTCTCCCATAGGGTAGTGTGAAAAATAGACTCTAAGGGGGAATCTGTGAAAATCTAGAAATGAAGTCTTGGAAGAAAGAAATGACCATGAAAATGTGTATATGTTATTTAATACTATTAAAGTCAAATTTTAAAATGGGACCTTAATATTGAACTTTTGCCCATTATTATTTCATTTATAAATGCATCTTGTCCTTATGCTATTAACTTAAAGTGTCTTAGACAGCACTGGCTGCTCCGTGCAGCCTGCAGGCCAGTATGCATTTTCAAATGAAAAGAGCCAAGTTTTTAATTTGCCCCAAAGGTGAAAAAATTGAAACCGATGTGTATGAAAACAAAGAGAGTGATCATTTAAAGGCATAAAATCAGCTACAGTCATTGAAACATACTGGATATCAAGTAGTTAACCGAAGGTTTTAAGGATATTCACAATATCAACAGAAGTGTCACAGCACAACTGTATAGACAAGGAGGCATCACTTAAGGGCAGTTAAATAAGAAGCATCTAGAAGAGCCAGGGAGCCACAGAACCAGTTAAGGATATTAAGAAGACACTCAGTAATCCCTATTATTCCTATTCCACTCCCCCTCTCCATCTCAAAATGTGTCCTCACTCCTCTGCCCCAAAGCAAGGTGATAAAAGCTGCTCTTGCAAAGTAAAACAGATCCTTATGTTGACTACAGAGAGCAGGATATCTAGGTCTCAAATCAGTAATGGAATGACTGTGACAGTCACATGTGGTTCTGTATGTGTCTGATTTGAGGCCTTTTGTTTACGAACTCTAAAATGTGGTTTTCCCATGCACTTTCTTCCAGAAGCCACATATGCCAGAAACACTAGGGTGCCAGAATTTTCATGTTTATCTCCCACCTAACAGTAGCATTCCTGCTGAGACCCACTAACTTATACCTGGACAAAGTCTTTGCACTACTTTAACCTCAAACCACAAAGACTCCAAAGGTGGACTTCACCACTGTGAAGCTATCACAACCCTATCACAGCTATCATTGCCCTTACACAAAATGATATCAAAAAAATTGTTGCCTTCTCCACCGGAAGTCAACTGGGACTCATGATAGTAACAATCGGCATTAACCAACCCTACCTTGCATTCCTACACATTTGCACACATGCATTTTCAAAGCTATGCTGTTCATATGCTCTGGATCAATTATTCACAGCCTAAACGATGAACAAGACATTTAAAAAATAGGCGGCTTATATAAAATAATACCATTCACCACTACATCCCTCATTGTCAGAAGCCTCACACTCACAGGAATACCCTTCCTAACAGGATTTTACTCTAAAGACTTAATCATTGAGACCACCAACACATCAAATGCCAAAGCCTGAGCCCTAATAATAACTCTCATCGCCACATCCCTAACAGCCACCTACAGTTCCCAAATCATATTCTTCGCACTCCTAGGACAGTCTTGTTTCAACTCCTTAATTTTACTCAACAAAAATAATCCCCTCCTAATAAACTCTATCAAACATCTTTTAATCCGAAGTACTTTTGTGGGGTATCTAATTTCTTATAATATCCCCCGACAACAATTCCACAGATAACTATGCCTCATTATCTGAAATTAACTGCCCTTGGTATGACTATTATAGGTTTCATTATGGCATTAGAACTTAGCAACTAAAAACCTAAAATTTAAACATACTTCAAGCCTCTTCAAATTCTCTAATTTGTAGGATACTTCCCAATCATTATGTACTGCATCCCACCAATAGAATCTGATTCAATGCTATTAGAAATAATCTGATTAGAAAATATATTACCAAAATCCATCTCCTATTTTCAGATAAAAACAACAACTACTATGTCTAACCACAAAGGATTAATTAAATTATATTTCCTCTCCCTCATGATCACCCTAACTCTCGGCCTATTCCTACTTAATTTCCACAAGTAACCTCCACAATTACTAGAATACCAGTAAGGAAGGACGAACCAGTGACAATAACTAATCAAGTTCCATAGCTATATAAAGCTGTAATTCCTAGGTTTCCTCACTAAAAAATCCTGAATCATCTGTATCATAAATAACTCAATCACCTGCACCATTAAACTTAAACACCACCTCAATCTCATCCTCTTTCAGAATATAACAAGCTGTTAATAATTCTGTAACACCTCCATAATAAATATTCCTAACACAGTCTTATTAGATGCTCAAACCTCAGGATACTGTTCAGTAGCCATAGCCATAGTATAACCAAATACCAGAAGCATGCCTCCCAAGTAAATTAAAAGACCATTAAACCTAAGAAAGAACCCCCAAATTTCAATACAATTCCACAACCAACACCACCAGCCACAATCAATCCAAACCCACCATAAAAATTGGAGAAGGCTTTGAAGAAAAACTAACAAAGCTAATCACAAAAATAGCACTTAGAATAAATACAATGTACATCATCATTATTCCCACATGGAATCTATCCATGACCAATGATATGAAAAACCACCGTTGAATTTCAACTGTAAGCATTTAATGACCAACATCCGAAAATCTCACCCACTCATCAAAATCATCAACTTATCATTCATTAGCCTTCCAGCTCCATCCAACATTTCAGCATGGTGAAACTTCAGCTCCTTACTAGGAATCTGCCTAATTCTACAAATGCTAACAGGCCTATTCCTAGCCATGCACTATACAACAGACACAGCAACCCCCTTCTCATCAGTAACTCACATTTGCCGTGACGTCAACTATGGCTGGATTATCTGATATACACATGCTAACAGAACTTCTACATTTTTCATCTGCTTATTTATACATATAGGTCGAGGCATATACTCTTACACCTTCTCAGAAACACGAAACATCAGAATGTACTGCTATTTACAATCATGGCTATGGCCTTCATAGGTTACATTTACCATGAGACCAAATATCCTTCTGGGGGGCTAATGTCATCATGAACCTCCTATCAGCAATCCCCTATATTGGAACTAACTTAGTAGAATGAATCTGAGGGGGATTCTCAGTAGACAAAGCCATCTTAACACAATTCTTTGCTTTCCACTTTATTGTCCCATTTATCATCTCAGCCTTAGCAACAGTCCACCTTTTATTCTTACACGAAGCAGAATCCAACAACCCCTCAGGAATAATATCTGATTCAGATAAAATCCCATTCCACCCATACTACACAATCAAAGACATCCTAGGCCTTTTATTCCTCATTCTAATACTAATATTACTTGTCCTATTTTCACCCGACCTTTAGGAGACCCAGACAACTACACCCCTGCCAATCCCATAAACACACCACCACCCATTAAGCCTGAATGGTATTTCCTATTAATATATGCAATCCTCCCATCCATGCCCAATAAGCTGGGAGGGGTCTTAGCCCTAATTCTCTCTATCCTAATCCTAGCAATCATCCCCCTACTCCACACTTCAAAACAACAAGGAACAATATTCTGACCACTTAGCAAATGCCTATTCTGATTTTTAGTAGCAGACCTACTAACCCTAACATGAATTGGATGTCAAACAGTAGAATATCCTTTCATCACCATTGGTCAATTAGCCTCCATCCTATACTTCTCTAACCTCCTAATCTTCATACCTGTTTCCGGTGTTATTGAAAACCATCTTTTAAAATGAAGAGTCTTTGTAGTATATAAAATACCTTGGTCTTGTAAACCAAAAAAGGAGAATATCTGCCCTCCCTAAGACTTCAAGGAAGAAGCAGCAGCCCCACCATCAGCACCCAAAGCTAAAATTCTATTTAAGTTATTCCTTGCAATACCAGAAATTGACACCAGAACTTTCATAATTCATATATTGCATACTTTTTTACTGTGCTTGCCCAGTATGTCCTCATTTCGCCATGGTCTGCAAACAAACCTTATGGCCATGTGGACCTAAGCATGTACAATAAATCTATTATAGTATATAAGATATACTATGCATAATCGTGCATTAACTGATATTCCCCATGGATATTAAACATATACAATAAATCTATTAATATTACATAAGACATATTGTGTATAATCGTGCATTAGCTGATTTCATGGATGGTCTTCTATGGACCTCAACTGTCTGCAAGACTTTAATCACCTGGCCTCAAGAAACCAGCAACCCTTGCTTGAATGTGTACCTCTTCTCACCCTGGGGCCATTCCAACATGGGGGGGGGTTTCTATACTGGAACTAAACCTGGCAACTGGTTCTTACTTTGGGGCCATTTCAATTCTTTACTCCAATCCTACAACTACCTCAGATAGGACATCTCGATGGACTAATGACTAATCAGCCCATGATCACATATAACTGTGGTGTCATGCATTTGGTATTTTTTAAATTTTAGGGGAGGAACTTGCTATGACTTAGCTATGACCGTAAAGGTCTTGACGCAGTCAAATAACTTGTGGCTGGGCTTATTTACTATGCTATGTCTCCACATCACACAGATAAGGTGGAATTCAATCAATGGTTACAGGACATATACTTTAACTCAATGCTTCAACAGGGATGCACACACATACACGCACACGCACAGGTACACATACATGCACACGTACATATATACAAGTACACATGTCTTTATCCAACAGATAAATAGCTTAACCAACCCCTCTTACCCCCGTAACCTCATGATAGATATATGTATTTATTATTATATACCAAACTCCAAAAGCAAGACTAAATTCGCATCTAAACATAAGGCCTGAGTACAAATCCTTATAGATACACCAAAAAATCCCAATTAAACATTAGCCATAAATATCAGCGTGACACCTTGACTCACAGCTATTTATGGATATGCAGTCCTGAGCTCTAATTCGTCCCTATTGAGCAATATTCTCTCACAACTAATACTATAAATCAATCAACTAATCCAACATACCTCTGTCAATGTAGTTTAAATAAGAAAGCAAGGCACTGAAAATGCCTACATGAGTCGCCAGACTCCATAAACACAAAGGTTTGGTCCTAGCCTTTCCATTAGTTATTAATAGGATTACACCTGCAAGCCTCTGCACCATGGTGAAAATGCCCTCTAAGTCATTAATGATTTAAAGGAGCCGATATCAAGCACACAACAACATAGCTCATGACACCTTGCTTATCCACACTCCCACAGGACAGCAGTGATAAAAATTAAGCCATAAATAACAGTTCGACTAAACCATATTAAATTAGGGTTGGTAAATTTCGTGCCAGCCACAACGGTCATACAATTAACCCGACCTAATAGACCTATGGTGCAAAGTATGTTAAAGAGGAGCCTCATGCTAAAATTAAATTTTAACTAGGCTGTAAAAAGCTACAGTTAACATAAAAATATAACACCAAAGTAACTTTAACACCTCTGACCACATGATAGCTAAGACCCAAACAGGGATTAGCTATCCCACTATGCTCAGCCCTAAACTTAGCTAGCTAAACAAATCTATCCTCCAGAGATCTACTAGCAACAGCTTAAAACTCAAAGGACTTGGTGGTGCTTTATATCCTCTGGAGGAGACTGTTCTATAATCAATAAACCCTGATATACCTCACCACCCCTTGCTAATCCAGTCTATATACTGCCATCTTCAGCAAACCCCAAAAAGGAAGAAAAGTAAGCACAAGTATCTTAACATAAAAAAGTTAGGTCAAGGTGTAACCTATGAGGTGGAAAGTAATGGGCTACATTTTCTATATTAGAACATATTTCCATGAAAGCCCTTATGAAATTAAGAACCCAAGGAGGATATAGTAGTAAATTGAGAATAGAGAGCTCAATTGAATTGGACCATGAAGCACGCACACACTGCCTGTCACCCTCCTCAAGTGACAAAAATCCAAAGATAACCTATTCAGACTATAAAAAACACAAGAGGAGACAAGTTGTAACAAGGTAGGCATACCGAAAAATGTGCTTGGATAAAACAAGATGTAGCTTAAACAAAGCATCTGGCTTATACCCAGAAGATTTCATATCAAACTGACCATATTGAGCCAAAATTAGCCCAAACCAACATAAATTCAATTAACATAAAACAATAAATCAAAACATTTAGTTAATTCTTAAAAGTATAGGAGATAGAAATTTAATTTGGCACTATAGAGAAAGTACCATAAGGGAAAGATGAAAGAAAAATTAAAAGCCCTAACAGTAAAGATTACCCCTTGTATCTTTTGCATAGCGAATTAGCTAGAATAACCTAACAGAACCTAAGATAGGCCCCCCCGAAACCAGATGAGCTACCTATGAACAATATTTACAGGATGAACTCACCTATGTTGCAAAATAGTGAGAAGATTTATAGGTAGAGGTGAAAAGCCTAACGAGCCTGGTGATAGCTGGTTACCCAGAATACAATTTTAGTTCAACTTTAAACCTACCTAAAAACCCAAAAATTCTAATGTAAGTTTAAAATATAAGAAGGTACAGCTCTTTAGAACTAGGCTACAACCTTTTTTAGAGAGTAAGCATAAACATAACCATAGTTGGCCTAAAAGTAGCTATCAATTAAGAAAGCATTCAAGCTCAACAATTAAAACACCTTAATACCAAAAATATGCAACCAACTCCTAATACTTAATACTGAGTTAATCTATTTAATAATAGAAGCTATAATGCTAGCATGAGTAACAAGAAATATTTCTCCTTGCATAAGCTTATATCAGAGCGGATAACCACTGATGGTTAACAATAAGATATAAACAACCTAACTATAAACTAAATATCAAACCAATTGTTGACCCAACACAGGTATGCAATCAAGGAAAGATTAAAAGAAGTAAAAGGAACTCCACAAACACAAACCCCGCCTGTTTACGAAAAACATCACCTCTAGCATTTCTAGTATTAGAGGCACTGCCTGCCCAGTGACATACGTTAAATGGCCACAGTACCCTGAAGGTGCAAAGGTAGCATAATCACTTGTTCCCTAAATAGGGACCTGTATGAACAGCCACATGAGGGTTTTACTGTCTCTTACTTCCCATCCGTGAAAATGACCTTCCGTGAAGAGGTGGGAATACGGCGATAAGAAGAGAAGACCCTGTGGAGCTTTAATTAAGAGACTATACCAACACAACCAACAGGGAAAACAAATCTCCACATGGGCCAACAATTTAGGTTGGGGTGACTTCGGAGAATAAAATAAGCTCCAAGTGATTTAGATCTAGACTTACTAGTCAAAAGTACGACATCATATATTGATCCAAAAACTTGATCAACGGAACAAGTTACCCTAGGGATAACAACGCAATCCTATTTTAGAGTCCATGTTGACAAAAGGGTTTACAACTTCCATGTTTGATCAGAATATCCTGATGGTGCAGCAGCTATCAAAGTTTCGTTTGTTCAACAATTCAAGTCCTACGTGATCTGAGTTCAGATTGGAGCAATCCAGGCTGGTTACTATCTATTAAATAATTTCTCCCAGTACAAAAGGGCAAGAAAAATGAGGCCTATTTTAGTAAAGCGCTTTCAACACAATAGATGATATAATCTCAATCTAAACAGTTTACCAATTTACATTGCCCGAGAGTTCATTAGGGTGGCAGAGACCCGTAATTGCATAAAATGTAAATCCTTATCAGAGGTTCAACTCCTCTCCCTAACAACATGTTTACAATTAATATTCTTTCATTAATCATTTCAATCCTCCTTGCTGCAGCTTTCGTAACATTAGTTGAACGTAAAGTACTAGGATATATACAACTTTGTAAAGGACCAAACATTGTAGGACCATATGATCTGTTTCAACCCATTGCAGACGCCATAAAACTCTTCACTAAAGAACCCCTTCGACCCCTCACATCCTCTATATCTATATTCATTATAGCACCCATTCTAGTCCTCTCACTAGGCCTAACCATATGAATCCCCCTACCTATACCATACTCACTTACATAAACTTAGAAGTACTATTTATACTAGCTATATCAAGCCTCTCCGTTTACTCAATCCTATGATCAGGATGGGCCTCGAATTCAAAATACTCTTTAATTGGAGCCCTATGAACTGTCACCTAAACAATCTTATACGAAGTCACACTAGCCATTATTCTCCTATCAGTATTACTAATAAATGGGTCCTTCATACTAATGGCATTAATTATCACCCAAGAACACATATAATTAGTTCTTCCCACATGACCCCTAGCCATATGATTCATTTCAACATTAGCAGAAACTGATCAAGCTCCATTTGATCTGACAAAAGGAGAATCAGAACTTGTTTCTGGATTCAACATTGAATACGCTTCAGGTCCTTTTTGCCCTATTCTTCCTAGCAGAATATGCCAACATTATTATCATAAGTATCCTCATAACAACCTTATTCTTTGGAGCATTCCATAAGCCATATATACCAGAACTATATACCGTTAACTTCACCATCAAAACCTTACTTCTAACAGTCACCTTTCTATGAATTTGAGCATCCTACCCGTGATTCCAATATGACCAACTCATACATCTCCTATGAAAAAACTTCTTCTCACTCTAGCCCTATGCACATGACATGTATCTTTACCCATTATCACAGCAAGTATTCCAACCCAAACATAAGAAATATGTCTGATAAAAGAGTTACTTTGATAGAGTAAATAACAGAGGTGTAAATCCTCTGATTTTTAGAATTATAGGACTTGAACCTAATACTAAGAATTCAAAAATCTTTGTGCTACCATATTACACCATATTCTACAGTAAGGCCAGCTAAGTAAGCTATCGGGCCCATACCCCAAAAATGTTGGTTTATATCCTTCCTGTACTAATTAAATCCCCTATTCTCATTAATATTATATCAACAGTCATTTCGGGAAGCATAATCGTGACAGCAAGCTCTCACTGCCTGATAATCTGAATTGGCTTCGAAATAAACATACTGGCTATTATTCCTATTCTCATGAAAAAATTTAACCCATGAGTTATGGAAGCATCCACAAAATATTTCCTAACACAAGCAACTGCATCCATGCTCCTAATAATAGAAATCACTATTAACCTATTATATTTAGGACAATGAACAGTATCAAAAAATCTTGACCCCACTGCATCTATCATAATAACCACTGCTCTGACAATAAAACTGGGCTTGGCTCCATTTCATTTTTGAGTTCCTGAGGTCACACAAGGAATCTCCCTATTCTCAGGCCTAATCCTATTAACATGACAAAAAATCGTACTACGGTCTATCCTCTACCAAATTTCATCTACCATCAACCCCAATTTACTCCTAACAATAGCTATCATATCAGTCCTAATTGGAGGATGAGGAGGATTTAACCAAACACAGCTGCAAAAAATCTTAGCATACTCCTCAATCGCCAACATAGGTTGAGTAACAGCTATCATACTCTATAACCCTACAATAACAATCCTAAACCTAACAATTTATAATCTTCATAACACTCACCACCTTCATATTATTTATACACAGCTGGCCCACAACAACACTATTCCTATCACAAACATGAAACAAAACACCCTTAACCACCTCACTTCTCCTAGTATTAATACTGTCCCTAGGAGGCCTTCCACCACTCTCAGGATTTACCCCAAAATGAATAATCATTCAAGAGCTAACAAAAAAATTAAATAATCAATATACCCATGCTACTAGCCATTATAGCACTCCTCAACCTATGCTTTTATATATGACTGACATATGACACAGTACTAACTATATTTTCTTCAACAAACAGCATAAAAATAAAATGACAATTTGAAGATACAAAAAAAAATAATTCTCTTGCTCCCTTTCATCATAACTTCAACCATATTCTACTCACACCAATATTATTCATCTTGGACTAGGAGTTTAGGTTACAACAGACCAAGAGCCTTCAAAGTCCTAAGTAAATCACATCTATTTAACTCCTGCACACCCAACCCTAAGTACTGCAAGAATGTATCTTCCATCAAATGATTGCAAATCAAACACTTTAATTAAGCTAAGCCCTTACTAGATTGGTGGGCCTCCATCTCACGAAATTTTAGGTAACAGTTAAATACCCTAATCAACTAGCTTCAATCTACTTCTCCAGCTGCCAGTCTAGGGGAAAAAAAGGCGGGAGAAGCCCTGGCAGCGTTTGAAGCTGCTTCTTTGAATTTGCAATTCAATATGATATTTCACTGCAGAGCTTGGTAAAAAGAGGGCTTGAACTTCTGTTCTTAGATTTATAGTCTAATCCTTTAGTCAGCCATTTTACGTAGGTTCATAAGCCGCTGGTTATTTTCTACTAACCACAAAGATATTGGCACTCTCTACCTCCTATTCGGTGCCTGAGCTGGCATAGTAGGAACTGCCCTTGGCTTTGTAATTTGAGCCGAACTTGGCCAACCTGCCACCCTACTAGGAGACAATCAGATCTACAACATAATTGTCACTGCCCATGCATTTGTAATAGTTTTCTTTATGGTAATACCAATCATAATCGGAGGCTTTGGAAATTGATTGGTGCCATTAATAACTGGACACCAGATACAGCATTCCCTAGGATAAATAATATAAGCTTCTGACTTCTTCCCCCATCCTTCCTACTTCTACTCACATCATCAATTGTAGAGGCTGGTGCAGGAATTGGATGAATCGCATACCCTCCTCTAGTTGGCAAACAAGCCCATTCAGGAGCATCCGTGGACCTAACCATTTTTTCCTTACACTTTGCAAGTGTTTCTTCAATTTTAGGTGCTATTAAAACTTTATTACTACAATTATTAACATAAAACCCCCATATCTCAATATCAGACACCCTTATTTGTCTGATCTGTCCTAAATACTGCTGTCTTGTTACTCATTACTACCAGTACTAGCTGCTGGAATTACAATGTTAATGACAGACCAAAACCTAAATACCACCTTCTTTGACCCTGCTAGGGGAGGAGATCCTATCTTAAATCAGCACGTATTCTGATTTTTTGGACATCCAGAAGCCTATATTCTAATTTTACCAGGCTTCGGAATAATTTCACACATCGCCACTTATTATTCAGGCAAAAAGGGGCCCTTCGGCTATATAGGAATAGTCTGAACAATAATATCCATTGGTTTCTTAGGTTTCATTGTATAAGCCCATCATATGTTCACTGTGGGAATGGACATTGACACACGAGCATATTTTACGTCAGCCACCATAATTATTGCTATCCCTACTGGAGTAAAAGTTTTCAGGTGACTTGCCACTCATAACAGAAGCAATATTAAATGATCACCTCTATACTATGAGCCCTGGGCTTCGTATTTACTAACGTAGGTGGTCTAAGGGGAATCGTACCAGCAAACTCTTAACTAGACATCGTTCTTCATGACACTTACTATGTAGTAGCTCACTTCCATTATGTATTATCAATAGGGGCAGGTGGTGGTAAAATATATGTATTTCACCTCGGCCTGGAGGAGACGCTGCCCGTCAGCCAGGGCCCCTGCCCCAGGGAGTTCCAGCTCCAGCTCCCGCTAAGCAGCTCCTCGGGAGAAGCGGTTCTGCTGTGCCGCCCCGGCTTCTCAGCTGAGCCACAGGAACTGGAAGCTGAGCCCCGGCCCCCATTGGCGCCACCTCCCCAGGAAAGGCCTAGTCAGGGCCAGGAAGTCAAACTTGGGAGCAAGTCAGGTGTTGCAGGCCCGAGATGCACGCCCTTTAGCCCGCCTTTTTTTTTTTTTTTTAAAGGGAAAGCAAGTTTATTTGCAGGTGAACAGCAACAACATTTACAAAACACGTTTTGTACAGTCAAGTCTGCACTGCCCTTACACAATAGGGGAAGGAAGACCTCGTCCTTCCAACAGCCATAAACAGGCCTGGATAATGAGTTTATGAAAAACACTTTCTTTTCCTTCAGCACACAAAATTATTTACGAAGCTGTACAGTTCAGAAATAGGAAGCAAAGAGAAGAAAACTACCTCAAGGAGAGCAACAGCTCCTTTCTGTTGGCAGTCGTCATTTTACAGACATAAACTATGCATCAGAGATCTTACATTTGGAGAGGAATGGGTGACATATCAGAACTACAACAATAAGTATTGTATTTATTTCTAATGGGGAATTAGAAGACCCTCTTTGGACATCAGTTCTTGAAAAGATTCTGCAATTTCAGAGCACATCAGTGCTGAGAAATCCTTTAGAAAACCTTTTGTTTAAGGGTTAATCATTTAATGTATTAACATTTTCACTTACAAACATAAAATTTGCATATACAGTGAAAAATAGGTTCTGTGAACACTGAAACATATGTACATGAAACATATATATATATATATGAAATATATATGAAGCATATATAGAAGATGATCTGAGAATTAATATGATGAATATTTGATGAATCTGTATATTTTTCATAGGCAGCTGACTTAAAAATCTTCCTGCTAAGCTGGTAACTAGTGTGGCTGTTCTAGATGGTGAAGATCTCTTTCCACATTGACTAAATCAGAATGGTCTCTCCTAAGTGAGTGAGATAAAGAATCCTACTAATATTCATCAACAATCTGGGGACAACACAAGGCTCTATTCTAAGCACTTGCTTACATACATTATCTCATTTAATCCCCATAACAACTCCACAGGGTGCTGGCTGTGTGACTTCTGGCAAGTTACTTACCTCTTTGAGTCCCTTCTATAAAATGGGAGAGTCACAATGCTTATCTCATAGAGTTTTTGTGAAAATTAAATGAGGGAATCAATGTAAACCGCTTAGCCCAATTCTTAGTATACAGTAAGTGTGAAGAGTAGCAGAATACGCTGCCCCCAAATATGTCTCTTTGGCATAAAACTATTTTGAGAAACTGCAGACATAGGAGAAACTCTGAAAACAGAAGAGAAAGGAAACTTACATTAGAGAGGGCCCTGTATCTGGAAGACAGCTACTACCAGAGGGAACTTTTTTCACTTGAGAGATTTTTCTGCATGGCAAGGCAAACTCTGTTTACCAAACATTTCCTCTTCTCTTTGAAACCCCATCCCTCTATCCCTTTCCTTAACTCAGGATGGCACATAAGCCTCAATTGTCTGGCCACATTTTAGATCTCATCTCTGTGGGGCTCCTGCACATATGAACCTAACATTTTTTTCCTTCCTGTTAATCTTTTACTACAGGGGGATTGTCTCAGCCACAGAATGTAGAAGGGTAGAGGCAAAATTATCTTTCCTCCCTTACAGCTGCAAAAAGTATTAGCTGCTAAAAAGCTAAGCTGTTTTTATTCTTGACTGTCCAAAGAAAGTGTTTACAGACTATGGATGTTAAAAATATTTAAATTTTAAAAGCACTGAGAACATCCAACATTCTCACTGGGCCATCATCTGAACACAAGCTCGGATTAAAGCTGGAGGTGGGCCTGTTACAGCTAGACCAGGTCTCTGACCACCAGGTGTGTTTGCCTCTTCTGGCCCAACGCAATGGTAGGCGGTGCACTATAGGCAAAGTACAGTGGCTGACACAGACCTTGGGGCTAGATTGCCTGTATTCTAATCCCACTCCTGCCATTTAGTAGCTGTGGAACCTTGGGCATTTAGTAAACCTCCTTGTACCTAGTTTGTCATCTGTAAAATGGGAAGAACAACAGCCCCTACCTCAGAGGACTGTCATGAGGATTAAAGGAGGCAGTGAGGTAAACGTGCCTGGCATGCTGTGAGTACTAATGATTGATTGCTATGCCACCTTGATGAATAGCATTTGAGTAGAGGACTACTTGAAACAGACCTAATACAAAATACTAATAAGAGGCTACTAGGAGTTCTTACCTCTATCATGTGGGGAACCCCCTGAAAAGAATGGTTTTGGGTGCTTAAACAGCTAACCCATATTGAGTATTGTTTACGGGGTGCCGTGCTTAAGCACTTTTCCTGTTTTAACTTATTTAATCTTCATAATAATGCCATAAGATAGGCACTGTTGCTCTTCCCAGTTTATAGATGAGGAAATGGAGGTACATAGAAGCTAAGCACCTACTGCTCTAGGCAGTAGGCAGGACTATGTTGAAGCGCCATATGGATGTGGTTTGGGGCACAGAGCTCACTCAGTCATAGTGTTCACGTGCACTTAGAGCAGGAGACAGCAGCCTGGTCTAGGAGGAGAGAGGGAGTATGCTAAACCTTTGAAAATTCCCTTGTTAGCAGAGGAGGTGGTGAGAGCCTGCAGGGTACGTTTCTTACCCTCTAACCTAGAAGCCACTGCCACAAGAAGTCACCTCACTGAGCCTTCTAGCAAAGAACATGACAAAGGAATGCTGTCCCAAAACTGGCATTCATGCAAACTGATAAGAACAAGGGATGGATGGCTTTGTGGGGTAAAATGACTCTAAGCACAACACTGAGGTGAGGCAGAGATGCCTTTCTGGCCAGAAATATCCATCCTACCACCTGTCTGAAAACTCTCTTTCCAGAATTCCCCGTTTAGAAAGGAAAGGACACAGGGAACATGTTAAACTGTCTTCAGGTACCACTAATTACCAGTTAATCCTTTGGAGTCGATGTTTTATGTGTATTTGATGAAAAGATTGAATTTAATGTCATCCAGCTGAGAGGAGGAAAGGGAAAAAGATTAATAAGCTAAATGGTGTGTGTGGTTGGGGGTAAAGTGGGGTGGGAAAAAGGAGGGGGTAGGGGAACTAGGGGATCTGAGAATGAAATTGGGCACCAGAGACATTTCTGCCTGCTTCCAATTTCTCTTAGCTGGCCTTGAAAATGCCATTCAGGAGGACCTCATGTGATTCTTTGGCATGAATGTTGTATAACGCTGACCCTTGGGAGAGGGCAGACAGGAGTACTGTCTCTTTCATCTCTAAAAACACTTTACTTTCTATTCAGCAGCTGCCCTATTGCAATTTAAGTTCCCATCAGTCAAACAGACATTAAGTGGCTTCTTATGTAAATACTTACAGAGCTCTGACTTTGCAAGGCTCTCTGAAAACCATTGTTTCTTAGAAGTTCTTTGAAGTTTTCCATCGGCTCCAGCAAGTGTGTGCAGATATATCCACAGATGGAAAATATTCCTGTGCAAATGAACTCCAAAATTATAAAGTTACAAGAAAGATAATATGCTCAAAATGCACTGCTGGAGCAGCGCCCTCAAAAGGTCATCATCAGGTAACAAGATTGGGAAATTGTTTTGCTGTTAATTATTGTCCTCATTTAGAACAGAACTTTAAGAATTTTTTTTTAAGTTTTCGGGTGTTTGACAGGGGTGCCTGAGTGGCTCAGTTGGTTAAGTGTCTGACTCTTGATTTCGGTTTAGATCATGATCTCACGGTTCATGGGATCGAGCCCTGTGTCTGGCTCTGTGCTAATAGTGTGAAGGCTGCTCAGGATTGTCTCTCTCTCCCCTTCTCTCTCTCTGCCCCTCCTCTGCTCTCTTGCTATCTCTTAAAAAAAAAGCATTAAAAAAATAAAGCGTTTGACAATTTTAAGGATATGATAAATTGAAGAATTTAAATTAAATTAAAAACAACATACTTAAAATACTGAAACAGTTTCCATTAACAATTTTTATTCAAAATATACCTGTATCTCTATCTTTGCCTCTACTGATCAACCAACCTACCTGTGGCCACAATAATATTTTGAGATATCACCAAATTTTTATTGTAAATTTTATTGAATTATAATTTACATACAGAAAAGTGTATGAATCATAAGTGTACTGATGCACAAATCAATGTGTCTTTTTAAACTGAACATACCTGTGTGCCTAACACTAGCTCAAGAAACAGAAAGTTACTGGAACCAGTGTATATTCCCTCTGCCTTTGCTCGTACCCTGAGACCCTTTCTCAACCTTAAGCTAGAGTTTTCCAACTTCATGTCTTGGGAAAGGGAGGTCTCAGCAGATCACAGAATACAAAGCACTTTACTTTTTGACAGAGATCCAAGAATGAGAGATTTGGAAGAACATGAATCAGTCTCAGCCAATTTTTCTAACCACAAGCCCAGATCAAGGATTCTTGGATGGGGGAAGAGGAGGGAAAAAAATGGAGTGAGCAAATAAAGCAAAGACATTGGTGGGTCTCCCAGAAGGGAATTGGCCTTGCCCTAAGTTCAGAAACTGTCAGAGAAACTGTATAGGAACTTTGATCCACATGCAAATGTTGCCAGATCCAATAGTATTTGGCTTTCAATATAGTGAAGGCCTGAACCCTTGTCCAATTCAACTGAAGTCGCCCCCACATGCCATTTCTCAGGGTAGCCTTCTGTGTCCTAATACGCACACTCCAGACATGCAAGTGACTCTGATGCAGATAGTCCTTGGTCTTTACTTTCAGAAACATGGATGTAGGTTTTTGTTCAGGCCATTCCCAAGGTTCCCAAACTGGTCTGTGCATCAGAATTACCTGGGGGCCTTGTTAAATATAGATTCCCAGGACCCACCACTAAATTTAATCAGGCCTGGCAGTCTGAATGTTGACCGACTCCACAAGTGATTATTATACAACCAGTCTGGCCTTCATTGGAGGACTGGATTTGGGAAGCTGCTCTTCCAGTGGCCTGTGAACTACACCATTTTAGGAGGACAAAGACTCAGGGAAGTGTGTTTCTATGACCCAGCAGAGCCCACTTAGAAGCTGTTGAAGGTTGGGTAGCAGCTTAGGTGGTAAGTCTCTCCTGCCCTGAACTCAACAAGATCAGCCCCTCCTACCTGAATATACTTGCATAAAGGATTACAAAGTTAAGAAAGGTTGGCAAACTACTCTCCATGTCACAGTGGCAACCATTATCAACCGCATCTTTGCTTTGTCATTTATTTTATCAACAGAAGAATTAAGGATATATAAGGATAAGAATACCCCTGGTAAGAGGCCAAAGTCCCTCCTCATTCCCTGAAGAAGAGATGGTGTAGTTGTGACACTGTTGGTCAGGCCTTCCTAGAACCAAGGCAGTGTCAATAGGCCTCTTGAGGCTCCCAAGAGATGCTGCCGTGGATTAGCTTATATCCTTCTTCTTCTTCCTTTTTTTAAAAAAATGTTTTATTTATTTTTGAGAGAGAGAGAGAACAAAAGCAGGGGAGGGACAGAGACAGAGGGAGACACAGAATCCGAAGCAGATTCCAGGCTCTGAGCTGTCAGCACAGAGCCCGACAACAGGGCTCGAACCCAGGAACGGCGAGATCATGACCTGAGCCCAAGTCAGATGCTTAACTGACTGAGCCACCCAGGCGCCATGGTTATGTCCTTCTGACTAGGGAGTCCTCTGGGACTGGCTATGGAGGCTTTTAGAGCTCTGTTTTCAATTATTAAAAGCATGGCAAGGATCCAGAAAACATTTATTGTAATAATAATAATAATAATAATAATGATAATAACAAAAAATATAATAATAGTAGTAGTAGTAATAATAATAATTTTAAAAGTCAGGGCTCTAGCAGATTTTTTTCAACCCCTCTAGATGAGCTTATCTAAAGTGAAAGCTCCAAATATAATAACCTACTAGGAGAGTGGATGAGTCACTGATCAGTCATAGCTAGAGTATGTCACCACTCATTGGGCCTATGTGTTTTGGGCTGTCACTGACTAGGATCAAGTCCCTGTCTGCCAATGGGAACAAATTGAAGAAATGGATAAAAGAGAAACCAGATGGAGAGAAATCTAGAATTTGAGACCATCCCCTACCCCCTAAATAATCCTCCAAATGTGATACTGGAGAAGTTTGAGATGAAACAAAAGTTTGAGAATTCATAGGGACCAGGTGATTCCTATTAAAAATGAGACTATCCAGGAAAAAACAAAGGATGGAGAAGAGGTGATCATTGAGTCATTTAAAATCCTGGTGCTGGCTACAGGGTAAGATGTTGAATGTTCTAACTTCTTATTTGGATTCAGGAAGAAGGATGAGAAAATATGAATCAGGTGGTGTTTATTTCAGTTTGCTTTTATCCAAATAAATTTTTATTTAAGTGTATCTTATATATGTGAAGGTACAAAATTATAAATTTATAGTTAGGTGACTTTTTACAAGGTAAACTTATGACTTTTATGAAGTGAGTATAGAACGAAGAATTATCAGTTCCCTGGAAGCCTCACCTTGCCTCCTCCTAATCACGGGTTCCCCTGAAGGAAATCACCATCCTAACTACTAACATGGGGGATTAATTTTTCCTACTTTTGAACTTTACATAAATGGACTCATATGGCATGTACTCTGTTATATCTCGCTTCTTTTACAGTATTTGTGAGTTCATCTACATGTTTGTGTGTAGCTGTTCATTTTCATTACTATATAGTGTTCCATCCTATGGACATACCACAGATTCTCTATTCTATTGCCAGACTATTTAAGGTTCTTTTCAACTCTTTGCTATTACAAATAATGCTGCTATGAATTTGTGTGTTTTTATGATAATCTTTATCTTTTACATTATTATAAAAGGAATTCAACTATTTTTATTTAAGAAGAACATGTTGAATGTATGACAAAGTATTTTCCTGGAACTAAAGTATATTTGTATAAGAATAAAATATTACAAGCATACATTATCAATGGTACACATCACAACCTCCTCTTTTACTTTGTGAATAGTGGGAGAAAACCACAAACACATGATTAGAGTATTGAGAAGTATTGTCAGGAAAACTGTATTTATGGCTCCTTTGGTTGAGAAATTTCTAATGTAGTTTTCTGTTTTTCACTATAGACCATAATCTGGGTGATCTTTTCCTGATAGGAAATCCTTAAACCAATTCATAATATCTTATAATCATATATTAAAAGTTCATTTAAAACTGTTGTTTCTCCATGAATATGTTCTAGCTCTGGTGTCTTGGTGAGGGAGTGGTGGATGAATGCCAGCTCAGTGGTGCTCTCTCTGCATATTCCATAATGTCCATGTTGCCTCTGTGTATCAGTTAGGATCACGTTTAGCTCCACATTACAAAACAACAGTATGAAACAAGACAAAATAACAGTGACTTAAGCTTGATATGGTTTATTTCTCTCTTAGTTTGGGGATACATTATGATATCTTTAAGATAGTATTGGTGATCCAAGCTTTTATTTTCCTTATCTGTTATCATAAGCACACAACTTCCATTCCAATGGTCACCTCATGGTTCAATAGGGTTGCTAGTGATTCAACTGATAGCTGGTCCATGTTAAAGGCAAGGAGGAGGGAGGAGGAGGAGGAGGGGGAGGAAGAAATTCTTGAACAGTCAGATTTCTCAAGACTTCTTTTAAATCAAAACTAAAGTAACCACTTAATTTACTCAGTAAGTTAGGTCAGCAGATACATACTTAAGTCACCAACATATATTAGTGCATTGCCTTTTCTTCTGATACACATACATACACACACACACACTGACCCTTGAACAATACAAGAGCTAGGGGCCCTGACTCCCCATGCAGTTGAAAATCTGCATATATTTTGCCTCCCCCAAAACTTTACTAATAGCCTACTGTTGACTGGAAGCCTTAATGATAACAGTTGATTAACACACATTTTATGTTATATGTATTATATACTATATTCTTAAAGTAAGTTGGAGAAAAGAAAGTGTTATTAAGAAAATCATAAAGAAGAGAAAATACATCTACAGTACGGGTCTATATTTCCACGATAAGTGAGCCTGCGCAGTTCACACCTGTGTTGTTCAAAGGTTTTATATATGTGTGTGTGTGTGTGTGTGTGTGTGTGTATGGCAAGATGTAAAGAATATTGAAAATAAATTCCTCTGAATTTTCACTTAAAGGCTAAGTTAAGCACTACCTTACTTTTCTAACTCAAATCTCTTCAGCAGTGTTTTCCTTTGTGGTAATGGAAAATAGCTGATTGTGGATGATTAGATAAAAGTGAAATAATTTGCAAAACAGTTCAGAATATGTATGAAAACAAAATGGAAACGAAAAAAAGCAATAAATAAAGAATTCTGCATACTCTAAACTTCAGGCTATAAAATGGCTGTTGTCAGCAGCACACGTTTGACTGTTACGAGGTAAAGTGATTAACTGGCTAAATTTGATTAGAATCAACAGAAGATATGTTGAGACCTAATAACTGTTAACTTCATATTGATCCCAGAACCACATTAGCTTCAACAGCTTCCATTGTCTTTAATTTTACATTTCCCAGTAATTATATTTTTTACAGTTGTCAGAGATCATTAATCTTGATGTTCTAAGACAATTTACTTTCATAGGAAAAAAAAAAAATAAAGCACAGGACTTAACACCAATCTAAACTGCCACAATAAGACACTATTAATATTTATGCAATAACTTAATTCATCATGCTTTTTGAGAATGATTTGGGGGTGTCTCTTTTCCTTATTAAAAAAAACCAGTTAAATTCTGGATAGATTCTTTGCTAATGTTCCCAGTGAGCGTCAGTAATCAAATGTAAGAGATAAAGACAAGTGTCATTCCTTTTAAAATGAAGAAACAGGGAGCGAAATTTATCACATTTTGAATTTTTTCAGAAGATTCACCTCTCATATCCCTGAACTCCTATCCTCCTTGCGCCTTCCTGGGTGAGTGTGTTTATTATGTTCAGCCCCCTCACTTAAAAAGGCCCAGGCTCAGGAAACAGCTGTTCACAATTAAATTAATTATCATTTGTCAACGGCATTCTGGGGCCCAGAAATTCTATGTTCACAGAAGAGAATGTTGCCATGTCACAGTGTACTTCAGAATGTGTGTTCACTTATATTAACCATCTAGCTTGGTAAAGTGCTTTTAAGGTTTTCAAAGTAGTGACAATATCTTTGTCACTATAACTACTGCCACATGATCCACTAATATTTCTCTAACTTTAGACTGTTTGCTCATCATTTATCTAAGAAATTTTTAGTAGCCTTTGATTTTGACACAGAACTTATACATCTAAGTCAAGTAGCAGAGAATAAAATGGGTATAAGAAATATCAGTGTGGTCCTTTAAGAATGAATACTTAATGGCTGAAGCGAAAGTTTCTTAGGTAGTAACCCCACAAAATTTATGAATTAGGATTCTAACCCTTTAACCCCTTGGTTAAAATATTTCTTTGTTGAAATAAATAATCTGGAGAACTAAATAGGACTTGGAGGACCAACAGCTTTAAGTAGACTGACTAACCTTAAGATTGTGTCTATTTATGCAAAGAAAGTTCATTCAGAAAGGGGATTAACCTCAAATTTTCCAGGTAGTTGACAGAAAAAGCAAGTGTATTTAAGTTACCCAGATAGTTACTTTTGAGTTTTTCTTCTGGAATTCCTTTTTTTTTTTTAATTTTTGGAGTTGAGAATGAGGGAGTTAGATTTAGTAAATATTCACACTTTATTCAATTAGAGTTTTCAATTAAAGTTAAATTATTCTCCCTAAATTATTTTTATTTATTTTTAAAATTTATTTATTTATTTTTGAGAGACTGGGAGGGGGGAGGGGCAGAGAGAGAGGGAGAGAGAGAATCCCAACTGACTGAGCCACCCAGGTGCACCTAAATTATTTTTATTTTTAAAATAATATGTTCATTAGCATTTTTGGACACCAAGTAAATAATCTGACATGTAGAAGTAATAAATATGCATAAATATGTCTCTTGAAGCATTGTTTACAATAGGAAATATTTAGGAAATGATTTGAATGTCCTATAGGTGAATAGATAGATAAATAAATGAGATTCAACTCAAGGCATTTTAAGCAGTTATAAAGACTATGAAGCAATATGTACTATGTTTATGATAAAATTACATAAGAAAATCCAATAATATTATTGAAAAACAAAAAGAAGAAAAAATGGTATATAAAGATTGTAGGTACTGATTTCAAGCATACTTATTTATATAGCTTTCAGTAGCTTTATGATATGGCTACCAGTTTATTAGTGTAATTTGAAATAATATATTAGATTTATTTTATTTATTAAAAAATCTTTTTTAATATTTATTTATTTCTGAGACAGAGAGAGACAGAGCATGAGTAGGGGAAGGGCAGAAAGAGAGGGAGACACAGAATCAGAAGCAGGCTCCAGGCTCTGAGCTATCAGCACAGAGCCCGACGCAGGGCTCGAACTCACAGACTGCGAGATCATGACCTGGGCTGAAGTTGGACGCTTAACCGACTAAGCCACCCAGGCACCCCAGATTTATTTTTATACCAAAGAGATATTGTGAAAATGTTACTGATAAAATCTAAAGGAAACCAGAAAATTTATTTTTTGGTAACTATTTGAGGTTAAACAACAACAAAAAACAAACAGTTCAGCAAATATCTTTTGAGATTCCAGCTCCCTGCTCCAAATCAGCTCTCCCTACTTGTTGAACATTTAAAAGTTTTGAATAAGCCTATAATGTACAATTTACTTTTTTGTAACATTATCCCATATTTCCATCTCCTAAGTCCCCCTTTCAAAAAAAATAGCAAGACATAAGCAAACAAACCTACACTTAGCAAAGAAACACTATAGATAATGACAGAAATCTATAGTGTTTGTTGCTAGCTGCAAAAGAACTAGCCAAACTCCATTTGGCAATTTCAAAGAGGATTTACTTATATTCATAAAATTTTTCTAACATAAGTGAAATTTAAACCATAGTACCTCCTCTTTAAGGATATCATTTCTGAAACACATGGCAATTACAAAACTTATTGAGGCATATGTCCCTTAGTTGTCAGTGAACAAAAGTTAACAAATCTATTATCTAGATGGAATGGATAAATTTATAAAAGTTAAAAATGAAGGATTTACAGTTAAGGTGTGGACAAAAGGAAACCTTATTTGATGGTATGGAAGGGAACTTGAAAAATGAAAATCACTTCTTAAAATTTTTATGAATAGCTTAAGTTCAGAACTAAAGCCTTTCCTTTCTCTTTTGCACGATTAAACTATTTTGTTTGCTTTCTGGAGGCGTAGGGTCATCAACATCTTCTAGGCTGAGTTAGTAGTTCTAGTTGAATGCACAACTTAGGAAGTATGTGCAAAGCTTCTGTGATCCTAGTAATATACTTAAAACTCTAATTAGTGCTTCTCTAACACTGATGTGCATATTAACCACTGAGGAATAGAATTAAAATGTGGATTCTAACTCAGTAAGTCTAGGGTTGATTCTAAGGTGATGGGTTTCAACAAGCTCCCAGGTGATTCAATGCAACTGTTCTAGAGACTAATCTTTGACTAGCACCATGCCAGAGTACCAGAAGGCAAAGTTGTTTGCCTTTGTAAAAGTGAAATAGATGTAGACAGTTGACAGAGGTGGGCCATAGAGCAATTGGGCAGATGTAAACACAACAGTTGCAATTGAGCTCTAGTTGACTGCTGGTGTTGGGGGCCAATGTTGCCTGAGTATAAAATGAGAGCTGTCTAGTTCAGTGGCTTGTACAAAGTAGGTGCTCAATAACTGTTTTATCCTCTTATTTCTATAAAAACAATTATTAAATGAAACTACTAGCAAACAAGTCCGAATAATATTTCAGCATTCTATAATGATAAAATCAAAGGCTGATTAGAGAATGGGCCAATGGATATACTGGAGATTGCAGAAGCCATTACTTAATTACTTAAATTTGAAATCAGGGTTCCTTTTGGAAAAGATTGACTTATTTAGCAACAATAAGAAAAAAGCTAGAAAGAGTAATTTTCCATAAGAGAAGTAATAGGAAAGTCAACCATGGAGGTGCGGGGATGGTTGAAGTTAGAACTGGACTAGGAAACTAAGGAAATGGGGCTAAGAAGGAAGGTTGATGAAGCAACATACTTTTATGGGAGGAATGTCTTTGAGAAGTTCCCAGAGATGGTGTGATACTGTGATTTATAGTAAGAAATATATATTTGGTCTTTGTACCTGGCACAGAGCTCCCCCAACCCTTGTAATTTCCCGTGATGAGAGAGCTTTTGTTATGTTAATAAGAGACTTTTGGAAAACATTTAAAGATGTGGGCTGGTTGCCAGGGGAGCCAACCTAGTGATTAGAGTTTAGTTCCATATTACCACCCCCCACCTCCCGCCCCAACCTCTGGGGAGGAGAAGGGGGGCTGAATCAATCACCAGTGGCCATTGATTTCATCAATCATGTCTCTGTAATGAAGCCTCCAAAAAGACACAAAAATATGGGATTTGGAGAGCTTCCTGTTTGGTGAATATGTGAAGATTTAGGGAGAGTAGTATGCTCTGGGAGAGGGCATGGAAACTCTGAGCCTCTTCCCCATACCTTGCCCTATGCATCTCTTCCATATGGCTGTTTCTGAGTTACACCCTTTTATAAAAAGCTGGTAATCTAGTAAGTAAAGTGTTTTCCTGAGTTCTGCGAGCTGCTTTGGTGAATTCATCTAATTCAAAGAGGGGTCCGTCGGAACCTCTGATCTATAGAGGTGGTCAGAAGCACCAGAACCTCTGGTCAGAAGCACAGGTGACAACCTGGACTTGTGAGGGGCATCTAAAGTGGTGGTGGGGTGGTGGGCCCTTAACGTGTAGGATTTGATGCTTTCTCCAGGTAGTGGTAGAATTGAGTTAAATTGTAGCTAAGGTTGGAGAATTGCTTGGTGTGGGCAAACACACACACACACACACACACACACACACACACACACTATAACTGAGTGCAGAATCTTTTTTTAATGTTTATTTCAAGAAAGAAAGAGTGCACATGTGTGACCAGGGGAGGGGCAGAGAATGTGGGAGAAAGTCCTAAGCAGGCTCCATGCCCAGTGCAGAGCCTGACATGGGCTCAATCCCATGACCCTGAGATGATGACCTAAGCAGAAATCAAGAGTCAGACACTTAACTGACCGAGCCAGCCAGGCACCCCCAGAATCTTTTTGTAATCTCTACACCCAACATGGGGCTGAAACTCATGACCCCAAGATCAAGGGTCTGATGCTCTACCAACTGAGCCAGCTAGGCGCCCCTGGGTGCAGAATTTTGTCTGGGAATGTTGCAAAAACTTCAGAACAGATATGTTAAACATTCAGTTCTAAGTTAATTGCTGTGCTGTAGACTAAGTCGCATGAATCCTCTCTATTGCCCCAATGCAATGTGTGCTGGACACATACAGCCTTACGTAGGAAGTACTTTGGGGTGTGGAGGATTCTGGTAGTATTCAGCCTCATTCTGGTAGTATCCAGTAATGTTTAGCTTGAGGGAAAGGATAGCAAATGCAGAAGGTAAGACAAGAATAGCCCTTGGAGAATTCAGCAGGAGGTAATTTGTGACCAGGGGGAACAACCCCTATATAAGATCAATAATCCCCCAGAGTTACTGGGAAAGATGAGGGTTTCCCAAAATGAGGGCAGGAGGAGTCCTTGGGAACATTTAGAGAGTTGATAATTTACATAAAAATAAAATGCTAATTAGGATAGTAATATGCAAATAAATACAGAAGAGAGAAGCATAATTTGACCAGAAATCAACCAGAAGATTTAACACACCTTGGACTTCACTTCAGATTTCAAACTATAGGGGAGTAAGCACCAATGTGGGATCTTGAACCACAATATGTAAGCTAATTTTCACTTTGGAAAAACTAATAGTGCAGGCTTAAAAAAGTATAGGTCATTCTTATTAGCACATTTTTCAAAAGTCTTTTTAAAATTAGAATTATCTTCCCATTCCCCATGAAGTTTTTACCTGAAAATTCTATAACATAGGGTTAGAATAATTCAAGCCAACTTTTTAATTTAGGTTCACACCCCCTTAAGAGAATACCTTACTCAGTTCCTGAGACCACTCCTTGCCACTTCCTGGCAATTTCCCAGTAGCATATTTTCACAAAGGAGATTCGACAATATGCCATTATTAACTTGGTAACATGAGTTAATTGTACAGATTGATATTGGTTTAACATTAAATTCCTGGGGGGTGGGGAACCCATCACACAAACCATGGCTGCCTTCTTTGAGTTTTTATTTGTATGTTGTGTTCTAACAGTAGATGACGGAGGTAGAGAGAATTTTCAGAAGCGTATGCTGACAGCAAGATAGACCTATACTCTGAAGCCAAAGCTAGATGTAATCAAACACTGCATTCGCTCAATGACTTTCAAGTTTTATAACTATATATGTGTAGCCAGAAATGCTATACTCCATGTTTTTATTTCTTACTGAAAAAAAATTTTGTTTTTATTTTTTTGTTTTAAAGCAAGTTTTATAAAAAGTGAGTTTGGAAAAGTTAAGGTTTCTTAGAAAAATAGTCATCATATTACAGTGGAACAAATTCTTTCTCCATCTCTCACTTTCCAATGTACTGACAGACTCCGAAGGCAAATCTGGAATTACTATGTCCCTTCTCTAACGTAAGGGAGCAAGTTCAAACACTTGGCCCCAGAACACAAAGCTCAGGATTGGCTCAATCTACCTTACAAGCCTTATTTCCTTGTTTTTCCTTTCATTCCATATTCTATGAGCACCAATATAAACAGCCATTTCTCAAAACACCCAGCGCCTTCCATTTATTTGCTGCATGTGCCGATTAACTTTTCTTTTCTCCGTTTGCCTGAAGTATCTTTACTTTTCTCTTTAAATCAGCTCCATGGCACCTATCTGGTATTCTTCATTCTCTAAGAACCCACGAGATGTTGTGTTTAGCTTTACTGTAGTATGTCTTTGATTTTTTTGTTTTTTGTTACAAGTATGTTTTCCACTGGCCTATGAGTCCCATAAAACCATGAATCATGTATCTTTTAAATTCCAGTGTTTAGCATATAATACTAGTTGCTCAAAAAATATTTGATGACTGGGGCACCTGGGTGGCTCAGTCGGTTAAGCGTCCAACTTCGGCTTAGGTCATGATCTTATGGTTCGTGAGTTCGAGCCCCGCGTTGGGCTCTGTGCTGACAGCTCAGAGCCTGGAACCTGCTTCAGATTCTGTGTCTCCCTCTCTCTCAGCCCCTCCCCTGCTCATGCTCTGTCTCTTTCTGTGTCTCAATAATAAATAAACATTAAAAAATTTTGGTGATTAAGAATGCATGACAGGGAAAAATGAGCCTACAAAATACAAACTAACTAAAATACAACTACAGGCCCTTCAAAATGTATCTCTAGCTAATCCACATATATTTTAGTGATTTAAAGAGAGAAAGATGTTGAGGGGTCCAAGACAGGTGGTGCAAGAAATTAAGAGGTAATTTACAATTTCTACAGCCTATTACTGTTTCAAGGCAATATTTAAACAGGTGTCCCTTGCTCACAATATACCCAAATAAAGTTTCTTGCTGTTTTGTTGTGATTCTTTGAAATAGCAGGATTCAACTGGTCCACCAGATTAACTAGGAGATATATTTTATTTTCCAAGATTGGGGCACACATTCCCAACTGCGATAAAAAAGGCAAGATCAAATTGAAAAGAAGTATGTATTTTCTTGGTGATTTACAAGTAGTGCTGGTTTTAAAACAAGGCCACAATATTCTTAGGCCTCCGACAGAGAAGTGGTATCTATGTCCTCTCCCCTGGAATATAGGCTCCATAGCTCCTTGACTAATAGTACATGGCAGAGTGATGCTGTGTCATTTTCTGCAGCCAGGTCTTAAGAAATTGGTAGCTTCCACTTCCTATTTCTTGGGGCACTCACTCTTGGAACCTAGACACCTTGTATGAGGGAGCCCAAGCTGCCTCATGGAGAGGCCTGCCACTTGGATGAGCTATCTTGGGAGGGGATGTTCTCCTACCCACACCCATCTCCAAGCTTTTTATAGTTGCCCTGTTTTCAGCAGAGCAGGAATTATGAGAAATGACCTTGAAAAATATTTCCTATGATATTTCCACTCACAGTTATTATGTTCCTCCTTCTTGACCTAACTCTAATTATTAGTTGACTACTGTAAAATCTAATGTGCAAAACAAGTAGAAGGTAGGGAAGAGTATTTATCACTCATCCTTGCAATCTGTTGATATTAAGGCAAAATCTGGCTGCCTGGCCATCACACTAACCTCTTATTTAGAGAAAACTTTCTCCTTTCTCAGGAACACAATACAGACACATACAGAACATGGGTAGATCAGACAATACTGCTTTCAAACAATTTCACAAGTTTTACATTTTCTCATACTGTGGTAAAATATAAACAACAGGCTGGTAATTTCATGGCATTCAACCTACTGAAACTGTCTTTAGCCTAAGAAAAGTAAAATATTAGGAAGGTAAAACTTTAAAAATAAAACAAAATTTATAATTGTATCTAGTTTGTCTTTTAATGTATTCCAAAGAATATGAATATGTTATGAATATGTCTATATAGATATATTTCAAGTCCATATGTATATAAACATAAATGAGTGGTAACCATTTACATTCTCTAAGTGCAAAGTTGTATTATTGCTATACATTTAAAACTTGCTCAGATTGTTAGAATCTAATGCCTCCTCTACTTGGACTTGGGATCAAGTGCTAAGAGTAGCAGGAGTTTACCTCCTAAAAGAACTCTAGCCCTGATACTGATCTGAAAATTTGGCTTCCTTGTCAAAACTCATTGGCAATTAACCAAAAACACTTCATCATCAGAGCAGTGTTTATCTTTTCACAATTTTTTTCATTATTTCTTGCCAAAATCATAAAGTGTATGTGTGTGTGTGTGTGTGTGTGTGTGTGTGTGTGTGAGAGAGAGAGAGAGAGAGAGAGAGAGAGAGAGAGAGAGAAGGAGAGAGAGGAAGGGGCAGACAGAATGTGCTGGGGTAGGGCTTGAAATGTTCACCTATTTTGGAAAATATTCAGCAGTAAGTAGGGTTTAGGATTTCTTTTTCATTGTAATTCATCTGGCTCATTCACCTGTAGATGAATTTGTTTCCCTAAACAGTGAATGTTGTTTAGCAGTGTCATTATTCAAATGCCTTATGAAATAATCCTCACAAGTCCTACAGTCCTCTGTTTGTAAGTAATTACAGAGTGGTGCTGCTAACCTTCAGAAGGAAACAATGAAGTGGAAATTTCTGAAACTGTGAGATAAAGCTCACTGCTATGTAAGGCTGCTGAAGCCTAAATGATCAATGTTGTAACTTTCACTCACAGAAGCTTAGGAAAACAAAATGCTCCAAATCCACATTCTCTTTTTGTAATCCTTAAATAGGCTTGCCTGAGTGTTAACATTTAGGCAGTAAATGATTTACACCAGCAAAGGTGGGTCTATCTTCCCCCACGTATACCATTCTGGACAGAAACTGACAGTTCCTGTACAGGAAGATAGTTGAGGCATTGTACTAGAACACTCTGTGGTGACTTAACTGGCAAGGAATCTACTACAAATCCCAGCACTGAGCATTTATTTCTCTTTTTTGCAGGGGCAAAAGGTTATACACTTTCCAAAAGTGCACTTTGCAAAAGTAAACAGTCCTTAAATGTACCATATTTTCAACCACCCAGAGAGGAAATGATCGAAGGAGATATTATGTTATTGATGAAGTGTCGATGAATTAGGAATATGTAGATGAAATTCTTCTGAAACTACATAATCTTTAAATATAAGGAAAACTATCTGAGCTGAAACGTGTTTTCCATTAGGAAACCTTTGCTCATATGAGGGAAATAATTGGAAACACCTGAAGCTTACATGCCACTTCTTTCATGTGTTTCTATCCAAATCTTTGAGGGAAGGAGGTTGGAAATCTGTTATGGGTGAGATCGCTTATTGGCTATAGTTACCAGAACCCTTTTGGTTGTATGTTTATACTCTCAATGTTAACATGATAATCACAAAAGGGGACAGCTGGAAGAAATTGTAAACCATGAAATAAGTTAACTTTTATTGTGCACTCTGATGCCCTGTGGTCTTCTCATAACACCAGGACTACACAATTTCTATAGTAACCATGAAAAAGACAGAACAGCCTACACAATTTAGCCAACACACGATTCAAAGATACTACTTAATAGTTCAAAGTAGCATAAAGTATTATTGGCAATTTTGTGAAAATGGCAAGTCTATTCCTAAATGTCCAAAGAATGAGGAAATAATGTGATCAGTGTGGCCTGGTGACTAGAAAATATTTATGCTGCATCACTATGCAGGGGTTAATGTGAATCCTTTTTATATTAAACCCAAAAATATCTGACAATTTTTTTTGTTAAGCAATGTATATCTTCTCAGATGCTTTAGACATGCATATGACTTTTACTTTTCACCTTGGAAAAACTAATCAGTTTTATTAAAGGTTTTTTTTTTTTTATCATTTTGACTATTTTTAAACTTATAATTCAGTGGCATTGGATACACTCACAATATTGTGCAACCATCATCACTATTTCCAGAATGCTTTCATCATCCCAAATATAGATTCTATACCCATTAAATATAACTTCGCATTAACTCTTTCCTCTAGTCTCTTGTAAATTCTATTATACTTTCCACTTCTGTAAGTTTGCCTCTTCTAGGTACCTCAGATAAATAGAATCATAGAATATTTACCCTTTTGTGTCTGGCTTATTTCACTTAGCATTAACATTTTTGAGGTTTACTCATGTTGTATTATATATTAGAATTTCATTTTTTAATGGGTGGATAATACTCTATTGTATGCATATATCACATTTAAAATATCCATTCATCTGTTGATGGACACTTACGTTGTTTCCACTTTTTGGCTATTGTGAATAATGCTGCTATGAATATTGGTATATGTTTGAGTGCTTTGGTATATGACTTTTTAAAAATAAGATATTTTTAGTCTTGGTGTTTGAATGTAATGAAACAGTTCAGTAGTCACCACTGGATGGATTTTGGGGTTATTTTACTTTTCTTTCTTTCTTAATGTTTATTATTTCTGATAGAGAGACAGAGACAGAGTGTGAGCTGGAGACGGGCAGAGAGACAGGGAGACACAAAATCCAAACTAGGCTCTAGGCTCTGAGTTGTCAGCACAGAGCCTGATGCGGGGCTCGAACCCATGAGCAGTGAGATCATGATGTGAGCCGAAGTTGGATGCTTAACTGACTGAGCTACCCAGGTGCCCCTACTTTTCTTTATTTTTTTAAACAGATACTGGGAAAAATCCATACTTCTCTCACTCCTCACATTCCAGGACTGTGTATGCCCCATTTTTCTTCACAAGTTATATAAATACACATAAATCAATGTAAGTTAAATTAAATTATGCAGGGTTACATGATATAGATGGGATTTGTTCTCAGAAACTGAAGCAATCATACCTTCTGACTACAAAGAGGGTCAACATTAAAAATGAGTACATTTCATTATTTTTCAAATTCTATACTTGTGGCAGGTATAGAATAAGATTATCAGAGAATAAGGAGTAAGAATGGTCAAATAAAAAAGTAGCTCCATCAGATTATTTAATTGAAACATTCTTGATATTTCATATACATGAGATTTGGGACTTAGTACTGCACCTAAAAGACACTATCTTTGATGAATTTGGGGTAAGTGTAGGCGGGTTTAAAAACACCCAACTAGTTACTCCATAGAAACATCACCTATTACTTCCAGTCATTAGGAAGCTAAATTAATCTGTGCTTTAATGATACAGAACAGATTCCAAGTGTAAAGAATCAGACCACAGATTCAGAATTTCTGAAACATGCTTTTAGAAAATACACCTGCAGAAATGGCAGAAATGGTAGACCTAAGAGCTGGGCAGGTTATAAAAGACTGAAATTAGTTATTGGGGAACATTATATGCATAAAGTGAAAACTGGGATGCTTTTGCTTTTGACCAATGTTTTTTACAGCCTAGAAAACAAATGGTTTAACTTGATCACAAACTTTATCTCCTTCTTTAAGAAATGGTTACCGTAAAGTCCTGAGGAATTATCTTTTCTAAAATAAACCATTTTCTTGCTTGCTGCTGGCTTCTTCTCCCTTGTGAAAGGCTGGCTGTGACATGTTGGGTATCCTTGTATTCTCTAGATTTGAATATTATTGTCCTGATGAAAAATAAAATAATGGCAGTGCATGGTGAAATATAACACAGATGTTAAATATGCTGAAATTGTTATAGAATATAAAGGAGAGATATTTAAAGTCTTTCTTTCAGCTTAATCTTAAATCAAGCCCTGGAAATAGCGGATCTTGAACTTACTCAGGGATGAAGGACAATAATAGGAGGGAGGAAATTATTTTGTGATACCTCAACTTTCACCAAGGTGAAAGGATTCATTTTTTTCTCTTTTCTAACTCAACTCTGTAACGTGTGCTTATTTAGGTTACAGTTTTAATGATGATTTATGATGTAGGGGCTCTTTGATTCTTAAGCAGCATACCTATTTCATTAGCTGGTCATGGATATTGTTTACTTCTGGCCTTGAATATGAAGATCAAAATTGTTCTGAGGCAACCAGTTTGATGAGCCATTTCTAAATGTTTGTGCCCTTCATTTCCTTCTTGATGGTACCTGAATATTATCTAACTATCTTTTTCATTAAATATCTAAGATGTTTCCTGGATTTAAAATATATGAGATAAAACATAAAAATGTAATAAAAAGGGAAAGTTTCCTTTCTCTGTGTATGCAACTGCTTCAGTCTTCTCTAGGAGTCAGAAGGAGACCTCACACTCTGAGATGTTTATGTTCTATGTCTCCTTTATGAAAGTGGAACTGGAGATGTTTGCATAAGCATCTAGTTTTCTTTAAACTCTGGAATACCTCTGACCCAGTGTGAATATAGATTGCAGGTCTTTTTACTCCCTCCTTACAACCTAACTGTGACACAGTAAGATTAGGCTGGGAAGACAGAGAACAGGGTGTCAAGCAGACTTTGAAGGAAGGAGGTTGTGGGAAACAAATATTCATGACATTTCAACTGAAGAATTTTGGAAACATAACACTTTGAGAGGTGATAGGAAAAAAATACTAATGAGTAAATGGCAGGAATATACAACTAAGTATAGATTAAAAAATAAAAACATTTGACACCAGAAAATGTAACCATTAGATTTTTAAGACTTCTTTAGCAAGGTTTCACATTAAGGAGTGTTAAATATTAGTCCCTCTTTCCGGGCTGTTAAATATGGACTCATTGCTCACAAAAAAGTGACCCCAGGAGGAGAAATTGTTATGGATGGTTCTTGTCAGGGTCCCAAAGAAGTTTCTTTGGAGGGCTAGAAGTTCATCTCATGTCCACTTTGGGCCATTCAGAACACTAAGAGATATGTGAACATAGGTTAGTTCACAGAAGGACTCCATCACCAGTACTTTACTAGGAGTGCCTCCTAGGTATAGGCACTGTTACCAATTATGAATTTAATATCCTGTGTTTACAAATTTTGGTGCTTTCTTGTCAGGTCCTAAGCAATTGGATACTCTTGAGGACAGTGCTGGCGATAGGTAACAAATCCTGCTTCTGTCCCTACCCTTTATCCCCTCTCTATTTTCTACCCTAGATTCCTCAGTGTCTCCTGGCAAGTCTGAGAGTTCATATGGCAGGTGGCAGACACAGGGAAATTACCTGGTCATTCCAGAGTTCTCTAACTCTAACTCATGGAAATTTCTGTTTCTGTAACTTCTGTGGCATCACCCACCTACACTGCCCATTAGTCACACAGCAGAACTCCCACACATTCCTTGCAAAGTACTGAGCAAAGAGCATTTGAGAGCTGTGACTCCAAGTACAACTGCATGGTTTTAATCAGTTGTAGCACAAAAATGTGATTAGCAGTCAAAGATCCCTGAGAATGAACTTTGCTTTGCTGTTTGTACCAACAATTAGCAGTCTGTTAAATTAGCAGTTTTGGAAATAAGACCTGAATCTTTTCTGCTGTATGGAGCAGTCTTAAGATTCTCATGGTAGCCAACTCTTATTTTTTTTTCCTGTGAGTAAAAATGTCTCTTTCCTATTTCTACTTCTAAATAAGAAGAGGTATTTTTCCTTTCAGATGAGTTGGGAGGGGGTCAATAAGACAAAGACAATCTTAATGCTAGGATTCTAGTCTTAACTCTGTCACTTACTATCTAAGTGACTTTAGGCAAGTCACTGAATCTCTCTGAGCTAAAGTGTTTTCAACCATAAAACGAGATAATATCAGCCTATCTACTTCATAGGCTCAAACAAGATAATGTGAAAACCATGAAATGCTATATGAGCATATGGCATTATAAGTCGCCAAGGAAAGGTCATGAATATCAATGAGAACGGAAAGATGACTTAGTCTCTGAACAATTTTCCATAAACAGACATTCTGGCCTAAGAGCTGACTACCATATAAAATTTATTCACTGACAGATACAGTAAAATTTTTCTCCCAATAAAGTCTTCAGAAATATTCTGAGAGCACACTGATGGTCAGTCCTAAAGATATCACCAGATGGGGGTGGAGGCTCTGAGAAAACTGTAAGCCACCTGAAACTTTTCAAAACAGGGTGGGAAAAAAAATCAAGCCTACCAAAGAATCTCCTACAGAGGGGAATCAATGAACAAATTTGTGACCATGGTGGTTAAGCAAAATAAGAACTGAAAAAAACCAACAGAGGCCAAAAACCATTCCCAAAATTATATTATCCAATATCCAATAAGAGGATTCAAAAATTTTTCTCCCAACCAAACCCAAAAACAACAAATCCTTGTTTTTATATATAATAACATGTCCACTTTCCAACTTATATGTGGTATAATTCTTTCCTGGCTACAGAAATGAAAGGTAATTGAATTGTAGAAGTGCTGGTTGGTAATGTCTGTGGTGGATTTTAGATTCTCTCCTTTGCATTTCAACTACACTCTGCTCAGGGTTATATCAACTGGAGGAAATGGGTCCCAGGGAAGGTAGACCTCTGAGGGCAGGAATGATATCAGTGGGGATCAAGGCTGGATTCTCCAGTTCTCTGCAGTTAAAAGACCTTAGATTTAGTTTTGGTTCTGTGGTTCAGAACCAAACCATCATTATATGTATATGTATATATATATACATATGGATATGTATATCCATTATGTTTAAAGTTTAAACATAAGGTGAATTTTGGTAACTTGTCTCTACAGACTTCAGTTGCTCTAAAATGAGGTGTTTTGAAGAAATCTCTACATTCCTGAATTCCTATAATAAGTGTCTGAGAAGAAAGCTTCTCAGAAGAACAGGGAGGTTGGGGCCACCATATTTTTAGGAAGTTGGAAGCTCAAGGGTAATGATGCTACAAAAATAGAGAGTAAAAGTAGACTTGTAAAAGAGTAGGTGACATTCAGAAAAATAGAAGATGATGATGATTAGAGAAAATCTAGAGAGACAAGCTGAAATAAATTGGGCCAGCTGAGCAATCTAAGAAAAACTGAAAGGTTGGTACACAGATGTGAGTTGTAGGGGGCACTATGAAAGGCCAGTAGGTTGTGTGAAGTGGTAAAATTAGGCCATTTCTGCCAGTAGGGTCTAGAATACTAACAAGTTAGGGATCAGGTGGCTCCAGCTTTATTCTTAAACCAAGGAATAAACATAAAGCCTACTCATAAAAAAAGAGCAAGAAAACATATAAATAGATCAGTTATGCACTAGAGCAGCAAAGGATGTAAACTAGAGAAGAATATTGACCAAAAGGAATCCTTGACCACAAAAAATCACTTGTCATCAGCTCTTTGGGGAACACTTTAAACACAACCACCAACAAAACAGAAAGCCATTGAGATCTTCCTCAATTACTTAGCTGTTAATATCATGAAAAAGATGAGGCAATGTAGAAAGTGACTGGTTAAATGATACAGGGTCATTTATCAACTGAATAGCAGAGGTCAGAGTTCCTAATCCTCCCTTTCATTGCCATTTAAGAGACATAAAACTATAGAGCATCTGCAATCTCTTAAACCAGAACAATTTTTGTTATGCTATTAGTAATCTGTTGCTCATAGGAACCAAAATGTATTGGTATAGTTGCAGAACGTTTTTTGAATATTTGAAGTGACTCTGGATTCTAATTGTCCTTACTTATCCACCAATAAGGATAACATGAGGATATAGGGCAAAAAGTAAAGATGTGAAATTTCCTTGTTTCCCATTCTTAGAAAGTTTATCATACAACAGGGAAGATAAAAACTGATGCATCCAAAAGCAACATAAATATTTAACAGAAAATTAAAGACTATAGAATATATGAGAACAATCCATGTTCTGATGGCTTTTTATACAAATTATTTTAGTCTTCTTATTTTTTTGCAGAGAAGGAAAATTTGCAATACTGTTACTTACCTTTAAGTTCGTTGCCTATTGCTTTTGTAACTCAGATGTCTTATTTTTCGTGGTCCCTGCAAACCCCCCGCCAAAAGGAGAGAGATTGAGAATCCAATATTCCAAGCAGTGATTTTTTCACATTAAAACAAATCTTAGAATAAACTATAAAAAAGAATTTTCTTTCTTTGAAGAAGAAATCTAAAGTTTAAGGACATTATTTAATGGTAACTTTAAACAAGGGGTTTGAAAACTACTTGAAGAGTATTGTGTGATTATTAAGCCCAAGTTTTCAGTGAATCATTTTAAAAGGAAACTTATATTTCAAGACATAATTAATCAAAACTTTGAGAGAAGAAATATCCATCTGAAAGATATATTTTTAAAAACTGAGATTGCGGGGTAATTTTACCAGCCTGTAAAATTCCTCAAATTCTCTATTTTCTACACTCACAGCTGCCATAATAATGAAGTAGCTAGTGAAGGGAGGTACAGAAATCAGGCTGCATCAGGAGGCAGGCATGAGATGGTGTGTGGACAGAAGTAAATGATGCTTAGCCTCTCAGTTTAGCTAACTTCACCCCGGTGATGAATGAGGTGAGAGATATGGTGGCCTCCTTCACTTCTATATACTTAAGCAGCCATTGAAAGTCACTTTGTTTAATTTCTACATAGAAAATGAGAGTATCAAACTGAAATAGCACTCAATTGAATAATACCAAGTACCAATTAGTTCTAGCCCAGAAATGAGATGTTCTTTTATTCCTGTAAAATAAAAGATAAGAAGGCAAAATAATTTTCAAAGTACAGACAATAATGAGCTCCTCTGGAAAAAAAACAACTACAGGAAAAGCTACTCAGTTATATCTAACACTTTCTTTTTCTCTGAAAGCTCAGAATTATCAAGTTAAATTGCCAGTATTTGATTACAAAGAAACAATATCCAGAGGCTGGATGTGAAAGTGTGATCTGAAAGAAAGATGAACAAAAATGCAGGGTGTTTCTGGTTAACACAGTGATTCTCTTAGTCACTAATAGGTTTCTGAATCCAATGAGTCAGCATGCTATTTGGCTCATCACAGTGAAAACTTTCTGAATAGTAAGTTGTGGACCTGGGGCATGAATAGGTTTCTAAGGTATTTTCCATACCAGAGACAGTGGCTCAGATGTAAGAATCTAGCTCATCATTTCTCACCTTCTGGAGCAATTTATTGGCATGAAACAAACCTCGTGAATATTTTATGTATGTCTTTCCAAACTGAGTGGCCTGAGGATGGAGGTTTTGAATTGCACCCTGAAAACTTGTTCTTCAGCCAACAAAGTACTGATTTTAGAGATAAAAATATTTATAAAAAAATTCCCATCTATAATTTCTTGGAATTTAATGACAGAATTATCAGTAGCAGTGGTGTTTATTTCAATTTCAGTGAGTGATGGCAATTTCTTGATGGTTATTTGAGCCCGAAGCATTCAGCCTTAGTAACTTTATTATTGTTTATTTATTTTGAGAGAAGGAGAGAGTGAGAGAGAGAGAACACTTGCATTAGCAGGAGAGGGTTGGAAAGAGAGGGAGAGAGAGAATCCCAAGCAGGCTCTGCATTGCCAGCACAGAGCCCAACTCTGGGCTTAAGATCATGACCTGAGCTGAAGTCAGGAGTCAGATGCTTAACCAACTAAGCCACTCAGGTGCCCCCCTAGTAATTTTAATCTTACAATACTCTGACTTCCTGAAATAGTATTTCTTACTTGTGTGAAAAAATGGTTCACTAATTATTTTTTTCCATAAATGAGATTATAATATTTCATAACTAAAGGTAAATTACTTTAAAATACTTCTGTCTTATAATGTTGAATTGTTTTTAGATAACAGATCTAGCCATGAAGTTATCCAATCATTCTGTCATTAGAACTAATATCTTAAAATTCTTTGTATGATTATTAAAAAAAAAACTTTATTTCACCTTTAAGAAGAGACATATAAATGGTTTTATTTGTCTACTATTTAGAAAAATGTCCTGTAGGAATATGGTGATGTTATAGTATAAATTTTCTGAAAGCAAGCAACAGAAAGAAAAATCATTACCTCTGAATACATGATGTGATATAATTTCCTTTATAAAAAAGTTCTTGATTTTTTGATGCTGTTATTTTGATAACAAAAAATTGGACAGAAACCCTTGACAGTTTTCAGTGTTCCTTCAACTAATTATTTTCTACTCAGTCTATGTGTAAGAGGTCCAAGTAATTGGCCTTTGCTATTCTAAAGGATAGTCAGATTTTATCCCCTACATATCAGTTCATATAATTTCTAATTATATTATTGATTAGTACTATGTATGTGTGTGTATAGATAGATAGATACATAGATAGATGGATATAACATTAAGTAAAAACCAGAGATGTAACACTCAACATTCCAAATTCTTAATCGATAAATGTAAATAATGTGATACAAGTATAAACATCAATATAGAGAACAAAGAACTTATATAGAGGATACTTAAAGATAATTTATTTCTAACTTGTATTTTTTCCTTGGTTATTATTATGGATTAGAAATATGTTCTTATAGGGAAGAAATACTTTGATCCCAGCACAGACAAGCCAGACCTATTGAACTGTAATGAGAACTTGCCTACAGTCCAACTAAAGTAAAACTCCATAAATGTGATCTTATGATATATAGAGCTTACAGTGGTGAGATTTTAAATGTTTAATTCTTGCATGTTATCTATGTTCTAGTTTCCTTTATTTTCTAACAGATTGGCTTTTATAGTGTGGTTCTGCCGTCTTCAGAAACAAAGGAACATTGTTGTTATTATTATTATTACTATAATAACATTGTCTGGAAGACAGTTGTAGTTGTAGAGTCTACAATTAAAATGAATCCCACTACAGGGTTCAATATGGATCACAGATGATAGGCAAAGGGTATCAGACAGCATGCAAATAAGGTACATTAAATTTAAATCGCACACACCACACTGCCTGCTTAAAACAATGTCTATAAGATACTATCTTCATACTAATTCCTGCCACTTAACTGAGCTACAGAAGAAGACTGACAGTGTTGTCCACATTCTGTGAGGTAATCTCAGCAAAAAGAATGCAAATTCTCTCTAGGCCTAGGAGAAACAGTGGTAACACAATGCAAACACATCTGCTTTGTCAAAGGTTAACCTTCCTAAGTGCACCTCCTTCATGGTGTCCTCATGCCTTGCATCTGTGTGCTAATAGCTCCAAGGGCATACCACATTATATCAGAAATGTTTATTTTTTTCAAATTTTTATTGTGAAAAATTTGAAACAAAGAAAACATGAAAGCATAATACAACCAAATATGAATATCTGTCACCCAGCTTCACTAGTTAATATTTTGCCACTTTGCATGATCTCTCTATGCTTATATCACAGAACCATTGAAAAATTAAGATCTTTGTATGAATCTAAGAACAACCAATATAACCACAACAAAAAGAACACAATTAATGACACAAGGGAAGAACAATGACTTGTCAATATTTAATATTAATTCTACATTTAAATGTACTTAATTGTCTTAATATTTTTTTAGATGTGACTTTTGTTTTCTTTTTAACAAGTAGCTTTTTAAGTGAAATTAAATGGTAGTGATGTGGTGTAGGCCATCTGGTTTAGACACAACTTAACAAGGGCTTAAACAAAATTATTTCTCTCTCATTTAGCCTGGAGATGTGCTGATCCAGGGCATTTAGTGTGGCTTTTCCATCCTAACATCAAACTCACAGCTTCATCTCTGACCTGAAAGATGGCAGCTGCAGCCTGTTGAGGTTTCCCTGGACTTGTGCATTGTGTATCTGAAGGAATGATGGTTTAGGGGCAGTAATTAGCCATCTCTGCCAGAGATATTCCTGGACATGACTAAGCTATGATGAACTATATTAAAATCAAATCCCTACATGCTGCAATATAATAATAGGCCTAGACTTATTTCAGATAAGACTATTTTTCTCCTACCTTAAATAAGCTTTCTTAACACTCATTTTGAGTTCATCAATCTATTTTTTAAGATTTCCTTTCTCTTTCCTTGTCAAGATATAAGATGTCAGTGCTCATTACTGTAACTAACTCTGCTTACTTCTCCTTTCTAATTTTCCTTTATTGTTGTCATCAAGTTTCTAAAAAAAATATTTTATCTAAGTATAACATACTTTTATTTAAGTATAATTAACATGCAGAAAAGTTCACAAGTCATAACTGCACAGCATGGTGAAAACAGTGAGAAAACAGTGATACATGTAAACACTATTCAGATCAAGAAGTAGAGGATTGTTTGTTTTCTAGAAGCAGTTTGTGTAGCCTCCAAGTACTACTCCTCTCCTCCCAGAGACAATTATTCTGATCTTTAACACCATGGTTTAATTTTGTATGTTTTTGAATTTTATATAAATGGAATCATACAACATGTATTCCTTTTTGTCTGGCATCTTTTGCTCAATATTATGTTTATTAAGTTCACTGATGTTATTTCATTGGCAGTAGTTCATCCACTTTCATTGTTTATGGGGTTGTATTAATAGATCATAATTTATCCATTATATTACTGATGAATAATTGGATTGCTTCTTAGTTTCTGACTGTTACAAATGCAGTTGTTATGGGGTGCCTGGGTGGCTCAGTCAGTTAAGCATCCGACTTCGGCTCAGGTCATGATCTCATGGTTTGTGAGTTCGAGTCCCACGTCAGGCTCTGTGCTGACAGCTCAGAGCCTGGAGCCTGCTTCGGATTCCATGTCTCCCTCTCTCTCTCTCTCTCTGCCCTCCCCCACTCATGCTCTGTCTCTCTCTGTCTCAAAAACAAATAAATATTACAATTTTGTTTAAAAAACAAATGCAGTTGCTATGATAGTTATTGTATTTTTTTTGTATACTTATGTATATATTTGTTAGGCATATAAAATTCCTGGGAATGGAATTTTTAGATTATAAAGTAATGGGATATTTGTATATCCAGATATATTTTTTTTGCCTTATTGCATCCAGACTTCTAGTGTAATGTTGAACAGAAACTGCCATAGAGAGAATTCTTGTCTATCTGGATCTCAAAGAGAAAACTTTCATATCTTCCCCATTAGTTATGGCAATTTGCTTTAGCATTCTTATATATAACATTTATCAGATTGAGAAAATTCTTTCTGGTCCTAATTTTCTAAGGTTCTTTCTTCCTGGGTGGCTATTTAATTTTATCAAATGCTTTTTCTATATCTTTGAGATGGCTATATGATTTTCCTCTTTATTCTGTTAAAATGATAAGGTTATGGGGCACCGGGGTGGCTTATCAGTTGGGCGTCCAACTTCAGCTCAGGTCATGATCTTGTGGTTCGTGGGCTCAAGCCCCACATTGGGCTCTGTGCTGACAGCTCAGAGCCTGAGGTCTGCTTCACATTCTGTGTCTCCCTCTCTCTCTGCCCCTTTTCCACTCTCTCTCTGCTCCTTTTCCACTCATCTGTCTCTCTCTCAAAAATAAACATCAAATTTTTTTTAATCTCTAAAATGTAAGGTGACTTGATTAATTTTCAAAGCTCAAACCAACCTTGCATTTCTGAAATAAACCCACTTTATTTGTGAGGTATTATCCCCAAATAATCCATATATCAAAGAAGATATCACATTAGAAATTAGAATATATTTTGACTGAATGATAATGAAACTATGACATATGTCAGACCATAAACATGACATTATTATATAATTCTTTTAGTGTCTATCCTAGATTACAACTTGAATCCTTGATTTACTAAAGACTACTATAAACTATAATTTTTACAACTTACTGGACAAAACATGTAATTTAGAGTACTTTAATTCCATTTACTCCCCTCCCAAATTATGTATTATTGCTGTTGTTATAAATTGTGTCCCCCCAAAATATATGTTGAAGTCCTAACCCCAGGAACCTGTGTATGTGACCTTATTTGGAAATAGGGTCCTTGCAAATGTAGTTAAGTAAGATGAAGTCATATTAGATTAGGGGGGACTGTAACCCAATAACTGGTGCCCTCATAAGAAGAAAGAAATATGGACACAGATACTTAGGAGAGAAGGCCATTAAAAAGCCATCTACAAGCTATCTACAAGCCAAGGACCACCAAGGAGTGCCAACTAAGAAGAGGGAAGGAAAGATAATCCTCCAGAGCCTTCAGAGAGTATAGCCTTTATGAACATTGTGATTTCAGACTTCTGGTCTCTAGAATTGTGAGAGAATATATTTATGTTGTTTTAAGCCTCTAAGTTTGTGGTACTTTGTTACAGTAGCCCTAGAAAACTAATACAGTTGTTATGTATTTAAATTCTATATAAATTTTAACCCCTACAAGACAATTTGTATTGTTTTGTATAGTGCATATTCATTTATGTTTATCCATCTTTGACTCTTTCCATTTTTCTTCATTTTGTCCTTCATCTCTGTACATCCTTGCTTTCTTCTTGAAGTACTTCTATCAGTATTTCCTGACCTTGGATTTGCTGTCGATGAATTCTCTTAGTTTTGTTTACCTGAAAATGCCTTTATTTTACCTTCACTTTCTGAAGTATACTTTTGCTAGGTATAGAACTCTAGGTTAGTAGTCCTTTTAGTATATAACACATTGACAATATCATTCCATCATCTTCTAACTTCTGTTATTTGCTTTTCTGAAGTTTTATTATAATATACATTGGTGTTCCCTTTGGATTTGTGCTGCTTGGGATTTATTTTTCATGATTCTGTGACTTGGTGTCTTTCACCAATTTTTGACAATTTTTTTCATTATTTATTTACATGTTACTTCTGCCCCAATCTTTCACTTCTTTTCCTGTGGAACTCAAATTACAACTTTATTAGACCTACGTTTTCCTAATCTCTTTTTATAATCTGGTTTGTTTTTCTTTCCTTTCATTTCTTCCCCCAATTCTTTCCTTTCTAGCTTTTGGAATATTTTCTACAACACAACATTTTCAGCATTGCTTCTAAAATTTTCTTTAAAACATATATCTAAATCTATGAGATGCTTGCTTAAAAACTTTCAGTGTCTCCATTTCTGTCTGTGCTTCAGAAAACATGTATTAAACAACTATTATGGGTCATGCACTAAGCTTAGTGCAGGGGACAAGGTAAGCAGTGTAAAAGTTATTTCTATCCTTTTAGAGTTTATAGTCCAGCGATAAAGAGAATTTATAGTAGAGTGCTATAAGGGCTTTGTATGACAGGGGAAGTATAGGATGCTAAGAGAATACATATAAGGAACATAAAACTAATTTGGTGGAGGCCAGAAGATGGGCTTTTTGGAGGTAATTACATATAAGTGGAAATGTTGAGAATGGAGAATATTTATCTAGGTGAAGAGAGGAGTGACAGAACTTGTGAAGGCCTAGGGGTAGTTATGGTATGCTGGAGGAACTGAAGAAACTTCAAGCTGGCTGAGGCACAGAGTGCAAGATGAATGTTGAGATAGGCTGGGTCAGGCTACAAGATACTTACGTAATTTCATGAGTTTGAACTTCATCATGAGGATGTTGGGAGGGAAAATGAAAATATTTAAGCATGAAAAGTGAAGAGGTAATTTAAGATAAATAAACAAGATTCTGTGGTTAATTATAGGTGGGAGTTGAGAAAAAAAGGAATAGAGAAAGATTCTCAGGTCCTGGGGTTCTGAATGGCATTTGCTGAGATAAGGGGAAAAAGTGGATTGACAAACTTTAAGGGAGAGATGATGATGAGGTAAATTTTGTAAATGTTGGGAATGAGACACTCATGGGGCATCCAGGAAATTATAGGTAATTGGCCTCATGAATCGAGTTCAGAATAGAGGGCTGGGCTGAAGGTATAGATTTTTCCTACTCCATATCATTTCTGATATAGTTTTCAAAGTTCTTTCAAAAATAGGTCTACCTATATGAGCCACCTGCTTATAAACCATCAGTGTCTCCTCCTAGCTATCTGATACAGTCCAAACTCTTTCACATAATGGTGTGCAAAGACTTTTATAGTCCCCACCAAACTTTCCAGACTAACATCTCAACATATATTTCAGTTGGATGCAATTTCTCACTGTTCTCTAGACACATAGAATTTATTTTTATCTCCATATGTTTTTAAAATATGCTATTTCTTTTATTCAGAATGCTTTGCCCACTTTATTTTAAACTTGAATAGCTTCTATACATCTTTCAATATCATAGTTCAAATACTATCTCCTTTGAGTTGCCTTTTCAATTGCTTTCATGTCACTTTATAAACGTTTCTAAAACAATGTTTTTTGAACAGAGATCCTGTCCCATTTATTGGTAATGAAGTAAATTTAGAGGGTCATGACAGGTACTAAAAAATGAAATAGAATACAGTAGGAAATACAAACAACTCAGAAAATTAAGTACTGCCTTTTGAAACTTTTGTGTCAGTTACACATGTACATGTATATATGTATACTGAGTAATGATGTAAACCATATTTCTTACTGTGGATTATGGTCAAAAATATTTGTAAGTCACTACCTTACTATGTTTGTTGCTTTACTATTTGTTTTTCTTCCCAGAAAGAGAGTGCCTTATTTTTGTGTCTGTGGTGCTTAGCACTATGATTTATTATAGGCAATCAGCCATTTTTGAGTAAATTGTTTATGGTATGGGCTTTACCAAGATGTCAATATTCTTTCCCTCTTTCTTTTGTTCAGTGTCCCTTCAATTCTTCTATTAAGGTAAAGAAATAGTTTAATTTTGTTGATAACATGTCTTTAATACATATTCTTTGTAGAAGGAATGATGTATTCTAGGTTTGGAAGACATATTAGTAGCAACAGAAAAGTTTTCTGAGCTTCCACAGTTCATAGCAGAAAAATTTCAGAATTTCAAGTTAGATTTGAGGTGAACAACAACACAATACAAGCACCACCACCAACACCAACACCCAAGTTCAGGTATATTGCTTCAGGGAGAGGTGGAGGAGACAAGGACCACAGAAGGAACTACGGGGGATTCTGCTTTATAAGCAGTATTTATTTTAAAACAGAAAATAGCTGATGCAGATATGACAACATATTAACATTTTCAGTTGAAGTAGGAAGAGGACTGTGTTGCAACTTTATATATTTTATAGTATTAAAAAAATTTCAAAGAGGGGAAATTTTCTAGCTCTATCACTTACTTTTTTAGCTGTGAAATGGGAATATTAATGGGACTTATAATGAGATGAAAATTTATTATTTCAGTATCTGTCATCAGATTTCTCTTATGATAGGGTAGGATATCTTGACAGCCTTTTGAAAGAAGTTGTGGTGATCTCTGAAGGTATGGGAGGAACTGTGCTTCTAAAAGAGAAGATGAGAGTGATTATGGAAAGAGATTTAAAGTGAAGGGCCAGTGGATGCCCCCACACCCCGTGTAGGACAGGTGAAAGGACTTTTTTTTTAAATTTTTTTTTTCAACGTTTTATTTTATTTTTGGGACAGAGAGAGACAGAGCATGAACGGGGTAGGGGCAGAGAGAGAGGGAGACACAGAATCGGAAACAGGCTCCAGGCTCTGAGCCATCAGCCCAGAGCCCAACGCGGGGCTCGAACTCATGGACCGCGAGATCGCGACCTGGCTGAAGTCGGACGCTTAACCGACTGCGCCACCCAGGCGCCCCTTAAGGAGATTCTATTCACAATTTTTGGCTTTTTTTTCCTGGTAGGGGGCTTTGATGAAACCCTCTCTCATAACTCCATAGTTGCCAGGAATACTTTCCTCATACAAGTGTGTGTGTGTGTGTGTGTGTGTGTGTGTGTATGTGTGTATGTGTGTGTTCTACTTTGTTGTGAACATTCAGTGGGAGAGAATGAGTTTCATATCTTATTTAATCATTTAATAATCTGTTAATCCACTACATTAACTGGACCTTCTGTGCATCTTGTGATTTCCATCCAGTTTCCATGCAGAACACTCCCCTATATTTCTGCTAATTCCTATGGGAATAAATTCTCAGCAGACCAAATGATAAGTGGTAACTTTTGGCAAACATCTTGCTATTGCTTTAGAAACACTATTATCAAGAATAGAAACAAGCCAAAGATGGTCATGCTTACTGGAACTCTTCCATAATATACCAGAGAACCTAGTCAATTTAATAACATAAGAAAATAGTATAGGACTTCTGCAGAAGATAGCAGAGTAGGAGTATCCTAAGTTCACCATGTCCCATGGATACACCTAGAGTGCAAATAACCAAGAAAACCACCTGAAGACTGGCAGAACAGACTCTCCACAGCTCAATGTAAAGAAGAGGCCATATCAAAGAGGGTAGGAAGGATGGAGACATGGTTGGGAGCCAAATGGAACCATGGGATTGTCCCAGGGAGGGAGGGATACCACCAGCATAGAGACAGGGAGAGGACCAGACCCCATACCAGGCACCTCAGGCACAGGGAACCCACATGGGAAGCCAAACGTTTGGCTTTGAAAACCACAGGTGCCTAACAATCAGTGGAATTTTAAAAATCAGTGACTCAGCTCTGGGAGAGCTGGGAGGATGGAGTCTCTGCTCTTTTAGGGACAGAACAGCAAACAGCCCTGCTAAGACATAGTATAGAAGCAGCAGTTTGAAAAATGCCTGAAATATAGAAGAAGATTTTATTTACTAATCTCAGAGTATGTGCTAGAGACGCAGGGATCTTTGGTCAACTACTCCAAGAACAAAAGACCTGGTGGGTGCCATTTCCCTCCCCAGTCCCCCAGCCTAGATATACAGACACCTGTGGGAACCAGTGCAGTGCCAACACACTCCACCTAGCTTACTAAAAGTATACCTCACTCCTGGGCTTTTCTATGGACCTTCCCCTGCACGCAGCCTCTGGAGGAGTTCTCCAAAGTGGCTAATGGTCCCCTACCACAGCAGAGGTAACCCTACTAATACTGCATGCCAGGTCCCTGTGAGCTTCTGCAGATCTGCCCCCTTCAACCTGGTGAACCTTGGCAGTTTTCCCAGGTGGCTGTAAGGCCCCTCCCACAGCAGACCAGGATGGTCTTTGCAGGCACCACAGTCTACTCCCACATTTTCCTGTAGACTATCTCCTCTAATATACCCTTGGCTGGAGCCCATCCAAACTGGTGCCACAAGCCTGCAGTGTACAAAGAGCCCCAGCAGGGGCCAGGACCACTGCAAAGTAACTCCTGGGACAGGGGAAGATAATGATAGAAACCAGTCCAACTGAAGCCCACAGTAGTCTGGTAGTCTGGGGGCAAATATTACGACTGACTACAGGTTCTGACTACCAGCAAAAGCTTCTCAGTGGGCAACACAAAAGAAAGCTTTGCAGTTCAGTGCTACTGAAGTGCTGGCATACAACAGGTCTGACTCAACTCAAGCCCAAGGGTGGCCTCAGACTGGCCCACTAACAATACAGAGACCAAACACTGACCACAAATAGCAGAGAGTCATTGCAAATAACTGGAATGAAGGCAAATGTGAGTCAGCCACAATAGTAGGGCACACACAACCTAGCAGGCACTCCTGAAGTGCCAGGTTCTGGTAACAGGGAACACTGCACTGCAGGTCTTCAAAGGACATCTTCTTCATAAGGCCACTACTTTCAAGAGCAGGAGGCATACCTGATCTTCTTAACATATAGAAACATACACAGAGAGTTAGACAAACTGAGGGGACAGAGGATTAGGTCCCAAATGAAAGAACAGGACAAAATCAGAGCATGGGAGCTAAATAAAACAGAGATAAGTAATATGCCTGCTAGATAATTAAAGTAATGGTCACAAAGATACTCACTGGACTGAAGAAAAGAGTAGAAAACATCAGTAATACCCTCAACAAAGAAAGAGAAAACAAAAAAGAACCAATCAGAGATGAAAAACTCAATAACCAAAGTTAAAATTACACTAGATGGAATAAGCAATAGACTAGAGGAAGCTCAAGAATGAATCAGTGACCTAGGAAACAGAGTAATGGAAAGCAATCAAGCTGAACAGGAGAGAAAACTAATAATAAAAAATGAAAATAGACATAGGGAACTCAGTGACACCATCAAAAGTAATATTTGCATTATAGGGATCCAAAAAAAAGAGAGTGAATGCAGAAAATTTGAAAAATAATAGCTGAAAACTTCTTGAATTTGGGGAAGAAAACAAATCCAGATCCAGGAGGAACAGAGAGCCCCCAATAAAATCAAACCAAGAAGGTCCACACCAAGACATATAGTAATTAAAATGACAAAAAGTAGTGAGAGAGAATGTTAAAAGCCCAAAAAGAAAAGAAAACAGTTACATACAAGCCCTTAAGGCTAACAGTGGACTTTTCAGCAGAGACCTTGCAGGCTAGAAAGGAGTGGCATGATAGGTTCAAAGTGCTGAATGAAAAAAACCCACAGCCAAGAATATTCTATCCAGGAAGGCTATCATCTTAACACAACAGAAAAATACTTAAAGAGTTTCCCATACAAACAACAGTTAAAGGAATACATGACCACTAAACCAGGCCAACGAGAAATGTTAAAGGGGATGTTTGAGTGGAAAGGAAAGACCATAAGTAGGAGTAAGAAAAGTAAAAAGCACAAAAGCATTAAAATTAAGTGTATCTATAAAAATAAGGTATTTTTATCTATAATAATAAGATATTAACAAAATAAAAGGATGTAAAATATGATACCATATGCCTAAAATGTGGGAGAAGGAGGAGTAAAGAATGGGTTGAGACTTTAGTGACTGTCACCTTAATATAGACTGCTATATATGCATAAGATGGTATATATAAGCCTAGTAGTGATAACAAATCAAAAATCATTCATAGATATGCAAAAAATAAGAAGAAAGGGATCCAAGCGTATCACTAAAAAAGCCAGCAGGGGCACCTGGGTGGCTCAGTCAGTTAAGTATCTGATTCTTGTTTTCAGCTCAGATCATGGTCTCATGGTTCATGGGTTCAAGCCCCACATCAGGCTCTGTGCTGAAAGTTTAGGATTCTCTCTCTCCTTCTCTCTCTGCCCCTCCACAACTCATGTGTGCTCTCTCTCTCTCAAAATAAATACATAAACTTAAAAAAAAGCCAGCAAACTGTGAAAGAAGAGAGCAAGAGAAGAAAGTAACAGAGAACTACAAAACAACCATAAAACAAGTAACATAATGGCAATAAATACACATACCTATCACTAATTATTTTGAATGTAAATGGACTAAATGTTCCAGTCAAAAGACATAGGGTGATGGAATGGATAAAAAAGCAATACCCATCTATATGCTGCCTATAAGAGACTCATTTCAGACCTAAAGACACATGCAGATTAAAAGTGAAGAGATTGAGGGGCACATGTGTGGCTCAGTTGGTTAAGCATCCAACTTTGGCTCAGGTCATGATCTCACAGTTCGTGGGTTTGAGCCCCACATCGGTCTTTGTGCTGGTGGTTCAGAGCTGGGAGCCTGCCTCTGATTCTGTGTCTCCCTCTCTCTCTGCCCCTCCCCTGCTTGTGCTCTATCTCTGTCTCTCAAAAATAAATAAACGTTAAAAAATGTTTTTTAAGTGAAGGGATTGAAAAGCATTTATCATGCAAATGGAGGTGAAAAGAAAGCTGGGGTAGCAATATACATCAGACAAAATAGCCTTTAAAACAAACACTACAACAGAAGACAAAGAAAGACACTATATAATTATAAAGGGAACAATTTAACAAGAAGACATAATAATCATAAATATTTATGCACCCAGCATGAGAGCAGCCAAACACATAAAGCAGCTAATAACATATGCATAAAGAAAGTAATTAATAGTAATATAATAATATTAGGGGACTTTGACATCTAACTTATCTGATAAAGGGTTAGTATCCAAAATATATAAAGAACTTATAAAACTCAACATCCCCAAACCAAATAATCCAGTTAAAAATTGGCAGAAGACATGAATAGACATTTTTCCAAAAAAGACACACAGGTGGCTAGCAGACACATGAAAAGATGCTTAACATTACTCATCATCAGGGAAATACAAATCAAAATTCCAATAAGACTTCACCTCACACCTGTCAGAATGGCTAAAATTAACAACACAGGAAACAAAGCTGTGGTGAGGATGTGGAGAAAGGGGAATCCTCTTTCACTGTTGGTAGGAATGCAAACTGGTGCAGTCACTCTGAAGAACAGTATGGAGGTTCCTCACAAAGTTAAAAATAGAACTACCCTATGATCCAGCAATTGTACTATTAAGTATTTACCCAAAGGATACAAAAATATTGATTTGAAGGGACACATGCACCCCAATGTTTACAGCAGCTTTATCAACAATAGTTAAATTATGGAAAGAGCCCCAGTGTCCATCAACTGATGAATGGATAAAGAAGATGTGCCACACACACCACACACACACACAGGAATATTAGCCATAAAAATAATAAAATCTTGCCTTTTGAAACGTGGTGGATGGAGCTACAGTGTATTATGCTAACTGAAATAGTCCGAGAAAGACAAATACCATATGATTTCATTCTTATGTGGAATTTAAGAAACAGAACAGATGAACATAGGGGAAAATAAAGAGATGCAAACTGGAAAACAGACTCAACTTTAGAGAACAAATGAGGGGAAATGGGTGGGGGAATGGGTTAAATGGGTGATGGTTATTAAGGAGGGCGCTTGGAATGAGCACTGGGTTTTGTAAGTAAGTGATGAATCACTAAATTCTACACCCAAAACTAATCTTACACTGAATGTGAACTATCTGGAATTTAAATAAAAACTTGAAAAAAATAACTTATACAATTGAATACCAAAGAAACAACTAACCCAACTGAAAAATGGAGAGAGGACATGAATATACATTTCTCCAAAGAAGATATACAGATAGCCAACAGACACATGAAAAGATACTCAACATCACTAATTATCAGGGAAATGAAAATCAAAACCACAATGAAATATCACCTCACACCTGTCAGAATGGCTAAAATAAAAAAAGACAAGAAATAACAAGCATTGGTGAGGATGTGGAGAAAAAGGAACCCTTGTGCACTGTTGGAAGGAATGCAAATTGGTGCAGCCACTGTGAAAAATAGTATAGAATTTCCTCAAAAAATTGAAAATAGAATTACCATATGATCACCATAGTGAAAATACTACTGGATATTTACCCAAAGAGAACAAAAACACTAATTCAAAAAGATATGCACCCTTATGTTTATTGTAGCATTATTTACAGTAGCCAAGATTTAGAAGCAACCCAAGGGTCCATGTATAGGTGAATGAATAAAGAAGAAATGGTATATATATACAATGGAATATGACTCAGCCTTAAAAATGAATAGAATCTGACCATTTGGAGCAACAACATGGATGGATCTATAGGGTATAATGCTAAGTGAAATAAGTCAGTCAGTGAAAGACAAATACCATATTATTTCACTCAGATGTGGAATTTAAGAAACAAAACATGTGAACAAGGAATAAAAGAGATAAAAAGATTCTTTTAAAAGAAGATTAAAATCTTTTTAGATCTTTTAGATCTAAATTCTTATAGATCTTTTAAAATATTGTTTTTAAAAAAATTATTAGAATGCCAGTAGTTAACATACAGTGTTAATTAATTTCAGTTCAATATATTACTCAGTGCTCATCAAGGTAAGAGTATTCTTAATCCCCTTCACCTATTTCACCCATCTCCCTGCCCACCTTTCCTCTGGTAACCATCTGTTTGTTTTCTATAGTTAAGAGTCTATGTTTTGGTTTGCCTGTTTTTTCTCCCTGTCCATTTGTTTTGTTCCTTTTTCTCCACATCTTCAAAACACTTGTTTCTTGAGTTTTTAAGTTTAGTCCTTCTGCCAAGTGTGAGGTGATATCTCATTGTAGTTTTGATTTCATAACCCTGATGATGGATGATATGGAGTTTCTTTTCACGTTGGCCATCTGTATGTATGTCTTCTTTGGAGTAACGTCTGTTCATGAACATACTCTTAAATATACAGAACAAACTGGTGGTCACCAGAGAGGAGGTGGGTGGGGGGATGGATGAAATATGTGAAGGGGATTATGAGTACAGTAATCGTGATGGGCACTGAGTGATGCACAGAGATTTAAATAATAATATTGTACACTTGGAATACAATAAAATTTATGTTAATTATAGTTGAATAAAAAGATTAAAGAAAGAAAATTTGAAGCCAAATTTCTTTGAGAAACAAGTTGTCTAGAACGGGTAAAATAGTGTCTACTATCATTATTTGGAGAAAAACATAATTCGTGTTCTTCTTATGAATCTCAAATCTAAGTTGTAATGCACTAAAAGTGTGTGTCTGTGTGTATTATACATAAAAATTATATGTATAAATTATTGCTAAAGAGCACTTTAAATTTCCAAATCTCTTACTTGATGGATGAAGAAAGTCAAGCACAAAGATGTAGGGTATTAATTTTATGAAACTGAATATATTCAGGAATTTACATAATTTTTATCATTCCACTTCTAAAAGTTACTATTTTGGGGGTACTACTTCCAATTATGTGTTAATATGCTCACACACTGGTTTTCATACTATGGTATAGAATTCTATGATTCCAGAAAGGTACCTCAAAGATCACAGGGAAGGAGAGAAGAAGCCAGGGAAGATGGGAGGGAAGAAGGGTATAGTGGGCAGTGGGAATTGCTATCTTTTCTTCAATTTGTACAGGTTTCCTTGTAACATTTTATATATTGAGTCTGCCCAATATTTCATTTAAAAAAGCATCCCTCTACTAATTAAAAGTTTGCAAATCATTATAACTTGAGCAGCATATAGCACCTGTATGAAGCTGACTTTCACAGCTTAGGATTGGGAATTGCATTCTAATTAGATTCTTGTAAACATTTGGGGGCACCTGATGAACTTCATGGACTCTTTCTCCAGAAACCATCATATAGGCACGCATTTGTGTACCAGATGTAGCAGTTCAGGGACTTCCCAAAATCCATTCACAGATCCTGGGTTGATAACCCAACTTAAGAGGACTGAAATAAGAAACTTCTTGTTGAAAAAGAGTAAGAATTTGGTATTGATATTAGAATGTGTTTGTAAAAGATGTTTATAGCAGCACTTTCAACAATAGCCAAATTATGGAAAGAGCCTAAATGTTCATCAACTGACGAATGGATAAAGAAGATGTGGTTTATATATACAATGGAATACTACTTGGCAATGAGAAAGAATGAAATCTGGCCATTTGTAGCAACGTGGATGGAACTGGAGACTATTATGCTATGTGAAATAAGTCAGGTAGAGAAAGAGAGATACCACATGTTTTCACTTATATGTGGATCTTGAGAAACTTAATAGAAGACCAGCGGGGAGGGGAGGGGGGAAAAGTTACAGAGAGGGAAGGAGGCAAACCATAAGAGACTCTTAAATACTGAGAACAAACTGAGGGTTGATGGAGGGTGGGGGAGAGGGTAAAGTGGGTGATGGGCATTGAGGAGGGCACCTGTTCGGATGAGCACTGGGTGTTGTATGGAAACCAATTTGACAATAGATTATATTTAATATAAAAAAAAGAAAAGATAAATTTTTCTTTAAGCATAGAATAACTTTGTAAGGCTAGTTTTTCTTGCCTAATGAAAAACAAAATGTACTTTTGACCAAACTTCAAGTATCCTATGTACTCTTTCTGGCCACATTATTCTTTTATATATTGAGTCTGCCCAATATTTCATTTAAAAAAGCATCCCTCTACTAATTAAAAGTTTGCAAATCATTATAGCAAATCATTATTCAATAGATATTGAGAACAGTAGAAGACACTGTGCTAAAGCAAATGTAAGTGAATGATTTATGATACTTGCTTTAGGAGCCATATACACTTGAAGAAATGAATAGTATTTATTTATTTATTTATTTATTTATGTTTAAGTTTGTTTATTTTGAGAGAAAAACAGAGAGAGTGAGTGGGGAATGGGCAGAGAGAGAGTGAGCGAGAGAGAATCCCAACCAGGCTCCATGCTGTCACTGTGGAGCCCTATGTAGGTCTCAAACCCACAAACCATGAGATCATGACCTGATCTAAAACCTAGAGTCAGATGCTCAGCTGAGTGAGCCACCCAAATGCCCCAAATAGTTTTTAGTACTTAGTGAATTTTATCACTTATCCCCTTTCACCAGGTCTCCTTCCCTCCTTCTCTCTCCTCCTTCCTCCTCTCTCTTCCTCCTCCCACCCACATCTCTTAACTCTCCAGTGGAATAAGTACTTTGCCTTACCTGGGCTGGATCAGACCCAGATGACTGAGGCCTAGGCTGTCTATCTAAGCTGCTTCCAGCCATGCTGGTATTGTGAGGTTCAATCAGAGGACAGTAGGGATGTGCAGGGACATTGGGACTGTGGCACCAAGGACTGCTATTAGGAAAAAGGGTTGGTGGGTTTTCTTTTTCTCTGTAAAAAAAAATTAAGTCTAAAGTGAACCAAAAAGGGATCATCATAGTTCATTATCAATGAACCTCAATTAAAGTGAAAGCATGTTTCAAGACCACGTTTTTTAAGACCACGTGGGCAGTGCTTTTATCACATCAGAAGTATTTGCCCACACGTGTGTAACAAATTCTTCCCGTTAAGCCACAAGGCAACTTTTGATCCAAGATGAAATTCCTAGATGATTCACTATTCCCTCCACCGAAGCACTGCTAAAGACATGGTGATAACTTCATCTCTTCACCTCTCCACAGCCTTGCCTCTAACAGCATTGCCACTAAGAAGTGAAATGGCCGGAGGGGTCTCGATATTGCCTAGCAGAAGTCACCTGCCTTTACTGTCCCATGACTATAACCCTGCTTTCTCTGTGTTTTTCACAAAACACAACTAGTATTATGATTTTTATCATTCTATTTGAAATAGGATTTTTTTTGTCATTATTGATTTACCTATTCATCATGTCTCTACTTGTCACCCAGTCATTCCTACTTGTTCAGTTAAAAAAAATTTTTTTAAAAATCCAAACAACTTTTACCTTTTAAGAAAAACTCTAACTTGTTCCATCTGATTTTTTGAGGTATCCTTATTAGACTTGTCTTGTTTTTCTTTAGTTGTAGATATAGCTGTTGGCCAATGAAATATGTGTCTTCGAGACGTTGGACTTACTATTGAGCATCTGTCAAATTCAATGTCAGTCTCTAATTTCTCCCACACTTGTTTCCAGTGAATAGGAGTGTACCAGGCGACAGCCTAACAAAAATGATTCATTAATGTCAACTACCGATGGAGTTGGATAGATTTTTTTAAATGTCATAGGCTTATTGCAGTAAAATTTCAAAGTCAAACAATTTAATGCCACTCACTTACTATGGGTGAATTAATAAAACACACAGTGAGGATGTAATAAAACATCCTGGCCTTAGTTTCCAATTCTGAAACTTACAAACTGCATAACCTCAGACAGATTAGTTGCTTATTATCTTGGACTGTGTCCTCAAACGTGAAATGGGGAGGATGGTGGTAGGGAATTGTTATATGAGGGTGTTGTGAGGTTCAGTTAAGCTACTAAATTTCATTAACTATAAAGAACTATGCAAAAAGCAGTTGTAAGTAGTTGTGTAGTTCAAATCAGAGTAAAAGGAGCAGTGTAAGTACAAAGACTAATTTCATTTCAGGGAAGGACAATTTACTCAAATAGGCATTCCAGGAGCTCAGAGATCTGGTCCCTCGTTCAACACGCAGTGTCTGGGAACAGTGTGCACACAAAGTAGAAACCCCAAATGTGTTTGCAGAACAAATAAATGGGTGGATAAATGTGATGAAAAATATGAAACAGAAATGCCTTAATCATAATCTGCCAATGATTTTTTACAAGGCTGAGTAAATAATTTAGATTATATCACCTATTTTTCCCATCAATGAGAATCATTAGAAGTATTACAAAATTCAGTTTTAGCCCGCTGAAAGATCTAAAGGTAAGTGAGTAAATGCTTCAAAATTACAGCTAATGAGTGGTCTCCCTATCTAACAACTGCTGTTATTACAGAAAGACATTAAATGTCTCTTAATAAATTAGCAAGTCTACTCAAAAGAGAGAGTACAATCTAAGAATGAGGTATAATGTAGCAAGAAAGACAATCAAAGGGATAGATTCCAATTAACATATTATCTGGATTAGTAGTTATATGACATAGTAAGTTAGACTGGGGGTAAGAAAAAAAAGATTTTTTAAGAAAAATTAAAATAATGTTTTTGCAAAAAGATTAACTTTTTTGTTGTAAACAAAGATAGCTTTCAACTTTATTAGTGTGTTTTTGGGCATATACTTAACGCTACTATTATGCTAAGGAAAAGATAGAGTGAAAATATAAAATTGTCAAATACTGGGAATAAGTTACCTAAAATTATTACTAATACACTTAATTTATGGTGAAGTTGATTTAAAGTATAGTTGTTACAAATTAGACTATAGATTCTTTCATTAGAATATTAATATCTTAAGAGCAGATATCATATCCTACTCTATGTTATATTCTCAGCACTTATTACAGCCATTGGAATGGACAATAATCTCAACAAATAATTGAGAAATGAATAGAAAAGGTCTCTATGTAGTACTTTCCTTTCTTATTCCACTCTTTGGGCTAAATATCATAAATAAAATCCATCCCTAATTCTAAAATTTGAAATAACTTCTTATAAATATGGGCTATGAAAATTATTTTTGCCAACTTGTAAGTAGCTCTTTGGCATTTTGGCCCTGGGAAGAGGATGCTGTTGATTTGCCTGACATGTTATTGCAGTTGGTGATGGTTCTATCTGAGCTCTTAAGGATGGAAAATAATTGAGTCAGCTGAGAGGAGAAGGGGAACCTAAGGAGAGCTATGCATTCTTTTAAAAGCTATTGTTGAGAATCAGACACTGACTTCACCATTAGGTTTACACAGAATTGTTGTACAATCTGGGCTTGTTTTAAACATTTTTTGTTCTCTCCAAAGAAAATCTGATGGTGGCTGATGCTTTGTTTCAGATGCAGCTGCCCATACCTATAAGAAAAATGGTTTGTTAATGACAAATGCCATTGCAGCTTCACATAGTTTTGTATATGTCAGGGGGTCATTGAAATGTGTCATTTTGAACAATGAGGTTTTAAAATATGACTGCATAATATATAATATCAGTTGTGTAAACCAAGCTACTGTACATGACTTAAAGGAAAGCACAAAAAAGAAAGGAAACCTTCCAGCATCAACTAATTACCTGTTCTCTAAGCAAACAATCTCTTTGCTTTTAAGGATTATGTTTGCTTAGTTTTGGGAACCTAAGTATTTCATTTTAATAGTGAAATCATAAAAACAAAAGGTATTGTACACCAAATTGAGGAAAGCAATGGAAATTGAATTATGGGTGTTAATTTACATCTAGGGATGGACAAAGTGGCACAAATAACCAACAACAACGAGAAACCACATTTTACGTAGAGATCAAATGATGAAGAAACAACTGGTGCTGAGCCAGTCTGGCTGGGTAGATGAGTTTTTCCTGTACAATTCTAGTTCAGAGCATCACAGCATTTATATCTGGCACTCACTGTTACTGTGCGATTGGCCTGCATTATGATATTTGGAAGGAAGCGGTACGAAGAGACTGTTTGTCCATTCACATTTTGCTGGAGAATATGACCTCCAATCTCCAGTTCTTTGTCAAGGGAAGAGTTAATGAGCTTCACGAATAAACCCTTGACATTTACTTCAGCTATTTTAATGTCTCCAAGAGCACTGAAAAAATAAAACACAAAGATTATAAGGCGACTTAAGAGAAACGTGTCTTTAGCTCATTTTAAGGACTGAATAATATGCTTTGAAAGTACAACATTCAAATAGCTGTATAGTCTGTTGGACACAGTCTATGTAGAAATAGTGTATTTTATAACCTAAGACAAATGGCTTGATCTCTTGGTTCTGCTTGTTTATCTATGCAACAAAATTCTTTCACATAAAGTAATTAAAGAAAAGTTAGAAAGCACTTTAGGTGTCAAGGTATAAATGCCATAGGAAGATGTGTTTATCATTATTTACATTCCTTCTGTTCATCATAAAAGCACTGAGACATGAAACTACCATCTAAATGAAGAGGAAAGTTAAACCATTCAGATTATTTTGGATAAAGTTACTGTGAAGATGAATAGCAACTACATGCTTAAAAAGAATGATTGAAACTTAAAATATTATACAAATATAAAATGGTAATTTTTCCCTGCAACATGTTGAAAGCCTAGTGTGTACCAGGGACCAGGCTAAACATCTGTATGTTAGCATTTCTTAGAGTGTGGGTCACATGAAATCCCATTTGTGGGTTATAGCCATCATTTTAAAAGTGAAATGCCAGTAATAATAACCAATAATTATTATGTGCTGGGTACTTTGTAAAGATTGTATCTATAACTGCAATTTCATATCCACAATTCCAAAATCCAAAAAATCCTAAAAAACCCCAAAGCTTAAAAAAAAATACGTTTGATATTGTGATGAGCACTGGGCATTTTATGGAAGTGATGAATCGCTAAATTCTATACCTGAAACTAATACTGCACTGTATGTCCATTAGTTGGAATTTAAATAAAAACTTGACAAAAATATACATTTGAGGAAAAATCTGACCTGAATTCTTTTGGTGGCATAATCTGACCTGAAACTCTTGGGAGGCTATTAAGAGTCTTCATTTGTGGTTTGTGTGAATATTAATTATGTTTGGCTGTAGAAAGATTAATGTTTGATTTTGGATACTTTTCTAAGCCCTGATGGGATGTTATGTAATATGTGTTCTGGTCATCATATTACTTTCCTCAAATTCCCCAAATTCAGAATTTTGAAACACATTAAGTCCCCAGATATTTTGGGAAAGGCATTGTGAACTTTCAGATATTCATTTAATCCTCACAATAAGGCTACCCATTTCTTATTGAAGGTCATGGTAAACAATCTGAGGAACACTAATATTTCATGTAATTCTTCCAACAAGTACCAGTGAGACAAGTACTATTTAGTCCCATTTTACAGACAAGGACATTTTACAGACATGTTTAGAGAGAGATTGCCGTGTCCAAGAGTACCCAATAAATGTTAGCATTAGCTCTTCTGTCTCACTCAACTAATGCATTCTCAAAGAGGTTTGATGCAAACATTCAAATTGTTTAAAGTCTATATAGCCTGGTGGTTGAGTACTGCTAGAAAACACACACACACACACACACACATGTATAAATTACTGCCACAAAATAAATTGGTCTTCAACCACAGGTGGGCCCTTAATGACTCCCTTAGTAACTGGCAGCAAGGGGTGTGTGTGTGTGTGTGTGTGTGTGTGTGTGTGTGTTTTAGCAAGTTGTGTTCTTCATGAGCTAAACCAGCCTGGTCCATTATTCCTCCAACAATGTACAAAACCCTGCCTCACATCTCCATCCTTACTCTCAGCAAATAATCTCACTAAGAAAACAGGGCCATTAGAGAGAAGTGTGTTTTCCTGCTTTCCTCTTAGAAGCAGGTTCACCCATACCCACTTTACCTCTTCTCTGTTCCAGCCCATCTTGTTTCAGTGGAAGAGGGGCCTTTCTCCCATCCACAGTGAAACCCTCTGCTCACCGCCTCCCCCCACTGCTTCAGCATCTCAGTCCATTCATTATTCTTCTTTTGTCCTTTAATACTAACCTCTCCTTCCACAGTGCCCCTTTTCCCCAAATGTATATGTATCCTCAAACTGCCACCACCTTAAAAAAAACAATCTTCCTCCATCTTCCACTTCATACTGCTATTACAATCAAGCTTTTGGAAAGACTATGTCAATAATTCTTCACCTCTTATTCACTTCTCGATCCACTACCATCTACTTCTGCCTTAGACCAAGATGACCAATATCCTCTTGGTTAGTAAACTGAGATAAATTGAGTGGTTACTTATTTTTTTATTGATATATAATTGAAAAACATTATATTAGTTTCAAGTTTACAACATATGGATTTGATATTTGTATACATTGGAGAACGATTGCCACAATGAGTCTAGTTAACATCCACCACCATACAGAGTTACATTGTTTCTTGTGAGAAAAAATTTTAAGATCCACTCTCTTAGCAATTGTCAAATATGTATTACAGTATATTTATTGAAGTATAATTGACATACAATATCCTATTAGTTTCAGGTGTACATCATAGTGATTCAATATTTTTACACATTACAAAATTATCCCCATGATAAGTCCAGTTACCATCTGTCACCTTACAAAGTTATTACAATATTATTGACTATATTTTTTATGCTGTACATTACATCAGCATGATTTATTTTATAACTCAAAGTTTGTATCTCTTAATCCCCTTCACCTATTTTACCTGGCCCCAAGCTCTCACAACTCCAGTAACCAACAGTCTGTTTTCACTATCTATGAGTCTGTTTCTGGTTTGTTTGTTTTGTTTTTTAGATTGCACAAATAAGTGAAGTCATATGATATTTGTATTTCTCTGTCTGACTTATTTCATTTAGAAGTATACCCTCTAGGTCCATTCATGTTGTTGCAAATGGTTTCATTCTTTTTTACAGCTGAGTAAGATTTCGATAGATAGATAGATAGATAGATATTCATCTATTGATGGACATTTAAGTTGCTTCTATTATCTTGGCTATTGTAAATAATGCTGCAATAAACATAGGAGTGCCATCTATCTATCTCTTCAGAGCTTTCATTTGGGGGTATATACCCAGAAGTAGAGTTGCTTCAGAGTTGCTTTCATTTGGGGGTATATACCCAGAAGTAGAATGGCTGGATCCTATGATATTAATTTTTTGAGGAACTTTAATACTGTTTTCCACTGTGGCTGTACCAACTTACATTCCCACAAACTCAGTCTTTGTCTTAATATCTCGGTGGTATTTGCCTCTGCCAGATATGGCCTCTTTTTTGGAACTCTTCTTGTTTACCCAAGTCCACTGTTTTCCTTCTTTCAGTCTGGTTGCTCCTTTTCAGTCTCTCTCTCCCTCCCTCTCTCTCTCTCTTTTCTTTTTAGTCTCTTTTTCAGATTTTTCCTCTTCACCCATCTCTCAGATATTGATCCCCAGGATTCTGTCTTTAACCCTCTTTTATTCTCATCACACTCCATATATGTGATATCATCTATGAATAAGGCTTAAGTAAGCATTAATACACTGATGACTGCTAAATCTAAATTAGACTTTCCAGCTGAGCTTTCAACCCATAGAAACAATTGACCACAGACTCTGAAGGTGCCTCTAAATCAACATTCCCCAAATTGAACTCATCATTTGGGAAGAGTGGGAAACTTATTCTAGTTAATTATGTCATCATTTATTCTGTTGGCCATGCCTGGAATTTCCATTACTTTTGCACTCTCTTAACCCTGCCTTATCTGTAGCCAAATACTATTGATTCTATCCCTATATCTTTCTATATACATCCCCTTTTCCCCATCCCTATTGCTTCTCTCTTCATTAGGCTCTCATCACCTTTGTATGATATTGTAATAGTGTCCTAACTGGTTTCTCCAGTATTGTACCCTCCTAACTAGTCTCCATTTTGCTTCCAGAGCAATCTTTGTTCAAGGATAAACCCTTCAGTATCTTACCATATACTTCCAGACAAAACACCAGCTTCATAGCATGGAAACGAGGCTGTACATAATTTCTTTTTTCCCCCTACCACCTAGCTTTGCTTAAACTGTAACCATGAAGTCTTAAAATTTACCACAAGACTTGTGATAATTCATGCCATTGCATGCTTTACTCACTGTCTTTGCAAGTGTTGGTAGTCACTCTTCTTATTCCCCACATCCCTACTAACACTTGAAAGTTTCAAATTTCTTAATATTTTCAATATCATGGGTACAAAATTTGTTTTCCCTGATTATAGAGAAGTTGAGTAAGCTATTTATTGGCCACACAGTTTTGTTCTGTGAATTCCCTGTTCATATTATTTTTTCCACTTCTATAAGGTTGTTTTACATTTTTATAATTGAGTTAATAGTATTTCTAAAATAGCATTTAAATATATACACATATTTTTGGAAGAAGAACTGTGCAGTAATAAAAGTATTATTCATGTAATTTTAAGTTCCTATATTGGTGATAATTTGTTATGGCAGCAATAGAAAACTAACATACACTTCTTATAAAGTTTTAAATTGTGTGCTAGAAATGTTGCCAAAGTCTTCTGTTTTCTGTCTTCTGTTTTTCTAATGATAAACCACTACCAATCTTTTGTTTAAGTGTCTTTTTTTCTCTAAGATTTTCCTTATGTCTTCTGTTTTAGAAGTTTTTCTACAATGTAATCAGAGATTTGGGTTGTTATTTTTCTGCCTTTTATCTTTCTGGGAGTTGGCAGTGCTTCTTGCATCTGTGGCTTGATGTCTTTCATTAGGTTGGGAAACTTCTATGTTGGATTTTGACCAATACTGTTTTGTCTTAATCTGTGTTTCCCCCCCTTAAGGGACTTCAGTTACAAGTAGTTCAATTTTGTTTTAAATCTTTCTCTATTTATAATTGTGTGCTAATGTCTGTTCTTCTAAAATTTGCAATTCAGCCTGGGTATTTTCTTCTGAGAATGCTTTAGTGCAATAATTCTCTCTTGTGTTGCATCAAATATATTGTTAAACCCAACTATTTCTGAAATGGTAATTTCTCTTATTGGAATTTTTACTTCTAGAATTTCTTTTTGATAATTTCATAAGAGAATAAACTAATAAAATATTTATTTTGTCATTTAATTCCTTGAATATTTAGTCATTGTTATTTTAAAATCCCTGTCAGATAAACATAATATCTTTACTACCTAGGCCTGTTTTTTTTTTAAGTTTTTTTTAATGTTTATTTTTATTTTTGACAGAGGGAGAGAGACAGAGCATGAGCGGGGGCAGGGCAGAGAGAGAGGGAGATGCAGAATCTGAAGCAGGCTCCAGGCTCTGAGCTCAGCACAGAGCCTGACATGGGGCTTGAACTCATAGACCATGAGATCATGACCTGAGCTGAAGTTGGACGCTCAACCACTGAGCCACCCAGGCGCCCCTACCTAGGCCTGTTTTTAATGTCCATTTTTAACCTTAGTTTTTGGTCAACTTTTGTCATTTTGTATGCCTTGTAACTTCTTACTATTGGGTGACCCTTTGAGGTTCCACCTGAAGGCCTGGGTTGTTTATCAATGGTCCTCCTTCTTGACAGGCCCTGAATCTCAATATTTATTCACCTAGTCTTATGAGACTGCCAATATATGATTAACTTCTCAGCTTCTTAGCTGCTGGTTTCAAATTAGCAACTGTTTTGAGGAGAAAATGGCTTAAAATGTCAGGCTATCACTCTGAGTTTCCTCTCCTAGAAGAGGAATTGTGAGAACAGAGAATGTAAACATCCATGAAATCTCAATATGCACTACCAAACTGCTTTAAAAATAGCGGTCTAATTTCATATTTCCATTGCATTATATGAGAATGGCTGTTTTGCAGAGGTTTACTTTTGAGAAATTTACATACCTGTTTTTTCTTTTGCATTACCATTATGGTTCTTACTAAATTGTTGGTATAACATTTTACTCTTCTTTGCCTAGAATTCCTCTATGTCATCCTCATCCTACTGTTACTGAATTCTCTGTGAGATACTTTAATTTCTTGACAAGATGCCTTTTTGTTTTTCAGACTTGTTTTTTTTTTTTGCATGGGAGATGAGCACTATTTTGAGTTTTGCTTTTAAACAGATAAGAACCTAGAATAGTTCCGTTATCCTTTTGTTATCATACACATAATGGAATATGCACAGTTGCTTTTCAAAAACCTTCCATTATTTATGTGAACTGTTTATTCATTGATCTTAAATTTTTATTTTATGCACATAAATAGAATAAATTAGCTTGTCTGAAGGAAAAAATAACTTCACCCATGTCAGGGCTAATCACTTGGTTTCCCTGCCTTTTGATATTTGGCCAAAAGCTATAGGAAAATACTTCACACAGTACATAGAAATTCACAGAGGCAGGGCTATTAAACTGCTATCACACAGCATTTACTAGTTATCTTTTTCTTTTTACAATAAGCCTTCCCACTTTTCTTTAGTAGAAAAGTGACTTCAGACCTCTGCTTATAAGTCATGATATGCTGAGAGTGTAAAATGTACCAATCATTCTTTCAGGAGTCTTGGCATGGGACTGATTAGTAAAGAGATTGAAGAGACATATGGCTATGTAACTTTTTAAAAAACAAACATTTTCCATTATTTAAGCCCTGATTTATCTAGTTCTTAGGTTCTTCTTGATAGCTTCATGCTACTTATCTACATTAAGGTTTCTACAACTCTAAAGTTTGCTAAAATTACCTTAGAGTGTCAGTTCTTCCAATAGACCCCTACCTAACAATTCTCTGTACAGATTGGCACCTATGTTTATAGCTGTGGGAGGTCTGATGAAGGGGTACAGTATTTAAGACCTCATAAGGTTTTTTAAAATTTTTTTAATGTTTATTTATTTTAGAGAGAGAGCACAAGCAGGGGAGGGGCAGAGAGAGAGACAGAGGGAGACAGAACGGAAGCAGGCTCCAGACTCTGAGCTGTCAGCACATAGCCCAATGGTGGCTCAAACCCACAAACCATGAGATCATGACCTGAGCCGAAGTCGGCTGCTTAACCAACTGAGCCACCCAGGCGCCCCGAGACCTATAAGTTTTTAGAAGACAAACTTAGGAAGACTCAGGGAGTTTGATTCAGCTCATTGCTATTACAAGAGAAAAGCCCTCAGATTTGTAACATTATAAGCTATTTTGGACAAAAACTATTCATGTAGTTATCATTATCTTGGTGAGGCCCATCTTGGCCCACAGCTTCCTACCATCCTGATTCTAGATTTACAGAATGAACAACTGCCTAGGGAAGTGTAGAGAATGAGAATGAGTGGGAAGGTAGCCTTCTTAATGTAGTTTGGTCACTCCTGAGACATCTAGAACTGACCTGGAAGTTAATATATGGTCTTAGAGGTAGGAAGAAAGATCATGCATAGCTAGTGAAAATTCTAATAATTTCTTCATTTTGTTTCTTGTTTGTCTACTATTTTTTCCTCCTGCTGGAATATATTAAACATCCTTAGAGATAATGAGTGATAGCAGGAAATAAACAGCATATTTTACTGAAAACAATCAAATTGAGAAGAGGCTTCTGTTTCTAGCTGAGTTTCAGTAACAGAAACTGTATTTGACTTCTCACCTGAAACAACTAAGAATCTAGAAGAAATTATATGAACTGATGTTTTCCAAGATATTGGACACTGTTCTCACAGACCGCGAGATCATGACCTGAGCTGAAGTCAGACGCTCAACCGACTGAGCCACCCAGGCGCCCCAACACTGGTTCTTTAAGAAGTTTAATAGGGGCGCCTGGGTGGCGCAGTCGGTTAAGCATCCGACTTCAGCCAGGTCACGATCTCGCGGTCCGTGAGTTCGAGCCCCGCGTCGGGCTCTGGGCTGATGGCTCAGAGCCTGGAGCCTGTTTCCGATTCTGTGTCTCCCTCTCTCTCTGCCCCTCCCCCGTTCATGCTCTGTCTCTCTCTGTCCCAAAAATAAATAAAAAACGTTGAAAAAAAAATTAAAAAAAAAAAAAAAAGAAGTTTAATAAAGCTGATAACTCTCAGACAAGATTGATCAGGAAAAAGGAAGGAGACACACCTGACCAGTATCAGCAACAAGAAATGTTACATCACTACAGATTCTATAGATACTAAAGTGATAATAAGGAAATATCTTGAACAAGTTTATGAATATAAATCTGGCAACTTAGATGAAATGGACAAATTGCTTGAAAGACACAAACTATTCATGTTCTCTCAAGAAGATACAGATAACTGGAATATACTGATATCTATTTTAAAGAAATAGAATTTGTAGGTAAAAACCTTCCCACAGAGAAACTTCAGGCCCAGAATGCTTTGCTGATGAAGTCTATAAAATATTTAAGAAAAAATCAATCCTACAGGAACTCAGCTAGAAAATGAGAGTGGAATTATATCCTAACTCATTCTACGAGGCAAGTTTTACCCTGATGCCAAAGCAGACAAAGACATTCATTACAGAAGAAAACTACAGATCAATACTCTTCACAAACATAGATGTAAACATTTGAATCAAAATTTTAGCCAATCAAATTCAACAATATATTTAAAGGTTTAACATTATGATCAAATGAGATTTATTTGAAGAGCGCAGGGTTGCTTTAACATTGAGAAAGAAAAACTATATGATCATCTCAGTAGATGCATAAAAAGCATTTGACAAAATGCTACTCCAACATTCATTCATAATATTCATTGCCACAATTAAGCGTTCTGAATCATGATCCTGTTACTCCTTTGTCTGAAATTTTCCCATTGCTTCCCATGCCCATTGTGAAGATCAAATTCCTCAGCCTGGTATTCAAGGCTCACTGTGATCACTCCCCAAATCTGGCCCCTACAGCCCTGTTACACTAATTGATACACTGCTCAGTGGAGCAATGCTGTAAAATGCCTTATATCTCCTAGATCCTAGCTTTTTCTGCCTCCTTCAGTTTGTTTATGCTGTTCCTTTGCTCTAAGTAAGATAGTGGTTCGCAACCTTGGCTGTGTGCTAGAATTACTATGGAGTTTAAAAAAATACCATGCTCTATTCCAGCACTAGAACATCTGACTCAGAGTCTAGGGTAGGATCAGGACATTAAAAACTTCTCAGGTGATTCAATTGTGTAGGTAGGGTTGAGAACTAGTGATCTAGGATGTTCTCAAAGACTCCAAATTTGCATACCCCAAATTTACTTATCTTTCTAAGATAATTCTAAATGATAACTCCTTCACAAAGTCTTCCCAGATCATCCTTGGCTGGGAGAAAGTTCTCCTCTAAATGCCTTGATACATTATTTGCCTCTCTCTCAATCCTTACACCTGCAGCTCTTTTCTGATATACCTGAGTGAAAGTTCTTAAAACCATATTCACAAGTCTTTTTTGAATTTTTGCCCCAAACAAGTCATCATTTTTAACATGGTAGATAGATACTGAATGAACAATTTGATGAAGTGTTTTTGGATGGTTGAAAGAACACTTAGGTGTTCACTACAGTTGAATGGTAATAGTGGGTGATTTTAGGAAATGTGACCTAAGGGGAAATGTTTCCTTTATGTCTGATCATCAAACCTGGCTAACAACTTCTTTTAGCCTTCTAACACCCTCTGTCAACATGTGTTTATTACTAATAATTCACAATTCAATCTGTTGTTAAGGAACAAGAAAATCAGGGTTAAGTAAATGTATAGATGAGTCTACTCTTTTATTTCAGTTCTAATATCAACTTTCATCCTGATAATTCTTTTTGCCAGATACCAACAAACATAAAAATGGATCAAGGAATAAGTCCACCTTTCTCCTTATATCTTGAACTCAAGAGACTAGTAGAAGAGAAAAAAGATACTAAATCCATCTGAATGATTTCCCAATAATAAAAAAATATAATTGACTTTATTTGTAGGGATTATGTAGTGCTATTTTCTCTGGCATCTTTGAAAAATCAGCATCCTTGTTTGGTTCCCTAGAAAGTTACATTGATTTCTTATCATTGTTCAGAACGTGAAACAGTTGTATTTCAACAAACTGTTTAGGGTTTTAGATGAAATCATGGATGTAACAACAGATTAGAAATAAAATTTTCTGGGGCGCCTGGGTGGCTCAGTCAGTTAAGCGTCTGACTTCGGCTCAGGTCATGATCTCATGGTTCAGGAGTTCCAGCCCTGCACTGGGCTTTCTGCTGACAGCTAAGAGCCTGAAGCCTGCTTTGGAGTCTGCGTTTCCCTCTCTCTCTCTGCCCCTCCCCTGCTTGTACTCTTTCTGTCTCTCAAAAATAAATAAACATTAAGAAAAAAGAAATAAAATTCTCTACTGATATAAAGTAGCTTCTATCCCAAGAGGAGATATTAAATAGTTCAAATGGAATATGTACCTGGATCTAGATTGGCCCACTTCTTCAAGAATCATGGAAAAGTGCTTCCGGGTGTTCTCTGCCTGGAATGAGCATGCAGCAAATTTCTTTGAATCACCAAACAAAGATAGGAAATAATCTTCTCCTTCCCCAGTTACAGCTGTCTCAGGAGCAAGGACTGACAGAGGCTGTTTCTTTGTCATTATGAAGCTGTTGACTCCTTTTAAAGAAATCAGTCAAAGAGGAAAGCAACAGAGAGAGAAATAAATAAAAAGACATTAAAGGAACCCAAAGTTGCTATCTTTATTCTTTGCTTCTACAAAATTATATTCTTTATACATTTTACGGTCACTGTCAAACTCAATGAGGATAATTAAAAGCTTTAAGCCAAAGTCTATAAAATAACTAGTGATTATTTTTAGTAACACATAATTTCTAGAGATTATTTCAATAATCTTAAATTATCAATAATATCACTGGCATAATGACTTTTACTCAACTGATTATTAAATACTAGAAGCATTATAAGCTTTCGTATGTACTAGAAGCATCATAAGCTTTCCAGGAGGTAAAACATTTGAGTTTCTCAAATTTGGATATGTTATATATAAACACAACTTTATTTTATTTCATAGTAGCCATCCTCCCCAAATTATTACCCATAAATTAAAACCTCAAATGAATCCTTCCTACCAACAATTAGTAATTGTGCCAGGTAAAGACTTAAATTTCCTCTAATGAACTAAAATTCTTTATTAGAAAGATAAAGTAATGCTTAATCAGACTCTAGTATGCTCTTGGAAACTTGTTTTTTTTTTTTAAATTATGATTTTGCATGGAAAGAACCATGCTGAGTAAACCTAATCATGTGTCTGCAGAGAGAGTAACACTTCAGAGAGGGACCATGATGGAGTGGATAGAACAAAATATCTTGGATTTACACAGACCTGCAATTGTATCCAGGCTCTGCCACTTAGTAAGCCAGTGGATTTAAACTTTTTAATTCTCCATTTTCCTGAACACAAATTATACTACCTTGTGTAAGGCAATGTGAGGATTGAAGAAAATGTAGATAACTGTCTAGCACAGTGTCTAGTATTCAGCAAATATTCAGTAAGTGATAGCAATTATTGTAGTTCAGGGACTTTGGTTAATGTGACACTGGGTCCAAAATCATCAAAGGATTAAGGCAATCTAGAGTTTGCTTTATATTCTTGTGTCTTTAACAAAGCCAAAACAAGATGAAACATGGAAAGGAGTAAACACGTAGTTCCTAAAAAGAATTCCTCAAAGTATTTTGTCTAGAAGCAATGTATGGAATTCAATTAGTTCATTTCCAGTCAAGTGAGTATTTACTTAATCATTAAATTTCTTTGGGGAAGGAGATTATACATTATCTTTGTATTCTAAAAAGAAAGAAGATGGATTAATTTTAGCGCCAGTTGTTACTTAATCTAGAAAGGAACCCAGGTATCTATCTATAGAAGTTGAATCTACGGTAACTGAAGGAGAAGAATACAGCTCAGCTCAAGTCTCATCTTGCAAGGGGAAACCACTATGTTTTGTTTTTCCCCTTAATACTAAGAGATTGCACAGTTTAATCCAAATATAGGACATATACCATGATGATACAGTGACAAAGAAGGAAAAATATTCCCTCCCTAGATGTAAAGTTGGTATTTTCACTTTTGAGTGTATGGATTTTGGTCACTGCTAAAGGTCAGTGTGATCTTAGGAGGTCTTTGTAAAAAATATATTTTAGGCATACAAACAATGAAGCATAGGTAATAATGGCATTAGGTGAAATCCTCAAATGAAATAGGAAAATATCAGAAACAAAATGAAACACAGATAAACAGCAGCCAGGCTTAACTTTCCACAGAGTAATAGAGGAAAACAGAGGCATCAAGAGTCATGGGTGTGTTTGTGCTACCAGTTTGGAAACTTGTTGACTGGTAATTGAAATACAGACCCCAAATTTAACCTATTTAATGAGAAGGTGCTTGTAGATATATTCAGATTCACAACTAACTTTTATTTAGTACTTACTGTATGCTAGGTAATTTTCATAAATATTTTATTTAATTCTTAGGCCAGCCCTGTGAAGTTGACATTTTCATCCCTATTTTGCACTTGTGGGTAATGGAACTCAGGGATGTTAAATACCCTTACCTAAAATCTCCCAGTGCAGGAAGTAGAAATATAGTTTAGAGCTAGGTCCTCTGTTTCCAAGACCATGGTCTTTTCAGTAAACCTTGATAATTAATATACCCTCAAAGTTCCCTACACTTGGTTAAAAACAAACATCCTGTGGGTATTGCTAAAGTGCATTGTTTACAGTGTTGGCAACTGTCAAAACCTGACTTTTTCCTATTATAGAACTGCTTCTGTTTTCTTCTCCTCCAAATTCATTATTGTTCTTTTTCTCTCCACCCTTTTGTTACCATTTATTTTGCTTCTTTCTGTTATCTGTCTTTTCCTTACATAAGCCATAAGTCTTCTAATGGCACAAATACACAAGACATCGCTTAGTCTTTCTGATAGTGTTCAGAGGAAGGGGAGTAAATGCTACACATTAGAATTTTCATCTAGCAATTCTAGAGCACCTCAGCCATCAGCCCATGAACATTATGACAATTCAAGATATTTTAATCATGGGGATGATACATCTGGCCACATACATTTATGTGACCTGAGTATGACTCCAGTGCTAAGATCAATGGTAAGGATAATCAAGTTACTCTGCATATGACATTAAGAGATTTGTGTTATTAGAGACAAATCATAACACATCATTCTGACTTCTAGGCACATAAAAAACCTATTGAACTGCATGCTTTAAAAAATAGTCTAAAATTTTTGATACATGTTTTACTTACCCAAGCTGTTTGCTGATTGGGAATGGCCCTCTATAGTAGTTTTAGGAGTGTTCTGCCCAGTTGTTGATACAGTTATTCCACTAAACTGAGGGCCAGACATATAGTAACTGAGAGGTGTGTCATAGGTTAATGACTGTGACAAAGGCAGTGTGGCATCTGAATCTGTTTGCGGAAAAAAATGTACTAAAGATCGCTGTGTCACTGGGCGACCATCATGTGTGTCTTCTCTTCTGTGCACATAAAATAGTATAATAAACAAAGTAAGAAAGTCAAAACGAATAGATACAAACATAAGAATCATGAACTATGATTATTACTCAGAGTTCTGCTTTTTAAAAGAATTATACATCTTGTACGCATAAGGACATCTTACAGTTGTAGTTTTAATGATCTAAGTAAGATGCTTTAAGCCTCAAGACATGCTTTTATTTACTTTTTTACCTAAAAAGTAAATTGCGACTATTGATGATTTTGAAAACGTACAAAAGTAGAAAGAAGAAAACAAAAGTCACCAAAATGCCACCAACCAAAAATTTTACAATTTTAATTCCAGGCTTTTTAGTGTATTTTTTTTAACTCAAAATTGAGACTCTAGAAACCATTTATATCCCACTTTTATCACTTGTTACATAATATTTCCCTTTCAATTAGCTTAAAAAGCATGATTATAATACCTGTTTAATATATCATTGTTTACTAAACCGTTTTCCTTCAATTCCTGTTGCTTAACTAATTTTCTATTTCTAATTATAAAAATTCTAGAGTTAATGTCTACTTTCAAATATAGTCTGAAAATTAATTTCTATAAATGCAGAGCACATGTGTACATGTGTGTGTACATGCGTGTGTGTGTGTGTGTGTGTGTGTGTGTGTGTGTGTGTTGAGGGGAATATAGAAAAGAGAGAGAAGAAAGACTTAATTTTCCAGTATTATTTTTATAAGTAAATCTTACTATGAACAAAGATTTTCCTTTCTTTCTTTTTTAAATGCATAAAGCATTTATTAACTAGTGTGCATTTAAACAAAGCCTCTAAACTACAACACAATTATTTTACAAGTAAAACAATATTCCCATGGCACGACTCATGAAAAGGTTTGTGACAAACTTTGTATGAGTCACACTGAGATTTAGTTACCTCAAAGCAATCTGTGTGTGTGTGTGTGTGTGTGTGTGTATGCATGTGTCTGTGTTTAATACTTGAATTATCAACAAAGTCCTGGGGTCCAAAATCCTTTAGATTTCTGAAAAACTTGGTAAATGGTCAGCTTATGCACCCCTTTACTGGGGGCCACTTATCTACCTCTGTTAGTCAAGAGCTAAGTATTTGCCTTCATGGATTGTCACTGTTTTGATCTCTTTATTTTCCAGAGTTCCTATGAAGATATTTTAGCAAGTCTTCTGTTTTTTTGTTTGTTTTTTTTTGTTTTGTTTTTTTCCAAATGTTTTCATAAGGGAACAAGGGCCTGAAGTTTCCTAATCCACCAAAGTGATATCAGTCTTAATCTCTTTGTTTACCAAGATATATTCATAATTTTGTTCTGCAATTTGTAAGTTCCTTCATCAGAAATATTGTATCTGGAGAGTTCTGTACTCAAAACCAGACTTCTCTAAATGTACCTCTCAGAAGGCACAGACATCCTAGTTAATTTTTTTAAATAATTAAATGGCATTGGCTTTGAAAATTGTACTACTAGCCCAATACATGTTAAACTCGAGCATTTGCCATTTTGCTGACATCCTAAGCACTCATCTTTGTCATAAAAGCTCTAGCCCATGAAAATATACTCTTGTCTATGATGTGGTGGGTAGTGGGAAGGAGACTATAGAGGTAAATTGTCAAATTAAAAATATTTCGTCTCTGTCCAACCTGAGACAGGATCATATGATATGATTTCTGCCTGATACTAGCTAAAATAAGCAGGAAAAGTACTTTTCTCTTTCAAAGTTCCTTACATCTATCTGGGTTTCATTAAAAACTGCCTATATCTTTTCAGCATGTTCATTTTATAAGCTTCAAAGTTTTTTTCTTCCTCCAGTAAAACAATAGCATTTTGGAATAACTTAATTCCACAGAAGATTCCTAATAAGCTTTTGCAAATGTTGTGATTAAAGAAATCTGGCCTAGGGCCACAAAGTATTCTTATTTTTGTAGTTGAATAAGAAATTTCTAATAGGTGCACATACTTTTGTAAGAGCTCCAACATTTCAGGAAGAGACACATGTCTAGACACATTATTTAAACCCTGTACTCCCTGACTTGTTAGACTCTTTTTGGAAGATAAGGGATTTGTCCTAGTGCTTAGTTAGCTTTGACTCTATTGTATGGAATTTTCTAAGCTCTTTGTTAGTACTTTGTTACCTCTGGGATTGATTAGCACTAAACCAGAGGTAGTTATAAAAGTTCAATTCCCACATTTCAATGTTATTTTAAGGGGTACTACATTGGTAATACTGACACCAATCATTTCTCAGATGACCTCAGATGACCATTTAAAAAATGGACCTGAACTGAACAGTAAACACAGGACACCTAGGTGCGAAATAACATTAGCTTTAAATTGGGTATATGCAGGGAGTTCCTGTCTGGCTCAGTCTGTAGAGCACAAGACTCTCAATCTCAGGATCGTGAGTTAAAGCCCCATATTGGACATGGAGCCTATTTAAAAAAAATTTAGGTATTTAAATTGGGTATATTCAATACTAGAGGCCATTAAAAAAAAAACCTGGAAAACCTATGCTAATCCTCTAATTGATAGAATGATTTAATTAGTAAAAACAGGGAGTTGTAGTTTTTTGCTTTTGTTTTTCTTTCTTTTTTTTGGTGGTGGTGGGGTGAGTTGCAGTTTTTATTTCACATCCTCACAGGCATTTTCCAAACCAAAATTCTCTATCAATTCTTTGTCCCCAAGGTCAGTAAAGTAGTTCTAAAGAAATTATCTGCCAATTTCCTTAACACGCTAGATATAAGTTTTGGAGCCTCAACCATGACTCATATGATAGAGATCTGTACAGGTGAACTTTTGTATTACTCAAGGACTGTACTTTATAACACAGTGGTTGGGGAAATAGTTGTATGTTATAGTTAATTTTAGAAAATGTGTGGAATCAATTCTAGTTACAACTACTTCATAAGATATTTTGAAACAAGAGGTCAAGTACACCCTCATTATCCTCTAAAACTCAGATCCTTCTCTCCTCTCACTTATGCCATTCTTACTGTGCTTGATTCTCCATTTTATCTTCCTGCTCATGGACTTCACTCTGCAGGGCCACTGAAGTTTTCTGACTGGCTTGCATGTCTTTCATCTTGGCTAGAAGAAAAGTCTCTTTTCTTTCCTGGGGAAAAAAAATCATGATATCAGGAATAGATATAGCTGAATTTGAAGGTAGACTTTATTTTCAAGTGACCTCACCAGTTAATCTAACTACCTCAAAGCATATGCCAGATTAAATAATTTCTTTCCCAAACTGGTGCCAGAGCCAGGCTTCTAATGTAAATATGTAAATATTGACATAGCCAATACTGGTATTGGCTAATGATATTATGCAAATCAAGGTGAAGGTGTGTAACATTCACTTGAAGCAGCTCAAGAGGCAGGGCGGCAACCCAGCAAGGCTACCTTTATGACTGTAACTTTCACATCTGGCCAACACTGCCTGTTAGAACACTGTGAGGTAATGTCTCCATAGTTACAAAGTTCCAGTCTCTGAGCAATTACTATATTGATGCTGCACCTGCTTTTCAATTTGCAGACAGTAAATAAGGTAACTTGCTTTTAGGAGAGCCATATCTCTCACCAGATAAATTTTGATACCAAAATATTCAATATCCTATTTTGGATATCTGAGAGTCAAGGCCTATATATAAATACTGGGAGCATTAGTTACTGTTTTTAATTGTTTTTTTTTTTAATTTATTTTGTTTTGGCAAATGTTCTTTGAACACACACAAATGGCCAAGCAGCAGGAACAGAAAACTTGTATACTTTTCAGGCAGAAAGAAACCTATTGGTAGAAATAGTGAAATCAAAGCCAGGAGGACCTAAATTCTTCTCCTAGTTATGCCAGCAGTATGGTTTAGAAGAAATCACTTAGTTCAGATTCCAACCTTGAATAAAAGATTCACACTTAATGCTTTATGATAATTATGACATAAGAATAAAATTAACACATAGGAAGGTGCGTGACTGTACACAGTAATAAGGCAGATTAACAATGATGATTACTGGGTGAGTAGGTTCATTTAATAAATATTTAAATAAGCATCCACTCTGTACCAGGAACCAGATAGGCACTAACAATTCCTTCTTCAAGGAATAAAGATAAACATCTTCCAATTTAGATTAGAAAATAGCTTCCATCTGGGAATGATGAATAATAGTCAAATACAAAGGCCAACAAACAAAGTAACTGCTTTAATAAGTCAAAAGAAAAAGATTTCTTGGGGAACCTATGAAATAGTGGCATGGAGGATCCTAAACTTACCTCTTCACACAGATACTCCTAGATAGCAGCCACATCAGTGTAACTAACTCAGAAAATGACATGAAGACTGGCAGAATAGACTCTCCACAGTTAATTTTGGAAAGGAGGCCACATAAAAAAATGGTAGAAAGGGTGGAACCCCAGTTGGGAGCCAAACTAACCTGTGAGACTAACCACAAATACCAGAGGGACACCACAAGCACAGAAAAGGAGGAGAACAGACTCCACACCAGGCACCCCAGACATATGGGGCCTGAACTGGGAAGATGAGTCCCCATAACATTTGGCTTTGAAAATCAGAAATTCTTAACTTTGAGTTTTCACAATCACTGGGTTTTAACACTGGGAACTTTCAAAATCAGTGGGCTCAGCTCCAGGAGAGCCAGAAGGTGACAGGAAACAGTTGCCACCCTTAACAAAACAGCACACAACTTTGACAAGATACAGCATAGAAGCAGCAGTTTGAAAAGCACCTGGGGTACACCAGGAAGATTTATTTACTAATGTCAGAATGTGTGCTAGAGGAACAGGAATCTTTAAGAAATTTCTCCAAGAACAAAAGAGCTGGCGGGCACCATTATCTCCATCTAACCCCAGCATGGATAGCCAGACATCTGTGGGAACCAGCATGAACACTTGGTACCTAGCTTAGGTTTCATCCTCCAAGAAGATGAGCACTTACCTTGATAACACTTATGTGCCCTGCCCCCACATTCTCCTGCAGACTGCCCCATCCAACCTGCCTTAATCCTTCCAAAGTCATGTCTGATGCAGCACCTTCTACAAGCAGCCCTGACAGTGGCCAGCACCACTCCAAAATGACTCTTGCTCTGGTGAGAGGGAAAGATAATCACACAGGTCAGTTCCACAGCAGCCTTAGCGGTGGGCTGGGGGAAAACATCTGATCTAACTGCTGGCCCTGCCCACTGACAAAAACTTCACAGGGGGCAGCACAAAGAGAAAGCCCTGTAGTTGGGGGGGCCACTGCAAACAGACAGACTGAAGGCAGACATCTGGTCTGATAGGTTTCACTCACCAAAAAAAGCCACTCAGGAGACAATGCAGGGATAGCAGCCTGCAGGTAAGTGCAACTACAGTTCTGGATAACAGGCTGAGGGCAAGTGACTGGTCTGACCCAACTACACGCACAAAGTGGTCCCAGACTATCCTCATAATAGCACAGAGACCAAACCCTGCCCACAACAAAGATGACCACCTAGCCGACTGGAGTGAAGGAAAATGTGGCTCAACCACAACAGTAGTGTGCATGCAACACACATAGGAGACATCTCTGAAGTGCCAGGTTCTGATGAACAAGGGACATTGCACTACAGGGCACTATAGGACCTCTTCTTCATAAGTCCATTACTTTCAAGAGATATAATTGACTTTCCTAATACATAGAAACAAACATATTTAGACAAAATGAGACAGAGGGATATATCCCAAATGATCAGGACAAAATCATAACAAAATGATTTGGAGATGAGAAATATGCCTCATAGAAATTCAAAGGAATGGTCATAAAGACACTAATTGGATGCGAAAAAAGAGTGGAGTGGAGGATCTCAGTGAAACCTTCAACAAAAAGACAGAAAATATAAAACAGGACCAATCAGAGATAGAGAACTAAATTACTGAAATTAAAAAATACACTGGAAGGAATCAACAGTAGATAAGAGAAAGCAGAAAAATGGATCAGTGTGCTGGAAGACAGAATAATGAAAAGCAAAGAAACTGAACAACAAAAAGAAAAAAAAAGTATAGTAAAAAATGAAAATATTTCAAGGAAACTCAGTGACATTATCAAGCACAATAACACTGATATTATAGGTATCCCAAAAAAAGAAGACAGAGAAAGGGGCAGATAATTTATTTGAAGAAATAATAGGTTAAAACCTCCCTAATATGAGGAAGGAAATAGACATCCAGATCTAGGAGGAACAGAGAGCCCCCAACAAAATCAATGCAAAGAGGTCCACACCAAGACACATAATAATTATAATGGCAAAAAGTAATGGCAAAGAAATAATCCTAAAGCACCACGAGAGAAGAAAACAGTTACATACAAGGGAAACCCCATAAAGCTATCTGCTGATTTTTCAGCAGAAACTGTACGCCAAAAGAGAGTGGCATGATATATTCAAAATGCTGAAAGAAAAAAACCTGTAACCAAGAATACTCTATCCAACAATGCTATCCTTCAGAACAGAAGGAGAAATAAAATAGTTTCCTAGACTATTTAAATTTAAATTTAATTATAGAACCCCTATAAAATTTAAAGGGGTTCCTCACTATATCAGCCTTACAAAAAATGTTAAAGGGAATTTTTGACTGGAAAGAAAATGGCCATAATCAAGAATAAAAAAGTTACAAAATGAAAAGGTTTCACGGGTACACACAAACATAATAAGTAGTAGATTAATTACTTATAAAGCCAATGTAGCTAAATCAAAAAAGCAGTAAAATTATATATATATAAAATCAGTTAAAGGATAAGCAAAATAAAAGGATGTAAAGTATGACATTATATACATAAAACGTGGGAGGGGACAGTAAAAATTCAGTGCTTTTAGAATGGGTTCAAACTTAAATGACCATCATCCTAAAATAGACTGCCATATGCATAGGATCTTATATATCAACCTAATGATAATCACAAATAGAAAACTGTAAGAGATATGCAAAGAATAAAGGGGAAGGATTCCAAGTATATCACTAAAGAAAACAAACACAAAAGGGAAGAGAGCAAGAGACGAAAGGGAGAAGAACTACAAAACAAACAAACAAACAAACAAAAAACCATAAAACAAGTAACAAAATGGCAATAACTACATACTTATCAATAATTACTTTGAATGTAAATGGATTAAATGCTCATATCAAAACATGGGATGACCAAATGGATAAAAAAGCAAGACCCATCTATATGCTGCTTTTAAGAGACTCACTTCTTTTTTTTAATTTATTTATTTAAATTCAAGTTAATTAACATACAGTGAAGTATTTGTGTCAGGAGTACAGCACAGTGATTCATCTCTTACATATAATACCCAAGTGCTCATCTCAATTAATGCTTTCCTTAATGTCTGTCACCCGTTTAGCCCATCCCCCCAACCACCTCCCCTCCAGAAACCTTCAGTTTGTTCTCTGTATTTAAGAGTCTCTTATGGTTTGCCTCCCTCTCTGTTTTTATCTTACATTTTTTTTCCCTTTCCCTATGGTCATCTAGTTTGTTTCTTAAATTCCACATATGAATGAAATCATATGATATTTGTCTTTCTCTGACTTATTTGCTTGGCATAATACACTCTAGTTCCATCCACATTGTTGCAAATGGCAAGATTTCATTCATTCTGATTGCTGAGTAATATTACGTTGTGTGTGTATGTATATATGTATATATATCTCATATCTTTTTTATCCATTTATCAGTCAATACACATACACATACAAAAATGCTGTCTTGAAGGGGCACAGGCATCCCACTGTTTATAGCAGCACTATAAACAATAGCCAAATTATGGAAAGAGACTCACTTCTAGCCTAAAGATGCAAGCAGGTTGACAGTGAAGGGATGGAAAAAGCATTATCATTCAAGTAGAAGTGAAAAGAAAGCCTGGGTAAAAATAGTTATATTGGACAAAACAGACTTTAAAATAAAGATTGTAACAACAAAGAAGGATACTATTTAATGATAAAGAGAACAATCCAACACGAAGATATAGCAATTGTAAATATTTATGCACCCAACATGGAGCCCCCAATTACATAAAGCACCTATTAACAGACATAAAGGAAGTGATCTATAGTAATACAATAATAGTAAAGGACTTTAACATCCACTTAAATTGATGGATATATCATCTAGACAGAAAAATCAACAAAGAAACTGTGGCTTTGAATGACACACTGGACCAGATGGCTCTAACAGATACATTCAGAACATTCCATCCAAAAATAGCATAATAAACATTTCTTTTTTCAGATGAACATGGAATATTCTTCAGAACACATGTTGGGTCACAAAACAAGTCTCAAAAATTCAAAAAGACTGATATATCATGAATCTTTTCTGATCATAATGGTATGAAATTAGAAATCTATCACACACATACAAATCTGGAAGAACACAAATACATGGAAGCTAAATAACATGGTACTAAACAATGAATGAAGATATATGCACCCTCTTGTTTACTACAGCATTATTTACAGTAGCCAAGTTATGGGAACAACCCAAGTTCCATCAATAGATGAATGGGTAAAGAGGAGGTGGTATATACACAAAGGAATATTACTCAGCCATAAAAATAGTGAACTCTTACAATATACAACAACATGGATGGATCTCGAGGATACAATGCTAAGTAAAATAAGTCAGAGAAAGACAAGTACCATATGATTTTACTCATATGTGTAATTTAAGAAAAAAAACAAGAAAAAAAGGGAAAAACAAAAAAAAAGATTCTTAAATATAGAGAACAAACTGGTGGTTGTCAGAGGACAGGTGGGTGGGGGGATGGGTGAAATAGGTGAAGGGGATTAAGAGTGCACTTATCATGATGAGCACTGAGTACTGTATAGAATTGTTGAATCACTATATTGTACACCTAAAATTAATATAACACTGTGTATTAATTATAATTGAATTTAAAAAATGAGTAAAAAAGAAATGACAAGAAATATACTACTTGAAGTTATAGTGAAGCAAGTAAGCTAGAGGAGGGTAAACATTGACTGTATTTTCTCTGCCTTGGAGATGAAGCATAATTCCTTATTAGGGTTGTGGGCCAATTATGTAAACATAGCATAAAGAGATTTATAAATTTATACTTATTCTTAGGAAATAAGTAAAAATGAATTTATTATTTCTTACCACTATCCCAGTTTCCCTAATTCTACCTGACTGGTTTCTTAGTTGTTAAAATTTTCTGTATTTGAACTACATATATTACCATGAAGTCATTATGATCTCACTTGTTTTATCAGAGAACCTATTCACATTCTGCAACATAGTTTGGAGAAACAAAATTTCATCAACTGAGAAAAATTTTGAAAAGCTTTAAGTTTGCGAATGTTCCACTAGTCATTCCCCATACAGGATCTTCCTTATTTATTTTCCCAAAGTTATAGCATATATGCAACTAAAACTAAGCTCAAACTAAGTAAGTGGTTTTCAACAGGGTATGAAGTGAACCATGGAGGGCATTTTGCAAATGTGAAAGAACAGTGACAGTAGTCATAAAGATTGGTGGGGATACAAGCCAGAGACTTTCTTAAATATTGCAAATAATTTTCCCACATACTACATAATTTTCCAGACAAAGATGAAAACTAGTTTATAATTATCTGAGTGCAAAGCCCAATTCCATATTACCTATAAATACAAAATGTTTTTGCAAACTTTAAATATATACTAAAATCTCCACGAAGTAACTATTTGTTTACATTGAGGAAGAGTGTATTGGTTTGTTCAGAACTTTTCAGAGTTGTTTGTCAGTTTGGAAAAATTACACCATCAATGGTAATACCACATGGTGTATTCATGTGGTTTATATAATGTACCTGAAAATACATAATAACGGTAGAAAAAATAATAGCAATAACAACAACAAAATCAACGTGATATTTAATAATATTAAGGAATAAAAGTTAAATATTTTAGGTGTGTTTGGCATTATGATTGTATTCGTTAAGAATAATCCTTACTGTTTAGAAATACATACTGAAGCTTTTCACATAAAGTTATATGATGTCTAGATTTGCTTCAAAATAATACAGATCATAAGAAGTGAATGGAGATGGAGATGAAAAAGATGGGCATGATTTGTAACTGTTGAAGCTCAGTAATGAATACAAGGAGGTTTGTTATACATTATGTCTATTTCTTCTTTAAATGTTTGGATTTTTCTAGAGTAAAAAGGCTAGAACACACGTTTCATTTTGGGATCTGTAGACTTTAAACATTGATGGTATCATCATCATGGCTGTCTCTAGCTCAGGAAGGATAGGGTCAAGCAAGAGCTGAAGGGGAAAAGCAGAAGCACCTACTGTTTATGAAGTACAATAGTCTTTACACAGATCCTTTCATCACAGCTCTGGAAGATAGGAATTGCTCCATTTTCTCAAATGAGGGGGTAGAAGTTCAGAGAGATGAATACCTCTTCCAAGGTTATACCACCAATAGATGGCAGAGCCAGAATATGGTCTCACATTTATTTGTTACAAAGACTCCTTCACTGTACCCCCTGTTTCTCTGTTGTAATTCTTATCCAAAATCTTCCTAACTCCTTCCATGGTAACTGCCTTACCACTTACTCCTGAACCAGCTCTTCCCTGGTTTCTCTCTGCTTTGATCTCCAATGATTCTCTCCCCTGGCTTCCAGAACCTGTGTCAATTGTCTCTTTGGTCTTATCCTTTGTTGGAAAACTGCTAGAATTTTGCATGAGAAATTGAAGTACTCCCCATGAGAAAGATATAGGGTAAAACAGGATAATGAAAACTTTTTTTTTATTTTGTGAGCTTTTACCTTAATTAAGAAAAATTAAAAGAGGCAAAATACCATATTCAGCAATTTTAAAAAACCAGGGAAACATTACATGCACATAATTTTTTAAAAGCTGAAAAACACAAAGAACTGGCTTTATGCATTCTAGTCCTCTGTTTCCACATATGGAGAACATTTACACAGTAGGGGATTTTATTAAATTGGTAATATAAATAAACTGTCTTGTGTGAATGCAGACTGTATATATAAAGAGAATTTCCATCCCCTCTTAGGCCATGGGTGGGAATATTCATATGCAGTAATATGCAGTTGAGGATTACAATTTAAAACATGACATATTTCACTAGCTAAGATTCAAGAGTTCGTATATATAGGAATACAGTTTCACATTTGCACCTACATAAATATAGTATAAATTCCTATTGCAAAACATCTTCCTAGTGTAAAAATGAACTAGGTTGATTCATCTCCTTCCCAAGATCCACATATAAGTAACAGAGCTGCAAACATAGATACTATTATTTTACCTTGCAGTCAGAGTCATGTTAAGATCCTACTGGAGATGTTCACAGAAAGGATAAAGAACCATTTGGGGGAGTTTCCAGTTTCAGATAGTTTGTCCAAATACCTTCACGGGTCTTTCCTGTCACAGAATTCTATTCGGAAACAACACTAAGATCTTAGATCTGCCTATGTGGTATTAAGTATCAAGCAATGGTTTCAACCCTCAGACATTCCTATCAGTTTTAGCACTGGCTCATAAATAACTGCATAGTTATTTCACACATAGGGTACATGTATTTTAGGTTTAGTTTTTATCCATCAATAGTTTCTATCCATTTTCTTTAAAGGAATATAATGCTTATTATTCTAAGACAGGTTATCTCAGACTTGTTTAGGGGGCAGAGACCCAGATCACATTCTTATTTGCAGAGCACCATGTTCTTTGCAAAATATTAAAAAAATATAAATCAATATTTTTATTTCATCTACACATTATTTTAATATATTTTTACTAGCAAAAAGAAATCCATCTTATATTATTTGTATAACATACAACTTCACAACCACCAGCTTACGCGTCTTAAAACACCGAACAAACTGTTGAACCAAGAACAAATGGTTGGTTTTGAGTTTTTCTATCAATATGAATTTGCAATTTCATTTTCTTCTGTCATCTATTGGCAAACTTTAGAAGAAAAGTGGTATCTGGAACCAAAGACTTGTAAAAAATCATTGGAAAACAATTTGAATTGAGTAAATGTTATCCATTAACTTTTTTTCCCCCTCTGCAAGCAGGGTAAAGGCAATCATTATTCAATATCACAGTCAAATGCTCTCTCTCTACAGCTTATGGAACACTCGTACCCCATAGGAACACTGTGTGATAAGCACTGGATTAAAAGAGTACGAAAGAGAGCTATTAGAAGCCTGAATATAAACCCTTCCAGTGGCCTCAGGCAAAAATACGTCTAAATGGAGCCCAGCCAAGCTCAAAGTGGAAGCACACCCAGGCAAAGGGCACCTCCTTCTCTTCCTCTGCACATATAACAAATTTGATCTGTGGTACCTACTGTTAGCATTACTCATTACTGATGATGGTGATAGGTGGCAATTGAGAGGTACAGTTCACCAAGGGTGAATTAGTTATTCTTGAAAAATCCCATGATACTATTTATATAAATGAAGCTGCTTTTATTATTTTACTGACAGTTTGAGTTATAAGTAAACTTAAATTGGGAAATTTAATTTAAGTTAGCAGCTTTCTTCTCCATGTGCAAATGAGAAAACGGAAGAAATCAGGATGTTTCTAATACTATTGATGACCCTGAGATTTGAGTTATATCTTTTATAAGAGGATACTTGTGACTTTGACTAGCAACAGAAAAGCCACTGGGGTGGACAATAATACTGTGTCTGAAATTTTACTGTGTCATTTCTTTGAGACCCTGTATGTTAGAAAGAGGTGAGAATCCAGACACCTGAGATGGAATGAGAAAATCCATGCACTGTTTGCAAATGGAGTTCTCAAAAGTTGGACAGTCAATGAACTGAGGCACCCAGGTGCCCCTCCATTTACTAGTTTTACTACAATTTGGGCAAAAATTCTAATTTTATAGTGGTAACCTTTCACTGGTGTTCTATCAGGAGAAAAGTTTAAAAATCACAGTTACATACCATCCTCAAGAACTCCAAATCAAGTCAAATGATTATAATCAGAATTTGTAGGCTTAGCAAATGTCCATCGACTGATGATGGATAAAGAAGATGTGGTATATGTATACAATGGAATATTACTCAGCAATCAAAAATAACACAATCTTGCCATTTGCAATAACTTGGATTGAACTGGAGTGCATTATGCTAAGCATATGATTTCATATGATTTCACTCTGTGGAATTTAAGATACAAAACAGATGAACATAAGGGAAGGGAACATAAGGGATGAACATAAGGGAAAATAATATAAAAACAGAGGGAGACAAATCATAAGAGACTCTTAAATACAGAGAACAAACTGAGGGTTGTTGATGGGGTATTGGGTGGGGGGATGGGCTAAATGGGCAAGAGACATTAAGGAGAACACTTGTTGGGATGAGCACTGGGTGTTATATGTAAGTGATGAATCACTACATTCCATTCCTGAAATCATTATTACACTATATGTTAACTAACTTGGATTTAAGTTACAAAAAAAGAATTTATAGGGTTAGCGTATATAACTCTTAAAAAGCTGGTCTCACAATGATCCTTTGAGATATGGCTTCCTAGAAAAACAGAATGATGTTGAACTTTTTTAACTTAATGATTTTGTGTCCTGTTTAAGATGTTTATCTATCTCAAGGTCATAAAAATATTGGACTATTTTTTCTCTTACAAGTTATACTTTTTTCTCTTTCACATTTATAATTTACCTTAAATTAATTTTTGCTTATGGTATGCCAAAAGATTCAAGGTTTAGTTCTTTTTTCACATGGCTATCCAATAGATCCTGCTGTATTTACTGAAAAGACAGTATTGAAAGATAATGGTGCCTTAGTTGTAAATCATGTGACCATATCGTTGGGTCTCTGTTCTGTTCTATTAGTCTGTCTATCCTTGTGCTATTAGCACGCTGTCTTAATTAATGTAACTGTATAGTATAGTGTAGTATAGTATAGTATAGGTCTTCCAAATTTGTTCTTTTCAATGTTATTATTACTATTCTAGGTTCTTTGATTTCCATATGAATTTTTAGAATCACCTTAATTAAAAAAAGTTTAGGCTTTTATTGGGGTTATACTGAATCTGCAGATCAATTTGGAAATACTGGATTACCTGTAATCTTCCTTTATGGTGATATTTTTGTCAGGTTTTGGTATAAACATTATGCTGGTCTCATTAAGCAGTTGGCAAATATCTTTTTCCATTATTTGGAAGAATTTGTGTAAGATTGGCATTATTACTTCCTTATATCCAAGGTACAATTTACTGATGAAACATTCTGGTTATAGACTTCACTTTCTGAGAAGTTTTAAAATTCAATTTCTTTAGTAGTTATAGGACTGATCATATTTTCTATTTTTTTATGTTGGTTTTTGGTAACCCATACTTTTACCAAATTTTTTTCAAAATATCCTTTTAATATCTTTTTAATGTTGATGGAATCTGTGGTGTCATCTCCATTTTCATCACTGATACTAGTCATTTGTCTCTTTTTTTCTAAATTTTATCAATTCTTTTAAAGAACCATCTATTGATTTTTTTGATCTTCTTTATTACATGATTAATGGCATATTTTCCTTTTCTTATACTTTTTTTTAAACTTTCTTTGTGTTCAGTTTGTTGCTCAGTTACGAGTACTTGAGGCAGATGCTTAGATAATTGCCTTGCAGGCCATTTTTATTTTCTCATATAGGCAGTTAAGGCTATATATTTCCCACTAACCATGGTTTTACCTTTTTTTAAAATTTAGTATGTAGGGGCGCCTGGGTGGCGCAGTCGGTTAAGCGTCCGACTTCAGCCAGGTCACGATCTCGCGGTCCGGGAGTTCGAGTCCCGCGTCAGGCTCTGGGCTGATGGCTCAGAGCCTGGAGCCTGTTTCCGATTCTGTGTCTCCATCTCTTGCTGCCCCTCCCCCGTTCATGCTCTGTCTCTTTGTGCCCCCAAAAAATAAATAAACGTTGAAAAAAGAATTTAAAAAAAAAAATAAAATAAAATTTAGTATGTAATATTTTTATAACTTATTTGATCATATTTTAAAAACTTAATTTTTTAAAAATAATTTTTAAGTGTCTTTATTTATTTTTGAGAGAGAGAGAGAGAGAGAGAGAGAGAACATGAGCGGGGGAGGGGCAGAGAGGGAGAAAGACACAGAATCTGCAGCAGGCTCCAGGCTCTGAGCTGTCAGCACAGAGCCTGATGCTCGTGAACATCGAGCTCATGAATGGGGAGATCATGACCTGGGCCAAAGTTGGACACTCAACCGACTGAGCCACCCAGATGCCCCTAAAAACTTAATTAAAAAAAAAACTATAGCTTAATTTCCAAACACATGAAGATTTTCTAGGTTTTTTTTCCCTTTTTAGTGATTTTTAGCCAATTTCTTTGTGGTCAGAGAACATATTCTGAATAATTTAAGTCCCAAATTTATCGAGTTTACCTCATGGCCAGCATATGGTCCATTTCTGTAAAACTTTTATGTATTTTTGAAAAGAATGCATACTCTGATTTTTTTTTCAGTTGCAGTGCTTTATAGGTCTCAATTAGTTTAATTGTAATAATTGTTATTCAAGTCATTTATATCCATACTGATTTTTTCCTATGTATTATAAAAATTACAGAGAGTAATATTAAAATTTATCATTTTGATTGCAGGTTATGCCTGTATTTTACAATCCCACCAACAGTGCACAGGGGTTCCCTTTTCTCTATACCCTCATCAACATTTGTTATCTTGTCTTTTTCATAAAAGCCTTTCTAGCAGGTGTGAAGTGATAGCTCACTGTGGTTTTGATGTGCCTTTCTCTGATGATTAATGATGTGGAGCATCTTTTCAGGTACCTGTTGGCCATTTGTATGTCTTCTTTGGGAAAATGTCTGTTCAGGTTCTTTGACCTGTTTTTAATTGGATGATGATGATTATTATTATTTTGCTACTGTGTTGTATGAATTCCTTATATGTGTTACTTCTGTGTGCGCTCAGGTACCTGTCTTGTTTCCTCATATTTCTGAGTATTCCTGATGGAGCACCAAACACAGTTAATGAAAAAATTATGAGATATAACTTAGGTCTAAAGTGACATTATATTCCTTCAGAAATTTATATTAAGTGACTAGGGACACTAGGAAGTCCATATTAACTTAATTAGTTCAATCAGGGATTGAGATCATTTGAGGCTGGTTTCAGTTCCTGTGAAGGTCAGTCTGTTTCTGGTTTATACCTGGTTTATACCTTACTCCTAAGGTATGACTTTCAAGGTTCAAACTCAAAGTCTGGAGGAAGGTGTTACCAGGACTTCTCTCTTTGTTGGGCCTCTTACTCCAACTTCTGTCCTCTAAATTCTCAAATCTGTAAACTCTCTGTTCATACTGTCAGCAAACTCTTCCTAAAATAACCTGAAAACTTTAGGGCAAATTTGACAGTAAAGATGCATTATCCTTCTGGGTCCTTTTGTTCTTCTGGATCATGGGAATCAGGATAATTGAATGCCTTGAGAGCTTTCTGGTGTCTTTAGTTCTGATACATTTTCCCAGCTTTCCTAGTTGTTTTTAGTAGGAGAGTTAGTACAAATTACCTGGACAGCCATTAGTAAAAACTTATCCTCATATTGTTTAAACAAAATATTTGTATGCCTTTTGACTTCACTGTTTATTATATTGGTGTCTTTTTTTTTTTAATTTTTTTTTCAACGTTTATTTATTTTTGGGACAGAGAGAGACAGAGCATGAACAGGGGAGGGGCAGAGAGAGAGGGAGACACAGAATCGGAAACAGGCTCCAGGCTCCGAGCCATCAGCCCAGAGCCCGACGCGGGGCTCGCAGCTTGTTAGGTTAGAGCCTCAATGGACCATATTCTCTTGTGTTTACTGTTTCTTCTTCTAGTATCACTCTCTCCCATTCATTTATTTTTCAAATTTTGATCAAACTTCTAATTAGTTGCGGTGCCTGGGTGGCTCAGTCAGTTGAGTGGCAAACTTCAGCTCAGGTCATGATCTCCTGGCTCATTAGTTCAAGCCCTGCATTGGGCTCAGCATTGAAGCTGTCAATGCAGAGCCCGCTTCGGAACCCCTGTCCCCCTCTTTCTCTGTTCCTCCTCCACTTGCACTCCTTCTCAAAAAATAAATAAACATTAAAAAAATAAATTCTAGTTAGTTAACATACAATGCAATATTGGTTTTAGAAGCAGAATTCAGTGATCCGTCACTTACAGCATCTAGTGCTCATCACCCATCTAGCCCATCCCTCACCCACCTCCCTTCATCAACTGTCAGTTTGTTCTCTATCTTTAAGAGTCTCTTATTGGTGGGGGTTGGGGGGGCGCCTGGGTGGTTCAGTCAGTTAAGCTTCTGATTTCCTTGGGCTCAGGTCATGACCTCATGGTTTGTGAATTCGAGCCCTACGCCGGGCTCTGTGCTGACAGCTCAGAGCCTGGAACCTGCTTCAGATTCTGTGTCTCCTTCTTTGCTTTCCACCTGCTTGTGCTTGTCCTCTCTCTCTCTCTTTCTCAAAAATAATAAACATTAAAAAAATTAAAAGAGGGTCTCTTATGGTTTGTTTCCCTCTCTCTTTTTTCTTTTTTCCCCACTCTCATATGTTCATCTGTTTTGTTTCTTAAATTCCACATATGAGTGAAAGCATACGGTATTTGTCTTTCCCTGACTTACTTCACTTGGTATAATACACTGTAGTTCCATCCACATTTTTGCAAATGGCAAGATTTCATTCTTTTTGATGGCTGAACAATATTTCATTGTGTATATATTTCACATCTTCTTTATCCATTCATCAGTCAGTGGGCATTTGGGCTCCTTCCATAGTTTCGCTGTTGTTGATAATGCTTCTATAAACACTGGGGCGCATGTACCCTTTTGCATCTATATCATCGTATCCTTTGGGTAAATAACTGGTAGTGCAATTGCTGGATTGTAGGGTAGTTCTATTTTTAACTTTTTAAAAAATTTTTTCAACGTTTTTTATTTATTTTTGGGACAGAGAGAGACAGAACATGAACGGGGGAGGGGCAGAGAGAGAGGGAGACACAGAATCGGAAACAGGCTCCGGGCCGTGAGCCATCAGCCCAGAGCCTGACGCGGGGCTCGAACTCCCGGACCGCGAGATCGTGACCTGGCTGAAGTCGGACGCTTAACCGACTGCGCCACCCAGGCGCCCCTATTTTTAACTTTTTGAGAAACCTCCATACTGTTTTCCAGAGTGACTGTACCAGTTTGCATTCCCACTAACAGTGCAAGAGGGTTCCTCTTTCTCCACATCCTCACTAACACCTGTTTCTTGTGTTATTAATTTTAGCCATTCTGACAGGTTCTCTCAGACATTTAATCCCCAAATCACTTCTTCATCTTTGATAAATCTTCCTCCTCTGTTATTCTGTAATAAACTGTCTGCCAAGTTATTTTATTCTATCTCCATGACAACTCCCATCTATTCCTCCATTACCTAACTAAAACAAAATATTCAGTTTTACTTCTCTTATTACTTTCTTTTACCCACCCAATGCTCCAATCAAGATAATCTATGTAGTATCTCTGTATGTGTGTCTTGCTTTCCCATTCATGCCTTTCTTCTGACTATTCCCACTAGTAAGTAACACCCTTCCCAAAACTGCTTCTATGTCTAAAAATGTATTCATTTTCAGAACAAGTTTTCTCAGCAATAAAGTATAATTAATATCTATTTTATACAGGATTAAATAAAATAACATGAGTAAATCATTTTAAATGGTAATTATTATTTTTATTGTTAATATTATTACCCATATCTTCTGTAAAGTATTTTTGTTCTTCTCAAACTAGAAATAATTCCTTTCTCTCCTGAATATCCACAGGGCATACTTTTCATCCCACAGCATTACTTTCCACATTACATTACAGTTATTTTGCACATGCTTTATTCAATCAAAATAGACTCTAAGATCCTTGAGGTCAGGGACCATTTCTTGGGAATCTTTGTTCCTTCCTCAGGGTACAAGATAGATACATTAATAAGTATTTGCAAAAGCAATGAACAAAATCACCACAGTGGTAATTATGGCTTTATCACAATCTTTACCCACAAATTACATCTTGATGAAATTACAAATTAACAAATCCCATTATACCTACAAATTGCATAGTGAATCATTCATCTGGAGGGTGATTACCTAGGTCTTGTTGAGAGGTGTTGGCAGGCTCTCAAAGACAAGTAAAGACCTGAAGAAGGCAGTGCTGCTGTGCAGAAGTAATAAACTGTGAAGAATTTTTGTCCCTGGTGAACCTTTTCAATTCCAATACCAAATTTCTTATATTCTTTTGGCTATAAGATACACCATTATTTTATCAAATACGAAGAAAAACAGTCCAAGATAGGGAATCTAATAAGATACCCTGGCATAAAGCTGGGATTCCTAAGGGACTACTTGTACTTCTTAACCTTAGTACTGGGAGGAGAAAGAAAAGAAAAATCTCCCCTGAGATTCTGAACCACAGCCATTATATAGATATGAGGTCTGAATTCACACCACTAGTGTGATGTAAAAACCTCAAGAATAAAGGTTAATTTAAAGTGGTACCAGGCCAATAGTAGTTCTAGGTAATTGTTGGAAATAAATGTTTATATAAGAAATTAAATTCAGGCAACACCAATGCCATAGGATGCCATTGATGATACAGAGGTGTTAAATTGTGAAAAATTACCATCTTAAAATTAATGTAATATGTTTTTTCCATCAAGTATGGAGAAGGTCTGCAAATAACTCAGTGAGGGAGATAGAAAAAACAAACCTTGGTCTCCTTGACATTTTGACTAAGGCCAATTGCCTTTCTTCCAGAGACTAGTTAGGAAGCAGCTTCTGCATTCTGAAAACAGATTCTGAGAGGGTAGGGCATTTCAGGGTCTGTGCTGGTCTCATCAACATGTCTTAGCAAACTCCTGGGAGGAGAAAGTTAGGGTTAAGGAGGAGATGGTGAGAACCTATTTCTCTAGTCCCAATATACTGACTGACTCCTTGTATCTGCTAGTGTCTCAGCTTCACACTGAGGTGAGGCTTCTTGCTCTGTTCACTTGTCTAGTTGTCCACCTCACCTACTTGATCTCACAGAGCACAATAGGAAACAGGTCATTCATGCATGCGGACATTATGGGGCACACATGTGTGCATGTGTGCACATGCACATGCACATACACACACAAGTGCACAGACACACCTTGGACACACCTTGGGAAGACTGGCTGACCGTTTTTAATACTACTGTGAATAAACCTAAATCCCTAAAATGTGCTGTTGCTTAAATGGGAGTTTAAATGACACCAGACAGGAGGAAGAAAGGTGATCTAGGCACCTATATATAAAGGGCAGGTTTGAGTGAAATACTGCGATGGTAGCCTTTGGGCAAGCAGAGTTAGTTTGAGGATTTGGATGCCTAAAGGTTAGGAAAACAGCGACACTAGTAGATGAGAATGTAGTGAAAACAAATTAATTATCTTTGTAGTTTTTTTCCCCTGGGGAGAGTGGTAAGGGCAGATAACCAAATAGAAACAGAATATGCTTTCAGTGTGACTTGAAATACTGGTCTCATAATATATTATATGCATATGTCAATCAGTTTAATGCAAAACCATGTAAATGAGGGAGTTTCTTAATACTGTATTGCTTATTGATATAAAGATTCACTCCCATTATTGTAGATTTGAGCCAATTCAGACTATCTACCAATACTGAGCAATTCCCCCAGTTGCCATTTTCTAAGTCAGTGTTGGAGTTTTTATGGGAAGTTTATTATTATACAACAGCATGCAATCTTGGAATTCACTAAAACAAAATAATAAAAGAAGTATATGAGGGATATTTGCAAATCAAACTTACCTGTAGGGCAATCAAGATCTAACCTTCGACTTACCAGCACAATAAAATATCAAAATAAGCAAAACATAGTTTTTGAATACATTTTGATATTTATAAGTTATGATATGCAATCTATAAATTGACTCAAACCATAAAATTAAAACAAATTGTTTTCCTAAAGGGAGAGTAGTTAACATATTTTAGTTTCAAAGTATTTCTTCCATACGTTGAGTTGTCTGTCAAGTGAGTGAGTGTGTGTGTGTGTGTGTGTGTGTGTAGCATAGAATAAGTACTGTTACTCATCTACATTTCTAATTGTCTGTTTGACTACTCCACCTGGGTGTTCTGCATGACATATTATGTATGAAACCAAGATCATTATCTTGCTCACTTTCCAAACATACTGGATATGTTATCTCCATCTTCTTGCACTATCTCAGGTAAAACCACTAAAGTTGCTCAAGGCAAATTCATTCTTGACTTTTTCTTTCCCGCCTCAATATAGGCAATCAACCAATACATACAGTGTCTCTTACATCCCTCTCCTCTTTACAACAATACCAGTATAGATCCACATCATATCTCCCACCTAAATTATTAATATAGCCTCTACATGGCCTTTTCCCATTAGTATATTTTCTACAATACAACCGAAATTATCTCAAGCAAAGATATAATTGTTTAGGTTCTTTGATGCCCAGGGAAGAAAAGTAAAAACTTCTTAGCTTAGGTTCATGATCTGGCTTAAAATGACTTTCTACCATCATCTCTAGCCATTACTCCCCATGAACCCCATAATCTAATCATAGCTGCTAGGCATTTCTCAGTGCTTCCCAGCCTTAGTTTGTATTTATGTATTTATGTATTTATATTTAATTTAATTTTATTGCTGTAAGAACACTTAAGATGGGATCTATTGTTAACTATAGGGACAATGTTGTACAGCAGATCTCAAGAACTTATTCATCTTGCTTAACTGAAACTTTATGCTTGTTGATTGGTAACTCCACATTCCCAGCCCCTAAAACCACTATATAGCCCTTGTTTAATATAGTTGCTTCCTCTGCCTAAAAGGCCGTGTCCTCTTTTGTCCAATGGAAAACTCCCACTTATCCTTCAAGGTTACGATCATGTCATCTCTATTTTCAGGTTGTTCATGATCACCGTCATCCCTTCCTTCCACCGGTCTCCATCTGTGTTCCCACATACCTCTATTTGAGTATTAATTACATTATTATAGTCAAAGCTGATAGGCAACGAGCATGATTTTCAAACACAGCAGCTATATATAACTAGTCATGCTCTGATTGGTTGGTGCTTGTTCAGTATAGTTATTAAATATTTTGAATGGCACTCCTGATTATAGGTCTTATTTCATCTATATCTCTACCACGATGATATGAGATAAAGGATAGGGGCCGTGTATCTTATCCATACTCATATTTTCAGTGACTGGTATAATGCTTGTATACAGGTGTACCCTATAAGTTTGATGAAATAAATAAAATGAGACAATCAGTCTTCATAGTAATTCTCTGAAAAACAGCATTACTTTTATCTTAATAATTATGAAGTTTCTCTGATTTATACCCAAATGATCATGGACCTCTTTGATGATAAAAGTTACACTCTGGATTTGATGAGTTCAGGAGCCAGATACATATAACAGGTGGTTTGGGTAATCTTATGACTTTCCTTTCTTGAAACTGGGCTGGGAAAGCCTGGACATTGGAATCAGACAAACCTAAAATTGAATTGAGAGCAATCTCATAAAAACTATGTGATTTTGGTAAAGTGTATGAGATCAATTTTCTCTTCTTCAAAAACAGAAAAATAGATACCTCCTTTATAGAGTTGTTATGAGAACTAAGTGAGATCACGTATTTAAGTATATGGGATATAATCCTACATGAATAGTAAGCTTTGATATACTTGGAACTAACTTAAGTTAGTAAATAACTTTTAATTTTGAGAGAATAGCAATCTCCCCAGTCAGAAAGAGAGTAAGAAAAGGCACATGAGGCACATATCCCCTGGCAGCATCCCATACAAGCTATACATATTCCATCACATGGACAACATGCCTGTTACTATAAGCCAATTCTGACTGTGGGTGACTGAGAAATGCTCATATGGCTGGTGTTATGTACTAGGGATAAATTAAAGAGCCCAAGACAGCTCTTCATTTTTCAAAACAGGAACTACTGGTGTTTTATCCCTAAAGCATCTGGTTTTAAAACATCTGAATCCATTTTCAATGGAGCAACTTTTGCAGATGAAATATGAGAAGTAACAAGGTAATATAGTTGGTAGGTCAATTGTCAAGATTGGTAATGTAATCAGAATGGTTTTATTTATATAACCCTCTGAATCTCTTAAGACTAGGAAAGGTGATTATGAGACAAAAAGAAGTTGAATATCTCTAAGTCACAAAATTTAGTAATAAAACCAAGAGAACAAAAAACAATTGTTCTACAATATTACTCTTTTGATTAAATTCTATTGTCCTAGGCATATAACTCTAACATGGAAAACTGACAGAAATAACTGATATTACAACAGGTTAAATCTAGGTTAGAAAATGTATTTACTGGGGCGCCTGGGTGGCGCAGTCGGTTAAGCGTCCGACTTCAGCCAGGTCACGATCTCGCGGTCCGGGAGTTGGAGCCCCATGTCAGGCTCTGGGCTGATGGCTCAGGGCCTGGAGCCTGTTTCCGATTCTGTGTCTCCCTCTCTCTCTGCTCCTCCCCCGTTCATGCTCTGCCTCTCTCTGTCCCAAAAATAAAAATAAAACGTTGAAAAAAAAAAAAGAAAATGTATTTACTTTTATTTCCCTGACTTACTTCCCTATTCTACTTCTATCCCTCTTCATTCATGTGAGGGAATAAAAACCTGGCATCATAGCCGCTAGCCAACAAGTGTGAAATCTTTTCTTACTGAGGAACAAGATTATATGGTAACTCAATGTGGATTTTTAGCATATAACAAAGAGTGGCCAAAAGAAGAATTCAGGGAAGAGGTCAGTGTGATTTCCTCCTTTCACTGTCTGCTTCACATTTTTTGCAGATCCAAATAGTTCCGTTTATATATTGGTGTCACCAGGGATGGTTAAGTTGGTGTGAAAACTTTACTTCCAAACTTATTCTATAATTTAACAAATTAAATCAGCTGTTATTTTAATATCTGTTCATCTGTAAATTGCATACAAAGACATAATTCACCTTACATAAGTCTGTCTCCAAATGACAGTCTTGGTCTGAAACCTATAAAGAATCACATGAAACATTTAGAAGATTGTATAGTTAAGAATAATCTCATTGTCAGGTTCAGCAGGAAATAAGTATGAAAAACAACAAACAAAAAAACCTGCATAATTCTGAAATACTTCTTGGAATCCTTGCTTCTGTTCCCTGTCTCAACCTAGGTTTTATAAATTAGAAGTTCTGGGCATGCCTGGGTGGCTCAGTCGGTTGGGTGCCCGACTCTGGTTTAGGCTCACTTCATGATCTCCTGTTTCATGAATGCAAGCCCCTCATCAAGCTCTGCACTGATGGTGTGGAGCCTGCTTGGGATTCTCTCTCTCCTTCTCTCTGCTCCTTACCTGCTTGTGCTCTCTCTCTCAAAATAAATAAATAAACTTAAAAAAAAGTTGCGGGGAAAGTAGTGGATATTGTTACTATAGAGGTCTCAGGTTACTTGCCTTCCTTGTCCTTTGAATAATCTCCTTTGATTTTATGGTTTACCTCTTAGGAATCTACAGATATACATAGACTTAGGAATTTCTCCATATCCAGAGCTGACATAGATTCTGTATGTAAATGTAGCATTATTTGAAGTAAGTAAGTCTTAGAAACTATGGAAGGGTCCTGAATAAAGATTAAATTATAGACTGGACACTCCTTCAAGAGATAGACAAACCAAAATAGCCCAACAAGGCATCAGTGGTTAAGATTTATCCTGTTTTAAGTTAACTGTGCCCTTCAGGGGTTGAAGCAAAAGAAAGCACATGGTCATTGTAATCTATCTACAGAGGTCAAGGATACATTCTCACCATCATAGTTATCATAATTTAATTATAAAGATCTCCTCCACTATTTGAAAATAAAATATTCCTATGAGAACTTTTGTAAGCTGAAATTGTGTAAAGCAAAGAAAAAATTACCATTAATTAACATAAAAAGATTTTTTAGCATTCCCGGACCCCAAAAGTAACCCTTCTTAGGTTTTTCTGATACCGTAGGTCATACCTGGCTAATTAATGCACAAGATAAATGGAGATAAAGCACGGATGCTCACAGAATGCAAAGCTACAGTGGTTTGATGCTGAGATGCTTATTGCAGTTTCCAGGAAGGAGCTGGCAGTACCACTCTCAGTGTTTAGGGTACATGTGGCCTCTATAAGGGCTCAGCTGCAAAATAAACACTGAATGCTATTTTTGATTTTTTGTTTTTGTTTTTCTATAAAAGAAAAAATACTCTTTGGATTTCTTTTAGTTAATGAAAACTGTCACTACTGTAGGTCTTTCATAAAAGTAAAAAAAAACACTATGTTTTGAAAAGGGGGGATACCTATATTTGTGCAATTACTTGATTATTGTCTGTCTCATCTTAGATCATAAGCTCATTTGTGTAAGAGTTTGTTCTTGTTTTTTGTTTGTTTTAAAATCATACTTAATGGTGAAAACTGAAAGGTTTCCCCCAAGATGAGTTCCTCATAAAATAAGAATGTCTACTCCTGCCACTTCTATTCAACATTGTACTGGAAGTACTGTCCAGATAAATTAGGCAGCAAAAGAAATAAAATGGATTCAGATTAGAAAGGAAGAGGTAAAACTATCTCTACTTGCAAATGACATGATCCTACATATACAAAAGCCTGAAGAATCCACTCAAAATCTATAAGAAAAGACAAGTTCAGCGAGGTTGCAGGGCATAAGGTCAATATGTAAAAAATCAATTGTTTTACTATACACTTGTCTGTCCAATCCAAAAAATAAAATTAAAAAAAATCCATTTACAATAGCATTAAGGAACAAAATACTTAGGAATACCTGTAACAAAGTGCATAACACACACTGTAAAAACTAGAAAACATTGTTTAAAAAATTAAAGAAGATCTCAATAAACAGAAAGACATCTTCTGTTGATATATTGGAAGACTTAACATTGTTAAGATGGCAACACTCCCCCAACTGATCTACAAATTCAGTGTAATATTATCAGAATCCCACCTAGCTTCTTTGTAGAAATTTAAATTTTTTTTAATGTTTATTTATTTTTGACAGAAAGAGAGACAGAGCATGAGCAGAGGAGGGGAAGAGAGAGAGGGACACACAGAATCCGAAGCAGACTCCAGGCTCTGAGCTGTCAGCACAGAGTCCGACGCGGGGCTCGAACTCACAGACTGTGAGATCCTGACCTGAGCCGAAGTCGGACGCTCAACCAACCGAGCCACCCAGGCGCCCCTAGAAATTTTAAGTTGATCCTAAAATTCATATTGAAGCTCAAGGGGTCCAGGATAGCTAAAACCATATTTAAAAATACGAAAAAGCTGAAGGACTCACACTTCCTGATTTTAAAACAGTATAAAGCAGGGCGTCTGGATGGCTCAGTCGGTTGAGCGTCCAACTTCAGCTCAGGTCATGATCTCAGGGTTCATGAGTTCAAGCCCTGCACTGGGATCTATGCTGACAGCTCAGAGCCTGGAACCTGCTTCCAATTCTGTGTCTTCCTTTCTCTCTGTCCCTCTCCCCTCAATCTCTATCTCTTTCTCTCAAAAATAAATAAAACGTTAAAAAAAAATTTAAACTTAGTATAAAGCAACAGTAGTCAAGGCATGATGGTGCTGGCATAAAAATGGCATATAGATCAATAGAATACAACTAAGAGTTATGAAACACACCCTCACCTCTATGGTAAGTTGATTTTTGTGCTACAGGACAGGGTGCTTAAACCATTCAATGGAGGAAAGAATAATCTTTTCAATAGGTGTGGGGACTATTGGACATTTACATGTAATGGAATAAAGTTGGACCCCTACCTCATACAATATACAAAAATTAGCTCAAATTGGATTGAAGGTCTAAATTTCAGAGCTAAAATATAACAGTCTTAGGAGAAATATAGTAGTAAACCTACATGACCTTAGATTTGGCGGCAGATTCTTAGATAAGACAATAAAAGGATGAACAACAAAAGAAAAAATAGACAAATTGGAATTCATCAAAATTAAAAACTTTTGTGCATTAAAGGACATTATTAAGAAAATGAAAATAATCCAAAGAATGGTAGGAAATATTTGCATAACACATGTCTGATAGAGACTATCTAGAATATATTAAAAATATATTACAACTCAATAACAAAACAGACCAATAACTCAATTTAAAAATAGACAAAAGATCTGAAAAGGCATTTCTCTCAAGAATATGTATAGGTGGCCAAGAAGCACATGTCTTTGTTCCTCATTAAGGAAATGCAAACCAATACCACTTCACATACACTAGAATGGCTATTACTAAAAAGATAGATGATAATAAGTGTTGGTGAAAACGGAGAGAAATCAGAATCTTCAAACATTGTGGGGATAATGTAAAATAGGGCAGGCACTTTGATAAACAGTCTGGCAAGTGCTCAAAAAGGTAAACATAGAGTCACAATTTGACTAGCAATTCCACTCTATGTATAAAACTAAGAAAAATTAAAACACCTGTCCACACAAAAAATTGTACAAAAATGTTCACCTCATATCTAGAGAGACAGAAATTAGATTAGTGTTTGCCTTGGGCTGTAGGGCTGGGGAGGTGAGAAAGTGATAGTTAAAGGATACACAGATTCTTTTGAGAATGGTTAAAAAGTTCTAAAATTAATTGTTGGGATGGTTGCACAACTCTATAAATATACTAACAGCCATTGAATAACACTTTAAGTGGGAGATTTGTATATAAATTATCTCTGAATAAAGCTATTAAATAATAATAATAATAATTATTATAACAATTGTATTACCACTGCTCTTTGGTAAATAGTCTGGCAATTCTAAGTCAATTAACATAGCAGGCATATACACCTACTGGCACAAAACATATTCCTGCCATGTTATGGACTTAGAATCCCTAAGCAACACACGGGGTGCCTGGGTGGCTCAGTCAGTTAAGCATCCGACTTCAGCTCAGGTCATGATCTCACAGTCCGTGAGTTCAAGCCCCACATCAGGCTCTGTGCTGACAGCTCAGGGCCTGGAGTCTGCTTCTGAAGCTCTCTCTGCCCCTCCCCTGCTCACATGCTGTCTCTCAAAAAGAAAATAAAAACATAAAAAAAATTAAAAACAAGAATCCTCAAGCAATGTTCATTAGGTGTTCATTTTCATAATATGGAATATAATTTCTCTGCAGTAATCTTCAAATTTTAACATATGTAAGCCAACTAGGAGAATATATTAAAATGTAAATTCCTGGGCCCCAGGAATACAGATCTATTTCAGAAAGTTTGAGATGAGGCTTAGGTATCTGCATTTTAAACAATCCCTCTTCTAAAGCACTGTGCAAATACTACTTTAAAGAAATACTTTAATACTACTTAAGAAATTACAGCATGTTCCAAAGACAGAAGCCTTCCTCTGGATAAGCTATTGAGAAATTAGAAGTATTTCTGCTTTTCAGTTTGCAAAACATCTAAGGTATATGAGAGGGACATTTGTTTACTAATCTCAGAGCATGTGCTTCAGGTGAAGAGATCATTGGGAGACTTCTCCAGGAACAAAGGAGCTATCTGGAACCATTTCCCTTCCCAACCCCTGAGCTAGACACATGAAGATCTGTGGGAATCAGCAGGACTCCAATACTTGTTACCTAGCTTGCTAATAGCATGCCCTGTCCCCACATTCTTCTGTGGACATGTGCCCTACAGCCAGACCTTGGTCCCTGGTCTCCCACAGCAGACCCATGCAAACCTTGCTAACATCATGTGTCCTGCCTCTGCATGCTTCTGTGGATCCCCCTCCCTCAACCTGGACTACCTTGGTTCCCTGTGGCTGCAGCTCTTATCCCACAGTGGACCAACACAGACCCTGCTAACCTTGTGCACCCTGACCCTATGTTCAACTACAGACCTGCCCTCTCCAATAAGTCCTTGGCCAGAGCCCATCCAAAGTGGTGCCACAAGCCTGGCCTTGTGAAAGCAGCACCAACAGGGACCAGCACACTCCAAATGATTCTTGCCCTGGGAAGAGGGTAAGATAACCACATACCCAGTTCTGACTGCAGCCCCAGCAATGGGTTGGGGACAGACATCTAGTCTGACTGCAGGCCCCACTCATCAACAAAAGCTTGCCAAGGACAACACAGGGAAATCACTCTGCCATTCTGTACTACTGCATCTCTGGATAACATCTGATCTGATTCAACTCAAGCCCAAGGTGGTCCCACACTGACCCAATAACAAAACATTGCCCACAGCAATCAAAGAGAGGCATTGTAAATGAATGGAATGAAGGCAAAAGCAGCTTAGCTACAATAGCAGGATGCACACAACACACATAGAAGATACCCTTGAAGTGCCAAGTTCTGGTGAACAAGGGACATTATACTGCAGGGCACTACAGGACTTCTTCATAAGGCCACTACTTTCAAGAGCTGGAGAGGTAGCTGACTTTACTAACACAGAGAAGCAGATATAGAGAGTTACACAAAATGAGGAGACAGAGGAATATGTCCCAAATGAAAGAATAGGGAAAAGTCAGAGCAAGAGAACTAAATGAAAGGGAATCAGCTATATGCCTAATAGAGAATTAAAGTAATGGTCATAAAGATAGTCACTGGACTGGAGAAAAGAGAGGAAAACATCAGTGAAACACTCAACAAAGAGAAAACATTAAAAAAAAGAACAAATCAGATTTAAAAACTCAATAAATGAAATAAAAAATAAATTGTAGTCTAGAGGAAGGAGAAGAATGGATCAGGGACCTGGAGGACAGAGTAACGGAAAGCAATTAAGCTACTGAACAGGAACTATAAAAACAATAACCAAAAAAATGAAAATAGACTGGGGGAACTCAGTAACATGACAACACTCACATAATAGGGATTCCGGAAGGACAAAAGAGAGAGAGAAAGGGCAGAAATTTATTTGAATAAATAACAGCTGAAAAGTTCCCAAATCTGGGGAAGGAAACAGACATCCAAATCCAGGAAGCACAGAAAGCTCTCTAAAAAAATCAACTCAAGGGGCGCCTGGGTGGCGCAGTCCGTTAAGCGTCCGACTTCAGCCAGGTCACGATCTCGCGGTCCGTGAGTTCGAGCCCTGCGTCGGGCTCTGGGCTGATGGCTCAGAGCCTGGAGCCTGTTTCCAATTCTGTGTCTCCCTCTCTCTCTGCCCCTCGCCCGTTCATGCTCTGTCTCTCTCCGTCCCCAAAATAAATAAACGTTGAAAAAAAAATTAAAAAAAAAATCAACTCAAGCAGGTCCATACCAATAGACATAGTAATTAAAATGGCTAAAATAGTGTTAAAGAGAGAATTAACACACACACACACACACACACACACACACACACACACACAGAAAAGAAAACCATTATATATAAGGAAAACCCTATGGGGCTATCAGCAGATGTTTCAGCTTAAACTTAGCAGGCCAGAAGGAAGTGCCATGATATATTTAAAGTGATGAAAGAAAAAAAAGGGCAACCAAGAATAATCTATCCAACAAGACTATCATTCAGAATGGAAGGAAAGATAAAGAGTTTCCCTGACAAATGAAAGCTAAAGGAATTCAAGACCACTAAACCAGCCCAACAAGAAATGTTAAAGAGGACTCTTTGAGTGGAAAGGAAAGATCATAAGCAGGAGTAAGAAAAGCAGAAAGCACAAAAGCAGTAAAATTAAGTATATCTATAAAAATCAGTCCAGGGATTCACAAAATAAAATGATGTAAAGCATGATATCATATACCTAAAACGTGGGTATGTGGGACGGGAGAGGGATATAGAAGGTGTTTAAACTTAAAAGACTATCACCTTGGGGCTCCTGGGTGGCTCAGTAGGTTAAGTGTCTGACTTCAGCTCAGGTCATGATCTCACAGTTCATGGGTTCCAGCCCCACACTGGGCTCTGTGCTGACAGCTCAGAGCCTGGAGTCTGCTTCAGATTATGTGTCTCTCTATCTATGACACTCCTTCTCTCTCTCTCTCTCTCTCTCTCTCTCTCTCTCAAAGACTATCACCTTAAAATAGACTGCTATATGCATCAGATGTTTTATAGAAACCTAATGAATCCAAGTATACCACTAAAGAAAGTCAGCAAACTGTGAGAGAAGAGAGCAAGAGAAGAAAGGAACAGAGAAGAACCACAAAACAACCATAAAACAAGTAACAAAATGGCAATAAGTACACACTTACCAATAATTACTTTGAATGTAAATGGATTAAATACTTCAAATCAAAAGACATAGGGTGACAGAATGGATAAAAAAGCAAGACCCATCTACATGCTGCTCATGTAGAGTCTCATTTCAGACCTAAAGATACATGAGGATTAAAAGTGAAGGGATTGAAAAAAATTTATCAAGTCAAATGGAGGTGAAAAAAAAGCTGGGATAGCAACACATATCAGACAAAATAGCCTTAAAAACAAACACTGTAACAGATGATCAAGATAGACACTATATAATCATAAAGGGAACAATTCAACAAGAAGATATAACAATTGTAAATATTTGTACACCCAACATGAAAGCACCCAAATACATAAAATAGCTAATAACAAACATAAAGGAATACATTGATAGTAATACAATAATAGTAGGGGACTTTAACACCCCACTGATATCAACAATTATATCATCCAAACAGAAAATCAACAGGGAAACAGTAGCTTTGAATGGTACATTGGACCAGATGGATCTAACAGATATATTCAGAACATTCCATACTAGAACAGCAGAATTGTATATTCTTACAAGTTCACATGGTACATTCTCCAGAACAGATTACTTATTGGGCTACAAAAACATCTCAATAAATTCTAAAAGATTGAAGTCATACCATGCATCTTTTCTAATCACAAGGCAATGAAACTAATAATAAATCACAAGAAAGAATTTGGAAAGGCAGAAATACATGGAAGTTAATTAATATGGTCTTAAATATGGTCTTAAATAAGGAGTCAAAGGGGAAATCAAAAAGTACATGGACACAAATGAAAATGAAAACACAGCCATCCAAAATCTTTGGGATGCAGCAAAAGCTGTTTTAAGAAGGAAGTTGATAGTAATCCAGGTCTATCCTGGAAAGCAAGAAAAATCTCAAATAAACAACCTAACCTTACACCTAAAGAAGTTAGAGAAAGAAGAATGAACAAAGGCCAAATCCAGTAGAAGGAAGGAAATAATAAAGATTAGGATAGAAATATGTGAAATACAGACTGAAAAAAAAATAACAAATCAATGAAACCAGGAGCTGCTTCTTTGAAAAGATCAACAAATTTGGTAAACCTTTAGCCAGACTAATCCAAAAGAGAGAGAGAGAGAGAGAGAGAGAGAGAGAGAGAGGAAGAGAGAGGGAGAGAGAGGGAGAGAGAGGGAGAGAGAGGACTCCAAATAAAATCAGAAATGAAAGAGGGGAAATAACAATGAATACCACAGAAATACAAAAGTTTATAAGATAATATTATAAAAAATAATTACATGTTATCTAATTGAACAACTAAGAAGAAATGGATACATTCTTAGAAACATATAACCTCCCTCCCAATAGTGAATCAGGAAGAAATAAAAAATTTGAACAGACTGATTACCAGCAATGCAATTGAATCAATAATCAAAAAACTCCCAACAAAAGTCCAGGGCCAGATAGCTTCACAGTCTAATTATATAAAACATTTAAAGAGGAGTTAATACCTATTCTTCTCAAACTAATCCAAAAAACAGAAGAAGAAGGAAAGCTTCCAAATTCATTTAAGACCAGCAGTACCCTGAAACCAGATAAAGACACTACAAAAAAAGAGGACTATAGGTCAATATCTCTGATGAACATAGATATAAAAATCCTCAACAAAATACTAGCAAACTGAATCCAACAATATATGAAAAAAATCATTCACAACAATCAAGTGAGATTTATTGTTGGGATGCAAGTGTTGCTCAATATTCACAAATCAATCAACATCATACATCACATCAACAAGAGAAAGGATAAAAACCATACGATCATCTTAGTAGGTGCAGAAAAAGAATTTGACAAAGTACAACATCTATTCATGATGCAAACCCTCAACAAAGTAGGTTTAGAGGGAACATACACCAACATAATAAAGGCCACATATGAAATAGCCACAGGTAATATCATACCCAATGGTGAAAAACTGAAAGCTTTCCCCCAAGAGCAGGAACAGGATGAGGATGTGCAGTCTCACTACTTTTATTCAACGTAGTACTGTAAGTCCTAGTCACAGAAATCAGGCAAGAAAAAGAAATAAAAGGCACCCAAATTGGTAGGGAAATAGTAAAACTGTCACTATTTGCAGATGACATGATACCATATATAGAAAACCCTGAAGTTCCACTAAAAACTATTAAAACTGATAAATTAATTGAGTGAAGTCACAGAATAAAAAATTAAACTACAGAAATCTGTTGCATTTCTATTCACTAAATATGACACAACAGAAAGAGAATTTAAGAAAACAATTATATTTACAATTGCACCAAATATAATAAAACACCTAGTAATAAACTTAACAAAGAAGATGAAAGACCTGTATTCTGAAATCTATAAAACAGTTATAAAAGAAATTAAAGACAATGCAATCAATGGAAAGATATTTCATGCTCATGGGCTGGAAAAACAAATATTGTTAAAACATCCATACCACCCAAAGCAATCTACAGATTTAAAGCAATGCCTATCAAAATACCAACAGCATCTTTCACAGACCTAAAACAAATAATCTTAAAATTTTTATTAAAGCACCACAAAACCCAAATAGCCAATACAATCTTGAAAAAGAAAAACCTGGGAATAATCACAATCCAAGATTTCAATATATACTAAAAAGATATAGTAGTCAAATAGTATGGTATAGGCACAAAAACAGACACAGAGAGCCCAGAAATAAACCCATGATTATATGGTCAATTAATCTTTGACAAAGGAAGCAAGAATATGCAATGGTAAAGAGAGAGTCATTTCAACAAATGGTGTTTGGGAAAAACTGGAAAACTTCTACATGTAAAAGAATGAAACTGGACCTTTTTCTTGTACAATACAGAAAAATAAGTTGAAAATGGATCAAAGACCTAAATGCTAGACTTGAAATAATAAAATCTTAGAAGAGAGCACAGACAGTACTTTCTCTGACATCAGCCACAGAAACATTTTCTATATATGTCTGCTAAGGCCAGGGAAGCAAAAGCAAAAATAAACTGCTGGGACTACACCAAAATAAAAAGCTTCTGCACAGGAAATAAAACCATCAACAAAACTAAAAGATAATCTACTGAATGGGAGAAGACATTTGGAAATGACATATCTGATAAAGGGTTAGTATCCAAAATATATAAAGAACTTATACAACTTAACACTAAAAAACACAAATAATCCAATTAAAAAATGGGCAAAAGACATGAAGACATTTCTCCAAAGAAGATATATAACTGGGCAACAGATACACAAAAAGATGCTTGCCATCACTCATCATCAGGGAAATGCAAATCAAAATTACAATGTGTTATCATCTCACACCTGTCAGAATGGCTAAAATCAATAGTACAAGAAATAACAAGTGTCGACAAAGATGTGGAGAAAAAGGAAACTTTGTGCATTGTTGGTGGAAATGTAAACTGGTGCAACCACTGTGGAAAAGAGTATGGAGGTTCCTCAAAAAATTAAAAATATAACTCCATGTAATCTGGTAATTCCACTTTTGGTATTTATATAAAGAATATAAAAACATTAATTCAAAAAAATGTATGTGCTCCGAAGTATACTGCAGCATTATTTACAATAGCCAAACTATGGAAGCATCCTAAGTGCCCATCAATAGATGAGTGGATAAAGAAGAGAATGTATATATATATTACTCAGTCACAAAAATGAATGAAATTTTGCCATTTGCAACAACCTGGATGGATCTAGAAGGAAAAATGCTAAGTGAAATAAGTCAGTCAGAGAAAGACAAATACCATATAATTTCAGTCATAGGTGGAATTTAAGAAGTAAAACAAATGAACAATGGGAAAAAAAGAAAAAGCAAAAAATAAAATAGACTCAACTACAGAGAACAAACTGGTGGTCACCAGAGGTGGGGAGGAGGAATGGGTGAAATAGGCAAAAGGGATTAAGGGTACACTCATCATGATGAACACTGAGTAATGTACAGAATTGTTGAATCACTGTATGTACACCTGAAGTGAAAATAACAGTCAATATGTTAACCACACTGGAATTAAAGGAGGGTCTGGGTGGCCCAGCTGGTTAAGCATCCAACTGGTTCAGGTCATGATCTCACTGCTCATAGTTCAAGCCCCACATCGGGCTCTCTGCTGTCAACAAAGAACCTGCTTCAGATCCTCTGTTTTCCTCTCTTTCTTCCCCTCCCTGCACTTTCTCTCTCTGTCTCAAAAATAAATAAACATTAAAAAATAAAAATTAAATACAAAAAAGAAGTCTTTCAGCTTTCTTTTTTCTTGGCAATGGGTTCTGGGACAGGTAGGGAGAGTCTTTCTGTATCTGATCCATGTAGGTTGAAATATGTTTCTTCTTTAAAAAAATACAAATCTTACTTTATGCATAGAAGAAGTAATAAGTAGTTGAATTTCCCCCAAATTTGATACCCATTTTTATTTTTTGTTTTATGGATGAACTGATGAATTCATTAAACACACACACACACACACACACACATAACACACACACATCTAGTCTATTGAGAGAAAGGGACAATGCTCAAAATGAGATCTCAATAGGCAGGAAAATTAAAATTTTATTGTTTTTTGATAAATTTCTTGAAGTAGAAAAAGGCTTCTCATGAAAACACATAGCTAAAAATTTTTTAAAATATAGCAACCTAAATCTGGTATTTAAATAAAATGCTGTATCAATATTCTATTAAACACAATTATGTGGAAAAGTATATCTGTATTTGATTAAGTTATTTTTATAGTACCTGTTAATCATAGAATTTTAGATTTAGAAGATACTTTGAAGTGCTGAGTTTGAAATACATGTGAATCCAACACCTGAAGAACTTTATGTTATATGATATATAATAAACTACTTGAATAATATAACAAAATATTTAAAAATATCTTTTGTTATTATAGGAACAGAGACTTGTTTTTATCCTCTTTAATCCCTTTGCTATAATTTGTTACTGAGTCTTATAATATCTCATTTTTAAACATGCTTTGCATTCACTGTATCTTTTTTATTCCCAATGATTCAACTCTAATATTTTGTCCTTATTAATTGAAACCTGGATTAGTAAACCAGCTTTTGCTGAGATAGGGAGCAATAATAGAGATTGCAGGCAAGGTGTATCTGGCAAGAGGCTGGTGAGTCGGGACAGCAGGGGCAGGGGAGGGGTTACAGAGTGATGGAAGATGAGTGAGAGCTGACGGAGAAGCCAGATCCTCAGGGTTTCATCATCATGGGAAGAACATGAGGGAGAGAAGGAAGGTCATCAGAGGGCTTTGAACTGAGGAGTGACAGGATCTGACTTCTGTTTTAAGAAGGCTACTTTGGCTTCTGTATTCAAAATAGACTGAAGGAGAGCAAGAATCAGAGAAATTGGAGAGGAGGAGACTGTTGCCATCATCCAGGGAGAGCTGATGGTGCTGGGCACCACCATGGGTAGCAGTGGAAGTGATGACATATGGTGATATTCTGGATATATTCTGGAGGAAATGCTGGAAGAATTGGCTGGTAGATTAGATGTGAAGTGTGAGAGAAGAGACAAGATGATTCCAGGGATTTAGGTCTGATCAACTATAGTATTTAAGCTGCCAGTGGATGGATGGATGGATGCATGGATGATAATAATAATAATAGCAATAATAAATTATCTATCCATCAATACACTGATACATTATCTATCTACATATGTATCTATATGTGCAACACAGTCCTGATTTTTCTTACTTAAAGTGAGACTGAGACAATCAGAAATTGTGAGAGCGTAGCTAACTAGTTCACCTAAGGTTAGCTTGCTAAGAAGGGACAAGCTTGGCCTTAATGTAACCACTGAACCTATTCTCTTTGCCGTATAGAACAATGGCTCCTGTGCACATCTCAAGTTTTTGCTCAGCAAAAGTTCTATACAGTGTTTGGAAATTTGATAATTTCCAGATCTTACATAATCGAAGATATTTTATAGACCTAATCAGGTATGCAGGGTTCTGGTGATGTCAAACACCCCAGGTCCCACATCCTGCAAATGTGCCACAATGTAATGCTTTGATAAAGAGTAAAGTACTTTGCATTTTAACGTTTGTTTGTCAAATGCAAAGAATGATTAATTAAAAAAATACAACTGACAAGGTCGAAAATTATTTGGGAACTTGAACATAAAACTGGCTTCAAAGTTGATTATATGAGGACAGTCTTATTTTCATTTGTTTTCTTTGGGCCACCTAAAAAATGTAGATTTTCATAAGTAGACTGGGATGTAATACTTATTCAGCAAGGAATATTTTTCTTAGTGTGAGAAATGCAAATTTGGTGTTAGATATGAATTCTAAAATATTACATTTATATCAGATTTCCAAACTTTTTTGTATCAAAAGAAATACTAGTTGAAACACTTTCCAAGTAAAATGGATTATACCTGCTGAAAGCATTACTGGTTCTCATTTAAGTTGCTGATTTTTTAAGAAGAGTGACCTTGAGGACAGCTGCCAGTTGGCACAGAACACAATGGAGATGAGAAGAGAGATGTGAGCCAAAGCAAACACCTAAGTCTACCAACTGGACTCTTTTATGTCTCCATAAGGCATTTGGGGTCTTGGATTTTAACATTCCTTCCAAAAGGCTCATCTTCAGCAAACTCCCTGCTAGTTTAGATTCACTGGCATTTTACAAAACCTGGCAGCATCCTTCGGTCCTGCTTGTTAAGACTTGCAAAGTACTATGGTCTCAGGCTGTGATCTTCAGCTGAATTTGGATATAGGAAATTAGCAATTACAAAGTGTTCTTTCTGCCAAAAATCACATGCTGCTACCATTACTTTCCTCTCTGAAACAGGTCATTTTAATCCTTTGTAGTAGGTGGAACAATGTGTACTCAACCAACCAAAAGGGAAAACACTTCTTAACTCAAGGGAGATATTTTCAGCCAGCACATGTAGGCTTACATACATAATAGGAAAAGCAATCCTTTTTCCCCACCCAAGTACAACTTTTTAAGTATTCTTGAAATGCAATTGGCAAAATCCCCTCCACTTTAATAAGAGATTGCAAATTCGCCAAATTTTAATACCACCAGACCACACCAAACTGGGTTTCTAAGTGCCAAGTGCAAAGAGATGTGAAGCAATTAGGAAACTGTGTTTACTTGAACTTTAAGATACTGCCTCACTCACTTTTTTCCACTGGCAAGGATTGCATGGCCAGAGTGATGCAAGGTTGTTCACATTGTGCTGTTGATTTGTATGGGGCATTGGTCTGATTAGTGAATCAAATAATTCTATAGCTGATTATACCTTTGACATTATCTAGTGAAACTTTCTAACTCTACATATGAAGAAACTAGAGTCCAGAGGATATAATTACTTGCCATCTGTCTTTCATTTGTCTGGTGACAGTCAGGTCTGAAAGTTTTCCTACCTCAATGTCTTGGGTAAAAGAGAAAGAGCCAGCATCCTATGTTATCTGGAGACTTGTATATCCCCTTCTGCTTTTAAGTAAGATCCAAACATTTGAGGAAAGCTCTTGGGAAAGGATATTGTCAAAGGCAAGGAGTCTTTATATTGTAAAAATACTACTTTGATTTTTTTCTTGTTTTGCTTTTATTTTTTTCCACCTGTTTCATGATGTTGAAAATTCCTTATGTTATCTACTCAGCCACCCAAGCCAGAAGCCAAGAGTTATCACCCCATCCACTAGATCACCAACTCTTAAACCATTTGGCTTCCCAAACAGCTTTTAGATCTTCCCTTCACTCTCCATCCTCACGAACAGTGCCCTAATGCAGTACTTATTATTTCCCATTATAATACTACAGTAGTCTTTTATTGGCTTCTCTCACTTCCAATGTCTTATTTCTCAGTGACAAAAACTGCCACTTGTCCTCCATTGACCCTTTTTTCTGTGATACGTCCCTGCTTACCCTGCAGCTGGATGTGACCATGTATCTAAGATCCGGCCAATGGAGGGTAGGTAGAAGAGTCGTGTTGCAGTTCCTGAGCTCTTCTTAAAAAGACAGTTGGTGGGCACCTTTGCCTTCTTTTACTGTGTTCCTATTCAACTTTGCTGCCTGGACACTTCCATCTTACACATTATAAGAGGGATATATGACAGCAACATATGTGAGCAATAATATAGGAAGAGACGGAGTCTTTGACACCAAGGAATCTCTGATGCCATATCAGCTCTGAACTAGATCTCTGGGCTAGTTTTCTAAAGCAGAATTATTTTGCGTTATTGTCAATGAAGCCAATCCTAATACTTACCATACAGCTAAGCACCTAAATTCCACAACATCTTGAAGGTAATATTTCTGAAACACAAATTTGATAGCGTCCCCATACTTAAATGGCTTCCTTTTCTCATAGAATAAAGTTCAAAGTCCATGACAAACCTTGACAAGACATGGACTTTCTCTGGAGCCTCATCTCTCTTCATGCTTCCTCTTTGTGCTTTAAACTCCAGCAATACTGAATCATCTGCAGTTCACTGAACTCACTATAGCCTCCAGGCTTTTGCTCATCCTGTTTCCCTTGGCTGGAAATTTTCTATTCATCCTTTAAAAACTAGTTTGATGCTTTCTTCTTCTGTGATGTCTTCCCCTAACACACTGAACTCTAATAGAGTTACTCATTCTCTCTCTATGTGACTTTCACCTTGATTCTTGTTTTTATTATTGCCCTTATACTACATAGTAATTATTGCTCTATATCTATGTTTTCTCATCTGGACTATAAGTCCATTGAAGAAGAAATAAGTACTTTTTCCCACTTTCTTTCTTCCCTTTTTTATGATTGGAGGAGGGGATATTGCCTAGGCCTTCAATAACTGTTGAGCTGACCTAATTTGAATCGAATTCTTCAGGGTGTTTTAGGAAACACAGTGAGAGAACAAGACAACTAGGTACAAAGTAGTAAAGTTTCTTTTTAATTAGTATATATATAACCTGTAATGTGCTTGGATCCTCATTATTAGTGTTTATTAGGCATCATGGCTTAAGCAGAAAATGTGAATATTTACAATTTATCTAATTATTTCATATTATATTTCCATGAACCCAGAAGACCAGAAGTTCTTCTAAGGTATATATTTGGGCTACTGAAAAGAATAAAAAACAACTGGCCATGCCTCAAAGGCAGTAGATGTAAAGTGGGGATGTATTAAAGTTAATTCATGACTATAACAAACATAAAACATTCAAGGATAAGGTAGCAATAAAACTAAAATAAACCTGCTACCATAGCAACTAACTAGCAATTTAGTGAAATCTCCTGACTCCGCTGGAATTAACATAGATTTGTAAGTTCAGGTAAAAAGGAAGACATAAATGGATTTAGATGAGAATTATTTTTTTAGGCTTATGGTTCAACTGATAATCCAATGTTAATTTGAGTTATAGGCAAAGCTATAGGACTACAGTAAGATGGACCCCAAATGCTGAACCCTGCAAGATAGGATATGAGATCAGGCTAAGTCTCACAAACAACGTTGATCTAAAGAAGCAATCTCCCCCTCAAACAAAATAAAGAAGCAAAAACCAAAAGAATATATAGAGAGTAAGCTCAAAACAGACCACATTAAACTATATTGTTTAGGAATATATATATAGAAGATAATACTATCAAGAGAAGCAAGGAATGATTATCAGGAAAATCAAGATAATGGTCTCCTCTGGAACAAAACTGAACTTGAATTAGAGTTGAATTAGAGAAGGACACATGTAAGGATCCTGGAAATGTTTATTTCATGATGTATGTTGTAATTACTAAAATATTTCCTTGAAATTATCTATTAAGTTGTAATTTCAAATTATATATTAAATTGTACATAGATATTTCACACAGCATTTTTTGTATACTACTATATTTCACAATTAAAATGGGAGGAAAGCCTGTATACCAATAAGTAAAAATAAAATACTCCAATAGGAAAATGTGCAAACAATCAGAACTGTGTGGTTATTAAACATGAAAAATATGCTCTGTATCATTAGTAATTAGAGAAACAAAAAATTAAATATGAGAGCCTTTGCTTAACCCATCAAATGTGATTAAAGAGTATGACAATATCTTAGTGAGGCTGTGAAAGAATAGAAACTCCTGGGGGTAGCCAAGATGGTGGAATGGCGTGGAAGTTTTTTGCGTGTCTCCCGTCCATGAAATACAGCCAGACCAACACTAAACCATCCTACACACCTAGAAAACTGATTGGACGATTAACACAACAATCTGCACAACCTGAACCACAGAATTCAGTAGGAACTCACCCCAAAAGAAGAGCATGAAGAAACGATAGCCAGGGATCTAACCAACATAGATACAAGCAAGATGTCGGAACCAGAATTTAGAATCACAATAATAAGAATACTAGCTGGAGTCAAAAATAGATTAGTATCCCTTTCTGCAGAGATAAAAGAAGTAAAAAATAGAATGAAATTAAAAATGTTGTAACTGAGCTGCAATCACGGATGGATGCCATGGCAGCAAGGATGGATGAGGCAGAACAGAGAATCAGCAATATAGAGGACAAACTTATGGAGAATAATGAAGCAGAAAAAAAGAGGGAGATTAAAGCAAAAGAGCATGATTTAAGAATTACAGAAACTAGTGACTCATTAAAAAGGAACAAAATCAGAATCATAGGGGTCCCAGAAGAGGAAGAGAGAGAAATAGGGGTAGAAGGGTTATGTGAGCAAATCATAGCAGAAAACTTTCCTAACCTGGGGAAAGACACAGACATCAAAATCCAGGAAGAACAGAGGACCCCCCATTAGATTCAACAAAAATCAACCATTAAGAAAGCATATCATAGTCAAATTCACAAAATACTCAGGCAAGGAGAGAATCATGAAAGCAGCAAGGGAAAAAAAGTCCCTAACCTACAAGGGAAGACAGATCAGGTTTGCAGCAGACATATCCACAGAAACTTGGCAGGCCAGAAAGGAGTGGCAGGATATATTCAATATGCTGAATCAGAAAAATATCCACCAAGAATTCTTTATCCAGCAAGACTGTCATTCAAAATAGAAGGAGAGATAAAAAGTTTCCCATAGAAACAAAATTAAAGGAGTTTGTGACCACTAAACCAGCCCTACAAGAAATTTTAAGGGGAAGTCTCTGAGGGCAAAAAAGATGAAAATATATATGTGTATACACATATATACACATATATATACACATATATATGAAAGATGAAAAATATATACAAAAATATATATAAATATATAAGGATGAAATATAGATAGATAGATAGATAGATAGATAGATAGATAGATAGATATCAAAGCAACAAAGATTAGAAAGGACCAGAGAACACCACCAGAAACTCCAACTCTACAAGCATCATAATGGCAATAAATTCATATCTTTCAGTACTCACTCTAAACGTCAATGGGCTCAATGCTCCAATCAAAAGACATAGGGTAACAGAATGGATAAGAAAACAAGATCCATCTATATGCTGTTTACAAGAGACCACTTTAGACCTAAAGACACCTTCAAATTGAAAATAAGGGGATGGAGAACCATCTATCATGCTAATGGTCAACAAAAGAAAGCTGGAGTACATACTTATATCAGACATTCTAGACTTTAAAATAAAAACTTTATCAAGAGATACAGAAGGGAATTATATCATAATTCCCCAAGAAGACCTAACAAGTGTAAACATTTATGCGCCAAATGTGGGACACCCAAATATATATATCAATTAATCACAGACATAAAGAAACTCGACAGTAATACCATAATAGTAGGACACTTCAAAACCCCACTCACAGCAATGGACAGATAATCTAATCAAAAATAAACAAGGAAACAATGGCTTTGAATGACACATTGGACCAGATGGACTTAACAGGTATATTCAGAACATTTCATCCTAAAGCAGCAGAATATACATTCTTCTCGAGTGCATATGGAACATTCTCCAGAATAGACCATATACTGGGACACGAATCAGCCCTAAATAAGTACAAAAAGGTTGAGATCATACTGTGCATAGTTTCAGACCACAACGCTATGAAACTCGAAATCACCACAAGAAACAATTTGGAAAGGTAACAAATACTTGGAGACTGAAGAACATCCTATTAAAGAATGAATGGACTAACCAAGAAGTTAAAGAGAAAATTAAAAAGTATATGGAAGTCAATGAAAATTATAACACCAGAACCCCAAACCTCTGGGACACAGCAAAGGTGGTCATAAGAGGAAAGTATATAGCAATCCAGGCTTTACTAAAGAAGGAAGAAAGATCTCAGATACACAACCTAACCACACCTTAAGGAGCTGGAAAAAGAACAGCAAATAAAACCCCAAACCAGCAGAAGACAGGAAATAATAAAGATTAGAGCAGAAATTAATGATATAGAAACCAAAAAAAAAAAAAACCAAAAAACAAAAAAACAACCCAGTAGAACAGATTAATGAAACCAGAAGCTGGTTCTTGGAAAGAATTAACAAAATTGATAAACCACTAGCCAGTTTGATCAAAAAGAAAAAGGAAAGGACTCAATAAATAAAATCAAGAATGAAAGAGGAGAGATCACAACCAACACAGCAGAAATAAAAACAATAATAACAGAATATTATGACAGCAGAATGCCAACAAAATGAGCCATCTGAAAGAAATGGAAAAAATCCTAGAAACATATACACTAACAAAATTGAAACAGGAAGAAATAGAAAATTTGAACAGACCCATAACTAGTAAGGAAATTGAATTAGTAATCAAAAACGTCCCAAAAAACAAGAGACCAGGGCCAGATGCCTTTCCAGGAGAATTCTACCAAACATTTAAGGAGGAGGTAACACCTATTCTCTTGAAGCTGTTCCAAAAAATAGAAATGGAAGGAAAACTTACAAACTCTTTCTATGAAGCCAGCATTACCTTGATTCCAAAACAGAGAGAGACCCCACTAAAAGGGAGAACTATAGACCAATTTCCCTGATGAACATGGATGCAAAAATCCTCAACAAGATACTAGCCAATTGGATCCAACAATACATTAAAAAATTATTCACCACGTCCAAGTGGGATTTATACCTGGGATGCAGGGCTGGTTCAATATCTGCAAAAACAATTAATGTGATTCATAACATCAATAAAAGAAAGGACAAGAACCATATGATCCTCTCAATAGATGCAGAGAAAGTATTTGACAAAATAGAGCATCCTTTCTTGATAAAAACCTTCAAGAAAGTAGGGATAGAAGGATCATACCTTCTATCATAAAAGCCATATATAAGCGACCCAATGCTAATATCATTCTCAATGGGGAAAAACTGAGAGCTTTCCCCCTAAGGTCAGGAACAAGACAGGGATGTCCACTCTTGCCACTGTTATTCAACATAGTATTGGAAGTCTTAGCCTCTGAAATCAGACAACACAAAGGAATAAAAGTCATCCAAATCAGCCAGGAGGAGGTCAAGCTTTCACTCTTTGCAGATGACATGATACTCTATATGGAAAACCCTAAAGATTCCACCAAAAAACTGCTTAGAACTGATTCATGAATTCAGCAAAGTTGCAGGATATAAAATCAACCCACAGGAATCAGTTGCATTCCTATACACCAACAATGAAGCAACAGAAAGAAAAATCAAGAAATCAATCCCATTTATAGTTGCACCAAAACCCATAAAATCCCTAGGAATAAATCTAACCAAAGAGGTGAAAAATCTATATACTGAAAACTAAGAAAGCTTATGAAAAAAATTGAAGAAGACACAAAAAAAGAATGGAAAGAGATTCCATGCTCCTGGATACAAAGAACAACTATTGTTAAAATGTTGATACTACCCAAAGCAATCTACATATTCAATGCAATCCCTATCAAAATAACACCAGCATTCTTCACAGAGCTAGAACAAATAATACTAAAATTTTTATGGAACCAGAAAAGACCCCAAAGAACCAAAGCAATCTTGAAAAAGAAAACCAAAGCAGGAGGCATCACAATCCCAGACATCAAGCTATACTACAAAGCTGTAACCATCAAGACAGTATGGTACTGGCACAAAAACAGACATTCAGATCAATGGAATAGAACAGAGAACCCAGAAATGGACCCACAAACGTATGGCCAACTAATCTTTGACAAAGCAGGGAAGAATACCCAATGGAATAAAGACAGTCTCTTCAGCAAGTGGTGCTGGGAAAACTGGACAGTGACAGTGACATGCAGAAGAATGAACCTGGACCTCTTTCTTACACCATACACAAAAAGAAACTCAAAATGGATGAAAGACCTCAATGTAAGACAGGAAGCCATCAAAATCCTTGAGGAGAAGGTAGGCAAAACCTCTTTGACCTTGGCCACAGCAACTTCTTACTCAACATGTCTCTAAGGCAAGGGAAACAAAAGCAAAAATGAACCACTGGGATCTCATCAAAATAAAAAGTGTCTGCACAGCAAAGGAAACAATCAGCAAAACTAAAAGGCAACCGACAGAATGGGAGATCTTTGCAAATGACATATCAGATAAAGAGTTAGTTTCCAAAATCTATAAAGAACTTATCAAACTCAACACCCAACAAACAAATAATCCAGTGAAGAAATGGGCAAAAGACATGAATAGACACTTTTCCAAAGAAGACATCCAGATGGACAACCGACACATGAAAAAAATGCTCAACATCACTCATCATCAGGGAAATACAAATCAAAACCACACTGAGATACCACTTCACACCTGTCAGAATGGCTAATATTAACAACTCAGACAACAACAGATGTTGGCAAGGATGCAGAGAAAGAGGATCTCTTTTGCATTGCTGGTGGGAATGCAAGCTGGTGCAGCTACTCTGGAAAACAGTATGGAGGTTCCTCAAAAGACTAAAAATAGAAGTACCCTATGACCCAGCAATTGCACTCCTAGGTATTTATCCAAGGGATCCAGGTGTGTTGTTCCAAAGGGACAAATGCACCCCAATGTTTACAGCAGCACTATCAACAATAGCCAAAGTATGGAAAAAGCCCAAATGCCCACTGATGGATGAATGGACAGAGAAGAAGTGGTATATATATACAATGGAGTATTACTTGGCAATCAAAAAGAATGAAATCTTGCCATTTGCAGCTACGTGGATGGAACTGGAGGGTATTACCTTAAGTGAAATTAGTCAGAGAAAGACAAAAATCATATGGCCTCACTCATATGAGGACTTTAAGAGACAAAATAGATGAACACAAGGGAAGGGAAACAAAAATAATATTAAAACAGGGAGGGAGACAAAGCATAAGAGACTCATAAATATGGAGAATAAACTGAGGGTTACGGGAGGGGTTGTGGGAGGGGGTATGGGCTAAATGGGTAAGGGGCACTAAGGAATCTACTCTTGAAATCATTGTTGCACTATATGCTAACTAATTTGGATGTAAATTTAAAAAAATAAAAAAGAAAACAAGTTAAAATAAAAAAAAAGAAACTCCTATATGCTGCTAGAAATCAAATTTAAAAATAACTGAGGCATTATCTAGCAGAGCTAACACATGCATTCCCTATAGCCCAGCAATGACTCTTCAAGATACATGTATATGTATGTTTATTTCAAAATCATTTATAATAGCAAAATTTTGGGAACAATCCATATGTTGATCAATAGGAAAAAGGATAACATTTCAACTTATAAAAAAAGCATTTATCCATCTGAGAACAGTAAAAAATAGATTAGATCTACACACATCTACATGAATGACTCTCATAAACATGTTAAGGAAACAAGTAACCAGGAAAAAAAAGTATGATGTCTTTTATGTAAAATTGAAAATTACAAAGTATATTACACACACAGAGATGCACATGTTAGAGATGCAGACATAAGTGGTAAAATTATGAAGACAAGCAAAGAACTGATAAGGGCAAAGACTTGCGGTAATGGTTGAAGGTTCCTATTAGGGCCAGGCACAGGATGGGTACATAGGTGACTTCAAGGCATTTTAATGTTCTGCTTGTTCTATCTCTTGGGTGGGGTGGTAGATATAATTTTGTTTTTTTACTTATTTAAAAAAATGTTTATTTATTTTGAGAAGGAGAATGAGAGAGAGAGAGAGAGAGAGAGAGAGAGAGAGAGACAGAGAGACAGAGAGAGACAGAGAGAGAGGACAAGAGCAGTGGAGGGGCAGAGAGAGAGAGAGGGAGAGTAAGAATACCAAGCAAGCTCCATGCTGTCAGTGCAGAGCCTGATGTGTAGCTCAAACTCACAAACCATGGAGCATGACCTGAGTGGAAATCAGGAGTCGGATGCTTAACAACTGAACCACCCAGGCACCCCTCATTTTCCTTATTTTTAAAATTACATATACCTATATGTAGTTTTCTGAATATGTTACATATTTCATTTCACACATTTTTTTACATTAACAATAAAGGATCTGATTACTTTGATGTTTCAGGTACCTTCCATGTTTCCAGGAAGGGATTATGAGATTTAATATTTTTATAGCAAGAATATTCCACATGGAATAATTATAAAAATGCTTTCTAGCCCACAATTAGACTAAAATCAGTATAGATGGCATAAAGCAATCATTCAGTGAGCAATTACCCCACATCTGCTTACTCTATGAGTCCCTGGCACTGGCAAAGTGTTACACACCAAGGCTAAGCCTGAAGCAGCCACCACTCACTCATCCTACCCACCTTACAAGAGCAGTACATTTGTGGGGATTAAAATCCCAGAGAAGATTCAATTCTTCTGCAAAACAAAGCTAATGCCTTTGGAACACAAGATACAAGTTTATAAGAAAGAAAATCAATACTTAATCATCAGTTCTCATGCTCCACTCTTGCTGAAAACCAAGTTAATTCTTTTCTGAATGGTTGGTCAACATCTTAATTCCTGTGCTATAATGTCAGAAAGCATGTTGCAGGTAATGATGTCAATAACTTTGATTGTTTCTAACCATGCACCTTTTATATCTAGAAATTTATTCTAATTAATTAAAAATACCAGAAGGAGGGAGAGTAGGGCAATATTTAATTTTGGTATCAAAAATCTGTCAGAATAGTTGAAATCAGACTTGTAACTGGACAGCTGACATGGATTGCAACTTGTTAGTCCTAAATTTCTCTTGTATAGGGCATGCATCCAACTGAAAAAGAAAATACCTACAAACTTCTTGCTACCTGTTTTTGGACCACATCACTCCAACTTTCTCTTGTTTAGGCCGAGGAGGAGGGGAAGTCAGAAGACAGAAGGGCACTGTAGCAGAAAGCATAAGATATACTTAGACGGAAATCACTGAGCTCTGTTAATTCCTGAGGTGCTGAAGTGGTCAGGGAGTCACAGGACTTCCTTGTCTTGGCAGTGTCACATTTGCCTCAGACCCACATGGGAGAGCTTTCTCTTAGGCTTATTCTAAGGGGCTTTTATAATGGCTGACAGTCAAAAGATTCAGAAGATTGTTTCCTAAGAAGTGTCCTTTATCAAAAGTAAAAGACACTTTTGACCTGGTGAAACTGTCTTACTAGATTCCTATATATTTGGATTTTCCTGGATGCCAAAGTCATACCGTCACCTCATAATTTGGTTCTTAGCCCCCTAATTTGAGTCACTTGAGAAGTAAACACAGATTGGGGGGGGGGGAAGAGAAACAAAAGCAGTTGAAACAAATAAAGAATTTAGGCTTAGTTTTCAATATAAATTGCTCTTTTTTTTTTCATCTTGTTTTATCTAACCTAGTGTAATAGCACTTCTGAAATTTGGACAACACAAATTTCTGTAAAGTTACACTGAAAAGCATCTGGGCTCTTGGTAGCAATTTGCCAAACAGAAATCAGCACCAATGCAAATATTCTTTTTTTATATAAAAAGCAGGAAGAAAAGGTAAAGATAAATGAGTGGTAAAAACTTCTGATATATCACAATAAGATGTTCCCTTACTCAAGACTCGCCAGAGTTTACTGTTTACCATTTGATCTTCTTTTTAAAAAATTTAAACATTTACTTATTTTTGAGAGACAGAACAAGACAGAGCACGAGTTGGGGAGGGGCAGAGATGGGGGTACACAGAATCCAAAGCAGGATCCAGGTTCTGAGCTGTCAGCACAGTGTCTGACACGGGGCTCAAACTCACGGACCGTGAGATCATGACCTGAGCCAAAATCAGATGCTCAACAGACTGAGCCACCCAGGTGCCCCTTGATCTTCTTAATTATACAACCTTTAACTTTGTAGAGCTCTGATTTAGTGTCACTTAATTTCATAAAACCAGATGGAGAATTCTTTTAATGTTCAAAATTCTATAAGGAACATGTGTTAAATATCTCATAGGCATGTTGCAAAAGTTCTTGAAAAATAAAGTTACCCAAATTTCAAAATCAGATTTAAAAAACTTTCTTATAAAACCAGTTTGACATCACTGTATCTTATTCTTTGTATTCATAATCAATATGGAGACAAGGAGGCTTTTATGTATCCATTATTAAATAAGTTCTAGAACATGATTCATAGACTTTTTGTTAAGTTACAAGGCTCCTTAGAGATGATTTAGTCTAGTTCTTTAATTCCAAAGTAGAAGAAATATATGTTGAATGAATAAAGAAAGGAATTATATTATACTGGGTCTTATAGAGGATATATCAATATAAGAGTAATTCCTGCCTCATGAAGTTGACATTCTATTAGGTAAAAGGAGAAATATACACAAATAACATGAGCAAGACTATTAAGTGCCTTAAATAGATAAATGAAGTACTGAAGTTTTGGAACAGAAGAACAACTCATCTATTCATGGTAGTATCTAAGATAGGAGGAGAGAGATTTTCCTAGAAAAGGCAACATATGATTTGGCCATTGAAAAACGGATAAAATTTTGTCAGGGGAACTATAAATTGACTGTAACTGCCAAGGAAATTACACATAGGGAATGGCATGGACATGCATAAAAATTAAGAGGGAAAGCTGGAAAAGTGGGCTGGTCTTGCATTCTAGGCTAAGAAAGAGCTACACAAACAACTATATGACTGAAAGAATTATATTCTTGACTCAATGCCATAACAATCTCAGAAATGCATCCAATTTAAATAACAACCTCGGTTATGGAGAATCTGCTACCTCTTGAGAGCTCCTGTTCCAACTTTGTTTAGTTCTATTTTTTTTTATATTGAGCTAAATCATTTTTCTTACACCTAATTCTACCTAATTGTTCAAATTTTACCTCTTATGGCCACATGGAATAAAAGAAGTCCTTTTCCAAATGGCAGTTATTCAAATATTGAAGTCAATTATCTTTAAAAAAAATTGTGATTCTTACGCCCAAAGTATCTCCACTTCTTTAACCACTTGTTATCTGACATGGTCATGGATGTTTCCCCATCCTGGTCGCTGTACTCTGATTGAACTGTTTCTTATATCCGCCTTTAGGTGAAACACCTCCATAGGACACAATTCTGAATCCATTAATGTGCAGGGGAGAAGTCTACTTCTGCTCTTATTATTATTTTAGACATCATAGTGTAACTGATGCAGTTTACAACCACTTCATTCGGATTTAGTTTAGTAGGCAATGCAAGGCCATTGAAGGCTCTTGCATACAGACTCATAGCTGGCAGTGGCTAAGGTTTGATTAAAGAAAGAAGAGGGGCACCTGGATGGCTCAGTTGGTTGAGTGTTGGACTTTGGCTCAGGTCATGATCTCACTGTCAGTGAGTTTGAACCCCCCCATCAGGCTCTGTGCTGACAGCTCAGAGCCTGGAGCCTGTTTCAGATTCTGTGTCTCCCGCTCTCTGCCCCTCCCCCACTCATGCTCTATCTTTCTCTCTGTCAAAAATAAATAAACATTAAAAAAATTTTTTTTTCTGAAATTTATTGACAAATTGTTTCCATACAACACCCAGTGCTCATCCCAAAAGGTGCCCTCCTCAATACCCATCACCCACCCTCTCCTCCCTCCCACCCCCCATCAACCCTCAGTTTGTTCTCAGTTTTTAACAGTCTCTTATGCTTTGGCTCTCTCCCATTCTAACCTCTTTTTTTTTTTTTTCCTTCCCCTCCCCCATGGGTTCCTGTTCAGTTTCTCAGGATCCACATAAGAGTGAAACCATATGGTATCTGTCTTTCTCTGTATGGCTTATTTCACTTAGCATCACACTCTCCAGTTCCATCCACGTTGCTACAAAAGGCCATATTTCATTTTTTCTCATTGCCACGTAATATTCCATTGTGTATATAAACCACAATTTCTTTATCCATTCATCAGTTGATGGACATTTAGGCTCTTTCCATAATTTGGCTATTGTTGAGAGTGCTGCTATGAACATTGGGGTACAAGTGGCCCTATGCATCAGTGCTCCTGTATCCCTTGGATAAATTCCTAGCAGTGCTATTGCTGGGTCATAGGGTAGGTCTATTTTTAATTTTCTGAGGAACCTCCACACTGCTTTCCAGAGCGACTGCACCAATTTGCATTCCCACCAACAGTGCAAGAGGGTTCCCGTTTCTCCACATCCTCTCCAGCAACTATAGTCTCCTGATTTGTTCATTTTGGCCACTCTGACTGGCGTGAGGTGATACCTGAGTGTGGTTTTGATTTGTATTTCCCTGATAAGGAGCGACGCTGAACATCTTTTCATGTGCCTGTTGGCCATCTGGATGTCTTCTTTAGAGAAGTGTCTATTCATGTTTTCTGCCCATTTCTTCACTGGGTTATTTGTTTTTTGGGTGTGGAGTTTGGTGAGCTCTTTATAGATTTTGGATACTAGCCCTTTGTCCGATATGTCATTTGCAAATATCTTTTCCCATTCCGTTGGTTGCCTTTTAGTTTTGTTGGTTGTTTCCTTGGCTGTGCAGAAGCTTTTTATCTTCATAAGGTCCCAGTAATTCACTTTTGCTTTTAATTCCCTTGCCTTTGGGGATGTGTCGAGTAAGAGATTGCTACGGCTGAGGTCAGAGAGGTCTTTTCCTGCTTTCTCCTCTAAGGTTTTGATGGTTTCCTGTCTCACATTTAGGTCCTTTATCCATTTTGAGTTTATTTTTGTGAATGGTGTGAGAAAGTGGTCTAGTTTCAACCTTCTGCATGTTGCTGTCCAGTTCTCCCAGCACCATTTGTTAAAGAGGCTGTCTTTTTTCCATTGGATGTTCTTTCCTGCTTTGTCAAAGATGAGTTGGCCATACGTTTGTGGGTCTAGTTCTGGGGTTTCTATTCTATTCCATTGGTCTATGTGTATGTTTTGGTGCCAATACCATGCTGTCTTGATGATGACAGCTTTGTAGTAGAGGCTAAAGTCTGGGATTGTGATGCCTCCTGCTTTGGTCTTCTTCTTCAAAATTCCTTTGGCTATTCGGGGCCTTTTGTGGTTCCATATGAATTTTAGGATTGCTCGTTCTAGTTTCAAGAAGAATGCTGGTGCAATTTTGATTGGGATTGCATTGAATGTATAGATAGCTTTGGGTAGTATTGACATTTTGACAATATTTATTTTTCCAATCCATGAGCAGGGAATGTCTTTCCATTTCTTTAAATCTTCTTCAATTTCCTTCATAAGCTTTCTATAGTTTTCAGCATACAGATCCTTTACATCTTTGGTTAGATTTATTCCTAGGTATTTTATGCTGCTTGGTGCAATTGTGAATGGGATCAGTTTCTTTATTTGTCTTTCTGTTGCTTCATTGTTAGTGTATAAGAATGCAACTGATTTCTGTACATTGATTTTGTATCCTGCAACTTTGCTGAATTCCTGTATCAGTTCTAGCAGACTTTTGGTGGAGTCTATCGGATTTTCCATGTATAATATCATGTCATCTTCAAAAAGCGAAAGCTTGACCTCATCTTTGCCAATTTTGATGCCTTTGATTTCCTTTTGTTGTCTGATTGCTAATGCTAGAACTTCCAGCACTATGTTAAACAGCAGCGGTGAGAGTGGGCATCCTTGTCGTGTTCCTGATCTCAGGGAAAAAGCTTTCAGTTTTTCCCTGTTGAGGATGATGTTAGCTGTGGGCTTTTCATAAATGGCTTTTATGATCTTTAAGTATGTTCCTTCTATCCCGACTTTCTCAAGGGTTTTTATTAAGAAAGGGTGCTGGATTTTGTCGAAGGCCTTTTCTGCATCAATTGACAGGATCATATGGTTCTTCTCTTTTTTTTTTTTTGTTAATGTGATGTATCACGTTGATTGATTTGCGAATGTTGAACCAGCCCTGCATCCCAGGAATGAATCCCACTTGATCATGGTGAATAATTCTTTTTATATGCCGTTGAATTCGATTTGCTAGTATCTTATTGAGAATTTTTGCATCCATATTCATCAGGGATATTGGCCTGTAATTCTCTTTTTTTACTGGGTCTCTGTCTGGTTTAGGAATCAAAGTAATACTGGCTTCATAGAATGAGTCTGGAAGTTTTCCTTCCCTTTCTATTTCTTGGAATAGCTTGAGAAGGATAGGTATTATCTCTGCTTTAAACGTCTGGTAGAACTCCCCTGGGAAGCTATCTGGTCCTGGACTCTTATTTGTTGGGAGATTTTTGATAACCGATTCAATTTCTTCGCTGGTTATGGGTCTGTTCAAGCTTTCTATTTCCTCCTGATTGAGTTTTGGAAGAGTGTGGGTGTTCAGGAATTTGTCCATTTCTTCCAGGTTGTCCAATTTGTTGGCATATAAGTTTTCATAGTATTCCCTGATAATTGTTTGTATCTCTGAGGGATTGGTTGTAATAATTCCATTTTCATTCATGATTTTATCTATTTGAGTCATCTCCCTTTTCTTTTTGAGAAGCCTGGCTAGAGGTTTGTCAATTTTGTTTGTTTTTTCAAAAAACCAACTCTTGGTTTTGTTGATCTGCTCTACAGTTTTTTTAGTTTCTATATTGTTTATTTCTGCTCTGATCTTTATTATTTCTCTTCTTCTGCTGGGCTTAGGCTGCCTTTGCTGTTCTGCTTCTAGTTCCTTTAGGTGTGCTGTTAGATTTTGTATTTGGGATTTTTCTTGTTTCTTGAGATAGGCCTGGATTGCAATGTATTTTCCTCTCAGGACTGCCTTCGCTGCGTCCCAAAGCGTTTGGATTGTTGTATTTTCATTTTCGTTTGTTTCCATATATTTTTTAATTTCTTCTCTAATTGCCTGGTTGACCCACTCATTCGTTAGTAGGGTGTTCTTTAACCTCCATGCTTTTGGAGGTTTTCCAGACTTTTTTCTGTGGTTGATTTCAAGCTTCATAGCATTGTGGTCTGAAAGTAAGCATGGTATAATTTCAATTCTTGTAAACTTATGAAGGGCTGTTTTGTGACCCAGTATATGATCTATCTTGGAGAATGTTCCGTGTGCACTCGAGAAGAAAGTATATTCTGTTGCTTTGGGATGCAGAGTTCTAAATATATCTGTCAAGTCCATCTGATCCAATGTCTCATTCAGGGCCCTTGTTTCTTTATTGACCGTTTGTCTAGATGATCTATCCATTTCTGTAAGTGGTGTATTAAAGTTCCCTGCAATTACCACAGTCTTATCAATAAGGTTGCTTATGTTTATGAGTAATTGTTTTATATATTTGGGGGCTCCGGTATTCGGCGCATAGACATATATAATTGTTAGCTCTTCCTGATGGATAGACCCTGTAACTATTATATAATGTCCTTCTTCATCTCTTGTTACAGCCTTTAATTTAAAGTCTAGTTTGTCTGATATAAGTATGGCTACTCCAGCTTTCTTTTGGCTTCCAGTCGCATGATAAATAGTTCTCCATCCCCTCACTCTCAATCTAAAGGTGTCCTCAGGTCTAAAATGAGTCTCTTGTAGACAGCAAATCGATGGGTCTTGTTTTTTTATCCATTCTGATACCCTATGTCTTTTGGTTGGCGCATTTAATCCATTTACATTCAGTGTTATTATAGAAAGATACGGGTTTAGAGTCATTGTGATGTCTGTATGTTTTATGCTTATAGTGATGTCTCTGGGACTTTGTCTCACAGGGTCCCCCTTAGGATCTCTTGTAGGGCTGGTTTAGTGGTGACAAATTCCTTCAGTTTTTGTTTGTTTGGGAAGACCTTTATCTCTCCTTCTATTCTAAATGACAGACTTGCTGGATAAAGGATTCTTGGCTGCATATTTTTTCTGTCTAGCACCCTGAAAATCTCGTGCCAATTCTTTCTGGCCTGCCAAGTTTCAAAAGAGAGATCAGTCACGAGTCTTATAGGTCTCCCTTTATATGTGAGGGCACGTTTACCCCTTGCTGCTTTCAGAATTTTCTCTTTATCCTTGTATTTTGCCAGTTTCACTATGATATGTCGTGCAGAAGATCGATTCAAGTTACGTCTGAAGGGAGTTCTCTGTGCCTCTTGGATTTCAATGCCTTTTTCCTTCCCCAGTTCAGGGAAGTTCTCAGCTATTATTTCTTCAAGTACCCCTTCAGCACCTTTCCCTCTCTCTTCCTCCTCTGGGATACCAATTATGCGTATATTATTTCTTTTTAGTGTATCACTTAATTCTCTAATTTTCCCCTCATACTCCTGGATTTTTTTATCTCTCTTTTTCTCAGCTTCCTCTTTTTCCATAACTTTATCTTCTAGTTCACCTATTCTCTCCTCTGCCTCTTCAAGCCGAGCTGTGGTGGTTTCCATTTTGTTATGCATTTCGTTTAAAGCGTTTTTCAGCTCCTCGTGACTGTTCCTTAGTCCCTTGATCTCTGTAGCAAGAGATTCTCTGCTGTCCTGTATACTGTTTTCAAGCCCAGCGATTAATTTTATGACTATTATTCTAAATTCACTTTCTGTTATATTATTTAAATCCTTTTTGATCAGCTCATTAGCTGTTGTTATTTCCTGGAGATTCTTCTGAGGGGAGTTCTTCCGCTTGGTCATTTTGGATAGTCCCTGGTGTGGTGAGGACCTGCAGGGCACTTCCCCTGTGCTGTGGTGTATAACTGGAGTTGGAGGGCGGGGCCGCAGTCAGACCTGATGTCTGCCCCCAGCCCACCGCTGGGGGCACAGTCAGACTGGTGTGTGCCTTCTCTTCCCCTCTCCTAGGGGTGGGATTCACTGTGGGGTGGTGTGGCTCGTCTGGGCTACTTGCACCCTGCCAGGCTTGTGATGCTGGGGATCTGGTGTATTAGCTGGGGTGGGTAGGCAAGGTGCTCGGGGGCAGGAGGGGCAGGCTTAGATCGCTTCTCCTTAGGTGATCCACTTCAGGAGGGGCCCTGTGGCAGCGGGAGGGAGTCAGATCCGCTGCTGGAGGTTTGGCTCCGCCGAAGCGCAGAGTTGGGTGTTTGCGCTGAGCGAGCAAGTTCCCTGGCTGGAACTGGTTCCCGTTGGGATTTCAGCTGGGGGATGGGCGGGGGAAATGGCGCTGGCGAGCGCCTTTGTTCCCCACCAAACTGAGCTCTGTTGTCAGGGGGCTCAGCAGCTCTCCCTCCCTTTGTCCTCCAGCCTTCCCGCTTTCCGAGCAGAGCTGTTAATTTCTGACCTCCCAGACGCTAAGTCGCGCTTGCTGTCGGAACACAGTCCGCCCGGCCCCTCCGCTTTTGCAAGCCAGACTCGGGGGCTCTGCTTGGCCGGCGAGCCGCCCCTCCGCCCCGGCTCCCTCCCGCCAGTCCGTGGAGCGCGCACCGCCTCGCCGCCCTTCCTACCCTCTTCCGTGGGCCTCTCGTCTGCGTTTGGCTCCGGCGACTCTGTTCTGCTAATCCTCTGGCGGTTTTCTGGGTTATTTAGGCAGGTGTAGATGGAATCTAAGTGATCAGCAGGACGTGCGGTGAGCCCAGCGTCCTCCTAAGCCGCCATCTTGCCGCAACTCTCTCTAAAAAATTTTTTTAAAAAGGAGAGAATGATGCAGAGAGATTATTAGGAAACTAGGACAATGGTTGGGGAAAAGGCAGTGTGAGGCTGAATTAAAGGAGTGAATAGTACAAATGAAATGGTGAATGGGGTATAGGGAAGTAGATGCCATGGACCTTGGCAGCTCATTAGACGGGGGAGAGGGAGAAGACACAGAAATTTTCAGACTTTTATTTTTTTAAGATTTTTACAGTTTATTTAATTTTGAGAGAGAGAGAGCACAAGCAAGGCAGGGGCAGAGAGACAGAGAGGGGGAGAGAGAGAGAGAATCCTAAGCAGGCCCCACGGTGTCAGCACAGACCCTGACGCAGGGCTTGATCTCACGACCATGAGATCATGACCTAAGCTGAAATCAAGAGTCATATGCTTAACCAACTGAGACACTCAGGTGCCCCCTCAAGGCTTTAATTTGGACTGGGAAAATGGTGGTCTCGTTAATCAGATATAAGGAGCAAGTCTCAAGGCACAATTGGCTTCAGTGGAAGATGTGTTGGGAAGCCACCTTCTTTTAACAGTTGAAATGGTGCGTGGATAAGATCCTGAAAGTAACGTTTTAAATAGAAAAGATAACCTTGAGAAACACCTACTTTTAGAGGCTTGTAGGAGTCAGAAAAGGCAGCACAGGAGAGTCAGGAGAACAAATATAATGCTACTTTGAAGCATTCAAATGAAGGATGAAATTTTGTCATCAAATTCCAGGGAAGTCCAGGAGAATAAAACTGTGGTAAAGTGATCACATCTGGTGATTAAGAATACATATTTTAAAGGGCAATTTTAGTGGTGTATCAGGGACAAAAATTGTACAAGGTGTACAGATAGGAGTAGGTGGTGAGGAAGGGGAGACCACAAAGACAGATGAGTTAAAAAACACTGCCAATAAAGTTAAGGAGATTAACAAAATCAAAAGAAGCTGATTGTTTAGATGGTGGTGGGAGGTGGCTTGTCTAGGATTGGGAGACCTGAGAAAAGGCAGTGAAAAGATATAGTGATGGGACTATGTGGGAATGACTGAGAGGAAGGAAGTAAGTACATTCTGGGATCCTTGACTATCTATGTCGATGAGTTAAGATAGTTAAATATGATCCCATAATTTTATTCAAAATAATGGTTTAGCTCTAGCATTCATATATTCCATTTAAGAACATTTACAGTATAATACCTTAAAGTACAAATATTTAATTAAAAACTCCCCAAATATTGTTGAGAAATAAAGACTGTCTTCCCCTTCATCTATCTGTGTCTATGTCTGTTTGTGTCTGTCTGTCTGTCTGTCTGTCTCTCTCTCTCTCTCACACACACATACATACACAGAGCCATGAGCATTTCCAAAATATTTCTTTGACTATTTTTCCAGGCAAGTGGTTTGATGAGCCAAGTTAACTACATATTGGCCATGAAATTATTTCACATGAGCAAGTAAAGTAAGTAAAATGCAAGTATTCTCAGTGTTGAAGCCTGATCCTATGTCCTGAAAGAGCAAAAGCTTTACATTCAGAAATTAGATTATAATAGGATTCATTTTATGCCAACCTGATTTCTTATTGAAGTGGTTCTTTATAAATTTGGATTTCCTTTGCATACCACTTTGGCTGCTTTCCCTTTATTATGTGTGGTAGAACTAAACAGTAAATGTCTATCAGTCAAATGTATTTCCCCTTGAAACAGCAAAATTTCAGTTCAGAGATAGAGAATGCTTATTAAGCTTGTTTTATCATTTTAGCTTTTAATATAATTGTACCTACTCAAAGGTTCTTGTGTGTATTCAATGAGATAGAGCTTTGCTTTCTACAGATAACTACTGAAACGAGAAAAATGCTGTGGCATTTGATAGAGACTTAGCAAAATTAGAATTTTTCAGAGAAATTCAAATGTTCCTTGTTAAAATAAGTGAGTAAACTGCCTGAAAAAACAATGTCATTCGCTACAACTAACCATCTCTCTGTGAGGTACCTGTGATTCCTGTCAGCAGTACTGAACAACTACTTGTAGGACTTGGGTACTGGGGTTTCACATTTTTGGGCTTTATACAGTTTCTGTTCCTTTGTCTATATTGCTTTCAAGTTGCCTAGTAAACTCCTACTGCTATTCAAGACTTAGCTCAAACAATTTTATGTCTGGGAAAACCTTGCTGAGTCATTCAGGCAAAATGAGCTCTAATCATACTTTATACATTCCTTCACTATCACCGTCTGCTTGTTGTATGCCTACTACCTTACATGGTGCCTAACACACATAGGAGTTCCATGGTTTTTGGCTGAATGAATGAAGCACTGATTAACTTATCTAGATGTAAGGAAATAGAAAAGGGAGACTAGGGCCTAGAGTGATTTTTTTAATGTTTATTTATTTTTTAGAGAGAGAGAGAGAATCAGGCTCTGTGCTTCTGTGCTGAGAGCAGAGAGCCTGATGAGGGATTCAAACTCACAAACCACGAGATCATAACCTGAAATGGAGTCAGACACTTAATCCACTGAGCCACCCAGGTGCCCTGATTTTTTATTTAAAAAATGTAGCTTCCTAAATGTGCAACTTAAAGGGTATCATGTGTAATAGGCCAAATAATGGCCCCCAAAGATATCCAGGTGTTAATCCCTGAAGCCTGTATTGATTTTTGTGGGAAGAGACGGTAAAGGTGGGGAAATATGGGAAAAGGACTTGGCAGAGGTAATTAAGTTAAAGATCGTGGGGGGCTCCTGGGGGGTTCAGTCGGTTAAGTGTCTGACTTTAGCTCAGGTCATGATCTCACAGCTTGTGAGTTTGAGCCCCAAGTCGGCTCTGTGCTGACAGCTCAGAGCCTGGAGCCTGCTTCAGATTCTGTCTCTGTCTCTCTGCCCCTCCCCTGCTTGTGCACTATCTTTCTCTCAAATATAAATGAACATTAAAAAAAAGTTATAAAAAATAAATTAAGGCTCTTGAGATGGGGTGATTATCCTGGGTGGGCCCAACGGAGTAATCACACGATCCTTAAAAGGAGCTAGAGGGAGATGTGCCATAAGAGGGAGATGGCAATGTAATGATGGGAGCAGTGGTAGAAAAGGTAATGAGAAGAGGGGCCATGAGCCACTCCTCCAGGAGTGCAGGAGAATAAATGCACGTTGTTTTAAGCTACCAAGTTTATGGTAAATTTTACAACAGCAATAAGAAACCAGTACACCATGGAAACCCCATTTTCCCTCTAGACATCAAAGTGTCCTTTGCAGCTAGCTCTGAGAGAGTGTCTGGAGTGGAAAGGAATCAGTACTAGTTTAGGAGCCAAAAGAACTGGGCTCAAGTTTTGACTCTACCAATTTTTAGCAAGACATTTTTGTCAGACATAGACTGAACTAGAAAGTATTATGCTAAGTGAAATAAGTCAGACTGAGAAAGATACCATATGATTTCACTCATGTGGAATCTAAAAAAAAACAAACAAATAAACTAATAAACAAACAAAAAGCAGACTCAGGCCTATGAATATAGAAAACAAACTGATGGTTTCCAGAGGGGAGGGGGTGGAGAGATGGGCAAAATGGGTGAAAGGGAGTGGGAGATACAAGTTTCCAGTTATGGAATAAATAAATCATGGGGATGAAAGTTACAGTGTAAGGAATATAGTCAATGTTATTGTAATAACATTGTATGGTGACATATGGTAGTTACACTTGTGGTGAGCACAGCATAATGAGAGACTTGTCAAATCACGTGTTATACACCTGAAACTAATGTAACACTTTGTGTCAGCTATACTGAAAAATTTTTTTAAATAATATGAAAAGGTTCATTGGAAGAAAATACAACTTTCAATTACTATCCATCAACTTTATTTAGTCAATCCTCTAGTATATTTAAATCCTTCTATAAAACTTGTAATGAAAGGTTATTATTGGTAAATTTGATCACCTCATAGATAAAAATTCTAGTAATTTTTTTCTAATTGGAGAAAAACAATTTTAATTGAGAATAATTTCTAAACTTTTTTGAAAATGCAAAAACAAAATTAGTGTAAGGAAATTCAATATGTTGTTAGGTTATCCTCATCACAAGGGCCCTGATAAGAGGGAGGAGACAAGACAGTCAGAGATGAGGAGAGAACATGATGGTGGAAGCAAAAATGAGAGAGATATAAAATGTTGTTGTGTGTCCGTGAGAATGGAGAGAGGGGTCTGCGAGCCAAGGATGTGATGGCCTCTGAAATGTGGAAAAGTCAAAAGAGGGGGGAAGATGGCAGCATAGGAGGACGCTGGGCTCACCTTGTCCTGCTGATCACTTAGATTCCACCCACATCTGTCTAAATCACCCAGAAAACTGCCATAAGACTAGCAGAACAGACTCTCCAGAGCCAAGAATAGACAAAAGGCCCACAGAAGAGGGTAGAAAGGGCAGAGAGGCAGTGCATGCTACATGGTACTGGTGGGAGGGAGCTGGGGCGGTGGAGGGGCAGCCCGCCCAGCAGGCAGAATCCCCCAGTCAGGCTTGCAAAAGCGGAGGGGCCAGACTGTGTGAATTCTGACAGCCAGCAGGACTTAACATCTGGAATGTTATAAGTCAACAGCTCTCCTCTTGGAGAGCGGGAGAGCCAGAGGACACTGGGAGGAAGAGGTGTTGAGTGCCAGAGGATGGAGTTCAGCTCAGTGGGGAACAAAGGCACTGGCCAGCGCCATCTCCCTCTCCCATCCTCCAGCTGAAATCCCAAAGGGAACCAGTTCGTGTCACCAAATTTGCTTGCGCTGCGCAAACACCCAACACTGTGCTTCTATGGATGCATCCCTCCAATGGGTCTGCCTCCCTCCTGGTGCCGCAGGGCTCCTCCCGAAGCAGACCACCGAAGGCAAAGTGAGCTGAGTCTGCCCTTCCTGCCCCTATGCACCTTGTGGATCCACCCCAGCTAATATGCCAGATCCCAGTGAAGCAGCACCACAGCCTGGCAGTGTGTAAGTAGCCCAGACAGGGGCCACACCACTCCACAGTGAGTCCTGTCCCTGGGAGAGGGGAAGATAAGGTATACACCAGTCCGACTGTGGCCCAGCAGTGGGCTAGGGGCAGACATCAGGTCTGACTGCGGCCCCGCCCATCAGCACAAGTTAGTCCAGACAGCACAGGGGAAGAGCCCTGCAGTTTGGCGCCACCCCAGGGACTATCCAAAATGATGAAACAGAAGAATTCTCCTCAAAAGAAACTCCAGGAAGTAGCGACAGTTAATGAATTGATCAAAAACGATTTAAGCAATATAATGGGACAAGAATTTAGAATAATAGTAATAAAATTAATCGCTGGGCTTGAAAAGAGTATAGAGGACAGCAGAGAATCTATTGCTACAGAGATCAAGAGACTAAGAAATAGTCATGAGGAGCTAAAAAATGCTATAAATGAGGTGCAAAATAAAATGAAGGAGGCCATACCACGGATTGAAGAAGCAGAGGAGAGAATAGGTGAATTAGAAGATAAAATTATGGAAAAAGAGGAAGGTGAGAGAGAGAGATAAAAAAATCCATGAGTATGAGGGGAGAACTAGAGAACTAAGTGATAAAATCAAACAGAACAATATCCATATAATAGGAATTCCAGAAGAGGAAGAGAGAAAGGGGCTGAAGGTGTACTTGAACAAATCATAGCTGAGAACTTCCCTGATCTGGGGAAGGAAAAAGGCATTGAAATCCAAGAGGCACAGAGAACTCCCTTCAGACGTAACTTGAATTGATCTTCTGCATGACATATCATAGTGAAACTGGCAAAATCCAAGGATAAAGAGAAAATTCTGAAAGTAGCTAGGGATAAACTTGCTCTAACATATAAAGGGAGACCCATAAGACTAGTGGCAGACTTACCTACTGAAATTTGGCAGGCCAGAAAGGAATGGCAGGAAATCTTCAACGTGATTAACAGAAAAAATATGCAGCCATGAATCCTTGATCCAGCAAGTCTGTCATTCAGAATAGAAGGAGAGATAAAGGTCTTCCCAAACAAACAAAAACTGAAGGAATTTGTCACCACTAAACCAGCCCTACAAGAGATCCTAAGGGGGATTCTGTGAGTGAAATGTTGCAAGGACCACAAAGTACCAGAGACATCACTACAAGCATGAAACCTACAGACATCACAATGACTCTAAACCCATATCTTTCTATGATAATACTGAATGTAAATGGACTAAATGCTCCAACCAAAAGACATAGGGTATCAGAATGGATAAAAAAAAGAGGACCCATCTATTTGCTGTCTACAAGAGACTCATTTTAGACCTGAGGACACCTTCAGATTGAAAGTGAGGGGATGGAGAACTATCTATCATGCTACTGAAAGTCAAAAGAAAGCTGGAGTAGCCATACTTATATCAGAAAAACTAGGCTTTAAATTAAAGGCTGTAACAAGAGATGAAGAAGGGCATTATATAATAATTACAGGGTCTATCATCAGGAAGAGCTAACAATTATAAAGGTCTATGCACCGAATACGAGAGCCCCCAAATATAGAAAACAATTAATCACAAACATAAGCTACCTTATTAATAAGAATGCAGTAATTGCAGGGGACTATAATACTCTACTTACAACAATGGATAGATCATCTAGACACAGGATCAATAAAGAAACTAGGGCCCCAAATGATACATTGGATCAGATGGACTTGACAGATATATTTAGAACTCTGCATCTCAAAGCAACAGAATAGACTTTCTTCTTGAGTGCACATGGAACATTCTCCAAGATAGATCACATACTGGGTCACAAAACCGCCCTTCATAAGTATACAAGAATTGAGATCGTACCATGCACACTTTCAGACCACAATGCTATGAAGCTTGAAATGAACCACAGGAAAAAGTCTGGAAAACCTCCAAAAGCATGGAGGTTAAAGAACACCCTATTAAAGAATGAATGGGTCAACCAGGCAATTAGAGAAGAAATTTAAAAATATATGGGAACAAATGAAGATGAAAATACAAGAATCCAAATGCTTTGGGATGCAGCAAAGGCAGTCCTAAGAGGAAAAGGCATTGCAATCCAGGCCTATCTCAAGAAACAAGAAAAATCCCAAATACAAAATTTAACAGCACACCTAAAGGAACTAGAAGCAGAGCATCAAAGACACCCAAAACCCAACAGAAGAAGAGAAATAATAAAGATTAGAGCAGAAATAAACAATATAGAATCTAAAAAAAACAGTAGAGCAGATCAATGAAACCAAGAGTTGTTTTTTGAAAAAATAAACAAAATTGATAAACAGCTAGCTAGGCTTCTCAAAAATAAAAGGGAGATGACCCAAATAGATAAAATCATGAATGAATATGGAACTATTACAACCAATCCCTCAGAAATACAAGCAATTATCAGGGAATACTATGAAAAATTATATGCCAACAAACGGGACAACCTGGAAGAAATGGACAAATTCCTAAGCACCCACCCACTTCCAAAACTCAAACAGGAAGAAATAGAAAACTTGAACAGACCCATAACCAGCAAAGAAATGGAATAAGTTATCAAAAATCTCCCAACAAATAAGAGTCCAGGACCAGATGGTTTCCCAGGGGAATTCTACCAGACATTTAAAGCAGAGATAATACCTATCCTTCTCAAGTTGTTCTAAAAATAGAAAGGGAAGAAAAACTCCCAGACTCATTCTATGAAGCCAGCATTACTTTGATTCCTAAACCAGACAGAGACCCAGCAAATAAAGAGAGCTACAGGCCAATATCCCTGATGAATATGGATGAAAATTCTCAATAAGATACTAGCAAATCGAATTCAACAGCTTACAAAAACAATTATTCATCATGATCAAGTGGGATTCATTCCTGGAATGCAGGGCTGGTTCAAAATTTGCAAATCAATCAATGCAATACATCACATTAATAATAGAAAAGATAAGAACCATAGGATCCTGTCAATCGATGCAGAAAAAGCATTTGACAAAATACACCATCCTTTCTTAATAAAAACCCTCGAGAAAGTTGGGATAGAAGAAACATACTTAAACATCATAAAAGCCATTTATGAAAAGCCCACAGCTAATATCAACCTCAATGGGGAAAAACTGAGAGCTTTCCCCCTGAGATCAGGAACACGACAGGGATGTTCACTCTCACTGCTGTTGTTTAACATAGTGTTGGAAGTGCTAGCGTCAGCAATCAGACAACAAAAGGAAATCAAAGGCCTCAAAATTGGCAAAAATGAAGTCAAGCTTTCACTTTTTGCAGATGGCATATTATACATGGAAAACCCCATAGATTCCACCAAAAGTCTGCTAGAACTGATGTATGAATTCAGCAAAGTTGCAGGATACAAAATCAATGTACAGAAATCAGTTGCATTCTTATACACTAACAATGAAGCAACAGAAAGACAAATAAAGAAACTGATCCCATTCATAACTGCATCAAGAAACATCAAATACCTAGGAATCAACCTAACCAAAGATGTAACAGATCTGTATGCTGAAAACTACAGAAAGCTTATGAAGGAAATTGAAGAAGATACAAAGAAATGGAAAAACATTCCGTGCTCATGGATTGGAAGAACAAATATTGTTAAAATGTCAATACTACCCAAAGCTATCTATACATTCAATGCAATCCCAATCAAAATTGCACCAGCATTCTTCTGGAAGCTAGAACAAGCAATCCTAAAATTCGTATGGAACCACAAAAGGCCCTGAATAGCCAAAGTAATTTTGAAGAAGACCAAAGCAGGAGGCATCACAATCCCAGACTTTAGCCTCTACTACAAAGCTGTAATCATCAAGACAGCATGGTATTGGCACAAAAACAGACACATAGACCAATGGAATAGGATAGAAACCCCAGAATTAGGCCCACAAATGTATGGCCAACTAATCTTTGACAAAGCAGGAAAGAATATCCAATGGAAAAAAGACAGTCTCTTTAACAAATGGTGCTGGGAGAACTGGACAGAAACATGCAGAAGGATGAAACTGGACCATTTTCTTACACCATTCCCAAAAATAAACTCAAAATAGATAAAGGACCTGAATGTGAGACAGGAAACCATCAAAACCCTAGAGAAGAAAGCAGGAAAAAACCTCCATGACCTCAACTGCAGCAATTTCTTACTTGACACATCCCCAAAGGCAAGGGAATTAAAAGCAAAAATGAACTATTGGGACCTCATCAAGATAAAAAGCTTCTGCACTGCAAAGGAAACAATCAACAAAACTAAAAGGCAACCAACGGAATGGGAAAAGATATTTGCAAATGACATATCGGACAAAGGGCTAGTATCCAAAATCTATAAAGAGCTCACCAAACTCCACACCCAAAAAATAAATAATCGCAGTGAAGAAATGGGCAGAAAACATGAATAGACACTTCTCTAAAGAAGACATCCGGATGGCCAACAGGCACATGGAAACATGCTCAACGTCGCTCCTCATCAGGGAAATACAAATTAAAACCACACTCAGATATCACTTCATGGTAGTCAGAGTGGCCAAAATGAACAAATCAGGAGACTATAGATGCTGGAGAGGATGTGGAGAAACGGGAACCCTCTTGCACTGTTGGTGGGAATGCAAATTGGTGCAGCCGCTCTGGAAAGCAGTGTGGAGGTTCCTCAGAAAATTAAAAATAGACCTACCCTATGACCCAGCAATAGCACTGCTAGGAATTTACCCAAGGGACACAGGAGTACTGATGCATAGGGGCACTTGTACTCCAATGTTTACAGCAGCACTTTCAACAATAGCCAAATTATGGAAAGAGCCTAAATGTCCATCAACTGATGAATGGATAAAGAAATTGTGGTTTATATACGCAATGAAGTACTACATGGCAATGAGAAAAAATGAAATATGGCCTTTTGTAGCAACGTGGATGGAACTGGAGAGTGTGATGCTAAGTGAAATAAGTCATACAGAGAAAGACAGATACCATATGTTTTCACTCTTATGTGGATCCTGAGAAACTTAACAGAAGACCATGGGGGAGGGGAAGGAAAAAAAGAAGAGGTTAGAGAGGGAGGGAGCCAAAACATAAGAGACTCTTAAAAACTGAGAACAAACTGAGGGTTTATGGGGGTGGGAGTGAGGGGAGGGTGGGTGATGGGTATTGAGGAAGGCACCTTTTGGGATGAGCACTGGGTGTTGTATGGAAACCAATTTGACAATAAATTTCATATTAAAAAATAAAATAAATAAAATAAAAATAAAATAAATAAAATTAAAATAAAATAAAATGAAATAAAATAAAATAAAATAAAATAAAATATGGAAAAGTCAAGAAAAGAAACTCTCTCCTAAGGCCTCCAGAGTATAGTCTGCCAATACATTGACTTTAGGTCTTTTGACCTCCCTATTTGAAAGATACTAAATTTGTGTTGTTTTAGGCGACTAAGCTTATAATATTTTGTTATAGCAAGACCAGAAAATTAATACCCTGAAAAAATAGACTGCCATTTTTATGAGATGAGGAATAAATTTATTTAAAAGGTTTTATCTATAATTCTAGATTTTTTTACTTAGCATTTGCTATGAGCTATCTCTATGCTAATCTCATATTTCAGCTAATATCCAAAAGCTAAGAGATAAAGTTTGTCCAGGTTTTATTTTTGTAGCAGTTTGTTCCTATACCAATTAATAGAACTGGAATGCAGTATGTTATTTAGATGTATTTATTAGGTTTACTTTTTATTATTATAATAGAATAGAAATGCCTCCTTATTAAAAAAAAAAAGATAATTTTGTCAGAATCAATGAGCTTGACTTTCCTGAGGTTAAAATGATATCTGTCCAATCAATCTATTTTATGGAATATTTATGAGCATCACATGATTATTACATCATATATTATACACTTTATTTATATAATGTAACAAATGCAAACTATATTATTCTTACTTACTCTTTGGGAGTTAGGAACTGAAGTCTTCTGGTAAAATGTAAATGAGTCTCATTTGGACATTAACTTTGAAGTCCAGTGCTTTGCATAGTGCCTGGCACCTAACACCTGTACACAGTTGTTGAGGGAATGAAAGAGTGGATGGATGAGTAAATGAAATTGGTGAGTAAATGAAACTGGTGCATAAAAAACAACAGAATTTTGTCACAGAGAAGGCAAATATTGGGAGGAGACAAAGCATTTGGAAAAGTTTAGGGCACAGAGTACCACCTATGATGGGAACAGAGAGCTACAGAAGTGGCTGATGTGAAAGAGATGTGTTAAATGAGAAATGGGGCAAAGTCAGATTTCTGAATAAAGCTGACATTTGAAGAGTGACTTAAGGAGAAGGAAACTGGGCAGCAGTGGGATAGCAGTCGGAGGGACGGGAAGAAGACCAGAAAAGAGTGCTGTGGTAAAGGAAGAGAATATTTCCAAAAAGGAGGAATGACTGTCAATGTCAAGTGCCATCAGGGGGTTCAAATAAAAGAAGACAGGATCTGCAGAAAGTGTCTTATTTACTGAGGTAAGTCACTAGTGGCCAGTGCTTGTAGGGATGCTGACAAGTGGGGTGGAGGAGGATGAGAGGAACTCTCCTTTCTCCTGGCTTTGAATGTTAAGCTTCATAAACATTTTCCTGGTTCTCTTCCTGCCACATCAGCTGCCATTCTGGCTCCATTTCTGGCTCCTCCTGCTCTTCCTTACACTGACCCCAGTGCTTCCTACAGTTCAGTCCTTGGTATTATCTGGTCTGTACAGATGCATTCCTTGATAAGCTCATTTCATTCTAAATCCTCAATTGTTGGGTCTCTGGGTAACATCTTTAGTGCTGACTTCCAGCATATAACTGCTTGTGGGTGCTTTTACAAATATCCCTCAGACTAAAGTTTAATTTACCTTCCACAATCCTATCAAGTGCAGTAAACTTGGTGCCCATTCTCTTTTGGGTGTTTTCTTTCTTTCTTTCTTTCTTTCTTTCTTTCTTTCTTTCTTTTCTTCTTTTCTTTTTTAATGTTTATTTTTGAGAGAGAGAGAGAGAGAGAGAGAGAGAGAGAGAGAGAGAGAGAAAGCATGGAAGAGGGGCAGAGAGAGAGGGAAACACAGAATCCAAAGCAGGCTCCAGGCTCCGAGCTGTCAGCACAGAGCCTGACTCAGGGCTCGAACCCACAAACCATGAGATCATGACCTGCGTCGAAGTCGGATGCTTAATCGACTGAGCCACCCAGGCACCCCTGGGTGTTTTCCTTCTAAAGTTAATTTTTGGAACCCAGAAGAGAACAAGGTGACAGAAGTTAACTGCAGAAGAACAGACTGCACTTTGCAAGCAGAGTGTAGGGAGACAGTATCAGAAGTCAAAGTATGCTTGTTAAATAGGAAAAGTGGCTGTAATAGCTTGCTAGGGCTGCCGTACAAAGTCCCACAGATCAGATGGCTTAAATAACAGAAATTTATTCTCTTACAGTTCTAGATGCTTAGGAGTTAGAGATCAAGGTGTTGGCACGATTGGTTTCTTCTGAAGCCTACTTGACTTGTAGATGTCTGCCTTCTCTCTGTCTTTGCATGGTTTTCCTTCTGTGTGTCTCTGGGTCCTAATCTCTTCTTATAAGGATACCAGTCCACCCTAATGACCCCACTTTACCTTAATTACCTCCTAAAGACCCTATTGCCAAATATAGGCACATTCTGAGGTAGTGGAAGTTAGGACTCCAACATATAAATTTGGGGGGAACAGAATTCAGCCCAAAACAGTGGCCAAAGACAGAATGAAGCTCAGTTAAAAGGGAAAAAATTTAGGTAGCAAAATAAACTCCTTGTTCACCAGATGAAGATGGGCTGTGTATGTACAAATTGGGCAGAAAAAGTTCCCGAGTTCATTGTGAATAACGTGCTGGCCACGAGTCACTGATGTAACTCAGTAACCCAATTCCTGTATATTTAAATAGGAGAACCGCAGTCTAATTTGTGAGGTAGTTCATCAGTTATGCTTTGCAGTGGTCAGTAATAAAACATCCTTTCCAATTCTGAATTCCAAACCAAGGAGGATGTGAAGGTTTGGGATTCAATTCAGAAGAGAACCACATAGAACCATATATTTTAATAATTAGTAAAGACACTGAAATTTCTCAGCCCAGGAAGAAGGAGGCTGAAGAAAGAGTTATTAATGCTCTTTAACTCAAAAATGGTCACTGGGAAGACAGTGATCAGTAGTTCTCAAATCCATAACTTAGAGAGTGAAAGGATAGGAAGATTTGCCATAAATTATTTCTTTTTTTTTTTTTTTTAATTTTTTTTTAACGTTTATTTATTTTTGAGACAGAGAGAGACAGAGCATGAGCGGGGGAGGGTCAGAGAGAGGGAGACACAGAATCTGAAACAGGCTCCAGGCTCTGAGCTGTCAGCACAGAGCCCGACGCGGGGCTCGAACTCATGAACTGTGAGATCGTGACCTGAGCCGAAGTCGGCCGCCTAACCGACTGAGCCACCCAGGCGCCCCCATAAATTATTTCTTAATGTTAGTAATTTTGTTGTCATAAGAAAGTATTTCTCACCAGTGTGAGTTGGTAAAAACTGCAATGGTTTGCTAACTTTAAAAATAAGAGGAGTTGTCTTTTATTTCGGGTGAGTTAGCATGATTCTGCCTAAAATTATGAGCACATGGAATATAATCATTCATTTACTTATTCAATAAATATTTATTAAGCGCCTGTCATGCTATCATGTGCCAGACACTATTCCCAACCTAGCAGTGAATCAACAAAGTCCCTGTTGTTATGTTACTTACACTAGGGAAGACAGACCACACACACGCACACACACACACACACACACACACACGCACACACACATGCACACACACACACAGATAATGTTAGTGTTAGGCTATGAATAAAATAAAGAAGGCAGGACAAGAGGACAGACAGTGATATGACAGATACTATGTCAGACAGTGTGGTTAGGGGAGGGATCTCTAAGAAAGAAATACTTAAGGAAAAACTCAGATGAGTCAATAATAATAGCTGATATTTTTTGAGTACTTAGTAGGTGTCGGACATTGTGCTAAGTTCTATATCATTTGATCCTCACAATAATTTATTTTACAAAAGAGAAATCGAAGCTCAGGGAAGTTCAACTTGACTAAAAACTTACACAGCTACTAAGACTCACAAGTTCTTGCTAAGTCTTGCTTTTCCCTTAGCTGTTATTAATATTAATATTAACATTAATGTTAATGGCTGAATAATGGCCCCCAAATTAATATTAACATTAATGTTAATATTAAAGTTGAGGCCCTGTTGGATATAGGGTTTTTCCTTATTTTTAATGAGTAGTACCTAGGTAATAGGTGAATTTTAAAGAACTCCAGAGTCCTATGAAATCTTTTTTAAATTTTTTTAATGTTTATTTATTTTTGAGAGAGACAGAGACAGAGACAGAGTGTGGGGGGGGGGAGGGGCAGAGAGAAAGGGAGACAGAATCCAGAGCAGGCTCCAGGCTCTGAGCAAGCTGTCAGCACAGAGCCTGATGCGTCTCTTGAACTCACAAACCACAAACCGCGAGATCATGACCTGAGCCGAAGTTGGACGTTTAACCAACTGAGCCACCCAGGCGCCCCTGTCCTATGAAATCTTGAGTATCATCTGCCTCTAATTTCAGAGGCATCACCAATACCAGACTCTACTGACATTGATCAAGCCCAGGAGGCCTAGGTATCAGTAGAAAGGAATGGATGAGACCTCATCGACTGGCGGAGGGGCTGGTCTTGATTAGGAGAGTGGATCGTTCATCCATGGCGATTGGGGAAGGTAGGATGTATTGGCACTGAGGCAGGTGGTGGGTAGAGGTGGTGGTGGGTACTTGTAGAAGTTCTCTCCTGGTGGCTTCTTCTTTCTCAGAGAGTTAAAATAGGGAAGAGTGTTAAAAATTCAGTAAAATAAAGATTGATGTTTATTTTCTTAGTTGATAAAATGATCCTCCTTAGTGTGAAATGTCTCATCATACTTAACAGAAACCTGTCATAAGGGGAGATAGACAAAAAATTACATCAGCTACAATGCCAAAGGATAAATGGGTGAATACTATTAGTCTCATTGGTGGGTATGTGGGGCCAGAGAAGGGGAGTGATTTACTCTTCCTGAGTGACTCAAGGGAAGTTTTACAGAGTAAGAAAATTTGAAGTGACGCTAGAAGGCTATATATAATGGTAATGAGAAGACAGTTTTCTAAGTATTTAATATCCATAATGGTCTTATGAGAGGTAGGTATTGTTCCTGTCCCCATTACAGGCCCAGGGATTGATGTCCTTGCTCACACAGCTAGTGTGTGCAGCACTGACATAAGCTTACCTAGTTTAACTCTAGAGCCTGCTCTCTCTCAACCATTTCCCCAATCTTAACTTTTTCAAACAAATACCGTTACTATTTAAAAACCACCTTTACAACTTTGTATTTGTCCCTCTGTGGTTGTTTATGTGTGAGATGCCTGTAGGGTTTTACTTGAGATGGATATTTTGATTGATCTCAACCAAGTCTGCTGATTAGGGTTGCACTGGGAGCTTTTAGAAAATTCCAAGTCCCAAGCTCTACCCTTGAGGATTCTGATTTAATTGGTTTTGATTGAGGCTCAGACATCAGTGTCTTTTAGAATCATTCCCCAGGTGATTCTAATGTGCAGCTGGAGCTGAGAATCAGTGACTTAAATGAAAGAGTTCTGAGGGGTAAATATAAGAATTTGATACTTGTAATGCCATTACTTGGGTTAACACTTTTCTCCCTTAAAATGGAAATGTTCTTTGGGGTTGAAGCAACACATTGATAAGTCCCTAGAAAGATCTCTGTGGGAGTGATTTTTTATCAATTCTCCTTTCTCCTTGTGATGAGAACTTCAGGACGGCTGGCAGTACAGTACCTGGGTCTAGAAAGGAAGTGATCATTAGGATCAGAGAAGCCAAGGTTGAACTCAAAGTCAAGGATTTGCTCTTTTCTTAGTAAAATCATTTGACATCAATTTGAATATTTCTCAATGTCATTTAATAATGGACTCCAACACTGAACCACCTGCTAAAATAATCTAATGATAACCCTAAATTAATTTCAAGATCATACACTGGGTAGTAAAGTACAAAGATGGCAAGGCTTTAACTCTTCACGTAAGCAGGTGTTTTATCTCACTGTGTCCATAGCACCAAGTATAATACTTAACACTTGGAAGTCATTCATTAAATAATGAGTGAAATTCATCACTCATCTTCCTCAATGTGAAATTATTTGCTCCAGGAGAGGAAACACGTTTGATGATTGGTTCATATTTTTTGCCATACCATTGTAAGAACCTTCTATAATTTGCTTTATTTATTCATTTCCCTTTATTTATCCATAAATATCCATTTATTTGTCCATTTCAGTGACATTTAGATTGTTCCCAACTTTTTGCAAAAAAAAAAAAAAAGCCCTTGTAGGTGTTTCCCTGTGCAATTACACAGGATTTTCTCTAGAATATAGCCACAGAAGTAGAATTGCTGGGTTGGTGGTATGTGCTCATCAACCTTGCATATTATTAACTAGCTTTCCAGCTTTATGCTCCAAATAATACCAAAATGCAAAATATAGAAAAGATTATCAATTTGAATTAAAATAATAAACATTCTAAGTTACCAAATATATAAGGAACAAGCTAAAACATGTTGTAGCCTTTTTTCATTTCTTTCCAGTGCAAGTAAAATATATAATAAACGGACTCAAAACTCTAGGTTTGCCTTTTGTAATCAGCTCATAAAATGGTTAGTAGAGACCAGCTACCATCTCCTGCCCTCCAACATCCTTTGTGTCTCTCTTTGCCTTGAGAAGTTGTTTTGGAGAATATTCACATCTCCAGATGGTTCTTCAGGGCAGTTTGGCTGGTGACAGTCTGGCTGACATCCAGGAAAGAATGATCTAAGACTGCAGGTGCTTATTCTGCCTTTTTTCCAAAGTTCGTTCCCAGCTCTCGGCGGGTGAGGCAACGCATAGGGCAGCCTGCAGCCCCTCCCTGGCACATCTGCCTTTTCCCTCCCTGGTCATCCCCCCAGGGATGGACTAGTTTTGGCTTAATGGATGGTCAAGCTATCCTGGGCATAATTAATTCAAGAGAATTCTCACCAAGGCTGACCATACATAGATTTGCTAATTCTTTCTTTTTTTTTTTGCAACATTTGTTCCAAGATTTTTTCCTACATGCAAATTCTGGCTACATGTAAATTTCCTACATGTAAATCAAATAACTCAGAGTTAGAGTAGAAGGGTCTGACCACTCTCAAGGAATCCTTTGAACTCTGTATCTCCAAAAACTTTAGCTTTAAAAATATTCAAGAGATGTGAAATATACACATGGATGACCATATGTATTTTATGATTTAGACTCTCCTTTAACCCTGCTTGAACTTTGGGTGTACTATGCTAAGAAAAAGAAAAAAAAAGCTTAGCTCTTGTCATATTTACTTCCAGTTATGACAGAGCTGCTCTTCCAGAAGAAGCTATATGTTCCCATGCATGATTGTACTTGAGATGAAATATCAACACCTATGGTGATTTTCCATAAAATGTTTTAAAAAGACATTTCAGCAAAACAAAAACAAAACAAACAAAAAACCCACACAGGACTTTTGTGACGTTAACAGGAACTTCAACATCCTCTTAGTCCAACTGCATTTAATTCTGTGCTCTCAATTCTCATTTTTACAGTTAGTAAAATAAATTTTATGAATCTGTCTTCTTTTTGATTGTTTCTCTGAAGGATAGGAAAAGCAATAAAATAGACGCTTTCAATATAAATGTTTCTTTTCCCTTAACAAGATAGGAGTAAATTTGCTGGCTTTCCTGCCACAGCAAAACCAAAACTATTGCTTTGGACTTTTCCATCAGTCTGTGCTCCAGGTACATAGTGGAATCGCACAGAGCAGGTCATTCAGTTAGACTTGCCTCTGCACACTGTTTCTTTGAACTGACTTCTTTCCCTTGTGTTGAACATAAATGTACTAAACTCAGCACTGCAGCTTCAAACACCAGATCACCTTGGTCCTCTCCCCAAACTTCTTATGGACTGTATTCATCTCAAAAGCTATTACTGTTTGGCTCCCATGTCTTCATTTGCTCTAATGGTCAATATTTATTGAATTCTTGCCACATGTCAAATGTTTTATATGCACTGTGTCTCGTAATTCTCACCAACACTAGGCAATAGATACATCACCCCAACTTTACAGATGGAAAGAAACTGAACCATCAAAGGCTTCAGTGACTTGTTCAAGAGGCATGGGAGAGACTCAAACCCAGGGAGCTGACATCAGAGACTGGACTGTGGACCACTGTCCTAGGCTGCCTCCTTGTCTTCTCTCTTCGTCTCTGTTCATTGCCAGTGCCTGACCACTTTTCTTTTAGCTTGTTCACTGAAGAATTCCGAGGGCTTAGGACAGTGTGTGACATGTTAACACATAGTAAGTATTTCTTGAATTAATAAATCTTTTTGCTATACTTCGCTTTCACTTATTCATGTATTTGTTCATTAAAAAAATGTTGATTGGGCCAATAAAACTGGCCTTATTCTATACACTTGAGATACAATAATGAACAAAATCCCTTCCCTCAAGATGATTACATTCTTGAGGGAGGAGACAGACTAATAAATATTTAGTGTCAGGTAAGGAGTTGTCAAGAAAAACATCAGGATAAAGGGGCTAGAAGATGATGTGGGGTTGCTAGTTTAGATAGGGTATTTGTGGAAGGCTTGTCTAAAATTGGGACATTTGGACAAACACCCAAAGGAAGAAAGGAAATGAGTCACTTGGTTATCTAATGGGAGAGGGTCCAAATAGAAGAAAAAGCAGATGCAAGGCCATGAGGTGGGAACATTGGGCATGTTCTAGGAACAATAGGGGGCCAGTGTGCGTGGTCCCTAGTGGATGAGAAAGAGGGCAGTAGGACACATGGTTGGAGAGGTAGGGGAAGGGAAAGGACTGGGTCTATAGGCCATGGAAAGGACCTCAACTTTTACACTGAGTGAGACGGAAACTAACAGAGAGTTTTGAACAGAGAACTGCTGTGATTTACTTCCAAAGTAAAAGCATCTCCCTGTGGAGATAAGTGTAAGAGGACATGTGTGGAAGCAGATAGACCAGTCAGGGGCTGTTATAATAATCTGGGCTGGAGGTGTTGGACTAAAGTAGTGGCAATGAGAGTGATGGGAAATACTTAAATTCTAAATATCTTTCAAAGGTGGTATCATTTGCTGATGGAGTGAAAGAAGGATGTGAAAAAAAGAGAGGAATGTCCCTGTGGTTTTTAGCATTTGAAGAGGGGCATTTACTGAGTTGGGGCAGGCTATAGAAGGGGAAGCTTGGGATTAGAGGGGAATCAAGAGTTTGGGTTTTGAACATGTTTCTCACCATCTAGTACTGCCTTGTATGGTGAGAATACTCAATAAAGATTATATAAGACAGCAACTCAGGGACCTTAAAATCCAAACACCCTCAGGGTATGCCAAGCAGGTAACCTAACTGTCTGACTTAGCCAAGTGTGAAATAAAAAGTAGTGGTGAGGCCAGTGAACTAGGGAGTTCATGCATGATCCACAGGCACTGACATAAAACAAAAGGTTGTTCTGGCCAGTGTTTCCCTTGACCTTGGGTTTGTGACTCCTAGAAAATGATACCAGCATCATTGGCTTTTACTCACATCATTCTAAGTTAATATTTGTATGTGCCTTCTGCTGAAATGGGCATATAGTTGAATTTTGCAGGACAGAAACTGCATGTTCTGCCTTCATTCAGCACTATATTATTCTTACAATAAATATTTGCTAAGCCCTTACTCTGTGCCAGTCACAGTTCTTGAAAAGACATGACAGACAATGTATATTGCCAAATAACATTACAGATTATGTGAATACCTCACATAGTCAGAGATGACCCATGAAAATCTCAACTACTAAAACAAACAAAATAAAATAAAACATAACATAAAGCCACCAGAAAGGATTTTGAGTAGTTTAAATAGATGTTTGAATTTGGACGTTCAGGTATTTAAGTATATATGCTTAATTCATAACACTTTTTTGCAGGATCCCCACCTTGTTTTACACATAATTTTAACACACCTGAACATCTGTTTTTGTGACCCAAAACAGATCAATCAGAAACAAGTTGGCACCAGAGGAAAAGGGAAGAGCACTAATAAAAATGGACACACCAAGAAGGATGAGATGCAGTAAGAGACATCGTCACACTGCTAGAAGAAAATTATACACAAAAAAACATACAAGTTTTTTAATGTGGTACTCTGGGGAGGCTCTATATTTCCTATATGGACAAGAAGTCTGAGCTTAACAAACCTGAAGGCTTCACTACAGTCAGGGATGGTCACCTAATAAGGTTTACACTGAGCTCATCAACTCTATTTTAGAAGGGCAGGAAATACATAATCCATTTAAAAGGCTTCCCTGGAAATAATGAATGTATACATTTTAGAAAGATTTGTTTCAGGTATCTGGAAAGTCCACCAAATGAAATATCTCATTCTGAAATAATATTGGGTATCTGCTCTGATCCCATACTCTGGCCTGTATGCCACATACATGGCCACATGCGTGATCAACAGACACTAAACACATACCCTCAGATATACGTCCTGTTTACAGCAAGTGCCTTAAACCTCTCAGATCACTTGTCCCCTTTCTCCCTCCCATTGCCATCCCAGGGTGCTGCAAGGGTCTGCTCTATCTGCTAGGACTGGCCCTTTGTGGCCTGCACTCAGAGGTGTTCCCTGAAATGTGGCTGTTTGTGTGGATGTCAGGTATCCACCTGTCTTCTCTGGGCTTGTGTGCCTCAGAGCCTAGTCCAGCTTTGGCCCAGACCTGATCTATACTGGCATTGGATCCACCAGAACTGCCTGTGACTGCCCTAATACTCAACATGCAGGAAACACCTTTTACATACGAAGAGGACACAACCATCACGTCATGAATAAGGATGCAATGTGAGCTGTTCCTGAGTTAATAATCGTTCTTTTCAGAAGTGGTGAACTCACAGAATCATACCTATTCGGTTTAAAAGTATCCTCAAAAGTTTGCCATCAGTCTTAAACCGAATACTATCTACAAAGTTACCAACCTCTGCAAGTTTTCATTAGTCTTCCTTATTTTCAGAAAGAGTCATTTACAAAACAGAAAACTAGGAAGAGGTATTCAGTCCATGGCTGTGGCACACACCGAAGCTTAAGAGTTAACAAAAGGATTAAGCCAATGAGCTTGGCTTGTTGAAAGTAGAAAAAAGAGCTAGCTGGCCACAGCTAAGAAGCCTGACAGTGTGGAGCTACCTGAACAGCCCAAACCATCCACTGTTTTACAAGTTTAGATAATGTTAACTGCTGTCCAAGATAAAGGAGGATTGAGCTACCATTATTTGCATTATTCAGGTGTGTGTTCTTTAACTTAAAACTAATTCCATTTAGCCATGTGACCTGGGTTTCAAAACACATACAGATCACAAACACTTTTATAAAACAAGTTACCTGTATCCTCTGTCTAAAGGCAAATAAAATGGCAAGCATCCCAGTGTCCACGCATTGCCTTGCAATTGAAACTTTCTATTATTTTCAGTTGTCATATGGAAAAAGTGACCAACAGTAAATAATAGCATTACAACAGCCACAACAGACCCAAGAATGTTGGGCACACACTTATACATACACATAAGCACGCATACCACCAGAGCAGAGTGTTAATGGGCTTATCTCTGTAGCGAGGTCCTTTTCATTCACACTTACTCCCCATTTTTCCCTAGCCAGCTAAGCATAAAGTTAGTACGATGAGCCCCATTTGAATAATAACATAACTCTGATTTCACAGCATCCCCACAAAACTCCCTTAACCAACAGCTTTTAAAACTGCTTGATCCTAAGTTCTCAACTTATGCTCTTAAGGCTCCTGAACCAAAACATCTCTCGAATACAACTCAGTAATAAAGTAGTAAAATGATCTGATCTGAGTAATAACAAGGAATAAAATGAGCTCTGGAGGCTGGGAGATGACTGTTTCTGTCTTAGCATCACTGTTGATAGCCCTGCAACTGGAACACCACTTCGCTCTGTTTCTGTATCTATAATGTTAGGAAATTCATTGAACAATTGTTCAATTGTTTCCTGTGAAATGGACCCTGTGCCCTCATAGTCTGGTCTGCTGTCTGTGAGGGGTACCAGAACATTCTCAGCCTCCTCCAGTTGGACCCCCAGCTCAGGTTCTTTCAGGGCCTGCTTAATTTCTACTTAACTTACTTAATTTCTACTTACTCCCCTCTAGTTACTCCCTATCTTCCTGTCTTCATCTAGGAAGTGGACTTTCTTTGTCCAGAAAGCCTTTTTCATCCTCGTGGTTGCCAGAGCCTGCCTGGGCCTTGGCCTGACCACCACCAAGGCAGGCTCAGCACCAGCCCCAGAAACAGCCCTAGAGCCTGAGGTGGTACCTCTGCCTCCCTCTAGTGGTGGCCTCTGGCAGCCTGGGCTGTGCACAAAATGTTTTCCCTAAAATCATAATCTTCCAAGAGTCTGTGATTTTAAAACTAATAATTCAGTCCTTTTCACAAATTGCTTATTTCTCTTATGGTTTTATATAAATGCCCCCTCCTTTAAAAAATGGAAAAGAGAGTAGGGTTATACTTATTTCTTCTTCCCTTTTAGTGTACTTTTTCATCTGTCTGAAAGTGATCACAAATACTTTTGGGTCCCTATAAATTGCCTAAGAAAAAGGTGTGCCAGAAGAATGACTATTCTGTTAGCTTTTTAAAGTTCTAAACAAGCAAGATCAAATCCTTTTTTAATAGATTAAATGAAGGGGGTTTGGGGATGCTGTCTCTAGATCTGGGTGCTGGCTACAGAGGTGTGTTAAAATTGCTAAAATTTATAGGCCTGCATATTCATCATATTTATATTTTTTATATATATTACACTTCAACAATTAAGTAAATAGGTCATTATTTTAAAATGCTGCCATATCAATGACATTTCTTCCTTATGTAAATGACACAGGTGTAACTCTGTATTTCCATAAAAGCAGGAATTGCCTATGAAATTCATGTTTTATGAACAAAAGTACAATTTGATTAATATACTTAGTGATTGTCTAGGATTAATTTCCTAACAGAATTAACTGGGACCTAAATGATTTGTCCTTTCCCACTGAAAAAAAATTGCACATATTATTTAAAGGGCAGAGTACAGTGGAGATTGGACATAGCATGTACTCTATGTCACTATTTCTCCATGTTTATTTACAGGCTGTAGAGTTCTATGCAGCTGATAGAATTTTCAACAGAATAATCATAAAAGAATGCTCCCATCCAACCTGAAACCTCAAAGACATTCTCAGAGAGCTTGAACATCACTTGAGAATACAACAGACAATGGCTTTTCTTGATTAAAGAGATTTGTTTTATGATTCTTTTTAAAAACGTCTTTAAACTCAATCATTTGAGAAAATGTTTGATGTGCTCTTGCACTGCATTTATAGAATAGTAGTAAATCAGTGAGTCTAGTGAAGAATATCCTACAATAAAAAAGAAGATCTATTCCACAGAACCCAATTCCATGCCCAGAAAATACCCCCATGCTACCTTTTTTTTTCCTTTCTCTGGGCTGACACTACAAAGGGAATTTTACATGCTAACAAGAGGGCCAGATCAAATCTATTTGGCAGTGTAATCTATCCCTTTCAAGGGCCAGATTCTTTCCCTGTAACTACTGCTCATAAGTGACAATAGTTTATTGTTCAACTTCTCATTGAGTGGTGATGATGTGCCTGTGAAAGGCATCCATGGAGGGAGGGAGGCTCCTTCTTTCCTTTCCCTTTTCTTTCTTTTTTTTTTTTAAAGTGAAATGGCTTTGGAAAACTCTAAGTACAGACGTTGTTGTTAAAAGGAACCATTTCAAATCTCATGATGACTTTTTCCTCCAGAGAACTGTGTGCAATCATTAATCAGTTCTTTCCATGGGTCATTTTATGCCACAAGAGAAATGTTAACATGCCCTGAATGTCCTTCAGGAGCTGGGGATAAAAACAACCCTAGAGAAAAGCACTGGAGAGGATCACTTTATAAAATTAAATTAGTGAAAATATTTTTTGGGAAGAGACCCTCCCACACCATACAGTGCATTCAATTAAGTTTTCCAGAGCCCTTCTGAAATTGTGGATGATTTCTGTCATTTGGAATCACCAAAGGACACATTATCCATAAATTATCTAAATGTGCATATGTTTATTCCATAGTGCATATGGTAATAACTACATTTTACTGCATATATTCATGAACATGAATTAAATTAACTTGGGGAAAACATCTTGCTTGCAGCCAATCCTGTTCCTTGAAAGGCAAAGATTGTTACAAAAGGTGAAATTTGAATACAATGATTGAATTGCATATGTCTATGTTTTATTTTTTTTTAATTTTTAATGTTTATTTTTGAGAGAGAGAGATAGAGCATGAGCAGGGGAGGGAGAGAGAGAGAGGGAGACACAGAATCCAAAGCAGGCTCCAGGCTCTGAACTGTCAGCACAGAGCCCGACGTGGGGCTTGAACTCATAAATCGTAAGATCATGACCCCAGCCAAAGTCAGATGCTTAGCCCACTGAGCCACCAAGGTACCCCTGAAATGCATATATTACTTTTAAATTGAATTCAGATCACTAGTTTTGATAAAAACCAATTTTGTGCTTTCACAACTCACCATTTTAAATTGTAGATCTGTAGATTAGACTCTACAAATAATATGGATTTTATTTATGTTTAATCATTCAAACTTCATGTTCTAACATAGAGGACTTTGGAGACATGGTTCTAGCTCTGCAACACATTAGGTATAGACCTTCAGTGATTGTAACTAATTCAAACTACAGTTTCTTCATCTACAAAGACTACAGTTCCTTCCAAAAACTAAAACTGCACAATTGCAGAGAACTGTGCCTCCCCCTGCCCTCCAAGATGCTTACATACTAATCCCTGGGAACTTGGGAATATCAACTTACATGGCAAAAGAGAAATTGCAGATGTGATCAAGTTAAAAATCTTCAAATGAGATTATCCAGGTGAGCCTGATATAATCACCAAGGTTCTCATAAAAGGGACAAAGGAAAAGTCAGTGCCAGAAAGCAGGCTATGTGACAATGGCAGCAAAGACTGAAGTTATAGGGTCCCAAACTGAGGAATTCTGGCAGCCTATAGAATCTGGAAGAGGCAAGGAATAGATTTTCCCTTGAGCCTCCAGACAGAACTACTCCTGCCAACACCTTGACTTTAGCCCAGTGAAGCTGATATCAGACATCTGGTCTTCAGAACCGCAGGAAAATAAATCTGCATTGTTTTAAGCCACTATGTTTGTGGTAATTAGCCACAGCAGCCATAGGAAATGAAAACACCATATTAGGGAGGAACACTTCTCAGTGGTGGTGTGAGTAGTTCTGTGGACCCTCTTCCCAGCGAAACAACCAAGTTTAATGAAAATTATAAAAACAATTGCCATTTAGAGCCTCTGGAAATTGTCCTAAGGACATGAAGAAAATGAAGAAATATTTATTTAATAAAATCTACTAAATCTCATTAAGAACAGTGAGTCTCTGGCATTTGAGCCACAACTTGCTCCTCATCCTCTAGTTCAATGTAATGGAGCTCTACTCCAAGTGGGTGTGGCCAAGATCATGAATTCTTTCTTTCTTCAGCCTAGCATAGTCAGGGAAAATTAGACAAAAAATAAAGTAAAATAAAAGTCATCTAGATTAGAAAAGAAGAAGTAAAACTATCTCCACTGGCAGATGACATGAGCCTGTACATAGAAAATATTTTAAGGAATCCACTAAAAACCTACTAGAACTAATAAATTAGTTCAGTAAAGCAGCAGATAAAAGATCAATATACAAAAATCAATTGTACTTTTATCCATTAGTAATTAACAATTGTAGTTTTATTAGTAATTAACAACCCAAAATCAAAATTTAGAAAATAATTCCATTTATAATGGCATCATAAAATATTTAGGAATAAATTTAAGAAAAGAAACAAAAAACTTGTATTTTGAAAACTATGCTTAACCGACTGAGCCACTCAGGCGCCCCTGTATTTTGAAAACTATGAAAGATTGTTGAAAGAAATGAAAGATCTAAATAAATGGAAGACATCCTGTGTTCATGGATTTGAAGACTTAATGTTGTTAAGATGGCAGTATTCTCCAAATTCGTTTACATATTCAATGCAATCCTATAAAAATCCAAGTTGCCTGCCCTCCTTTTTGGGCAGAAATTAAGAAGGTGATCCTAAAATTCATATGGAAATGCAAGAGAACCAAAGTAGCCAAAACAATATTGAAAAACATTGTTGAATGTTGAAAACAAAGTTAGAGGACTCATGATTCTGGATATCAAAATTTATTACAAAGTTAGAGTAATAAAGATAGTATGGTGTTGTGGCATTACAATGGACATACAGATAAGAGAACGTAACTGTGAGTCCAAAAACAATCCCTTACATTTATGGTCAATTAAATTTGGTAACGGTGTCAAAACAATTCAAAGGGGAAATAACTGTGTTTTCAACATATTGTCCTTGGATAACTAGATGTTCACATGCCCAAAAAAAAAAAAAAAAAAAGAGGTTAGACCCTTCTTCACACCACATACAAAAATCAAATCAAAATGGATCATGTACTTATATGTAAAAAATAAAACTGTAAGACTTTTAGAAGAATATATATATAAATATGATCATAACTTTGAGTTAGGCAAAGCCTTCTGAGATATGATATCAAGAGTACAAGTAACAAAAGAAAAATATTGATTTCATCAAAATTAAAACTTCTGTGCCCCAAAAACCCTATGAAAAGAGTAAAAAGACAACCCACCAAATGAAAGAAAATATGTGCAAATCTGATAAAGAACTTGTCCAGAATATATAAACAACTCTTACAACCCAACAAAAGAAAGACAAATAATCCAAATTAAGAATGGGCAAAGGATTTGAAAAAAAATTTTTTTCAAAGACCAATATACAAATGGCCAATAAGCACATGAAAAGATGCTTAATATCATTAGTGATTAGAGAAATGAAAACTAAAACCACAATGAGATACCACTTCACAAACAGAAGGCTGGCTATAATGAAAAAGACAATAATAAATGTTTGTCAGTATGTAGACAAATTATAAGCCACATGCATTACTAGTGGGAGTGAATATGGTGCCACCACTTTGGAAAACAGTTTGGTGGTTTCTGAAAGTGTTAAACATAGAGTTACTTTATGACTTATCAATCCCACTCCTAGATATATATCCAAGAGATAGAAAAACATATGTCTACATGAAAACTTGTACATGAATGTTCATAGCCACATTGCTCATAATAACAAAAAAGTGGAAACAATCCAAATATCCATCAACTGATGAATGCATAAACAAAAGGAATATATCTATATGTGGAATATTATTCAGCGATACAAAGAAATCAAGTGCTGGTACATGCTACAATATAGATGAACCTTGAAAATATTATGCTAAGTTAAAGAAGACAGTAAGAAAAGACCATAAATTATATGATTCCATTTATATGAAATATCCTGAATAGGCCAATTTATAGGGACAGAAAATAGATTAATGGTTTACTCAAGCTAGAGCACTGGGAAAGAATGAGGAGTCACTGCTAATGAGCATGGGGTTTTGTGTTGGGGGTTCTAAAATTATATTGCAATGATTGCACAAGTCTGAATATACCAAGAATCATTGGCATATCTCAATAATTGCTAAAAAAATTTGTTATCTATTGATAAACCACTAGCCAGTCTGATCAAAAAGAAAAAGGAAAGGACCCAAATAAATAAAATCAAGAATGAAAGAGGAGAGATCACAACCAACACAGCAGAAATAAAAACAATAATAACAGAATATTATGAACAATTATATGCCAATAAAATGGGCAATCTGGAAGAAATGGACAAACATATACACGACCAAAACTGAAACAGGAAGAAATAGAAAATTTGAACAGACCCATAACCAGTAAGGAAATTGAATTAGTAATCAAAAACCTCCCAAAAAACAAGAGACCAGGGCCAGATGGCTTTCCAGGGGAATTCTACCAAACATTTAAGGAAGAGTTAACAACTATTCTCTTGAAGCTGTTCCAAAAAATAGAAATGGAAGGAAAATTTCTAAACTCTTTCTATGAAGCCAGCGTTACCTTGATTCCAAAACCAGACAGAGACCCCACTAAAGAGGAGAACTATAGACCAATTTCCCTGATGAACATGGATGCAAAAATCCTCAACAAGATACTAGCCAATTGGATCCAACAATACTTTAAAAAAAATTATTCACCAGGACTAAGTGGGATTTATACCTGGGATGCAGGGCTGGTTCAATATCTGCAAAACAATTAATGTGATTCATAACATCAATAAAAGAAAGGACAAGAACCATATGATCCTCTCAATAGATGCAGAGAAAGCATTTGATAAAATACAGCATCCTTTCTTGATAAAAACCTTCAAGAAAGTAGGGATAGAAGGATCATACCTCGAGATCATAAAAGCCATATATAAGCGACCCAACGCTAATATCATTCTCAATGGGGAAAAACTGAGAGCTTTCCCCCTAAGGTCAGGAACAAGACAGGGATGTCCACTCTTGCCACTGTTATTCAACATAGTATCAGAAGTCAGCCTCTGCAACCAGACAACACAAAGGAATAAAAGTCATCCAAATCAGCCAGGAGGAAGTCAAGCTTTCACTCTTTGCAGATGACATGATACTCTATATGGAAAACCCTAAAGATTCCACCAAAAAACTGCTTAGAACTGATTCATGAATTCAGCAAAGTTGCAGGATATAAAATCAACCCACAGGAATCAGTTGCATTCCTATACACCAACAATGAAGCAACAGAAAGAGAAATCAAGAAATCAATCCCATTTATAGTTGCACCAAAACCCATAAAATCCCTAGGAATAAATCTAACCAAAGAGGTGAAAAATCTATATACTGAAAACTAAGAAAGCTTATGAAAAAAATTGAAGAAGACACACACACACACAAATGGAAAGAGATTCCATGCTCCTGGATACAAAGAACAACTATTGTTAAAATGTTGATACTACCCAAAGCAATCTACATATTCAATGCAATCCCTATCAAAATAACACCAGCATTCTTCACAGAGCTAGAACAAATAATACTAAAATTTTTATGGAACCAGAAAAGACCCCAAAGAACCAAAGCAATCTTGAAAAAGAAAACCAAAGCAGGAGGCATCACAATCCCAGACATCAAGCTATACTACAAAGCTGTAACCATCAAGACAGTATGGTACTGGCACAAGAACAGACACTCAGATCAATGGAACAGAATAGAGAACCCAGAAATGGACCCACAAACATATGACCAACTAATCTTTGACAAAGCAGGAAAGAATATCCAATGGAATAAAGACAGTCTCTTCAGCAAGTGGTGCTGGGAAAACTGGACAGCGACATGCAGAAGAATGAACCTGGACCACTTTCTTACACTATACACAAAAAGAAACTCAAAATGAATGAAAGACCTCAATGTAAGACAGGAAGCCATCAAAATCCTTGAGGAGAAGGTAGGCAAAAACCTCTTTGACCTTGGCCGCAGCAACTTCTTACTCAACACGTCTCCAGAGGCAAGGGAAACAAAAGCAAAAATGAACTATTGGGACCTCATCAAAATAAAAAGCTTCTGCACAGTGAGGGAAACAATCAGCAAAACTAAAAGGCAACTGACAGAATGGGAGAAGATATTTGCAAATGACATATCAGATAAAGGGTTAGTATCCAAAATCTATAAAGAACTTATCAAACTCAACACCCAACAAACAAATAATCCAGTGAAGAAATGGGCAAAAGACATGAATAGACACTTTTCCAAAGAAGACATCCAGATGGACAACCGACACATGAAAAAAATGCTCAACATCACTCATCATCAGGGAAATACAAATCAAAACCACACTGAGATACCACTTCACACCTGTCAGAATGACTAACATTAACAACTCAGACAACAACAGATGTTGGCAAGGATGCAGAGAAAGAGGATCTCTTTTGCATTGCTGGTGGGAATGCAAGCTGGTGCAGCTACTCTGGAAAACAGTATGGAGGTTCCCAAAAAGACTAAAAATAGAAGTACCCTAGGACCTCGCAATTGCACTCCTAGGTATTTACCCAAGGGATCCAGGTGTGCTGTTCCAAAGGGACACATGCACTCCAATGTTTACAGCAGCACTATCAACAATACCCAAAGTATGGAAAAAGCTCAAATGCCCATCAATGGATGAATGGATAACAAAGGAGTGGTATATATATACAATGGAGTATTACTTGGCAATCAAAAAGAATGAAATCTTGCCATTTGCAACTACATGGATGGAACTGGAGGGTATTATACTAAGTGAAATTAGTCAGAGAAAGAGAAAAAAATCACATGACTTCACTCATATGAGGACTTCAAGAGACAAAATAGATGAACATAAGGGAAGGGAAGCAAAAATAATATAAAAACAGAGAGGGGTACAAAACATAAGAGACTCATAAACATGGAGAACCAACAGGGTTATTGGAGGAGGTGTGGAAGGGGGTATGGGCTAAATGGGTAGCATTAGCTGAAATCATTGTTGCACTATATGCTAACTAATTTGGATGTAAATTTAAAAAAATAATAAAATAATAAATAAAAGAAAAAAAGTGTTATCTACAAGGAGGAGTTATGATGGCAGAGCAGTAGGAGGACCCTATTTTTGCCTTGTTCTTTGAACATAACTAGATAAGTATCAAATCATTCTGAATACCTGGAAATCAATCTGAGGGCTAAGAACACAAACTGCATAACTGGAGGGAGAAGAGAGGCCACCTTGTGAAAAGTAGGAAGTTTGGTGATGTGATTTGGGGGAGAAAAGAATCTTGGGTACTGCAGAGAGGAGGTAGCCCTGATCACAGAGAGGAGGGGGGTAGAGAGAGAGAAAGAGAGAGAGGGAGAGAGAGAGAGAAAACAGCACACAGGGGATTGCACAAGAAAAACATTTCCTTAAAACAAGAGGATCTGATTACTGCAAGTTTTTATAAGCATCAGAGCTGAAAGCCTGAAGTTTTGAAGTCTATGCCATTGTCAAGGTCAAGCCTAGCTAGCAGAGCAGTGCTCTTGCAGAGAAGGATTTCACATGAGTGAAATCATATGGTGTTTGTCTTTCTCTGACTGACTTATTTCACTTAGCATTAGACTGCCTAGTTCCAAACATGTTGTTGCAAATGGCAAGATTTCATTCTTTTTCATGGCTAAATAATATTATGTTTTATACATAAACCACCTCTTCTCTATTCATCTGTCAATGGACGTTTGGGTTGCTTTCATAATTTGGCTACTGTATAATCCTGCAGTAAACACAGGGGTGCATGTATCCCTTTGAATTAGTGGTTTTGTATTTTTGGAAGTAAATACCCAATAGTGCAATAATTGGATTGTAGGGTAACTCAATTTTTAACTTCTTGAGGAACCTCTATACTGCCATCCACAGTGACTGCCCAGGTTTGTATACCCAACAACAGTGCATAAAGGTTCTTTTTTCTTCACATCCTCACCAACATTTGTTTCTTATGTTTTTTATTTTAGCCATTCCAACAGGTGTGAGGTGATATCTCATTGTAGTCTTGATCTGCATTTCCCTGATGATGAATGATGTTGAGCATCTTTTCACGTGTCAGCTGTCCAACTTTTTATCAGAGATGTCATTTACAAATACTGTCTTCCATTCAGTAGGTTACCTTTTAGTTCTGTTGATGTTTCCTTTGCTGTGCAGAAGCTTTTTATGTTGATGTAGTTCCAACAGTTTATTTTTTTTTTAATTTTTTTTTTCAACGTTAATTTATTTTTGGGACAGAGAGAGACAGAGCATGAACGGGGGAGGGGCAGAGAGAGAGGGAGACACAGAATCAGAAACTGGCTCCAGGCTCTGAGCCATCAGCCCAGAGCCTGACGCGGGGCTCGAACTCCCGGACCGCGAGATCGTGACCTGGCTGAAGTCGGACGCTTAACCGACTGCACCACCCAGGCGCCCCCCAACAGTTTATTTTTGTTTCCCTTGCCTAGGAGACATAGCTAGAAAGATGTTGGCTATGGCTATTGCCTGAGAAATTACTGCCTGTGCTTTCTTCTAGGATTTTTACGGTTTAAGCTCTCATATTTAGGTCTTTAATCCATTTTGAATTTATTTTTGTTTCTGGTGTAAGAAAGTGGTCGAGTTTCATTCTTTTTCATGTAGTTGTCCAGTTTTCCCAACACCATTTGTTGAAGACACTTTCTTTTTCCCATTGTATATTCTTACCTCCTTTGTTGAAGATTAATTGACCATATAATTGTGGATTTATTTCTGGGTTTTCTATTCTGTTCCATTGATCTATGTGTCTATTTTTGGGCCAGCACTATCCTGTTTTGATTTCTATAGCTTTGTAATACAACTCGAAATCTGGAATTATGATTATCTCCAGTTTGGTCATTCTTTTTCAAGATTGCTTTGGCTATTTGGGGTCGCTTGTAGTTCCTTACAAATTTTAGAACTGTTGTTAGAAGTTTTACTTCTTTGTCACCAATTTAGATGTCTTTTATTTCTTTTTGTTGTCTGCTAGCTGTGGCTATGACTTCTAGTACTATGCTGAATAAACATGGTAAGAGTGGACATATTTGTCTTGCTCCTGTTCTTAAGGGAAAAGCTCTCAGTTTTTTCCCTTTGAGTATGATGCTGGCTGTGAGTTTTTCATTTATGGCCTTTATTATGTTGAGGTTGTTTATATTTATTTTTATAAAAGTATATTACGGTATCAAAATTTCAATTTTACCAAGACCAGGTAACATTTATGTCCCAATTTCCTTTCCTTAGAAGTTGGTTGTTATAAGCTAATAATTTGGCTGCAAACCAAACCACAAGAACAAAATTATTGACTGATATGGTAAGCTAAATACAATGGAAAGGAGTTTCTATCAGAAAAATGTGGATTCAAATATTGTCTCTGGAACTTACTACCAATGTAAACCTGAGATGAGCTATGTAAATCTGAGTTCCTTCATCAATTAATGGGGAATAATAATCCTCTTCTACTTGGAAAGATTATTAATAATGTGTATTCAGAAAGCAGCGTAATTTTAATAAATGGCAGCTATCTTTATTAAGTTTACTTGAATTTACCTCTATTCAGCAAATAATATAACTCTTTGCACTATTATTTGTCCACATGGTAAACATTTAAAATGTGTTTTTGCTATGTCATAACAAGCTTTTGTGATGTAATAAAAGGAATTTTATGGAACTCTTGATTTGCACAGAAAATAATTTAAGATGAACATAATTTAAAAACTAAACAATTACTGAAAACTTGGTCCACTGAGATTTGTTTGCTTTCTCATTCTAATCTTTTCTTTAAATAATAAATTTATCATTATTATCTGTCCTATTACATATAACTACAATAGGACTTTTAATTTTTTTAAGCAGCTTAGAATTATTTATCCTTAAAAAAATGTGGATTTGCAATCAGAAATTCTTAAAGTCACTTCTTCAATCCAAGAGCTTTTGTTTACTGCACAGTCTCATTAATCCAACTACCATGCTTCATTTGAAACTTTTTAAAGTATTTCTCCAATGTTGCCAAATTTAATTTTATGATTTATATGCCATTAAAAAATAGTAAATGTTAAAGTATCTAGGGTAAGGTTTGTTTCATTTGAGGCCTCAAGATAAAGGAGGCTTATTGTTCCCAATACCCCCATGTGATAGCCTGAATGTTTGTATCCTCCCCCAATTCTTATGTTGAAGCCCCGAACTATGATGGTATCTGGAGATGGGACCTTTGGGAGGTTATTACAGTCAAATCAGGTCATGGAGTTGGCATTCCCATGATGAAGCTAGTGTCCTCCCAAAGGGATCAAGAGACCAGGCTCTCTCTATATACCATGTGAGGATACAGTTAGAAGGTCATGAAGGGCCCTCACCAAGACCCCGATCATGCTGGCACCCTGATTTTGGACTTCCCAGCCTCTAGAACTGAGAAATAGATGTTTGTTGTTTAAGCCACCCTGGTCTGTGGCATTCTGTTACCACAGCCTGAATGGACTAACACATCTCATCTCTCTTTGGCCATCTATCTCTGCCAGTACTAGAGGTGCCAGAGAATACACATTAGCTCTATTTTCCAAATACAACTTTCTTCTCCTTTCAAAAACTATATAGGGGAATCTGGGTGGCTCAGTCGGTTAAGTGCCTGACTCTTGATTTTGGCTCAGGTCATGATTTCACGGTTCATGGGTTCAAGCCTCGCACCAGGCTCTGTGCTACTGCAGACCCTGCTTGGGATTCTGTTCCCTCTTTCTCTGTCTCTCCCCTGCTCGCTCTCCATCTCTCTCTCTCTCAAAATAAATAAATAAATGTTAAAATTTATTTAAAAATATATAAACAACAAAAGTATCTTTTGCTCTCCTTTTCCCTCCTCACTTTAGAAAAGCATTAAGAAACTGTTTCTTATGAAGTATTATTTTGAATCAGAGCCACCCTAGCTGATGCTTGGTGGGTTAATTTAATTCTGATGCCACATCACCAATATGTACTTAATTACAGCCAATTACAACTATATATATATATATATATATATATATATACAATTCAGCAAATATAAATATAAATGTTAAGCACTGTTCTAGGCATTGGAAATACCATACAACATCATAGTCTTGAAAGAAGATTAATATTCCCTCAATAATAAAATTCTCAATGGTCTTATATTCTAGTGAATGAGACGGCAAATAAACAAGAAAATAATCATACAAAAATGGCAATCTTATGTTGTGATAAGAGTTATACAGTAAATAAGTCAAAATGAGCAAGGGAAACCTTTCTAAAACAGATGACATTTGAATTGAATCCTATATGATAAGAAGGAGCAAGCCATGCAAAGAACTGGAAGAAAAGCAATTCAGGCAGAGGGACCAGAGAAGGCAAAGGGTCCTGAAATCTTGATGTATTGGGAAAATAAAGAGGACGTCAGCATGGTAAGGAAAGGAACAAATGGCATGAAATAAAAAAGATAAGCAAGAGCCCAATTGTAGAGGGCATTATAGACAACAGGGATAAACATGGGATAAAGAGGGAAGAGATAGGATCTGATTTACATAGTACTTTTCAATACCAAGGAAAATGTCCCTGGAGGCTCTGCAGCAGGTTTTTCTTTCAATTCATTAGCCAGAATTGTGTCACGTGTACGTTTTTATTTTTGAATCAGTCGCCAGCAGTAGGAATTGGACTACCATGATTAGTCCATGACTAACCAAGTTTCACCTGGGTGTCCAATCACTTCTGATAACTACATAAAATCAAGGTTCCTCTTAGCAAGAAAGAAGGGAGGAATGGCTGCTGGATAGGCTTCTGATAGAAAGTGCCACGGAAAAATCTATGTTTGTTATCCAAGTGTAGGTGGCAGGTACTCAGTTAATTATACAAGTTTGGAATTCATGGAAAGGTGTTGGATGGCAGATGAAGTCTTCTCTATATGGCTGGTATTTATGGTCATGGACTAGATGCAATCAACTGGAGAGAATATATATAGACTTAGAGACAGGCCAGTATTATGCTCTGCTATATCCCAATATTTAGAGATCAGGTACACTTGATCTTAGCCAAAAGGCCGAGAAGCGATAGAGATCAGGTACAGGTGGAGAAGCAATTAGTGAACTGGCCAGAGCCAGTTGCAGGAGAGTATTTGTTTTAAAAGACAAAGGAGAAAAGGAAGAGACTGGATAAGGGTCAAATGTTGCAGGGAGGAAGGTGAGTACAATGAAAACAGGAGGAGTGTGTAGAGGATCTAGCAATAATGAGATTCCTGGTGGCCCAGACAAGAGCAGACTCAGTCAATAGTTGAGCAGGAGCTTGGAGTAACCAGAGTGAGTGAAAACTAAGGAAGTTTTTTCAGGAGGTTGCTGTGGCAAAACAGAGAATTATAGTACAGGAAATCATGAGAGTCAAGGAAAGTTATGGTTATTATAATTTGAGAGATTATAAAACTTGTTTGTATGTTGTCTGGAATGACCCAGTGCAGAGAAAGACACTGGTGGTGTAGAATAGAGGTGAGGGTTAACTATGAGAACAACATTCTTGGAAAGGTAAGAGTGAGTGGAATCTGAGAATGAGTGGAAGGATTGACCTCTGAGAGAAACGGATTTATTCCATTTCAAGAAGAGGGAAGGCAGAGAGAATAGGAGCACAGAGACAACGTGAGTAGCTTAATAAAATACAGGCGTTCCTGTATGATGGCTTAGATTTTTTTCAAGTAGGTATGAGCCCAAGCCATCAGCTAAGAATGGGGAGGGAGAGAGTGTGGGAGGTTTGGGGGGAAGGAGATATAAAATAGTTATTTCAAAGACTCCAAAGGGTGCTTTATTAGGAAAGGTAGTAAAAGCCCTTTGGCACTACTGAGGGTATATTTGAGGCTTGGGATCACAAATTTAAAGTGCAGCCAGCAAACACTTGTGATATAATCTCCAGTAGGTACAGGCATAAAGAAGATGGCTAATAGGCTCATGAAGGATTGGGGTCTATCCAGGGAAGTACAGGAAAAATTAAGCTAGAGATTTGAATATGTTTTCAAGTAAATTATTTTAATAATGGGTCATGAATTGTAAGCTCAGTAAAAGAGAGGCCAAATTGGGAGAGTAATGAAGATTGTGAAAAAGTAGCAGTATCAATGTACTGGAGGTTTTAATAAAATTAAGGAACAATTGCAACAGAAGTTCTAGAGTAAGAAAGCTAAAAGAATAAAAGGTAGCGACCATCAGACCAAGTTCTCACTTTAAAGAGTCAGATTGATCATACGTTATTACTCTGCATTTTACTACAGACTTTTCAGAAAGATCAGAGTACCTGCTGAGCCCAGCTTGTTAATAAAGAGTACAATTATGTATGGCTACGATGAAGCCATGTGATTAGGGAGTTGGAAATGTGCCAATTCAGCAATGACATGGTAAAATTGTCCACATAACATTAGATGTGAATACAGCAACATCGCAGCATAAGGAAAAGATCTTGGGCTTGAAGTCAGAGCAACCTGATTTAAGCCCTAGCTGTGACACGTAGAGGCTATCTATCTTGGGGCATATTTCTTAGCGACTCTGAATCCTGGATTATCCTTTTAAACTGGGATATGGCTACCTCTTTCACAGGGGTTGTTACACACATTAAGAAGGATAGCAATATATAAAGTGCCTAAAAACAATATGTTCTCAGTAAATATTAACTAGTGTGAAAATAAGGAGCCACGTTCCTACAGCTGCATGGCAGTTGTGGATCCATTTTGGAAGGCTGTGCTCTGAGTGCAGATGTGGAAGGCATATGTCAACCAAAAAGGCAAAGAAAGGTTTCTCCTTACAGGGCTATCATAGGTGAGGGTAAAACTTGGGTTGATTATTGCATGATATATAATAATTTCAATGATAGAAATGAAGGTCTAATTTTGACTACTCACATTTTAGAGGTCACAATACCTGGATTAACATTTTTTCAATAAATGAAGAACAGTGAACTAGGAGACATGGTAGTGGGCTAGACAGTATGGAGTGGCAGCCTACCTCCAGCCCAGCAACAGCAGGCCAGGTGTTTGTAGATATCATACGGCAATTGTAGTGCCGTGTTTCTACATGGTTTTGAAACCATCCTAGTCTTTACATCCTTTTCTGTTCCCTCTCATCTCCCACAACCCTTTCCAGTTGCTCTGGCCTCTTATCTGCCCCTAATTTGTCATTCGATTATTCTATCTTGCCAGATTCATCTTGGGTTATAGCATCTAATCTCCCTTTTAAATGATCTTCCACTTTCCTGTTGATGCACTGCCAGTACCCAACCTGTCCCCTCCCCCTGCCTTTTTTTTTTTTTTAACTTGTGTTTTTTCTCAAAGCCCCTTAGAGGGCAACTGGGTTGGGACTGGTGATGTCTGCCATCCATGTGTGTTAACCCAAAGTCCCTGGTTTTTCAATACTCACTGGCTTTGATTATTATAGGAAGAAAAAGAAGACTGAAAATATGCAGCAAGGAAACATCACCCACATTTCAGAGAGAGAGATCACCACTAATTGAACAGGTGGCCAAAATAAGATTACAATAGTAGCAAGCTGCAAATGTTTTCAAATATAATGTCCTGGTGGCCTTAGAAAATCCCTATAAAGTAGGTGAGGATCTCCTGGGGCTCAGAAAGTTTAAGTGCAAACCCACTTTTCCATAGAAACTCTACTTTCAGACTAAGTATCTGCATTTTAATCTTTAAACTTTGTAACTCAAATAATATGAAAACTTTTCCATAACATTTATCTCTTACATAGGAGAGGTGGTTGGTATACCTTGTCTAAAACCCATCAAAAAAGAGAAAACAGGAAAAGAGGAGCTTACTCTTAAAATGCCTTTCCTAGTATTCTGGAAAGAGACTAATTTGGATTTTCTTTTGGTAGCTTCTCCCATCTTTACAGTGAGCTTTGTTAAGATAGAAGATTAGGGTTTTGATGATTTGTACATAACAGATTGTTTGGCCATTCCATAATGTTGTGTTCAAGAAAATAATAAATATTTTTTCTTACAGAATTTCTACAATACCACACAAACCATTTTGGAAGTAATTACAGTATAAGTAAAAAGGAATGTGTGTAGTTAAATCTGTGGCAGAGGGACTGTGTTCATCTTATTCACTGCTTTACCCCCCACACATTGCATAGTTTCCCATGCTCACTAGGTGAATGAAGGAATCAATCAATCACTCAATTAATTTTATCATCTTCTGAGTTCCCACTATTATAATCCAAAAATGCACTTATTAATATTTTATTTTTTAAATTTATTTATTTAAATTCAAGTTAGTTAACATATAGTGTGGTACTGGTTTCAGGAGCAGAACCCAGTGAGTGATTCATCACTTCTACATAATACCCAGTACTCATCCCAACAAGGGCCCTCCTTAATGCCCATTTAGCCCATCCCTCTACCCATCTCCCCTCCAGCAACCCTCAGTTTGTCCTTTGTATTTAAAAGTCTCTTATGGCGTGCCTCCCTCTCCAATTTTATCTTATTTTTCCTTCCCTTCCCCTATATTCATCTGTTTTGTTGCTTAAATTCTACATATGAGTGAAATCATATAGTTGTCTTTCTATTAGTGCCTTATTTTGCTTAGTATAATACCCTCCAGTTCCGTCCATGTTGTTGCAAATGACAAGATTTCATTCTTTTTGACCTCCAAGTAATATTCCATTGTATATACCCCACATCTTTTTTTTATTCATTCATCAGTTGATAGACATTTGGGCTTTTACCATAATTTGGCTATTTTTGATAGTGTTGCTATAAACATTGGGTGCATGTGCCCCTTAGAATCAGCATTTTTGTATCCTTTGCATAAATACCTAGTAGTACAATTGCTAGGTCATAGGGTAATTCTATCTTTGCTTATTATTACTTTAAATAAATTTACTTCATTTAAAGTCTTGAAATTGGGTAAACTCTCCAGTCGACTTTCTATTAATTCTCTCTATTGACACTTGGAGTCTGGTAGAAACAGACAATTTCACAGCAACTACCGAGTTTGCAAATTGGTAAAAGTAGCCTTTAGGACAAATTTGACGATGGTTTTACCATTTATGTTTCCTTTTTTCCCCTTTGGCCTATTGCATTATTACACTGCTATTATTATTGTCAGAGGATTATTTGGTTATTCAAGCCAAAATGTAGAGAATGTAGTTTTAAAAAATACAAAAAGTTATTTTCATATAAAAGTAATGCATATATATTGGAGAAATTTAGAAAACATGGGTGAACCAAAAGAAACAACATATATCACCTAAAAGTCCACTACTTTGAGATACCTCTGTTTATACTTTAATGTCTTTCCTGTCTTTATACATGCATGTTTATTTCTATAATCTTGGAATCATAGTATATATACCTCTTAAACATTATTTTTCACTAGACTATGTGATGTTTTGCTTAAAAATTATGTTTCAATTCATGCAATTTTCATTATTCTAGAAGTGTCATCTACATATTTGCGAAAAAATACTGTCCTTTCGTATCAGTGGTGACAACAAATATAACCACTTTCTTTTTTTTTTATTATTGTTATTCTATAGAGAGAGCATGCGTGCTAGCTGGGGACAGGAGCATCCCAAGCAGGCTCCACACTGAGTGGGGCTCAATCCTACCACCGTGGGATCACGACATGAATGGAAATCAAGAGTCAGATGCTCAACTGACTGAGCCACCCAGGTGCCCTGAATCATAACCACTTTCTAAAGTATCAGATGTTACTGGTATAGCAAGGAAATGAGGTAGGCCAGTTAATTACCTGATGGGAATAATCCAGATTTATTTCCTATTTACAGTGAATGGTCTGGACTCCGGAAATGCCAATGCTACCTGCTCTTGTTGGCTGTTGAATATAGCTTCCCTCAGTCTTTTGCCTGTTATACTCAGACCTGGAAATTGGGTACAAAAAGTCATAGTAACAGCCCAGTCAGCCATTAGGATGGCTGGCCTAAAGTTCCTGCTACTGGCTTAGTGAGGCGACTTGGAACCCACAGCATGAGGTGGGAAGGTGCTCCTACCTTCAGAGGGGCAGTCACCTTAAAAGTAATTCAGCTCATAAGCACACTCATCTTATGCCCTAGCAGGGCTCTAATAAGCTTTTATAGGTGTTACGGGGTCTTATCTCCTTGGTAGCCCAGTTTAATCATAAAGAAAATTTATGTTTTTTAAATTCTAATTTGTGAACTAGCCTGCAAGCAAAGGACATTTGATTGTTATTGTCCTAAGTAAATTGTTTCTACATTCCACGTGAGGTTAATGAGTGCGCGGTCATTGTAATGATATGTGTGTGTGCTGTGGGGTTATTCTTTATCTTTCTATAATACATGGTACACTTACTTATTTCCTATTTCATTTGATAAATATGTACCAGCACTGTGCTAAGAACTGGGGAATCTTAGAAAGAACTCAGTAACCTCACTCATAGACTTCATATTCTAGAGCTGCTCCAATATTGTAGGCATTAGCCACGTGTGGCTATTTAAATTAATTAAAATTTAAAAAAATGAAAACTTTAATTCTTAGTCACATCAACCACATTTCAAGTGCTTGATAGCTACATGTAGCTAGTAGCTACCATGTTGGACAGCACAGAGAGAGACATTTCTGTCATTGTATTAAGTTCTATTGGACAATGCCAGTGGAGACACTGAGAGAATATCAAGGCTGTTAATAAATTATGTTATTGTACCTGTCATATTAGACCCATCCTTCAAAGCATTTTAATGACTCTCCCTGTGGGGTTTTGTAATTATAGAAACAATTCTGTAAGGAAGCTTAAAGACAGATTTAAGAAGAGGGTAATTATTAGCATATGCTCATTGTTTAGGCAATTTATCTTCAAATATTTTATAAATGTATGCTAGTCTAGTAAACATTTTTGAACAAAAATACCAATATAGGCATTTGTATTTATAAAATAATTAATATAAACTATTTTCAGCTAATATTTCAAAGCGCAGTATATATTTAGAGCTCATTAATGGTAGTTGGTATAAATTCACATTTCAAATAATCTTATTGATGATTTTGAATTTCAGGGGCTAACTTCTTGTCATAGTCAATGAAATCACAATTGTCGTAACTTAATAGTATAGGTGAAAAAGGTTTTTTTCTAGGAGTAGATGTGTCCATTCTGCAATTTTATTGTTCACTTGTGTTTGCATATTATCTTCTATCTGCCCCTTGTTTGCATGCCTCTTTTTAAGCCACATGTCCATTTTGTTGAGGGTAAGCTTAGTTAATGCTAGACAATGTGATCTGTAATTTCAATTAAGTGGGCTTACATCAGGTGCAACACTGTACAACAGGCTTTCATTGACGAACCAGGATGTGCACTGCAGTCAACCATGAACCCCCACTTTTCCTCTGGCTGTCTCACAACTTGCCTTCCCTAACATGGATCAAGGTGAGGGTGTGATTAATGAACAAATCAGAGACTATAGATGCTGGAGAGGATGTGGAGAAATGGAAACCCTCTTGCACTGTTGGTGGGAATGCAAACTGGTGCAGCCGCTCTGAAAAACAGTGTGGAGGTTCCTCAAAAAATTAAAAATAGACCTACCCTATGACCCAGCAATAGCACTGCTAGGAATTTACCCAAGGGATACAGGAGTGCTGATGCATAGGGGCACTTGTACCCCAATGTTTATAGCAGCACTCTCAACAATAGCCAAATTATGGAAAGAGCCTAAATGTCCATCAACTGATGGATGGATAAAGAAATTGTGGTTTATATGCACAATGGAGTACTACATGGCAATGAGAAAGAACGAAATATGGCCCTTTGTAGCAACGTGGATGGAACTGGAGAGTGTGATGCTAAGTGAAATAAGCCATACAGAGAAAGACACATACCATATGTTTTCATTCTTATGTGGAGTGTTTCATTCTCTTATCCTGAGAAACTTAACAGAAACCCATGGGGGAGGGGAAGGAAAAAAAAAAAAACAGGCTAGAGAGGGAGAGAGCCAAAGCATAAGAGACTCTTAAAAACTGAGAACTGAGGGTTGATGGGGGGCGGGGAGGGAGGAGAGAGTGGGTGATGGGTATTGAGGAGGGCACCTTTTGGGATGAGCACTGGGTGTTGTATGGAAACAAATTTGACAATAAATTTCATATTAAAAAAAAGGGGTGAGGGTGTGATTGTCAACACTTAGTAAATATTAGGAAAGCTTATCTCCTTTTTTTGTGATAAAATATAAATACTGGTTCTAACATTTTCTTCCCTCACCCCAATGGATAATCTCATCTCATGGGTATAAAACCTTGCTTTGGAGGCCTCTCTCTTAGATGGTAGTGGAATGTTTTCATTCCTGTCCTGTAATATATGGATGCTATTCTATTGGCATTTGCCTTATCTAAAATTATGTTTATGTTTAATTTAACTTACAACTCTCCCAAATCTATAGCAGCTTAACAAAAGTTTATACAGATTCGAAACAATTGGAAGCATGCCTGGGATCTTATATTCTTGGGCTACAGATTTGGTTATTAGCTTCCTAGCAGCCAGTGTAAACCATGAAGTAAGCACCCCAGTAGAATGACCTCCATTTTACACTAGAGCAAATATAGGCTTAAGAGAGTTTAAATAATTTTTCTTAGTTTTTCCACCTAGCAACTGGCAGATGAAAATGTGAATTCAGTTCTATCTAATCCCAAAGCCATTTCTTTTGGAATAAGGCGAGTTATAAATATATCTAGTTGTAAGTGGGGCTAATGCTACTTACCCTGTAAATTCTTATAAGGACTAATTTAGAAGTATATTAGTTTGTGAGGGCTGCTCTAATGAGGTACCAGAAACTGGGTGGCTCCAAACAACAGTTGACAGTCTTACAGCCTGGAGGCTAGAAGTTCCACATCAAGGTGTCTGCAAAGTTGCTTCCTTCTGAGAATTTTCAGGGAGAATCTGCTCCATGTGTCTTTTAGCTTCTGGTGATATCCAAAAATCCTTGGTTTTTTTTTAGCTTATAGATACATCCTTTCCAATCTCTGTCTCTCTCTTCACATTGTGTTCTTCCTGGGTCTCTTTTCTTATAAGAACACCAGTGATATTGGATTAAGAGCCCAAAGTACTCCAGTATAAACTCATTTTAACTAATGCTATCTGTAACAACCCTCTTTCCAAATAAGGTCACATTCTGAGGTACTGGGGATTAGAACTTCAACAGATGTTTTTGGAGATCACAATTCAACCCATAGCAGACAGTGTATATAAAACCCCCTCCAGCATGTCTGGCACATGGTAGGATTTCAATACATATGAGTTTCCTTTGTCTTCCACTAGGTTGAACTTCTTAAGGGCAATGACTTTGTCTTATTCCCTTTTGTGGTCTCAATACCTGACAAACACATAGTAGATGTTCATTAATAGTTTTAATAAATGGTGAACCCCAAACTAGCAGACACAGTGGTGAGCAAGATAGTGCCTCCAGCCCTGCAAGAGTGGGCCAAGTGTTTGTGGACATTATGTGGCAGAGTGTCATGTTTCTAAATATGTTCTGAAACCATTGTAGTTTCTACCTCCCTCTCAGTTCCCTCTTATCTCCCACAGCCCTCTCCTCTTGCTCTGGCCTCTCCCCTGCCCCTAATCTGTTGTTTGATTGTTCTGTCTTAGACTCATTTTGGTTTGTACCATCTAATCTCCATTTTAGATAATTCTGCTTTCCTGTTGATGGACTGGCCCCTGGATATGCCTTTACTTGTGATTTCTTTCAAAGCCTTTTGAAGGGGAAGCTGGGTTGAGAGTAGTGGTGTCTGCCACCAATGAATGTTAACCCAAAGTCCCTGTTTCTTTCACACTTTTTTTGATTATTATAGGAAGAAAAAGTAGGTTGGAAATATGCGTCCTATCTTATTTCAGAGAAATACCACCCTAAGCAAATCTTCAGAGTTTATATACTATAAAACACTATATACCATAGTAAAGACCAATGTGAGTGGAAAGTTAGAATCTAAGAATAACCTATATTCGATTCTACCACTTTCATTATTTTCAGTTATAAGCAACCACCAAACCTAAGTTAAACAAGTATAGAAGATAATGTCTTATAATGAACAGATAAATATTGTTTGTAATTACCAAAATGAGCAATCCACCTTAGCACTGGCTATATTTATATATAAATGGATAGCACTTGCAAATGACTAGAGTATGTAGGTAAAGTTTCCCATTATAATTTTCATGTATCACATCTGCCTAAGAAATTTCTTTTCTATCAGTAGAACTAATGAAATCCTTAGTTTGTGAAACTCCAAATGAAAAGAATTGTCGAATTACTCATTTCACTAAAAAATGTGAATGAATACAAAATTCATTTGAAAAAGGATACTCTTTCTATATAGAAAACCAACTAAGTAGAGTGATGACTTTCCAAGTTAAATCTGTTCTCTTCTATATTATATTACCATGAACTGGGCAAAATAAGTTTTTAATTCGTTAAAAATCCTTTCATAAATGTTTATGTACCCCTCTCATTCCCACAGAATCAAATCTTTCATAAACTAGGTGCTCATTCTAGTTTGGTCACCTATTTGCAAGGAGAAACAGACCTTGGCAAGTCACTTGGTCTCTTCTGGGCCTCTCTTTGCTTGTCTGTCTATTAAGGGCATTGGAATATATTACTTTTAGGTTCCTTCCAGCTCTAAAATCTCAGATTCTATGAAGAGAAGTAGTTTTAATCTATATTATTCATATTTCTACAGAAAGTTATTTAAGCAATATGAAGCTTACACATTTTTAATTGGCCAAGAAATTAAGTATGTATTGAAAAATAAAATAAAATCCAATCCACAAAGCTACCTCTGCAAATAATAATTATAACAGAGAAACATGCTGGGCATGGACCCCTGATAAGGTTTCTACATGGTGCATTTATAAATCATACACTGATTTCTTAACTAAATGAGGTCCTTCAGGTTATGCTGTGGTTTTCAATATTATGAGAGCAAAGGACATATTCAGTGAATTTCCATGGTTGATTCTCCTCAAATCATTTTGCATATACAGCAAGCTGAATCTATTTAAAGACAAAAATCCATTCACCAAAGTCACCTTCACAAATTTTAGCAAATGTGTACCTTAAAGCAATGCTTACAGTATACTAGATTGATTAGATTTTTTAAAAAAAAGACACCTTGAAATTGCATTTAATTTTGAAGTAAATGTAAATTTATAAGGCAATATATGAGACTGAGCACAGCTTTTTCCATGCTGATTGCATCAGGTGTTTTAAACAAAGCAGCAAAGGGGGTCATTAGCCCCTAAAGGAGCAATTAGGTAAAAGTGCTGTAGTTTACTAAATGTGTATGATGTTTCTGGAAGGGTTTCAGTCTAATGCAAAATGGTTCAAAATAATAAATTTTTCTTAAAGGAACACTAACAATTCAATACGTTATCTATCTATCTATCTATCATCTATCTACCTATCTATCATCTATGTTTTATCTTTGTATCATCTGTGTCTAAAGTTCCTTTCCTATAGGATGCTATATTGGACATTTTTGAGATTATACCTTGCTTCAAAAATGTATTTTTTTAGTACCGATAAAAATATAGGTTTACATAATTTTCAAATTTTGTGGCTTGGATTCTTTGTGTCTTTTTTCTATAAGGCAGGTTTTTCAATGCAATAGTTCTAACATATTAAACATTTATAAATTTATAAATTCTCACATTTATAAAAATGTGAAAACACTCCTATCATCTGATGAGCATAGACAATACTTCAAAGTTACTAGTAATCCCACCAATCCAGAAGGACAGCATTCCAGACTCTGGAAGTGTCCTTTTAGAGGGACTTAAAAGTCTCTGCAAGCAACTAAGAATTAAGAAGATGACATGTAATGAGAAAACTAATAGTGAAATCACTCATTTTAGTATATTGACTTTGAAAAGAAGGAGATCATTAGAAATTAAGAAAACAATAGGTAAAAATTATTCTCCAGAATAGGATGTATACATGATGTGTTTATCAAAGGCAGAGTAGAAGGCACCTGGAGAGAGGGAGACAGCACATATGCTAAGGAGAGAGCAGATGTGTGAGGAAACGAGTGGTGGGAGAATTGAGGCAATAGGTCAGCACAGGAGGCAAGATGGACTTGGAGATTAATTTCCCCTTCCTTTGGGAGAAAATATGGAAAGGGGAGAAAAAAGGAATAAAGAATGGCTACATGTTGAGCCACAACACAGAGGTACTTTACAGAAATTTTATTGTTTGGTCATTACAAGCACCTAGAGATAGATAGTGGTCCTCATTGTACAGGTGCCTTTACACAGTTTATCCATTCATTCTATTCCTAGATAGGTAACTTATCTATTTATATGCCTCTGCTAATAAATGATACATACAGCTTGTTAGGCCCCCAATCCATGTTCATTTCCCATTTCACTGCCCTGTGTGCCAAAGGAAAAGGCTGAGCAGTCAGTGTAGACACACCATGAGGGCAGAAAAAGAAATGGAAGATAAAATTGGCAGTGGCTTACTTTTATCCCAGCATTAAGAGAGGATATGGAGCTGGAAGTTTAAGAAGGTAGAAATTTTTATCTGTGATACACAAATGAGTCTCTAATACAGCTTCTCCTTAATCTAGCTCTTACTGACTAGCTGTGATTGAATAGAACTTTGAATAAATGAAATCCTGTTGATTTAAGTACACTTTGTCTTTATGTCTGCATAATTTTCAATTAGGAATAGTTTTGACACTGCTTGTCTGTGCCTCCATCTCTGTCAGCAGTTAAGAAATGCACCAAAAAACTTTGAACACTTTGTTGATATTTTTTATGAATAACCCCATTTTAAAGCCACTAACTATCATCCAATTTGTTTGCTTTTGTTAATTTTCATTGAGTTTTTTAAAGAGTGTGCAGCTTAGGGGCATCTGGGTGGCTCAGTTAAGCATTTGACTCTGGCTCAGGTTATGATCTCACAGATGTGAATTTGAGTCTGGCCCCCGCTTCGGATCTTCTATCTCCTTCTCTCTCTGCCCCTCCCCCACTTGCATGCGCGCGCGCGCACACACACACTCTCTCTCTCTCAAAAATAAACACTAAAAAAAGAAGAGTGTGCAACTTACAGTGAGGTACTCTACAATTAGGCAATTCCAATCAAATCAATGGCAACAAATATTTATTAGGCACTGATGTTCTGGATGCAGCTTGGGCAGATTCACCCGATTATGTGAAGATGATGGAGTATACCAGGATGCTAATTGGCAAGTGAAATAATCACTCAGAACAATAATGGCCTGAAAGGACCTTCTGTCCTGCCAAGACATAACTAGCTAAAGCAGAGGCTTATCTAGGAGGCTCGGGACCAGGGCACCAGCTAAGCAAGTGAGGCCTGGCAAGTACTACTGGACAGGACGTCAGGTAACAGAACTAACAAGCAGAAGAGAAGGATGTGTACTCCTATCCTGCACACAGATGCATGGATGTGTGCTGGGACTTCAGTGGCAAATGCCAGTACATGAGGAGAAAAAACAAGAACTATGGCTGTGAAAATTGACACAGCTATGGCTCTCGCCTCCCAGAAAGTAGCCAGTAGCCCAAATGTGTAGCCAAAAATGGAGTGTGGCCTTATTAAGTTCTAGTACAGCCTAGACAGATAGATACCCAAAGGAGCACCAAAGCAATGAGAATTCACCCTCCAGGGAGTACGGACCCATGAAGTCAGGTGAAAAGCAGCATTGTGAGGCCAAGTGATCAGTCTGTTTGAAGACTACAGACAATGCAACATGGCTGAGTAAAAGTGAGACAGGGTGGTAAGGCCCAACTAGCCAGCTGAGCTAAATTATCAGGAGGGACTTCAGGGCACTGACATACATGTTCAACAAAAGTCCAAGGCATAACCACAGTTGTACAGAAGGGGCCACTATGGCACAGATAGAGAGATCATTCCCAGATTTCTTGTCTATATCTATAAGACTAATTCCAGACCTCACCTGCTTAGGTTGGGGTGGAAGGAGCAGGAGAGGGAGAAAACTTCTCAGCTTCTCTCTGTCCTGGTTTGACTGACATTGGTACTAGGTCAGACTGAACCTTAAAAGGGGAAATGCTTCCATGAGTACAAAGGAGGGGTGCTGTGGAATGTAGGGCAGATGGAAGGCAAATAGCTTCTGCCTAATTTCATGCTTCCTGTTAGGTAAAGTCAGCAAGGACAACAGCCTGCAGGCAAAGCCTGACCAGGACTGGGACACCCACAGTTACTGGGATCTGGGAGTGTGAAAGCTTCCTTAGCTCCAGGGCCCACGCAGATGTGGGAGAGGTCATGCCAGGTCAGTGACCATGACACCTGGGGCTGAGATCACCTTTCATGGTGACCTGTCAGAGCCTGGGGTCATGGAACCAAATTAGGGTGGAACATTGGAGATGCCAGTTCACTGGTCAGGAAGTGGCCCCTGAAGAGCATACTAAGCAGGATCATCCTGTGTTCCTCATTCCACCCCTTTCTCCAGGCTTCCTAAGCACTGGTTGGTTGGTCCATCTCTCCACCTGATTGTTGCTTATGGAGCTCTGGAAGCTACCTCAAAATGTTTTAGCTTATTTATTTTTTATCCCCAAGAAAGATTTTCTGATAAATAATAAACATTAAATATCACATATTTTTAAATTAAATATTTTCTGAGCGCCTACTGTGTACAGATCATTCACCTTCAGTGTGCTCTCAATGAAAAGAAAGACCTTGACCTGCTTACTTCCATACATATGCAATCAACAACATTTGAACATCTATATAATCCCTCTCTTTTCCCATTATATCTCTCTTCCCCACATGGAACATGCTCCTGGGGAGAGTTAAAAAAAATAACCATTTTACCAGCCTTACAGAAAAAAAAATCAGCCTAGAGAGTTTTGGGGCTTTACCAAAGCAAATTCCTATTTTCAGAAATCTCTTTGCTTTTATTTGCCACATTGCCCCAAGAATGCCTGGATTTGCATAGGAAATCCAGGCTGGTCTATACAGCAATTTCTGGGGAACCTCTCTGTTTTCTGGGAAATCTCAATGGGAGATTGCGCAGGTTGATTCAAGGGTCCCTCAGGGAAAAACAAGGGTGTTGATGGTGTATTTCAAATCCTTTCTTGGAGAAGCTGCTGATACCACAGGCATAAAGAAGTTTTTCTCTCTAACTTCTCTCTTCCTTACCCCTAGCCTTCACTACAGACTTGCACGCACACACACACACACACACACACACGCGCGCGCGTGCGAACAAGAGCAATTTTTTTGTTCAAATGTAAGGCCACAATGACTCTGCCACTTACATCTAATCAAATAGAATCATGGGCAAGGATGTAAGAAAACAAGAAATGATGCAGTATGTCAAGATGACCTGACAAAAATAATATAAACTGATAAAGTGCTGAAGGCAGACAAATATTTTAAAAGTCAAAGTAGAACCTTGCTCACCTAAGAACCTTGCTCATCTAAGGCAGCTAAAAGAAATAGCTGAGACTTGATCTGGATTGTGGAATGTGAACAAACAAAAAAGAAAGGCAAATGAGCCCATATCCAGGCTTGGCTGAAAATTAAAGAAAACAAAGAGAAGTTGGAAGAGCCAGATCAATGCTGTAAACCTGTAGCAAGCAAAGGACATTACTGAGAAGGTACGAATTATAATTTACAGCATCTCCACAGTCTGTACATTTTCAAAATAAATTAATTAGTGTAGAAAAGAAAGGAAAAATGTGGTAATTATGCAACTTAATAAAAATTACCACATTCTGCAATTTAATAAAAAATCAGTGTACAAATTTGAAAAAAATTATAGTCTTATTAACTTATTAACATTTTGACTTCAATTTTTCAGGATTTAACATGTGAATAGAAGTAACCCTTCATAGAGGACCATATCATAATATCCCATATGCACACATAAGTTCTGCCACTAATTAACTAACTGCCAGGATCTTCCAAAGGACCACTGCTGACTGCCTCGTACACGTCGTACTGTCAGAAGAAATGGGCTGAAACACAGTGTTTCACCACCAGAACTCATGCTAATGATGCTCCCCTTGCCAATTCTCTGAATTGGAAAGGAGTGAGAATGCCCAGTGTGAAGAGTACTAATGGGAATATGTGGAGGATTGAGAATGGAAAAGAGAGAGCTGAACCCAGGGCCAGAGTCCAACATTAGCTTTTTGGTAATGTTTCATCAGAGCTGCTGTAGGTTTCACTTTGTCAACTCTTCACCTTGATGGAATTCTCAAGGGGACTAGACACGATTCAGTCAACTGGGAGAGCAAGATTAACCCAAGAGCGACAGGATATGACCCTGGTAGACTGAAGATTAAAAACCACTTAAAACAAAACCCCACCAAAACCCAACCAAACAAACCCAAAATCTTTAGAGGAGGAACAGAGCCGTTTGTAACCTTCAGAAATTTGCCTATGCAAGTTCTAGAATTCAAGATGTCCCAAAAGTTCTATGTGAACACCCTGTTTGGTCAACTCTGACTATTGTTGTAAAAACACACATTTCTATGTTGCTGCACACAGTATTTTGAAGCACCTTAGAATCATTTGCAGAATATAATCTTCAATCCAGGCAAAGAAAGCAAACAGTTCAATTGTAATCCACACCAAATGTTGACAATTAGAAAAGCAGTTAAGTAGTATACTTTACTATAATCATTGCTTTATGGTAACATAAAAATATATTATGTCTACATGTTGTCCAGCAAAGTTGCCAAATAAGTGCCAGGTTCTTTATGAGACAATAAAGAATAAATACAATCTGATAAAAATACAGGTTGCTGTACTGGGTGGTGTAGTGTTCCTGCAGCTCAGTCATCTGCTGCCACTGCAACTTAACAGGGGAAGGAGGGAGTGGTTGTCTTTCCTAACTGATGGGCCCTTTCCTGATTCTCTTCATCCCCTGGTGGGACCTCTGTTTTGTGGGCTCCTTAGCAGAATGTACATTCCAAACCTTTAAGATTTTCTTAGTTGATAGGAATGGCTCTGCCATTCACAAATCTGTTGAAATTCTTTCCAAATCCATTTATATTTTCTTCCATTACCACCTTCCAAAGTCATAAACTCCATAAAAAGAACTTGTAAGCCAGAGAGTAAAAATTTTAAGCCTTCTTTTCTCTATAAGAAACTATATTTAAATAGCCCAAAGGGATTTTTTTTAAGCAATTAAGCATATTTGGAATTTGCTAGGGAATTTACTCAAGAGAGGTGCTAAAAGAATTGAAGTTTTAAAATTTGGGGCCTCTGTTAGCCATATGAAGGGCCTGCAATATTTTAAGCTGTTGCACTGAGTTATTGTTTCACTTTTCTAAGCAATGAGTCCCAGTTCTCGGAAAATAGAGGCTCATATTCAGTCTATATATGTTTTAAAAAATATGACTGATGTAGTATGCTCACATATAATCTATGTCTGTCAGGCCTAGTTACAGATAAATTAAAACGTTAGGATTTTCTTATAATTTTTCAGTATTTTCCTCTTCTTTCAAAAATTTTCCTATTACTATCTTAATATGCTTTATATTTTTTCATAGCAACTATTTCTCTTTTTGTGGGGGATATAACAATAATTTTTCTTTTATTGATTCATAGACATTCTTTTTTTTTTCAATATATGAGGTTTATTGTCAAATTGGTTTCCATACAACACCCAGTGCTCATCCCAAAAGGTGCCCTCCTCAATACCCATCACCCACCCTCCCCTCCCTCCCATCCCCCATCAACCCTCAGTTTGTTCTCAGTTTTTAAGAGTCTCTTATGCTTTGGCTCTCTCCCTCTCTAACCTCTTTTTTTTCCTTCCCCTCCCCCATGGGTTTCTGTTAAGTTTCTCAGGATCCACATAAGAGTGAAAACATATGGTATCTGTCTTTCTCTGTATGGCTTATTTCACTTAGCATCACACTCTCCAGTTCCATCCACGTTGCTACAAAGGGCCATATTTCATTCTTTCTCATTGCCACGTAGTACTCCATTGTGTATATAAACCACAATTTCTTTATCCATTCATCAGTTGATGGACATTTAGGCTCTTTCCATAATTTGGCTATTGTTGAGAGTGCTGCATAGCAACTATTTCTATCCGACATTATGTATAGCTTTACCTCTTTGGTTTTGGCTTGAATCTCCCAGAAGAATGTGAGTCCATGGTGGCAGTAATTTTGTCCATTTGTTCAAACACTGTGTCAGGAGCTGGAATAGTACCTGGTATATAGTATGGACTCAATAAACATTTGTTGATTGGTGAGGGAATGAACTTTCACTCACACATTATCTCCCACCTAGCATTTCCCCCCAGAGAGAGGACAACAAGGCCAAGTGAAGGGACTCAGAATCCAATCAGGTCAAACAAGAGGTCACAGCCCAGCCACCAGGAGGTCACAGATGGCACACTCTGTGCCCCGAGGTCCAGCTTACTTTCTTAGTGTTCCCCTGCCAAACTTCCTTTTGCAATGTAACTCTTATTACTGCACTTGTTTTCCCAACCATACAAAAACATAAAGGCACTGATTTTTTTTAATTTAAAATAATAATAATAATAATAATAAATAAAGTGTTTTGTTTCCTTGTGTTTAGTAATCAAACAGGACAGAGAAACTCTAGTCTTCATACTGACAATCTGTTGCCATAGTAACAATAACAAGCTTGATTTTTTTAGGGAAGGAAAAAAAAACATTCCCAGTTGATCTATTGAGGGATGGTTTCTTGTTTTTTATGTTTGCATTTATTTGTGAGATAAAAAAAGGACTATCTTATCCTTAAAAATCGTAGTGGCCAATCAGTACAGTTGCTTTGATGTCTAATTTTCCCACAAAGTTTGTTTTAGAGAAGGTACTTTTTATCAGCCAGTAGAAGAGAGCATCACCTTCACTCTATGGTTCCTTTAAGAAGAGAGGTAATCACTTTGTCTCATTATACAGATGAGTAAAGAGAAGTATCACAATATGGGTGATCTATCTCAGCCCAAAGTGAAAATGATGGACTCAAATGATGAGAATTGTAATTAAAGCAGATCCTATTAGAATCTGAAAATGATTTGTAAAGCTCTGCAGATGTGGTTCTTTTCTCTTTTTCCATTTGGTTTGGTTTTCTCCTGACTCCATAAAATAGAAAGATTCAACACAGATGCCTATTAGTAAGATGAGTAACAAATGGAAAGAATGGAAGTGATTGAAGATGGGGTAAGCATTCATAAATGTTTGGGGCAAACTGGATTATTTTAGACTAAATGCTGTTTTGGGAAACTATGTATAAAGCTTCTGGTGAGAGACATTTTCTGGAACTTATTTTGTACTTTAAGATGCAGGCATATTGGGGCGGCTAGGTGGTTCAGTCAGTTGAGTGTCCAACTCTTGATTTCGGCTCAGGCCATGATCCCAGGGTCATGGGATTGAGCCCTGCACTGGATTCTATGCTGACTGTAGAGACTGCTTAATATTCTCCCTCTCTCTTCCCCTTTCCAAAGCCCCATTCCCCCACTTGCACCTTCTCTCTCCAAAAAAAAAAAAAAAAAGATGCAGGTAAATTCTAATAATCAAAGATTTTTTGCAATATATGTATAAGTAGTATATGGCAAAAAAGAATACTAAATTACTGCTTTAATGAGTAAACTTGAATAACAATGACCTTTATATCACAACTTAATATTTATGGTTTTCTTTTTTTCAAATTCAGTCTGCCTTTCCTGATACATTTTACACTTTTTGAGGGTATGGATCAAACCTTCTTTATTTGCACCCAATAGTCAAGAAATGTATCATAAATTTCTCTAGCAGATGTAAAAGTAATCAGTGTTTTGTTTTCCTCAAAAAAGAATGTTTATTTATAAATAATTATTTCTACTCTAAAAACAATACACATTTATTTTAGAGCAATGGAAAATAATTTAAAAATACAATAGAAATTTATTTTCTAACTTGGAAATAAACTAATAACATTTAGTAAATTTAATTTACCTCTTTTTTTGGTGTATATAAAATATGCTCTTTAAAAAAAAATCAGAACCACAATTGCCTTTCTGCTTTGTTTTCAGCTTCTTTCATTTGACACAAGATTATCATTTTCCACTTATGTACACTTAGCACAACATAAAAGCAAGGAATGAAAATAGAACACCTTATATTTTAAATCAGGATAAATCACAAACATGTGCAATGTTCCTTCTAAAATGTATCTTAAAAACCACTCATCTATTATGAACTTCTAATGCAATAAACAGAACTGCCTGAAGCCCTGCTCTTAAGTACAAAAAGAGGATGATCTTTAGGTCTCAGTGTACATGTCTAGAGTTCTTTCCCCCTATTCTTCCCACTTCAACTGAAGCTGGTCCTGTCAAGGAGGCCCCAGTCAAAGGAAATGGCACAGAATGGCTCTAGTTCATCCCATCATTTCCTTTCAGTGATCCACACATGCAGCTATCTGCTATAACCCAAATACTAGGCTGACTCACCACCTCTTTGAGTCCTACTTTTCAACATAGCCCAGGTCAGAACCCAACCAGGACCACTCTTAGCATTGCCAATACACCAGCTCTTACTGCTCTCACACTATAGCTTCTTCTTCATGGTATTAGTTTTTAGAAGTCATTTTATTTTGTGTTTTCTTTTTGTTGGTTTCTTTATTTCACTTTTAAAGCAAACGTTTTGACACTCTTTAAAGTAATGAAGTGACTGAATCATTCCTTATGAGATATGAAAAAACACCTTCAGTGTATGGAAGAAGCTAATATTTTATTGCATTATTTTATTTCCTTTTTTTTAACGTTTATTTATTTTTGAGACAGAGAGAGACAGAGCATGAATGGGGGAGGGGCAGAGAGAGAAGCAGACACAGAATCCGAAGCAGGCTCCAGGCTCTGAGCCATTAGCCTAGAGCCTGACGCGGGGCTCGAACTCACAGACGGTGAGATCGTGACCTGAGTTGAAGTCGGACGCTTAACCAACTGAGCCACCCAGGCGCCCCTGCATTATTTTATTTCTAAAAGAAACAGTAATTTTAAGTTTTCCAGTAAATCTGTAATTTAAAAAATCAAATAGAAGTTTGTGGCTTAATAAAAGATGAATGGATAAAGAAGATGTAAGATTATATGTATATATATATATATATATATATATATGCACATTAGAGAGAGTTATACATACAAACATACAATGGAAAACTACTCAGCCATCAAAAAGAATAAAATCTTGCCATTTGCCATGATGTGGATGGAGCTAGAATGTATTATGCTACGTGAAGTAAGTCAATCAGAGAAAGACAAATACCATATGATTTCACTCATGTGGAATTTAAGAAACAAAACAGATGAACACATGGGAAGCGGGGGAAAGAAGAGAGGGAAACAAACCACAAGAAACTCTTAATGATAGAGAACAAACTGTGGGCTGACGGAAGGAGGTGGGAGGGGGAATGGGTTAGATGGGTGATGAGTATTAAGGAGGGCACTTGTGATGAGCACTGGATGTTGTATGTAAGTAAAGAATCACTGAATTCTACTCCTGAAACCAATATTGTACTGTATGTTAACTAAAGTTTAAATAAACAAACAAACAGTTTATTCTTAGCACGAATTTCATTGAATTTAGCATATGAAAAAGAAAGTGGAACATTTGATCTTTTTAAAAGCTTTTTTAAGCTTATTTATTTATTTTGAGAGAGGCAGAGACAGCATGAGTAGGGAAGGGGCAGAGAAAGAGGGAGAGAGAGAATTCCAAGCAGGCTCCACCTGAAGCAGAGCCCTACATGGAACTCAATCCTATGAAGTGAGATCATGACCTGAGCCAAAATCAAGAGTCGGATGTTTAACCAACTGAGCCACCCAGGTGCCCTATACATTTGATATTATTGTAGGGTGGCCAACTCCCAGTTTTGCTTGAGACTACTCCAGGTTAGTGCCAGTTTCAGTGGCACTAAAATTCCCTTCTCCTAGGGCAATTCCTCAATCCCAGACAAACCAGGATGGTTGTTCACTCTATGTATTTTTCAGTAGGATAAGCTGTATTTACCAGGCTACTGATGTTTATGATGTTGGTGGTATTTTCTAGGGAATGAACAGTAGTTTAAACAAATCAGACTTACCCACTTTATGGTCTAATTATGGTCAAATGTAACCAAGCTATTGAAGTCATTATGGGAGAAATTTTTAGCCCTCTACATTTCTTACAAGAATATGTGATCTGAAAATGTTTGTTAATTGTCTAAAGTCATATGGTTTGTTTAGTTTTGTTTAATATTTATTTATTTTTGAGAGAGAGAGAGAGAGAGAGAGAGAGAGAGAGAGCGAGCGAGCATGAGCAGGGGAGGAGCAAAGAGAGAAAATCCCAAGCAAGCTCCATGCTCAGCATAGAGCCCGACACAGGGTTCGATATCAGGAACTGTGAGATCATGACCTGAGCTGAAATCAAGAGCCAGACACTTAGCCAACTGAGCCATCCCAGTGCCCACTAAAGTCCATATGCTGATGCATGCATAAAATAGCAATTCAGTAAAATTGTGAAGGCTTCATTTTCCATTGCCATTTTGTTTCTGGCTACTGTTAGTTCTGAACTGAGCCAAAGCCCAGGCAATTCCAAACTTTGTCTTTCAGATGTGAGTTTTTACCCAAAATCTTTAGCACTGTGGCCTCTATTAAAGCTAACATTTTCCTGTAGTTCTCGAGAACTGTCTCTCTGTAACAATACAAGGCATCCCTGAGAGGCCTGAGAAGGAGTACTGTGTTAGGTAGTACTATAACTGAAGAACACCTGTCATCTTTTTGCCTGATAGGCAAATCACTATCCTTGAAGGTTCTCTCTCTCTCTCTCTCTCTCTCTCTCTCTCTCTCTCACACACACACACACACACACACACACACACACTTTTTTAAAGATTTTGGTAGCAATCTGTCTTCAAGCTGACCTTATCTCAATGCTCTTTTGTATATGCTAACATAGTGCAATATGGTGACTGCCTCTTTAATTCATCCTGGAGTTCAAGACTGAAAGCCATATAATTGTCAACATCTTCATGCACCAAGTCATATTCTGTTAATATGAAAATTCATTACTGTTCCCACAAAGGGCACAGAAAGATTTTATAACAGCTAGGAAAAAAATATTGTATCATTTAAGAAAAAAATAAAAATATACTGACATTTCCTTTTCACTTTGTACTAGTCTATAACTTGTACCCAGGAAACTCCACAGTGTTGATGTCATTACTTGAGCATCTGAGCATCTGGAAAATGGAAGCTCATTGTTTCTGGCAAATTTTGCCTATATGTTATAACGTATGGCAGTTTCATATCTCGGAATTTAATTTCATTGTAGATTGAGAGACACTGTCACATTTTTTATCCTGATAAAAATATCAAGGCCATTTTTTTTAACTCACTAAATATAGTTTTGAATTTAAATAGAGACCTCAGTTTGAATGGTGACTAACATAATTACTATGGGACGATATTTTATTCTTAGAAAATATTTCAAGAGAAGAACTATATCATCACTCAAAGAGATTTTATAATTTGTTTTATACATCAGATTAAAGAGACACAATTTTCATGCCTCAATAGAAGATAAATGGAATTTTATTTTGAAATGCCAGTTTTAAAAAGAGCTCTCAGAGATGCATTGTAAATAACTAGATTCCTTAAAATTTATCAGTTTATAAATATTATGTGAGAATTCTGTTGGCTCCATATGGCTCTTTGAGGGTTTGAATTTTCTCTGGAGTGTTAGTGGAAAATGCATAAAGAATTATGCATTATATCAAGTTGTAAGTAAAAAGGCAATGTGGCCCCATATTTCCTCATCTAGACTTTCTAGTATATATATATATATATATATATATATATATATATATATACACACATATGTATATATACACACATATGTATATATACACACATACACACACACACACACACACACACATATATATATAACGTCAGCTCTGCCACTGACTAACTGGGATACTTTGGAGAAGTTATCAAATCTGTTGAAGCCTGGGTTTTCTCATCTGTATAATGGGAAGGTCTTAATTAAATAAGATAATATACAAACAGCATTTGACACAATGTCTGGCACGTCTCAAGCACTTAGTAACCAATAGCTGCTATTATTAGTTTCATTAATCACCAGAGATACTGGGATGCACAATAGAAACACTATTCTTTATTTTTAAGTTTTTATTTATTTATTTTGAGAGAGAGAGCATGCATGCACAAGCCAGGGAGAGGCAGAGAGAGAATCGCAAGCAAGCTCAGCACTGCCAGCACAGAGCCCATCATGGGGCTCGATCCCACGAGCCATGAGATCATGACCTGAGCAGAGATCAAGAGTTGGATGCCCATCCAATTGAGCCACCCTGGCGCCCCTGGAAACAATATTCTTAAAGCCACCTCATGCTGCTTTCTCTTTATAAAATGCCTTCCCCAAACTCTGACAGCTGACAGCCAAAACAGACTTCAGGTACATCCTGAATGTCATTTTCTCCAAGAAGCCTTCTCCTCAATCACACGTGAACATTTACTCTTTTACATGCCCAAAGTACATCATTTGCCTAAAATAAAATGCCAAAATACACAAAGGAACTGGTATTTAGAGTTCTTTGTGTTCTTACCTCTTTAGGGGCAGGGCTTCTGTTTTACTCATCTTAGCATTCCCCATCCTTTTAGCTCCTAATGTCAAATAGGAGAGAAAAGGGGATGAACATGGACAACTAAAATTCCAAGTAGCATATGGTTTATGCAGAGAAAGGAGTGTAAACAAAACTGCTAATGTTCAGAAGAGGGAGGGGTGGTGACCTGTGGTTGGTTGTGTGTGATAACATAATTTGTCTGGAGGAAGTAGCTTTTAAGTGAGCCCAAAGCCTCAAGAGGATTTCAAAGGAGAAAAAGGAGCGAAGGCAAGTTCATGAAGAAACAAGTGAACCAAGAAGAATAAGTCAGTTTGGTTGGAGCAGGTTGAGTGCATGACTGGTGGAAGATAATTCCAGAAAGGGAGAAGCATCATGATTGTGGAGAACCCTATGCAACAGGCAACTGACACTGGCTTTTATCTGGGGGTCAGTGGGGAGTTGCCAAAGCTGTGAGAGGAGGAAGTGACACAGAAAAGAAATGCCACTGCTCCCATTACGACGTTTTAATTCTGAACTCATCAACACTCAGATAACTTTGCTTATTATCTCCAAAGTATCTGTCCCATACCTCTCTCTTCAAGATAGCCAACCATGCCACATACTAAGTCTTGAAAGTGTGTAAAGCTAGCAATCAACTACAGCCCTTGTTTCTGCAATAGAGAATAAATTTCTGCCCTTCTGGTTAATACCACAGGTTTTGGAGGAAAAGTCCTGGATTCAAATCTTAGTTCTGCGACTTACTAAAGAGTGATCTCAAGAAATTACTTAACCACTCTAAGTCATAGTTTCCTTACCTCTAAAATTAGGTAGTCATCATATTAACTCATGAAATTTAAATGCCACACATGTAAAGTACTTAGCAGGGACCATGGAAACTGCTCATATGACACTATGACTCCATTGCTCCATCTCCTCTCCCCAGTTCGTTAAATCTCTTATTTTCTTTGGCCTCCAACTTTTAACACTGTTTCTTCTTCTCCCATACATTCAACAATCTGATTGGGCTCCCTTCTCTATTATCAGGGACATCTCAAAAATGGTTGACCCCCTCAAAGGATTCAAGCCTAAAAAGAGTATAATAAAGGAACTACTTACAAAGACATGGACTGGGTTAAGAAACCAAAGATGGTGGGCCACCAATGAATGGGAAATCATGCTTTAGGTTTAAAATACAAGAGGGACAGGGGTGTCACTGGAGCCAGGTGGTAGTTAAAGCTGTTGTCTGAGAGGAAAGCATCCCCCCTAGAACAGCAGTAAGACAAGAAGGGAGCAGCGTGTGCATAAGGGAATAATCCAATTTCTTTCTCCTCCTTCCCTCTAATCTCTTGCCAGTGACTCCCATTGGCTGAACCCAAATGGAAGCAAAATAATAACAGAGCCAGATGATAGATGCAGTCAATAGAGGTCAGTTTTGTTGGGGGCAAAAGCAGGGCAAAAGCAGAGAACAGATGGTGGAGTTGGGTTGGGGCAAAATGTGCTGTTGTTTTTTGCATAAGTGGGAGAAGTATGGGAAGGAACTGAAACATCTCAATGGAAGAGTCTCATTGCCCCCATGACAGGTGAATGAAATGAAACTCAGAGGTAGTGAATTGCCAAAGTTTTCAGCTAGAAAAAGGAACCAGATTCAGATCCTTAAATAGTGCCTCAGGCCTATGCTGTTTCCCACTATACTGCATGGATCTGCTCAGTGTCACGGCTGAAATTATCTTGGTCTCACCTAAATAATTTCTGCCCTGAGATAAACCAAGGGTAGGGAATAATATCTTGTTTTTTGTCCCTATTTTAGTCCCCTACTCACCTGGTCTAAATCCATTCATTGTGGTTTTCTAATCATTTCTCAGAGAGGGTTTCTTAAAGATTAATTTTGAAAAATGATAATAACCAAACTAGATCCCCTCCTTTTTAGAGAGAGGGAAGGTTATATCTAAGATATGAAGGCATCTGAAAGAGAGAGATTGAGAGAGAGAGAGAGAGAGAGAGAGAGAGAGAGAGAGAGAGAAGAGAGGAAAGAGTCAAGGAAAGAGAGGAAGGGAGAGAAGGGGAGAGGAGGGGAGGGGAAAGGAACCGAGAATGAGAGAGGTAGGAATAGAAGTTTTGCAAAATCAGTTTAAGGAGCATTATTTGTAATAGCTAAAAACTGGAGACTAACCAACTGTGTATTAACAACAGCAGAATGGAAAAACAAATTGTGGAATATCTATGTAATAGGATATTATACAGGAAGAGAACTGAAATTGAACACAAACGAATGAAACTCCTAGATCTAGTATTAAGAGGAAGAAGTCAGATTCCATTCATAAGATCTCAAAAGCAGGCTGAAATAATCTATGGTGTTAGAAGATAGGATTGTGGTTATTTAGGGTCTGGGAAATGACTGGGAAAGGGGCTTCTGTGTTGTTAATAATTTTCTTATTTTTGTCTATTTGTTTTTGTTTAATCTGGTTGGTGGTTGTACAGGTGTGTTCTTTTTGTGCAAATTTGTTCAGCTTCTTGCCCCTTATGATTTTTACCCTTTTCTATATGCACAGACACGCAAGTTGAGGTAACTAGTTGCATTAGTCAGTTTGCTGCAGTAAAAAAAAAATCAATCTCCCCAAATCTCTGTGGCTTACAATACAATTATCTCTTTATAGTAGGCAGAATTCTAAGAAGGCCCCCAAGGTTTCTATCCCTTGGTATTACTCCTGCGATTATGTCATGTTACACAGTAAAGTGATTTTGCAAATGTAATTAAGTTGATTAATCAGTTGACTTTAAGATAAGATTATCTGGGTAAACTTAACCTAATCACATGCACCCTTTAAAAGTAGAAAGTTCTCTCCAGTTGCTGCTCAGAGATCTGCCAGGGGAGGGAGATTCAATGTGCCACTTCTGGCTTGAATATGGAAGAGCCACACTCAAAAGACCTGAGAACAGCTGCTAGGAACTGAGAGCAACCCCTAGCCAACAGCCAACAAGTAAATAGGTCTTCAGTCCACAGCCACAAGAAAATACATTCTGCCAATGACCATTAAGCTCAGAAGAGAACTCCAAATGCCAAATGAGAACGGCAGCTGACACTCTGATGATATCAGCCCAGTGAGATCCTGAGCAGGGTACCCAACAGGGCCACTTCCATATTTATCTGACCTACAGAAACTGTGAGATAAATATATTTGTGGCTTGAAGCTGCTAAGTTTGTGGTAGTTTATAATGCAGCAATAGAAAAGTAACACACACTTGCTCACGGTTTGGCAGCTTTGTGTTGGCAGCTGTTGAGATTCTGCCCAGCTTTCCTCCACATGTCTTCACAGTTTGACCCATATTGAAGGAGCTTCCCCTATTTGGGACATTCACAGGACAGAGGGAAAAGAGCAAGTAAGCGGCTCACATCTGGTCACACTCTGGTGGCCAAACCAGGTCACACAGCCATGCCTAAAGGCAATGGGGCAGGATGTATCATCTTATAGAAATGGAGAGATTGAGTAATTTTGGAAAATAATACAGTCCACCACCGTGGAACATTATAACTCTGGCTTGACAGGAAAGAGCAAAGTCTTAGCGGTCAGGAAGACTTGAGTAGGAATTTTGGTGCCATTACCTTACTGGCTGTGTGAAATTAGGGCATTTCCTAATTTCTCTGAGCCTCAGTCTCTTAAATGGTAAATACATGCCTTAAAGAACTAGTGTAAATGTTAAATGTACCAGTATAATGCCTGAGAGATATTCTAATATATGTTGGTAAATATTAGCTTCATACTCTTGTCTCAAGGACTCACAGAATATAATTGTTCCAAAGGGAAAAGTCAGGGAATGGAAGTCACATCTTAACACACTCCCTTTTCCTCATTTTCCTAATAAAACTAATGCAGAATCCCAAAGGCATAATTCCTTTATGTGCTATATATCTTTGAACATTGTAGTAATAAATCATTTATACTAAAGGGACTATGGTATTACTCTTCTGAATGGGATTATTAAATACAATCAATATCAGAGGTGGGATTACTTTATAATTACATTTCTAAGTGATGATTCACTGTAACATCTATTTCTGGTTTGTGAAAATGTTGTCATAAAGCCACTGTCATTGCAGTTGAAAAACTGGGCAAATCAAACAGCTAATAATACTTTTGTCCTCGGACTATTTAGACCTTCCTTTTAACTGCCCTGATGGTTGTAAACACTATTTCAGGTTTCTATTTCACAAATATTTGTCACTTTTTAAAAAATGTTTGTTTTTGAGAGACAGAGCATGAATGAAGGGCAGAGAGAAAGGGAGACACAAAATCTGAAGAAAGTTCTGGGCTCTGTGCTGATAGCGGGGCTTGAACCCATGAACAGAGCCCAACGCGGGGCTCAAACCCACAACAGTGAGATCATGACCTGAGCAAAAGTTGGACGCCCAACCAACTGAGCCACCCAGGTGCTCCAATATTTGTCACTTTTAAAGTAACTATTACGAGTTGTTACTGTTTAAGCCTCAATCCACAAGTTAAGGTTTTAATTTTTTTCTTATTACACAAAAAAATAACCACCTCTTTCTTGATCTCTGTCTCTCTGTCTCTGTCTGTCTCTCTTGCACGCCCCCCCCACACATACACACACACACACACACACACACACACACACACACCATGAAGTCAGTACACTTTCATCAGAAAAAGGAATAAAAGCTAAGTCACTCCAAAAAAAACACAAAAATTTATGAGTTGAAGATAATTGCAGTCAACATTTTGGTGCATAATCTTCCAATTTTTTCCCTGAATATTTAGATAATTAGATAGATAATATATGTTTGCATTTCTGTATATTTACACTTATTTCTTTCACAAAAATGGGGTGACATATACTATTTTATAGCCTGCTTTTTCATATATATACACACCACTGCTTTAATGATTTCATTTAATAATTCTATGTATATTTTTCAACCAGTACCTTATTATTGGATATTTAGATTGTCAATTTACTATATTCCAGCCTCTTAAACAGAACTTCCACTAGCCCATACATATGAATTAGAGGAAGCCTATGTGTAGGGCTTGCTGGCCAAGGCACTAGCTGGATTTTGGAACTATTCACCCCGACTTTCCCCTTTGATCAGATCCCAAAGATTGTAGCTCTGCTCTTAAATATCCAAATATATACTGGAAACGTTAAAGAACAATAAGCATAGAATCTCTTTCAGAATGGATGAGCCTGTTGAAATCTCCAGCCATTTTGTATTATCAAGATGATAATATATCAGATGATATATAAAAGTGTCTGCATCTTGGTTTATAAACTGCCCTTTCCACGATTTGTCTTTATTGACTGGTTAATTTCTTTGTGAAAGGGCATCACAACTGATTAAAGTGCTATAGATTTTATAGTTCATAGAGGCACAGAGTGTACTGTTCCCAGTGTCATCACAAAGGTGCCCCTGTGATTAAAGCACTCAGGTGGTGTCTTTTTTTTTTCCCCACAACAAAAACTGAAAAGGCAGCCTTGTGTTCTGACTTTTCTTTTGCTTCAGACAAAGAAAAATGATTGCTTATAAAGTCCCCAAAAGAATGGCCAACAATGACTTTTGAAAGCCCTGAATGAGCCATTGTTAATAGAAATATGACTACTTTTATGTGTAAAACAATTACATTATCTATTATCTATCTATCTATCTATCTATCTATCTATCTATCTATCTTAAACATATAAGGATTCAATGCACGTTTCTATTGGCCTCTGTTAAGAAGGCCTTTGGGGAGACTGGGAGGCTAATTACTAGGAGCTGGTGAACACTGACCTCTAACTTGGGCCCCTGGTCCCAACCTTCCATTGTCTCCCTCTGGGCTCCAACTGCTGTTCTTCTGATGAATATTCTATTGTCGGGCTTTTCAGAGAGGAGCTGTTAAAGGAAAGGGAAGATTATTTGCAAGTGGGTAGGAAAATGTTCCAACAAAGAATGAAATGAAGTAATTAGCGTCCTTTTATATATAAGCACCACCCCAACACTGTTGCCAAATCTTCAGGCTGTAGTGACTGAAGAAAATAATGACATTGCTGATGCAAAGCAGAGTCACCTGTAGCCACTGACCAATCATGGGTAAAGCCACCCTCCTCTTTACCCCAGGGGAGGATGGCAGGTGGCGATGCCTGTAAATTTATGCTAAGATATTTCTCATCTTATTAAAATCTTTTAAAATGAGGGGCACTTCTTGAATGGGAAAACTATGTAAAACAATAAGCCCTAAGGGAACTAAAACTTTTTAACATGATATACCCCTTTAAAAGTAAGAAGTTGAGAGATCTGTGGGTTTGGGTTAGCTGATTGTTCATTTTTGCTGTATATAAAAGGTCTTGCTATGGCCTAGAATAAAGCTCAAGAGAAACCTTATCACCACCCTATTCTGGTGAGCTGAAGATCTGACAGGAATCTCAAGTCTATGAGAAAAAGCTTCTTAAACTTTATCTGTGCTATATTGGAAAATGAGGGAAGATCATGCATTGTCTTTCTCATAGACAATTTGACATTGTGGACTATTGAAAAATATGAACAGGAAAATGGACAGTGGAAAATGTGTAAAGCAGAAGGATAAAAAAGGAATATCTAGACCTGACCCTAGTTAGCTACAAGTTAGCTGAAGCTATGTCCAAAGATGGATGATGACATGGCTGCTATATGGAATGAGGTTTCCTCATTTTCAGCTTGAGGAGAGACTTGAAGAAAGGAAGCTGGTGGGTTTGCTGAAGGCCTGGAAGTGCTTCTGTGAAAATGGATGCCACCAGCGATGGAAAATAATAGTTAACTTCCAGGGGCACCGTAAGAACCAACCAAAGGGTTTATTTAAAGAATGGAAGTAGTTAGATGTGGAGGACGAGAGCTAGGAAGAATGTGAAGGCAAAAGAAGAAGAAGAAAAGATAAAAGCTTTACACTTTGAGATCTTAAACTCCCTTGCTTCTTACCTTTAGACTTCTCTGTCTCAGGTCAAACACTCTAAACAACACTGCCTCTAGGAAGCCTTCTGTTCCCAGACTGAGTGAGATGTCCTCGTCTGGGTCTTTGGATGCCCAGTGTCCACCTGTTACCACAAAGGTCTGCGATGGCCTAAATTTCCTTGTCTGTCTATCTGGTAGACACTGAGCCTCATGAGTTCAGTACAATATATCCACTTCGCTCTCTACTGTAGTCTTAGCACCTAGAGCAATGCCTGATATATAGTAAATTTTCAAAGGTATGTGGAATGTATAAATTGCAGGGGGACAGTACAGAAGCACAGCAGAGAGAAGAGTCTGATCAGAGTGGAGCAGATTCCTGGGATGACCAAGGTCCACAGGTAGAGAATTGGTACAGTTTGGGAATTCAAAGAAGCACCACAGAGTGTGAGAAAGTGTCAAAGATGGGACTTGAGGGACAAATGGGGTTGATCACAAAGAGCCTTCAAGCCATGTGAAAGAGATTAAAATTAATGCTGAGGGTAGCATGGATACATTGACAAGAAAGTTGGGAAGTAATGTTATTAAATTTGTGCATTTGGAAAGAGGAGTGTGTTGCAGCCTGGAGACAGGGGTCCTCTTTAGAAGTAAGTTGCAGATATCTATGGGAGATATCATCATGTGTTGAACGATATAGTGCAGAAGGGATGGAGAAAGTGGACTGATATAAGAAATATTTCAAGGGTAGAGTTGACAGAGTTTTGATATTGATCAGAGAATAAGGAATAAAAAAGGAGATGTTAAGATTGATAGCTATATTTTAAGACTGACAGCTTGAGCAAATAGATACTGAATGGTGCCACTCACTAAGATCAGCAAGTAGGAGGAGTATTTTTGCACTTTTGTAAAATCAGCTTCAGGCAGGTTAAAGTCAATGTGCCTGTGCAATATTTAAGAGGGCACACCTGGAGGCAGTTAAATATGCACATCTTGAGAGCTCAGGTTAATAACGGAGCTGGAGACACAGATTTGGTGATCATGGGCAGAGGTAGTAATTAAAGCCAGGGAAACCAATGAGATTGCTTAGAGGAGTGTTTAGAGGGAAGAGACAAGAAGACAGGACTCTCCAGAACAGACACATTTGTTTAAAAGGGCAGAAGAAAGTAACCTGAGAAAGAATAGTACAACAAAGCAGACTGAGAGATAGAGACATGTCACAGAAGCAGAGGGGAGAATTAATTTCAAGTAGAAAGAGTGGTCTAAATATCAAAGTCTAGAAGAAGTTAGGTTGACAACTGAGACAGTGTCCATTAAATTTAGCACCAAGGCAGTAATTCATTACCTTGATAAGAATGGCTTCCATAAAAGTCTGGGGACAGAAGCCATATTACACTGGGTTGAGAAGTGAACAGAAGATAACAGTGTGACTACAGTGAGTATGGACAAATATTTCAAGAAGTTTGACTGAAAAGGGGAAAGTACTGACAGTTTTCAAAGCCCTTAAAAATTCAGTCCTTATGGGAAGAAATAATTGGCAACTAGTTGTAGCCTAAAACAGACCCCAAGAGCTGTGGATAATTCCAAAACCTTGGAGGCAGTGGTCTCACTGACAGAAGGCAGAGGGAAGTGATTTTGCTGGGAAAGTTCCTTTTCAAACTCTGGTATGATGAGATGGTGTTTTCCCAAGTGAAATTACACAAAAGGAGTTAGAAAGAGGAGTGGAATTGACAAAGTGCTCTGGCTGAGATGAACATTTCAGGACTTCCATGCAGTAGTGGCAACTAAGGCTGTTGACAGGTATAAAACTCCCAGGGGAAAAATGTGAATGAGAGGAACAGACAAGGACAATATGACACAACAGTCCACTGATATTTGTCACCTAGGAACCAGGCGCTTTTCCTGATTGGACAACTGGTAAGGGCAGTCAAGTTATCATATTTATGCAGACTTGTAAATCTTTCCTAAATTATTATGAGTATAGACAAATTTAAACTTTTGATTATTAAAGACAACACCTCCATCCCCAGGCTACGTGCTATACAATACTCTTAACTTTACAACCTAAAATTCATTCAGTAAAATTTATTCAGATACCTTTAGCATTTTCTATATTACATAATTGTTATGAACAATGTATTTCCCACCATAAACTACTATTTTCAATAACAAGTAAAATTATGACAGATATAAATATATAGTTCAGGCTCTTTCTGAATGAATGCTGAATGGTGTCATGTATTTGGGCAACAGCCAGAATGTGGATGACTGACACTTAGAAGATACAGAGCACTGTGCTAGGAAGTGGAAGCTAAAAAGGTGGGTGACAGATCACTTCAGGTCTTCAATATTTCACTAAGTACTTTTAGCTTCATTCTGCAGACTATCGAGAAATCACTGAGTTATTGTGGGCAGGAGGAGGGAGGCTTTGATCTGTGTTTTAAGAAGGTAATTCTGGTAATTAGTAGGCTCCCAAAACATATTTGCAGACTGAATGGGGAAATGATGACTGAAGCCTGCTGGGTCAGAGGAGAGATACCATTACTGTTTGGAAGATAATGGGAGATAACGTGGAAGGTCTCTCATTCAGTGAAATCAGGGACTGAATTTGGTCAGTCATTTGCAAAACTTAACAAATCAGAGGATAATAAATAAAAGATATTTACCTCAGATATATTGTAGATTAAGACGGATATGAATACATTCATCCAGCAATTATATAACAGAGCCAAGGCCCCTTGAGTACAGGTCTGTCATATTGAGTTTTGTATCATTTTTCCTGCATGAACCACACCCATGTTTCTGTTTCTTTAAATTGCAGCAAAAGGCAGTTGGAGTACAGAATCTTAAAGAAATTTTTACGAAAGTTTTCCCTAATCATTTTTGGCTCCCCTTCTCCATCCTTATTTGGATTATAATATTTTTTAGTCACTGGCTCTCATCTATTTTTTTCCAAAGCTTTCAACTCAATTTTCATAGGACAGCTCTCTTTCACACTCATATCTCATTGCTTTACCTAGTATTTAATTAAATATTGTAACATAATAAAAAGTACAACTGCATTGACCAGCTTGAGAACAAAATACAACTGTTTCTTGGTAAATGTGCAACTAAATTGATGGGACCAGGAAAGTTCAACATTCCAGGCAATTTCTTACTAGTCTCCAGTGATAAGTGTGTGTAAGAGGATTGAAGAGTGTTATTAATGACATGATTTGACTAATTGGAGATTGGCTAGCAGAGCTTCTACTATGATGATCTGAGCTGGGGCTACAGCAATGGAAAAAGAGAGGAGAATAAATTGAAAAGGCATCAAGACTGTAGCTATGGAAATAAATAGGCTTGAGTTCAAATTCTGACTTCACCATTGAGTTATAAGCATCCAAGTTTCTGTTTTCTTACATGTAAAATAAAATTGAGCAAAATATAATGAAAGATTGGGAAAATCTACCTAATGCACTTAGCGATGTGCCTGACAAAGTAAATAATTAATGTGATATTAAGTCAATAGAATTTGATGTTGAATTAAGGAAAGTAAAGAGTCAAAGATGACTCCCTATTGTGTACCTTGGCTGAATAAAAGATAATAATACCACTAACCGAAATAGGAAACACAAAAGGAGAAATAGGTTTGGCAGATAATATAATAATGTTAGTTTGGGATGTATTGAGTTTCCTGGTATGATACACATATTGAGATGACTAGAAGGCAGTTGGAAATGTTATTCTGGCTTTCAGTGAGTGGTCTTGGTTAGTGATATCAACTTGAAGTCATAATATAGAATGATAAATGAAGCCATAAAATGGATAGGTTTGGTCACAAAGAGAGTGAGGACATGGCAGGTTGGTTGGGGGAAATATACAATCAGACATGAGGCAAAATCCAAGATACAAGAGAAACCAGCTGGGATAGTGAAGCAATAGAGGCATATCCAGGAAACACAGGTATGGTTTCGATGATTAGATGAGTTCTATCTATATCTTGCACATTGTCTTGGCTCAGCCTCTCAAGCCTGAGGCAACTTTTTCACTCCAGAGGTGTCTTAAAGCTCACCGATAGCACTGAAGGTTAGGTGGTTGCTATGGAGATTTCATAGTAGTTTTTGAAAGGGAGGCAAGACCTAGAGAGTTTTTTTTGGTTTTTTTTTTGTTTTTTTTTTGTTTTGTTTTTTAATAGTTAGGGTTAGGGTCCAAGAGAAGACTTGAGCATGTTTCCAGGTTAAAGAAAGGGAACTAGTAGAAAGAGAATTAAAAAAAAAAATATATATATATATATGTATATATATATACATATATATGTATATTAGAAATCAAATGTGGTTTACTGTGTAATATGAGATTGTAGATTATTTTTATATTCATCTTAGTTCCTTTCTGTATGTTCCAAATTGTCTGCATTGAGTATATAAATAATGGACTTGGAAAAAAAATATTTTCTTTAACATGAAATTGGGGTAGTCTATGAAACAATGTTCCAGAAAAAGTGGAATGGCATTGTATCAGGAACACAGGTGGAGAAGAGAGCTTGGAGAGGGAACAGGGATGCTTTTCCCATTGAGAGAAGAAAAGAGAACGGCTTAAGATCCAGAGACATTTTTGAAGTGGAAGTGAGAGAGTTTGAGCAAAATCACATCATTTGGTCTCTATATTTTTTAAGTAAATTAACAGCAAAGTAGTTTGTTGAAACTGAGAAGGAAAGATAGGACTAGAACTATGGAAAGAGTGAAAATGTTTTTAAAACTCAATATGAGGAGTAGAAAAGGATTTACTTTGAAATTGGTAAAAATATCTGCAAAGAGCCTGGAGACACAGCTGACGTTGGATAATATGTACACGTAGTGTAGCCGGTTACTGAGTTATCTCCCATGGCAACAGTTACCTGTCCATATAGTGGCAGCGTTTAGATTTGCCAGGCAGGTGTCCGAGAGTCAGTGGGCGAGGAAATCTAAGGTAGCCTTCACTCCCACTCCCGTGAGACCTTCCCTCTTATGTTCTTGGTCTTGGGCAATGACACCACCAGGACTGCTATTGCTAATTGCAACAACCTTGAAATCATCCGAGATCCCTCTTTCTCTTTCACGAACCTCATCTAAACAATCCCCAAGTTCTTCCCACTTCTTCTCCAAACCCTACTCCTACCTTTACTGTCACCATGCTTGTTGAGACCACTATCATGCTCTGGCCCTGGCTATTGCCTTGGCCTCTTAACTGTTCCTGCCCCACTCAAATTCCATTCTTTACACTCTGTCTTTTATAAAAAACAAAACAAAACAAAAAAAACAAAAAAACCAAACCAAACAAACAAAAAAACCACATCAAGTGTTGTTTTACTCTTTTTAGGTCCTTAAAAGGTTTCTGACTGCTCTTACAATAAGGACAAAAATTCTCAACACAGCCCACCAGGGTCCTTATGATCTACCTGGTCCCTGCAACATCTCCAGACTCAACTGGCATAGTCCCTCCCCTTGTTTTCCATTCTCTGGCCATACGGGCCTTCTCTCTGCTCCTCAAAAACATGGAGATAAAAAGTGACTGACAGAGGCAGAGATGAAGAGTGTCATATCATCAGATGCTATGCACTTTAGATAAAAACAAAATAATAAAAGAAAATATAAAATAGGCTGAACTTTGACCCAAATAGGTTGAATAATTTAAACTAAAAAGAAAGAAGGTGACATTTACATCTTGTTTAGCTTTCCCAATGTTTAGGGGCTTATGAGGAAGCTGATCTGTTTTAGGGAATAAAAACTCAGACCTTTCACAAAGCACCAGACCACTAGGACAATGGTCTCTGGGCACTTTCCCTGGATGCCCCATAGCATCTTACTCTCAGCAGCTCCCTCCTCCCCCTCTACTCCCATCCGTCTCTGTAAGGCACACCCATGCCAGAGCCAAGTTGTCCTGGTTCCTTCCACACCTGGTCCTAATGATGTAACACCCCAGGCCTTCTTAGCCAGACCCCCAGCTTATTCTGCCCCGAGTCTAGTTCCCCTCTCGTCTCTCCTCCCATACACACTCTGCTCAGATACTAAGCTCATCTTGTATTTTTAATGTTTGTTTATTTATTTATTTAGAGGGAGAGTGAGAGAGAGGGAAAGAGAGAATCCCAAGCAGACTCCGTTCTGTCAGCATAGAGCCTGACAAAATGTGAGATCATGACCTGATCAGATCAGAAATGAAGAGTCAGACGTTTAACCACTGACCCACCCAGGTGCCCCAAGGCTGGTCTTTCTAAATCATTAATCCCATCACATTTACACTCAGGTTGAAAAAGAAAAAACAAACAAAAAAAAAGGGAACCAGTAGAATGTAGGAAAAATGTTGAGGTTGTTTTCTAAGCTTGACACAAAGAGCAGAGAGGAAAAAAGGATGACCTCTGTTTGAAAGGATTATGATTCAAGTGGAATTATCAGAAGAAAGAAAAATTTCAGTCAGTTGTATCTTTAGTTTTTCAATACAGATTTAATTAGAAAATATGATCAGTCAAATATTGCTCTATATAGCTGTGAAATGGCTGGGCATTGGAGATGATGTATGTTAGTACAAAAGGGCAGACCCTTTTTCATAAATGAGGCACAAATTTCTGTAAAGCTTAAATTAATTTCCATATAAAAATTCCACAAAAATTTTCAGGCCTTTTGTTTCATGATAGTAAGATAACACTTACGATGGTTACTGAAAAAAAATCCTTTGGAAATCGGTTGAAACTCAGCAATGACTCCAAGTGAGATCACCAGATAATATGTACAATTGATGTTCTCACATTTCCTGACTCGACAGGTGACTCAGCCTTTGTTCAGCAGGGCCATAGGGACAAGCTATTGCCTGTGGCCTCAAGATCACATTACACAAATTAGGTGTTCATAGTACTCTTTTCTAGTGGGCTGGGGGGGGGGGCACAAAAACCCACATCTCAAACAGCTTGTTGGTTTAGCAAAGAGCCTTTTTTCCAAGGATCATGGGAAGGGAGCCTTTTTCAACCTCTTTATGTAAATACCAAAGCCCTTTTCAAAATGTTATGAGAGCATCCACTTGAAGTGCTTTATTTGACAGGTGAACAATGGTTTTCAACCAGCTCCTCAAATTATAGCTCCAACCTGGTAAACAGACATCCAGGAATTGTCTAGAGCCTCAAGCTTTACATGTCATTTGTCTACATAGATGATTGATATCCCCACCCAAGCCTAAAGTGGATTCAGACATTCTGGAGGTGTACAAAGTGATATCCTGAAGCATCTTTTGAAGAACTCAATAATCTTGATCAAGAGACACCCTATCAGCAGTTAGAAGATAGAAATAATTCTGAGTGCAGTTTGGTAGCTGTCTTCTACTCAGCCTTACAAATAATAACTGGATGAAAGAGAGAGAGAGAGAGAGAGAGAGAGAGAGAGAGAGAGAGAGAGAGAGAGATTGAAAGAGAGAAAGTGAGTTAGGGGCTTGCTTTGGCTCCTAAGATAGCATGACCCAGAAGGTTCATGTCTCACCTCATTCCAGACCTCCATTCAGCATGCTACAAGAAAACTTTAATGGCATCAACCAATGTGGAATCAAGGGTCAGGAACCACACTTGGCAGGAGGGGATTTGTCAAGACCTTTGCTGCAGACTGGGAGCAATACTTGTTGTGGAGAGTCATTTTCCAGGGAGAGTAAAGTCTAAGATCATTTACAAATTCCAGGTGTGGCCAACTGATCATGGTGATGGCATTTCCTGAACTAGAGAATAGAAGAGAAACAGATGATGAGCAGGTCAGTTTTAGACATGTCGAGTTTGAGATGCTTATGAAACTTCTCAGAGAAGGTGTCAATAAAGCAGTCAAGAGCTTTAGAGAGTGTCTGGGGTAGAGCTATAAATTTAGTGTCAGAAGTTTAGAGATGTCAGTTGAAGTAATGAGAGGTGGTCCAGAAAAAGTATGTGAAGAAAGCAAAAAAGACAGTAAAACCCTAAGATTATCTACATTAAAAAGAGTAGCAAAAAGTGGCCTTCATGGGAAACATTTGAATAATAAGGTAAATTTAGGGGATGCAAGAAGGAGATCTGGAGGAATTTGCTACCCAAAGAAATCACACTCAGAACTTAATCTGCAGAGTTGTTTTTGGAAAATTATATTACTTCTTTGTTTCCAGATCTTCCCTTTCAGAGGAACTAACTGCAGAATATTACATCTGAAACTGAACTTCCAAATAAAGGAAATATTTGTAAGGATTTTGTTTCAAGGATATTAATCAGCAAGTAGTTGAGCCAGGGAATAATAAACAGTCATTAGCTGAAACATAGCAATGTAAATTCTAGAAACTTTTATGTCTTTTTAAAAATTGATTGTCCAGTAAGACACTAATAGCATAAAGAGTCACATTAATTGGTGCTTATAAAGTGATTAATCTCTTTATTTCCCCTCCAGTCATTTGAAACATTCTATAAGATGTCCTTGTAAAAAAAAAAAGTATTTTAAAAGGAACTTTACAAGAGCTTTCATTTTGCAAGGTTTTAGAGTGTGGTGGCATGGTTCTTGGTATCATAATTCAACAACAGTCTACTTTAAATCAGATGTTTTTATTTAGGTACAGAAGATATGCAGGACCATGAACTCTAACACTGAAATTTCAGAAAGCAATTCTTCCATTTTAACTGGAAAATAAATAGTCTGCTATCTTCTTTGTAAAGGAGGCCCTACACGATTAAAAAAAAAAAAAAAAGAGGATGACAGCTTTGCCAAATCCCTCCATTTCCTCCTTCTTTAGGAATAAACTAACTACTTAACATCAGATGACATGGAGCTCTGTGCCCAAGTCCCACATTCTCCATGCCCTGTCTCCTGAAGAATCCCACCCATAGCAAGTATTCTTTCTTCAGAAGACATAAAGAGGATGAAGATGCATGCAAACACAGTATTTATAGGTCTTCCCTATACATTCCTCACAATACTGAGTAGGTTAGGAGACTCAGTTGGTTCACAGTTGGTTTCTACTTATCAATTCCCAGAATTTCTAAGCCCTCAGGAACTGAATGAGCAGTTGCTGCAATCAGCAATTAGTAGGCCCCATTTCTCCTCTTTCTGTATCTTCTCCTGGTTAGTTCTGATGATCTTCCATCTATGTGTTCAGTCTTGCCCTTCTTGGACAGGAAATATTTACAAGCCTGGGGCCCTTGATCTCTTCACAGTCAGGAAGAGTTTAATATGAAATGTCCTAGAGGGAGTCCATTGGCTTGTGCTATGCTACTAAACACCTTGCTGCCTGCATACATTAGGGTGTGAGGCCCTTTGTACTGGTCTACATATTGCCTCTCACTCCTCTGTAATGTCCCCATGGGCCTCCTGCACTTGCCTTGCCTTTGAGAACTGTCTCTCTTTTGTTCTTGCTGGTTCTACCACTTGAAGCTTTGCCTTGATTCTAATTCAGAGGCCATGTGCCTGCTATTCTTATACAGGCCAACTAGATGCAGCCTGTCAATCTCTATGAACTCCCATCATGGACTTTCATGGCTTACCACTTACTGGAGGCTGCTACAACCCTAAAACTTGGTGCTTTCCACCTCCTGGGTGGGTCTGTCCTGTCAGCCCTGGAATTGGCACAAGGTCTTCTTGGGCAAAGCCTACATTACTAAGGGGGCCAATATCAGATTAATTACACTGATCTGCTCTGATTTGCTAAGAATAAAAAAAATGATGTATCCCTGACAGATCCCAAATTATACCATTAACATCTAATATACAAGAATGCTTCACTCTGTATCAAAACAATATCATTAATTACATGTGTAATAAACTCTCTTGATAAAGTGAATACATTTTTAAAATGTTTTTGGATCACATGGATGTGGGGCCTGAATATTAGTAACAACCTTTGCAAATAATCATTTTTAGTAAATGTAGGGTGGTCAACTTTAGACTTGAAAGTCCTACAAACCAAGATGTTTATTCACCCTAGGAAAGTGAGTCAGTCTATCTAACTGCCCTTGATCTGTAGAATGAGAAAGGACCCAACAATAACTATACATAAAATTATAATGTAATAAATCTCTTTTTAATTGCAGCCTCTTCCTGCCCATTCAGCACACTGTAAGTAGATAGTGCTTTCAGCTAAATGGGGGCCTTTCCACTTAGAACACTCTTTCTTTTGAATGACCTTTTCTATTCCCTACATGACACATTCTATTCCAAAGACCATCATTAACTCTGTCTTCTGGATTTCAGCAGACCATCTTGATTCAGACAGTGACCCTGGCTCTATGGGGAAATTCTTTATCCAAGTCTAGCAGTTGTCCCTGTTTTCTCACTGTTTTGACTGATGCATTGCAAAGCCCCATTTTCTCTATCCTACAGCAAATGTTGTTAAGTGTTTAAATCAGTAAGGAAGTAGAAACTCAAATGCTAGTGTAAGCCAAATAAACAGTTTTTTTTTTGTACTCAACAGGATGTCTGAAAGTCTTAATTTGCTACATAGTATACACTGCCAATCTCCAAAGGAATCAAGGGTGTTCACTCTTTCCCAAACATACTTGATAATGGATGTCTTCCTAGGAATAGCATTATTAATACCTTGTGGAAATCATGTCTGGCTGTATACAGTTTGGGAAGTGCTAGTATAAAAGGAAAAACACAGATTTGGTGCCAGAGAGCTCTGGGTTCAAATCTTAGCTTCAAACCTTTTTAGTTGGGTGACTTATTTACTTATCTGTAAATCTTTTATTTAATTACATTTCCATATCGTTATTTTAAAAAATTTATGTAAGGAGGGAGGTAGATTTAAAAGCAATTTTTGTTTCCTCTTTTGTACTCCAGGTATCTACCTGGTGGGACTGTTGTAAGGATTTATAAGCTTACATATGAAAGGCACCTAGCATACTACTTCAAAAGCTTGTGGTGTGGATGTAACATGAATATCTCACTCCAAAGACCATAACTTCATGAGAGATTAATGGATCAAAACTAAAAAAACTAAGAGCGGAAAGCCAATATGCTATGATTTAAGCAGAGAGTGCATGTACAACACCATTGAGTATCATTCAGAATTCCTTTCCTTTGAGACTTAAGATTTTTATCATCTTAAATCATTATCAAATGACCCCTTAGCAGGCATTGTTCAAAAGATAATGGCATTTAAAAAATAAATGGGTAGAAAGAGAAGAGAACCAATGTATGCATTGCACTCCTTCTTGCAGACCCACAAGGCATATTACTATAGTCAAGTCTCCTTTTGGGGGATATTGGCGCACAAGGTCGTAAAGAAGGGGGAAAGAAGGGGCGCCTGGGTGGCGTAGTCGGTTAAGCGTCCGACTTCAGCCAGGTCACGATCTCGCGGTCCGTGAGTTCCAGTCCCGCATCAGGCTCTGGGCTGATGGCTCAGAGCCTGGAGCCTGTTTCCGATTCTGTGTCTCCCTCTCTCTCTGCCCCTCCCCCGTTCATGCTCTGTCTCTCTCTGTCCCAAAAATAAATAAACGTTGAAAAAAAAATAAAAAAAAAAAAAGAAGGGGGAAAGAAGAGGCCAGAGACATTAAAGATACACTTCAGACCCTTCATACTCAACAAATAAGAGGTGAAAGGGTTAGAGACTCAATTGTTAAATTCTCTAGCTAACTGTTCTTTTGGGGGAAAAACTCAATTCTATACTCAGTCTTATTTCACAGACTAGATGTGTTCCAGAAAAGCTGACCTTTACACAAGTTTATTAAGCACATATTCCCACAGGATCCCATTATGAGAACAGAGATACATTGCCTGGCAGAAGGAATAGGCCTACACATAGTCTATCATTATGTTGTAGTGAAAAGAACCACAAATTTTGTCTGCTGTACAACACAAGGAATGGGATCTCTCCCCCTTCTGAGGCTTCAGTTTATTATTGAAAATAGGGATGATGATATGATGATGATGATGATGATGATGATGTTGATAATGATAACAACAGTATCCTTCTCCAGGATGATTATCAGGAACAAATTAAACAAGTTACATGAGAAGCTCTACTAAACTGCCACCACTCTGAGGATAGGAACTATGTCTATCTTGCTCATCATGGCATTTCTAGGATGGTCCCAGGGTCTGGCCTATGGGTGGCAGCGAGTACATCCATGTTAAAAGGGTAAATTCATACTTTATAAACTCAAAATCCCTGCACAAATTCTTGTTTGATTTTTGTTCCTTTCTTTATATATCTTAGGAGTGTTTTATAACAGTGTTCTAGGACTTTTAGATTTCACCATATCGATTGTTAACTCCATTTAATGTAAGAAGGAGCATTTTCAAATTAAAAAAAAAGTAGTAATAATGTTATCTCTTTTTATAAGGCAGTTATTCCCCCAAAAAATAACCATTAGTATAGTTAAACTATCTAAAAATAATATTACTTGCATTTATCGAGTGCTGTTTTATGTGCTTATATGTAATAACTAATGGAATCCTCATAATACCCCACAGGACAGATATTTTTATTACAACCACCATACAGATGAAAAAACTAAGGTACAGTAGGGCTAAGTAACTTCTCAAAGATTACAGAACCAGAATTCAAACCAGGTCAAGTGGCTCCACAGCCCTCACTTTTAACCATCATGCCTTGTTGCCTCTCTTAGTTCTTGATATTGTCTTTATTTTTCACTAGGGAAAACTTCATCATAAATTAGCACTGGTCTGAAGTGTAGAGAACCAATGATTTATTTTACTTGAGGATTCTTTTTGTTCTAAGTATCCTTTCCTCTGAAACCCCAGATCCCAGGAATTTCATCTACAATTTGGGGAAAAAGTGATAACCAGTTCTGATCAGAAGATAATAATGTAGAAAAAGAAAATATAAACAGATGAAGGCTTCCATTGGTAAAAAGAAGACAATCAGAAAGGCATATTAAGTGGGAGTAAAATCTGTACTGTTAGAGGGGGCAAGGTATCAGGAGCAATGAGCAGAATTAAAAGGACATAAATCAGTAGACTCATGTACTAGTCATTAAATTGGTGGTGGAAAACCAGAAAAATGTCTACCTGCTAGGTGGACAACCTGGCAAATGTTACTTTATTTAACCCAAAAGAATGAAAAGAGCCAAGAGCATGAGTGGAGTTGCACCAAATGGAGCAGAGGGGATAAATGAAACTGAATTCTGCATACATGAGGCCTCTCCTCAAGTTCATGAACTAGTCAGTGCAGAGGTGGGCCATCATGTGGTCTATGCCCCACTTGGGTGAACTTAGAAGCAATAAGGATTTCAGGAACAGACATTTTTCCTTTGTTGGCTGGGTCCATGCTAGGCCCTGCGAATGGCAGTGTAAGAGGCTGACTGAGAGGCTGAAGGAAGAGAAGGTACTTTCTCTCTTTCTTCCAGATATCCTGGTTCTTCCCATATCTTTGGGCATCTCAGCAGCAATGTTTTTTTGTTTTGTTTTGTTTTGTTTTGTTTTGTTTTGTTTTGTTTTGCTTTGTTTTGTTTTAATTAACTAATTTATTTATTTTTCATCTGCAGCAGTTACTCCAGTATTAATTGGTTGTAGTTTTCAGATTTGTTTCCCACCACCTTCCCAGGATCAGCTTTAACAACCCCTCTCAGAATTACCAGCCAGTTAGTGACCCCTCCTCAGAGGTCTGGTTCAACTGGGCAGGACCCCTCCTTAGAGCTTTTAAGTTCTGATACTTCCAACCTCTTGGTTTTGTTTCCACAGTGTAGGAGCGGGAGCTGCTTCCTGCAGTTACCTCTGGGTTCCCTTTTTCCTTTTTAGTTCTCTAATGCCCATTTGGTCAATCTCTTTTTAAAAATACTTGATATTGTGGAGGGCGCATGGCTGACTGAGTCAGTTGGACATCTGACTCTTGATTTTGGCTCAGATCATGATCCCAGGGTCGTGGGAAGGAGCCCCTTGTCAGGCTCTGTCCTGAGCATGGAGCCTGCTTCAGATTCTCTCTCTCTCCCTCTGCTCCCTGCTCTCTGTCTCAAAAAAATGACAAACAAAACCCCAAACCTGGTGTGGTTTCTGATTTACCAGCAGGACCTTGGTAGAACAGTATCCATCGCCATCTGTTTTTTGACACTTATTCTTTATATCCTTCACCTGTCACGTTGTATTTGCAAATTTGCATTGTTGTAGAGCTTGGTTGTGTTTGTTTGTCTCTGCTTACTTATTTATTTATTTGTTTGTTTATTTTTTAATGTATGTGTTCTGACTTACCATTTAGATAAAAACTTCTGGAAGCACACACACACACACAAATTTACAATGTTCAGATTCAGAAAGATAAGGATTTAAGATCAGGTTCTTCCATTTCACAAAAATAAGTGATTCTGAGCAAATTATTTAACAACTCTATGTCACTGTCTCATCTATAAAATGGTGACAATAATGCTTGCTTCATATAGATGTTGAAAGGATCTAAAGAGGAAAAAATATATATAAATGCCTTAATAAAGATGCTTAATACATAAAGGCACTCATCAAATGGCTTTTGAGTTTATAGCTATGCATGATTGCCTAGGACACTGGCTTGTACACAGTAGGTACTTAATACATACTTGGGGGGCGCCTGGGTGGCGCAGTCGGTTAAGCGTCCGACTTCAGCCAGGTCACGATCTCGCGGTCCGGGAGTTCGAGCCCCGCGTCAGGCTCTGGGCTGATGGCTCAGAGCCTGGAGCCTGTTTCCGATTCTGTGTCTCCCTCTCTCTCTGCCCCTCCCCCGTTCATGCTCTGTCTCTCTCTGTCCCAAAAATAAATAAATGTTGAAAAAAGAAATTAAAAAAAAAATACACACTTGGGGTTAATGATTATGATTTAGCATTTTTGTGTTTGTGTCTGTGTACCATGCCATTGGATACTGGCTTGTACATAGTAGCTCTCAAGGAATATTTGTGGATGATGACAAATGTAAGCTTGGATTGTTTGATTAATAACCCACAACATATTATAATCCATTTGTTGTGTATGTGCACTAAAAAACTGACTGCTGATCTGCCTACAAAGAATTCCAGAACATGCCATTTGGCTGAAGGTCTGTTTTACTGATGTGGAACACCACTCATGGATCACATGCTGGTACAATGTTTTTGACACAAAAGGTCTATTACCTGTTCAAGTGTCCTTTCTGTTAGGAAAGAAATGAAACTCTTTCCAGATAATCTTCCTTGAGGAAAAAATAAAAAAAGTCTGTGACCTTCATTACTGACGGACTCCTACTATGCAAACGGCAAACATGCACCACCAATAGTTCACAAAAACCCAGAACAGCCATGAGGACAGTGTAAGTGTTTTGGTAACGGAACAGCAGAATGTGAATTCCTGTAGCTCCTCTGATTGCCCTTGAAGAGTCTGAAAGCAGAGCTGCATGTTTAATCACGGGGAAGGAATAATGAAGATCACGATGCCTGGGGAGGGAGCACTGTGTAACTCCAGCAGGCTCTGCTGAACACTCTAAGAGTAAAAATGCTTTGTTGTCTCTGTAGCTTTCTTGCTTTAGATAAGGTCCATCCCACACTAAAGGTAAAAACAATTAGAATCCTTTGAGGGTTTGAGGGGAGATTTTTTACCTGTTTTACTTAGTCTTTAGAATGTATTTATATGGAACAACACCAACAACAGATATTCAGAATGTTCACATTTATATTTATATGCACTAAGCTCATTAAGAAATTGGACAACCAGGGTCTCCTGGTTGTTACTGAAGGGAAGGTATTCTGTCAAAATGGGCTAGTTCAGGGAGGTGACATTCATTTGTGAGATCTAAAAATAAATCATGACTCAGGAGTTTAACTGTGCTGGTATTAAAATGCTGCCCTCCTCATTGTTCTGGGCAATCAAGGATGTGTGTCTTAAATACAGGAGTTCTCCCTTTTTTTTTTTTTAATGTTTATCTATTTTGAGAGAGAGAGAGACAGACAGAGCACAAGTGCAGGAGGGCAAAAGAGAAGGAGACACAGAATCTGAAGCAGGGTCCAGGCTCTGTGAAGTGTCTGCACAGAGCCTGACATGGTGTTTGAACTCATGAACCTTAAGATCGTGACATGAGCTGAAGTCGGATGCTTAACCGACTGAGCCACCAGGAGCCCCTTAAATACAGCAGTTCTTAAGTGTCAGTGCATGTAATAATTACCTGGGGGGGGGGGTGGTAAAATACAAATTGATGGGCTCAATCTCAGGGTAGACCCTGAATGGAATTCCCAAGTGTATTAGCATTCTCCTGAGAAACAGAACCAATAGGACTGACTGACTGATAAGAAATTGGCTCAGGTAGTTAGAGGGGCTGAGAAGTCCCAAGAGCTGCAGTCAGCAAGCCGGAAACCCAAGAGAGCTAATAGTGTAAATTTCAGTCTGAATCTGAAGTCCTGAGAATTAGGAGAGCTTATGGTCTAAGTTCTAGTCCAAAGGCCAGCAGGACTGAGACCCCAAAACAACCAATTTTTTAATTCAAGTCTAAAGGCAAGAAAAGAGGTATATCCCAGCTCATGCAGACAGGCTGAAATTCCCTCCTACTATTGGAAGAATAAATATTGTTAAACTGTCAATACTACCCAAAGCAATCTACACATTCAATGTAATCCCAATCAAAACTGCACGAGCATTCTTCTTGAAGCTAGAACAAGCAATCCTAAAATTTGTATGGAGCGACAGAAGACCCTGAATAGCCAAAGTAATATTGAAGAAGAAGACCAAAGCAGGAGGCATCACAATCCCAGACTTTAGCCTCTACTACAAAGCTGTCATCATCAAGACAGCATGGTATTGGCACAAAAACAGACACATAGACCAATGGAATAGAATAGAGACTCTAGAATTGGACCCACAAAAGTATGGCCAACCAATCTTTGACAAAGCAGGAATGAATATCCGATGGAAAAAAGACAGTCTCTTTAACAAATGGTGCTGGGAGAACTGGACAGCAACATGCAGAAGAATGAAACTAGACCACTTTCTTACACCATGCACGAAAATAAACTCAAAATGGATGATGGACCTGAATATGAGACAGGAAACCATCAAAACCCTAGAGGAGAAAGCAGGCAACAACCTCTCTGACCTCAGCTGCAGCAATTTCTTACTTGACACATCTCCAAAGGGAAGGGAATTAAAAGCAAAAATGAACTATTGGGACCTCATGAAGATGACATTCCCTCTTACTCAGCCTTTATGTTCTATTCAGGTCTTTGATTAGATGAGGCTCAACCACATCAGGGAGGTCTATCTGCTTTACTCAAACTACCAATTCAAATGTTAGTCTCATCCAGAAACATACTCACAGACCTATCCAGAATAATGTTTGACAAAAGGTCTAGGTACCCCATGGCTCAGCAAAGTTAACCATCACACCAAGCGATGAAACTGTTGCTGGTCCAGGATTCACACTCTGAGCCACTGGTAGAGAAGAAATTGGGTCAGGAGTGGAAACTCACTACTTGATTTATCCTTATTACAGAGCCTGGTACCTAGGTAGGTACTTAATAAAAAATATACTGAGTGAGTAAATAAAGTAATAGAAGAAGGGAAGGGATGAAGGGAGAGAGAAAAGATCTCTATATAAAGAGACCTGAGTGAACATTAAACTATCAGGGTTCTAGTCTAACTAGACGTCATTTTCCTCAGCTCTAGAATTTGGTCTATATTCTCTCAGGTCTTTTATGGCTCCATATTTCTAAGTTCATCTCTAGTTTAAAGATAAAATAATGGTTAACAATTTTTAAAACAAGTAATTTATTTAACTAATAACAGTGAGCTTTCATTGCAAGCCTGTCATGTGCCAAGTACTGTGCTAAAAATTTTATATCTCATTTGATCCTCACAATAACTCCATTCTTTCCATTTTACAGATGAAGAAACTAAGTTCATACATTGAGTAAGTAGTTGAGCTGGGATTCTATCCAGGTTCTATCCAGCTCCAAAACCTTTCTTCTTACTGTACACTGACTGTACCACAAATATTTACAGAAGACCAGATATGGGCAAACCACCACACTAGGGGAAAATCTCAAGGCATTTATCATCAAGTGAGAGTCAACATTTTATTTTTTAAAAAGCCAAATACCTAAAGAAATTTGGAATAGAAGAATGGTCAAAATGTTACTGGAATGTAACATTAAGGATTAAAGCACTATGTATAGGGGTTTTAAGAGTGTAAATTTTAAGATAAGACTATATGGGTTTTAATCCCATTTTCATTAATTATAAACTGCATTAATTTGGCCAAATTACATAATCTCTTGCCTCAACTTCCCTGTCCATAAATACTTACCTCATAAGGGTGCTTACACCTACAGGTTGGATTATGTCCTCACCGGATTAAATGAATTAACATATGTAAAGCACTTATATAATGCTACTCACAGGGCAATCAGTATATGAGAGCCTGATTATGATTATAATTATGATTATGATTATTATTATTACATCCCCAGCACCTAGCCCAACGCCCAACATATGAATGATAATCTGCATATAACTGTTGACTGGATACCAAGAACCCGTACTCTCTAGAGATTATAGCAGTTACCCATCTAGCAGCTATATTTCCCTATATAATTGACCTTCCTGAAGCTCACTCTAAGCCTTGGGATAGCTTCTTCCTTTTCTCAAGGTACCAAATTCAATAACATGTTATTACTACCTCTCAAAGTGTCTGCTTGTTGCTGGCTCAGTGATATATTAATATAGTTTTGATGTGCTACAGTATTAAATTCAGAGTAATAAAATGAGAAGAAAATCTGAAATTTGCTTGAAATTTCTGTTTTCAGTTCTCATAGTTGAAGATGATTGAAACTTTAAGAGATAAAACAAAACCTTTTAAGCAGGAAGAAATTTTGAATACCCTATGTATAAATTGTAGGTAATGACTGCTTGTTTTGCTTCTCAGATCAACTTAATAAAAATCACTTGAAAACTCAAAACTGCACTCATACTTTCTTTAAAAAGTGGCACATTGCCAAAGAATTCATAGCAGAGCGTAGTGAAAGCTGTGGTGTGTTCTCTGACATTTAAAAGTATACCTGAGCTCTTTAGCACATGGATGCTAAATATTCAACAACGGTCTGAAATTTCCAGTGCTGTTGCCTGCTTCAGCACTTTAATTCCTAGGATTTGCCAGGGTTGCACATTAGCATTTAAATGGACAGCCAAGTTCTGCAGAAACCTAAGATATATGTCACACTGTAACTGGCTTCAACTCCTTCAGGGGCTGTGGAGTTTCTTTGCCTCTTCTGATGTTCCAACTTCTCTTTCAACTTCTGCCTTTGTGGATTTGGGATGATCAGTTATCTGCAAGATTTATAACCAACAGCTTTGATGTCAGAACAGATGTATGGTGTCAACATTCTGCAATTCAAGAAAACTCTCTTTTTCCTTTAGGATGTAATGTTGTGTTTTTCTGTCTGCTGACTGCTCACTTTAATATAATAAAGCAAACTTCAGTTCTCTGGGTTTCTCTTAGGAAAATTTTAAATCAGTCCTCATTCCAAATTGGAACTTAATTCGGTATAATGTCCCTAAGCTTCACTAAACCACTAGGCTAGATCAGAAAGGGCTCAGTCTCCATATACCTAAAATCCACAGCTGTTTATGTCTTAACAGCAGAACCACAAAGTACTAATTACTAGAGTGCTTTTATTTGGATGTGCTTACTCATCTATTGAAACTCAGACTAAATACACAACTTAAATAACATGTTTCTCAAAAAGCCATCATGGAATCTATCCTTTGACCTCGAGAGTGATAAAGGTACATCTTATCAATATTCCTGGATAAACTTACACTGCCTTGTCGGTATAACAATGGATATAGGAAATAAAGCTGGTGGGTTGAGTGTTAGACAAGTGTTCATTCAGACTGCTTTCCAGGGTGCTTCCCTTAGGGCTGTTGCACGAAGCAGCTCACTAATGATCATGTTCATGGCATCACCTATAGCTGTGCTGTCCCATATAGTAACCACTTGTTACACTTTAATTAAATTAAAAATTCAGTTCCTCAATTGTGCTGTTCATATTTCTGGTACTCAATAGCCACACGAGTCTACTGAATTGAATAGTTTAGGTATAGAATATTTTCATCATTGCAGAAAATTCTTCTGGACAGCACCAATCTAAAGTCAGGATTTAAGGGACCTTAGAAAGGGCAACTAACCATCCCAGGACTGAGGGATTCCTGGGATCTGGGACCTTCACTGTTAAAATCATGACATTCCCCAGAAAACCCTAACAGGTCATCTGGTCCAACCATACACCTAATGTGGATATTCCTTCCGTGAAATTCTTGACTTTGGACATTTCTGAGTCTGCTAGCCAAATGATGTTACGTATTAATGTATGAGGCTGAAGCAGGCAGTATTTGGAGAACTAAATTAAAGAAGATTAAACTAAAACAATAAATGGGTGGTCAGTTTCACCACCTGATTTTCACCAAGAGGTAGGAAGTTCACAGGAGCAAGTAGACTATTCAAGCAAACATACATTATGAAATGGCCCCACCCACTGAAAGGGAACACATTTCATAAGCAGCCTAAAAGATAAGTAATGAGTCCAGCATCAAAGGCACATGGCTCTTAGACATGTCTGGTAAATCAGGGTCCTGTGTCATATTAACAGGCAGGGTTCTGTTGAATTATTCTTCCCAAAAGAAATAAATATATGTATTGCAGTCATTGAATTCAAGAATTCAAAGAAGTCTTGGGGAGTTTTCAGCCCAACTGTAATTTCGCAGAAGAGGGACCTGAAGCCCAAAGCGCCTAAATGCCTTTTAAGATTCCACAGTAACGGGGAAGGTCCATATTGCTTTTCTAAGAAGCAAGGGCAAAAGCACAGACTACTCTAAATTCCTGTAAAGAAAATTAATGGCATTTTAACTGAATATTACATTTTTATTACTTCTCCATGATTTTTGTTTAGTGTTATTAAAACTATTTTACTTTATATTAACTTATATTTGAAGTAGCTTCCTATTGAGAAAATTATTAACAAACAGTGGATAGGAAAATGCTTTAATGTTATCAGATGGTAGAGGGAAGGCAGAAGTATTCTTATTTTGCTTTGGTTTCTACAACCAGAAGAATGATCACTTAATGAAAAGAGTACAACATCATCGTAAAGGAGAACTGAAGACCATTTTAGGCAAGGAAATGGAAAGAGAACATTCAGGACTCCTTAAATATGATGAAAACCCAGGCTCCAGACAAAAACAGACCTGCAGGTTTAAAGCTGGTTCCAGCTGTGATGTTGGAGAAGTTATTTTACTTCTCCATTCCTCAGCAAAATCAATCTATAAAATAGGATTATAACAGAAACTATCCCAGAAGGCTAAATAATATGTATAAAGTGCTTAGAACAGTGTCATGCCTGCTTAATGCTCTATAAATGCTATTAATTCCTCCATTATTATCATTAAATTACAAAACTGATTTCAAGTGTCCAGTTACAGATGAATTATATAGCAGGGGAATGAGTAACTTGCAGAAATATTTGTTAAGTGATGAATACACAAATTACAACAAATCTGGCATCTGTAGTTTGTGACTGTTGCCTTAATAAATAAGATAAAATACCTGCACTCAGACACTTGCTAAAGCAATGTTTCACAAATGTCAGTCATTTGATGAATATCTGTATTAGTTTCCTATTTCTGCTGCTATAAATTATCATAGGCTTAAAACAAGAGGCATTTCCTTTCTTACAGTTCTGGAGGTCAGAAGCCTAAAACAAGTCTTTTTTTTTTTTTAACATTTATTTATTTTTGAGACAGAGACAGAGCATGAACGGGGGAGGGTCAGAGAGAGAGGGAGACACAGAATCGGAAGCAGGCTCCAGGCTCTGGGCCATCATCAGCCCAGAGCCCCACGCGGGGCTCGAACTCAAGGACCGTGAGATCGTGACCTGAGCTGAAGTCGGACGCTTAACCGACTGAGCCACCCAGGCGCCCCTAAAACAAGTCTTTTAAATAAGTTTACAATCAGGTTGTTGGCGAGACTGGTTCCTTCCTGGAGCTACAGAGAATTTGTTCCTTTTATTTTTCAGCTTCTAGAGGCTGCCTGTGTTCCTTGGCCTGTGGCCCCTTCCTAACAACACTCCAACCTCTTGCTTCCTCCTCACATCTCCCATTCCTCTGTCTTTGACCCTCCTGTCTTCCTCTTAAGAACACTTGTAATTACATCATTGGGCCCTCCAGGATAATCCAAGGTAATTTCATCTCAAGATCCTTAGCTTAATCATATTTGCAAAATCTCTTTCACCATGTAAGTGAACATTCACAGATTTGGGGATTAGTGTTGGACATCTTTGGGGGCCATAATCTACCCTGTTATAGTATCATCCTATTTGATTTTTTCCATGTCTGCTGACCCATATACTATAATTTAATAGCTGTCTTAAATCTTTTTTTTTCTTAATTTTATCTGTGAACTCATGGCTTCAATGAACTAGTTATATATTTATTAAAACATATTAAAATTACATTATTAAAAATTTTGTTTATCCTCTTACATCTTCACTTGAGCTATGGATGATACATATAACACACTTTAGAAAACACTGATTATAAATTCTCCTATAAATTTACATCCTTCAAAGATCGGCTGAAGACCTTTCTACAATTTTAGGTAATTGGGAAGTCTAGCCAAGTCTAATGAGCAGGCTTATTATCTTCTCTTCTGAGTTTTTTGAGTTTTCTTCCCAGCATTATTTTAGAATACCTGAAGGAATGGGTTTTTGAATCATTATTATTAAAGCCAAAAAGAAATTCCTTGACCAAGTTACAGCTTACTGTTAAGTCCTCTACCTTTAGCATAGGCCAATACAAGAATCATCTCCTTGAACTGCATTTTATGATCCTTTTATAAATCCACAATTGGAGATATGACCCATTATGGTAGTGAGTGTTCTTTGTACAGGGAAGCAAGTAATAAAATTCCTGTTTGAGTTTAGTTCCAGGAAGAATGATGGTATTAAATTTATTGGCTTTCTTTTGTCATAAATAGAAAACAAGAGTAGCCTAATGTGTTTCTGTTTTTGCCCAAGCTGCTAAACACAGATTCAAGATGTAGATTAAATCAGCTCAACTCTGGGACCTTGGCAGATTCCTTTGCTCTCAATTTATGAAGTATATTGCTTTGAGGCCTGGTTGTTGTAGTTTGTATTGTGCCCAGCCTTGTTTGAAGTAATACAATATACAAGTCCTATTGTGACAGAAATTACAATTAGGTGGATTTGGATGTTTTATATAAAGTGAATTCCTGAATCCTGAACTATATTTCATATTTTAAGAAAATAACTGTGGTGGGCATGAGAAGGTAACCACAGAGAACTTGATCAGGACCCAGCTGCCATGCTCCCAAATCCATTCCCCTGTTTGTACTAAGGCCATGCTTAGTACAAAGCAGCACTGGGCTGCTCCCAGGTTAGGGCTGAGCATTGGCAGGGCTACTAAAATAGGTCCATTCCTGGGAGATCCAGAACGCCTTTGACAGCCAGGTTTGGCTGGAGAACTTCCTGAGAGTCTTGCTGAATCTTCCTTAGGCTGCATGGTAGTCTGGAATCCTTCCATATGACTTTCCTTCCCTTTTCTTGTGCTTGGTCCTTGCACAGCACCTTCTCGGACTCCCACCAATTTTTCTCTCACAGAAATCAAATCCGTATGTATTTAATCCCATTGTGGCATTTACAACTGGAAAGGCCTAGACTAACAAACATTATGACTTTCTGATCCTTCAAATAATCAGAATACCTTAAAATCTTTTATTTGAAGGCAGATATGTATCTACTTTATACAGTGGTTTTGCCAAGTTGTTTGGTTGTATATCTGTATATCTAAAAAGAGAGGGCATAATACAAATACATAATACAAAGTTCAAAGCTTTGTTCTGGCTTATTTAAACCTGGGGTTGTATCTGCCTCTTGGAGTATACTGATGTGGAATGAACAGCTCAAGATCCATGTAGAATGAACAGCTTAAGATCTACATCAGTATAGCACAGTTAGCACCTTAGGCCATCAAAAAACTGCTGATAGAATGATGAATGACGAAAAAGACTTCAGTAACTATTACAGGGTTTTGTGATGAGATAAAGAGAAATAGAGTTATCATAGTGCTCAGGTATGAAGTAATTGGTATTAGATCTTGCTGACAATTCCTTTAAGATGGAACATGGGAGAACCAAAACCACACCTATACTGAAGGCAAAAAAATCTGGCCAAGAAATGATATACTTAAATAGTTGGCCTGAAATTTCCTTTTGAAAAGATAGGGTGCTTATACATTATACCCAACTTGAAGACGATATAATATAAATAAGTTTTGGTCTTCTTAAATGCTTCAATAGCAGCCACTTTCTTGTTTTAGCCTATTTTGAGTTATAGGACTTTCATCTCTATGCCTCAAGCCATGGTGGTGTTTCAAGTTGTGACAAAGGGGCAACCTCCCATGCTATAAACTTTAACTCCATGCTATAAACTTTAACTCCATGCAGCTCTTTCAAATTCCAGCATTTCATGCAGGATTTACAGTCCTGATTTTTAACATATACATACACATAAGCAGACTGCCAAGTATATGTTCATAATATATGGTGATTCTTAGGACTAAAGTATTCACATATACTTCATATATATATATATATATATATATATATGAATATTGCAGTATACCATGGCCATCTTGCAAGCATCTTAGATGGTACCCTGTATCATAGCATAATCCCTTTAAATTTGACTTTAGGTAGCATAAACAATCAGGGACAACTGATTCTTTTATTAACTATCATATTGTCTAAGAAGAGTTGTTTAGCTGATAAGAGTTGAGCCTGTGGTGCTGAGCAAGATTAGTAGTACATAGTACTCTAGAGAGTCTCATTTTCAATAAAACACATGAATTAGATATTGTTGGTGGATATAAATTATGTTTTAAAATTTTATGTTAAAAATAGCTTATCTTATAAAATATAAACATAAGTTAGTACCCAGTTTAATTTAATTTTCTTCAAAATATTTCAATTGAGTAATTGAAAGAAATATCATTTTAAAAAGAGTGGAGTCTTGAAAATAGGAAAAGCCATGAAGATGTGGAATTATTTCTGTAACAGTTTTAACTTTCTTTCTTTCTTTCTTTCTTTCTTTCTTTCTTTCTTTCTTTCTTTTAAATTGATACCATGATAATAACTACCTCTAAAACATATGCATATTGGGAAGGAGAGGTAAGAAATTGGGGAATTAATTATAAAGCTTATAAGAATTTTGTACGGTTATCTTAAACTATTCAGTATACATATTTTTACTAATGGAAAATACATACTACTTGAAAGAGAAAAACATTTTGTGTTTCTCCTCTACTCTTACTCTACTACTCATAATAACTCACTTTTGACACCAGATGTGTGGGCTTTTCATACCAAACAATTCTCCAGCTTTCTGGATACCAACTAGGTATCCTATAACTTAACTGCTGCATTGTACCACATCTCACAGGTTAGGGGCCTAGTATCACAAGAATACCCTCTCCCATCAACTTCAGATGCCAATCACAAGTCCAGGCTGTCACCTGTGCTTCTGACTAATTGGCTCTAAATCAGAGATACTATGACCTTCTCCCCAAATTTGATAATCTGCTAGAGTGGCTCACAAAACTCAGGAAAACAGTTTACTTATGAGATTAACATTTTATGATAAAAGGGATACAGCTCAAAAACAGTCAGGTGGAAGAGATGCAGGTGGAAGGTTTGAGGGAAGTGGCATGGACTTTCCATGACCTCTCTGGACATGCCACTCTCCCAGCACCTCTATATGTTCACCAACCAGGAAGCTTTCCTAATCCCTTTGATTAGGATTTTTACAGAAACTTCATTATGTAGGCATGATTGATTAAATAATTAGCCACTGATGATTAACTCAACCTCCAGCCCTTTTACATCCTCTGAGGTCAGAAGGTGGGACTGAAAGTTCCAACCCTCTAATCAGTTAGTTCCCTTAGCAGCTAACCCCCATCCTGCAATTATCTAGGGGTTTTTAAAAAATCACCTCAGTAACATAAACTCAGATGTTGTTGAAATATGTTTGTTGTGAATATCAAGATATAGCAAAAGAAACTATGCAAAATTAAGCATAGAGACCACAAAAAGACTGAAAAATTATTTGTGGGACAGTATAGTCTAATGTATGTGTAATTAGAGTCTCAGAGGAGAGAAAATAGAGGGACAGAAAAAAATGTTTGAAGAAAGAATGTCTAAACATTTTTCAATTTGATGACAATTATTAACCCAAGATCCAAGAATCTCAACACACCTAAAGCAGCATAAATGTAAACAAAACCATGAAAGTCACATTATAGTCAAGTATCAGACAAATAAGGAGACAATCTTAAAAGTAGCTGGAGAAAAGGAGACACATTACATACGGAGAAGCAAAGACAAGAAAGAAAAAAACAAAAAACAAAAAACAAACAAACAGAAAAACAATTGGAAATATCTCTCAAGTAATATCAACCTAGAATTCTATACCCAGAGAAACTATCTTTCAAAAATCAAGACTAAGTGAAGACATCACTGGACAAACAAAGCTGAGAGATAACAGAAACAACAGTCAATTACAATTGACTTCACCTTTTTCATATAATTTGAATTATTTGAAAAAAAACTTGCATTACTTGGAACTAGCAAAGATATCTCAGACTTCTTTGAAATTTAAAGGCTTATCCTCTTCCACTCTCCCTCACACACAGCATTACAGAGTGGGTCCATGTTAAATAATCCCAAGACATGAGGTAAACCTGTGCATTCCTAATACAAATTTGCAGGATTTCCTCATCTCATCTATCGTACTTTATCACAGTATGATGGAATTGTACTGTCATACAGCTTCTCAGTCTAAATATTACTAACTTTATAAGACATAAATCACAGAAAATCTAAATATTACTAACTTTATAAGACATAAATCACAGAAAAGAGAACTCCCCTTTTTAAAATAAAGGTAAACTGTATTAGTTTCCTCATATCTATATAAGGTTCCTTCTATCTCTGAAAGTACATAAGCCCAATAAAAATGCTTCCATAACCATTTACTGAATAAGAACTCTGCAATGCTATCCCTGTAAAACTAATAAATACATAATTATAAATTGTGTTAAGTGTTACACAGGACAAAACATATTGCTATAAGATAAAATAATAGGGGATCTAATATAGGTTGAGGAAGGCTATACACTGAATTCCATCTGCCCTCCTGCTAAATTCATATACTGAATCCCTAACCCCTAATGATAGTATTTGGAGATGGGGTATTTGCAAAAGAATTAGGTTTAGATAAGGTCATGAGAGTGGGGCCTTCATGATAGGAATAGCTCCCTTTTTTCCAAGTTTTTATTTAAATTCTAGTTAATTAATATACATGGCAAAATTTGTTTCAGGTGTAGAATTTAGTGACTCATCACTACATATAATACCCAGTGCTCATCACAAGTGCCCCCTTTAATGCCCATCATCCATTTAGCCCATCCCTTCACCCACCTCTTTCCATCAACCCTCAGTTTGTTCTCTACAGTTAAGAGTCTCTTACAGTTTGCTTCCTTCTCTCTCTCTCTCTCTCTCTCTCTCTCTCTCTCTCTCTCTCTCTTTTTCTCCCCCCTTCTCCTATGTTCATCTGTTTTGTTTCTTAAATTCCACATATGAGTGAAATCAGATGATATTTGCCTTTCTCTGACTGATTTATTTCATTTAGTGTAATGCACTGTAGCTCCATCCATGTACTTGCAAATGGCAACATTTCATTGTCTTTGATGGCTGAATAATAACCCATTACACACACACACACACACACACACACACCAACTAGGTATCCTATAATTTATTGCTGAACTGTACCACATCCCATAAGTTAAGGGTCTAGAACCACAAGAATTATATGTACAATCTCCCACATCTTCTTTATCCGTTCATCTGTTGATGGACATTTGGGCTCTTTCCACAATGTGGCTATTGTTGATAATGCTACTATAAACATCAGGGTGCATTTGCTCCTTTGAATCAGTATTTTTGTATCCTTTGGGTAAATGATTCGTAGTTCAATTGCTGAGTCATAGGGAGGTAGTTCAAGTTTCTGAGGAACCTTCACGCTGCTTTCCAGAATGGCTGCACCAGTTTGCATTCCCACCGACAGTGTAAGAGGGTTCCCCTTTCTCTTCAGGCTTTTGTTTCCTGTGCTGTTAGTATTAGCCATTCTGACAGGTGTGAGGTGGTATCTCATTGTGGTTTTGATTTGTATTTCCCTGATGGCAAGTGATGTTGAGCATCTTTTCATGTGTCTGTTAGCCATCTGGATGCGTTCTTTGGAAAAATGTTTGTTCATGTCTTCTGCCCATTTCTTAACTGGATTATTTATTTTTTGGGTGTTGAGTTTGATAAGTTATTTATAGATTTTGGATACTGATCCTTTATAAGATACATCATTTGCAAATATCTTCTCCCATTTCATAGGCTGTCTTTTAGTTTTGTTGATTGTTTCTGGGAATAGTGCCCTTATAAGAAGAGACAACAGAGAGTTTCTGTCTCTTTCTCTTTGCCATGTGAGGACATATCAAGAAGGTGGCCATCTCAGAGCCTGGAAGAGAACCTTCATTGAACCTAACCATGCTAGCACTCAGATCTCAGACTTCCAGCCTCTAGAACCGTGGGAAAACAAATTTCTATTGTTTAAGCCACCTATCCACCTGTCACATTTTGTTATGACCACCTATGCTAAGATTATAAGGCTGTCAAGTAATGCCTCCCTCATGTAGTAACATTTCAGCTAAGACTTAAAGGATGAGTAGGAACCAGACACATAAAGTGTATGAAAAGCATTTCAGGTAGGAGATAGCATGTGAGTGGAACTGCAGCTAAGAAGAGAAGAGTGACTTTGAGGAATTGTAAGAAGGGCAAAGCTATGAGGGTTGAGGAGGAGGATGTGGGGATGGAAAAGCCAGATTAGACAGGTGCTTAAAGGCAACATTACAAACTTTTGTCTTTATCCTATGTGCAAGGTTTAAAGCAAGGTAATAATAGGAACAAAATTTTATTTTAAAAAGATTACTGATTACAGTCTAGAGCAGGGCTGTCCAGTAGAAATACACTGCCAACCACATAGGACATTTAAATTTTCTATTATTCACATTTTTAAAAGTGAAAAGAAATATGTCAAACTATTTTTACTGATAGATCTTATTTAACCCAACATATCCAAACCATCAGGTCATTATCATATCAACATACAAGTTCATTGACATCTTACATTTTTTACATTCAGTGTGTACTTTAAACTTCCAGCACATCTCAATTCAAACCTGCAGCATTTCCAGTGCTCAGTAGTCACATGTGGCTGGTGGCTACCACCTTAGACAGTGCAGATCTAGAGAATGAACTGGGGCGAGGGGGTGCAGGCATGGGAGCAGAGAGCTCAATTGAGAGATTACTGCAGAAGTCCCAGTGAGGCAGGTGTTGCTTGGGTTAGGCTAGTAACAAGTCACTAATAGGCTAGTAACAGAAAGTAAAAGGATTTCAGATTAGTTTGGAAGGAGTTAAGAGCAATAGAAAGGAAGGAATGTGAGGAAAAGCATTAAAAGGTAAATACAACCAGAAATAAACCATAGGATAATTCTAAGACTGTTCCTAATTAATGCTTTTGATCTTAAATTTCCTCTTTGTAGAAGGGCCTTAGCAGGATATACAATTTCACTATCACTTATGATTTTATTATTTTCTTTTTTATACTTATTTTCATTTTTGATCAACTGCTTCTGACTTGGTTTGCTTCAAAATTCCTATTTCTGGGGCACCTGGGTGGCGCAGTCGGTTAAGCGTCCGACTTCAGCCAGGTCACGATCTCGCGGTCCGTGAGTTCGAGCCCCGCGTCGGGCTCTGGGCTGATGGCTCAGAGCCTGGAGCCTGTTTCCGATTCTGTGTCTCCCTCTCTCTCTGACCCTCCCCAGTTCATGCTCTGTCTCTCTCTGTCCCAAAAATAAATAAACGTTGGAAAAAAAAATTCCTATTTCTTTTTTCAAAATTCCTATTTCTTTTTTCATCTGCATAGTTAATTCAACCTGATTTAACAGATTTGTGCAAAGCTTTGTGCTAAACACTGGAAAGATTTAAAAAAATAAGAAATGAAACCATATTAAGAAGTTAAGTCTAATATATGAGAGCTAAAATGTTTACTCTTTCTCTCCATTGTTTTTGCTGGGTTTTGTTTGTTTAGGGGTGACAAAATTACACTAGGCAGCTTTACTTGTAGAATTTGATCCAAAAATCCAGAAAAAGCATAAATAAAAGGAGCTGAGTCTCTATTATGTTAGTACACAAAATAAACCAAAATTTCCATCAACTGTTACTATGAGATCATATAAATGTATTTGCAAATGATCTGATAAGGGAAACATGATTTAAAACATGGGAAACTTCTAACAAGCAAAGACTTAAAGGCACCGCACTGTATATCCCCTAGATTAAGTTAGCATGAATGAACAAAAAAGTAGGTCCAAAATGCATTCCCCAAACACCTTCTTCAGATGGAGACTTCAATAATTGTCTGTGGTAAAAAACAAACAAACAAACAAACAAACAAACAAACAAAACCACCAACTCCTGTTCTTCATCATATTGGATGGTCATTTTTGTCCATTTTTCCCCATGATGATGATTCCATTTTACATCCTTCAGTTATTATGAAAACACTTCAAATCCACAGAATAGCAGACACTTCCATTCTTGCATGTGTAGGTCATGCAGGGAGATCCAGCCATGTTGACACTGAGCTGCTAAGCCTTAAAATGCCACCTCTGTCCAGACAAGTTTTTCTGATATCATAGGCAGTGTTATCAGCTAAGCAGGGGTCACTGACTCAGCGGGGACAGCAATGCCTTTCCAAGATGACTGTGTACTCGCAGCTCAGTTTGGAGCGAGTGGCCTGTAATCTAACTCTCTTTCCAGACACCAGCACTGTTGACAGCTGTGAGTCCAATTGTCTCCATTTTGATACAGCTTGTGTCCATTATGACTCGTGACATTGGTGTCACACTTTGGGCAACAGAAAAGGTCAACGTTTGGATTCCAGCAAACACAAGTTATCTACTGGCAGAGTATCTTTTGGTCCTCACAGGAATGGAGAGAACACCTGTTTTCTTTCACAATCCACACCTGCCATTTGCACTTCAGTCTTCCTTCATGTGGGCAGTCACCAGAGCAGGAGGGCCCATAAAGACAGAGGCAGTCAAATCCCCCTGCCAGGTTGATGGAGGCAGAATCATTCCAACAGGTATAAGTTCTTAAAGCACCTTTCATCAATGTCAATATAGGCCTCCTTGGACAGTGAATAGGTCCCATCATTATAAAAACCACTTCTGCACTCACAGTCGTACCAACCAGCAGGAATAGTTGTGGCACTCTACGATTTCCCCTGTGCATTCATCAATATCTTTTTCGCAGTGGCTTCCTTTGAATCCAGATGCATTTGTTAAGAGTCACAGATATTCCATATCCGCTGCCCTCTTGGCAGAATTCTCTGCAGATGGTCCCAATCCCCACATAGCCCAGTTTGCAGGTGCAGCAGTGTCCCGGCCAGTGTTGGTGCAGATGGCATTCTCATCCCAGTTGTGCTGCCCATGGCCATATTCATCATACTCTGTACAAGAGAAGTCATCCACAACGAACGTATCCCAGGACACAGTCACAGTGATATAAGCCAGGCAAGTTTACACACATAGTAGTGGCATGACAGTAATGCATCTTAGCTGCACACTCTTCAATATTTCTACAGCAGTCAGAATCTCTCTGGGCAGAGATACAATCATTCTTGCACTCACAAGTAGCTTTTGTGTTCTAGTTTTTGCACTGTGAGTTTTCACCACATTTAGATCTTTCTGTACAAAAGTTATAACCTCTACTGCATGTGATTCTTTTCTGAGCAGTTCAAAGGAGGGCACGCTTCTGTAATTTTTTACTAAAACTCCACCTCAGCATTCCCAGCAGCTTTTAGCTAAAATTCACTGGCTTTCTGAAAGGACTTTTCCTGCACAGACACATTTTGCTCAGCAGACTTTACAGCACTGGCCAGCGATGTGCATGAGGAGGGATCCTGGGGAGCAACCGGGAAGGGGACAGGAAATTCTTCAACATTCCACAGCACCACGTTTGCATGTGCATTTCCTGTAGTGATCACCATCAACCCAGAAGACTTGGTCTCCGTAGAGTGGTCCACTCACTTGGCAAGTCTTCTTGCAGTGACAGTTTTCCAAATGACTAAGTCTTGTCGCTGCATAATTTAGTTTTTTAGGCTTGGCCAAAAGCCTCTGTAAATCCACTATTCCTTGCATCAGGCTTAAAAAAAATCACTGCAAGTTGGCAAGGGTGATTCAGGTTCAGACACTGTGTTATGTATCCATTTGGCACAAAGACAATATTCCCATCCCAGATGATGATTCCCTTGAATAAATCATGCTTTTGGTTTCACTGACAAATGCGAACTTGTGCCACTGTCCACCTGCCATCCAGTACAGAAGGTTTTCAGTCCTGTGCTTCCTGTTATGTTTATAGTGGTATCAAATCTCATCCCTCAAACCATTGCTCTTCAGTTCAAAATAGCTGTGTTCCAGTTCTCAAATGGACAGTGTCACTCCTAAAGTTAATGATTTCTGCTGTACAGTGGTCAAGAAGAATAACTCTTATTCCAGAACAGCTGAGTCAATTTCTTACTCACATGAGGGGCTGCATGGATCTCTCTTTGTATACCTTGGTATACCTTTGTATACCTTTGTATACTCCAGGTTTCCTCAGTTCATGTCCCCTTCCTACATCTTCAAAGTCAGCAGTGTGACATCTTAGAATCTCTGCTTCTATCCTCATGCTATACCTCTCTTTATCTTGTCTTTCCTGTTTCACAATAGTTTCCAGTTTTCAGTTTCATCCAGAACATTCTCAGACAATGTGTACACCCTTATTTTTGGCAGAATATCTGATCATTCCATCAGGGTCAGTCAGAAGGACAAAATCACTGTAGGTATTTTGAACAAAATAGGGTTTAACATTGGGAATGAAAGACTTACCAAACCATTCAAAGGGCTAGGAGAGCGAATGTCAGGGAAGCCCCTGCAAGCTTTCAGGAAATCTAGAAGTGCAAGAACATAAGGAAAGCTGCTTCCATTGACCTTAGCTGATTCACAAAAGTGAATGTTTCTCAGGAGGATGTTTGGAAGCCACTGGAAAAACTTCACATTAACCATCTCCAAGCCCTCACCTGCCTGCCTATGGTTGCCACTGAAGAATAGTGGATTTTTTTTTTCCTTTTTATATTTTGAGGAAAAACCTCCCATAAGGGAATATAACCTGAAACCTTCTGGTGAGGGATTTTGGAAAATATAGTTCCCAGGATCCTTCCCTGAAATGGAAGGGAGAATATACAAAGAGGGTGGGCATGAAGCTAAGTTGAAATATACAACCATGCATGTGTAGATTGGACATATTGTTAGTTCTGAGATAAAATATTGTATGGCTATAAGTCTCAAATATGCAGTTTTAACTTTGTACTCCCAAATAAATTTTTAATTAGATTTCTAACATTTATATCCTGAATAATGTTTCTTTCACCAGGGTCAGAAAGTACCTTAGGGAGTTCAAAGGCAACTAAGCCTTGGAAAAATATTGAGAGACTGAATATACAAATGGAAAATAGACCATATATAAAAATAGAACTTTGATCCACAACCTGCAGCAACCTGCCCAAGAAACCAATCCCTTTATGTACGATAAACAACCCAGGAAGCCAGCCAACTTTAAATCAGACTACAGGAAGCCAGATTGCTATCTCTAGTGACAATCCAAGAAGGTAAACAATAACTTCTGTAACAATCAGCCCCAAGTGGCCAGGACTTGATTAATAACTGACAGCTTCCCTACTTTTTGTCCCCACTTTCAATTTAGGACCAAGCAGAGAAAGTCAAGTACACACCCTAACCAATCACATAAGATGCTCCACTTCTAGTTAGCCTGCTTACAGCTTCTCCATGACAACAACCTCCAATCAGGACACACCTGAAGCCTTTCCTTTTTTCCACTCTGAAGCTTTCCCAATTTTGCATTTTTCATTTGGTTGATTTTATTTCTATAGCACTGATCAATTTAGGATTTGATCTAAAAAGAAACTGTATTTTGCAAGGGAAATAATGCATGGATTTCTAGGCACCAATTTTTCCATATGTAGCAGGCACTATGGCACAATGGTTAAGTGCCTGAGTTCTGGAATCAGAAAACCAGACTTCATCTTGTATCATTTTCACTGTCTAGCTGTATTATTTAGGGTTGTTAAAAGGATTAAACTAGGTGATTGTCGTGAACTGCAATATCTAATTTCGTACTATCATTATCTTCTCTTTCCAATCTCATGACCTCCATCCTGTTCCACACATAAATTACCTCTTCATTCATCATCCTTTCTCCATCTGATCCTTCCTTCAGCTCATCTAACAAGAAGCAACCAAATAAATCTTCCTCAACTACTATCATTCCCTACTCAAAAAACCCCAAGGCCTTTAAAGACATCCATAATCCACCTTTCCACATCTTCTCACTCTCTCTTACAAGAATGACCTTCCATGCTAGCCAAATACACATATTCACTGGTCTAGAAGTATCCCACAAAATCCCATACAAATGACAATTTTCCCTCCATTGCTCATATTTGAAATAAACCACACCTCCTTTCTCAATATCTGAATCTTACATTTCGTTTACAGTCCAGCTCAAATCCTCTCTCTCCCATGAGGCCTTATCAGACAACTGCATTCCATAGTGATTTCCTCCTCTCTAAAGCCCTAAAGCTTTTATTAGATTCACTGAATCATATTCTGGTTTGAATGGATACAACTTTTCATGTATGTGTATCAAAACCTCAGTGAGAAAATAATATTTCTGAAGGCAGGGACAGTAGTTTATTCTTTTTTGTGTATATGTAAGTATAGGAACAATAATCATTATTCAGAACTATGGTTCCATTACTGTGCTGAACATTTCATTTTATCTGATTTAATCCTCTCCAGAACTCTTGAGGGAGAGACTATAATTAGTCACTTATCAGGCAAGAGAATTTAAGAATAGAGAGGTTGAGTTATTTGCCCAAGTTCACAGAATTAGTAAGATGGATTTGAACCATGTAGGTATCTCTGACTCCACAGCTTATGCTATTAATAACATTTTGTGGATTAAACATACTGATTTATGAAATCTTTCCAGACATGCATTTACATTTCCTCTCTTTATTTCCAATGTCCCCTTCAGAAACCCAAATATGGGATTCATTTTAGAGATCATATATTTCCACAATGCAATCAATTTCCTAAGGCATTTTTTCTTTAATCTGTGATCAGGAAGGCATCAAAAAGTACATTTACTGGGGCACCTGGGTGGCTCAGTCAGTTAAGTGGCTGACTTTGGCTCAAGACATGATCTTGCATTTCATAGGTTCGAGTCCCATGTCGGCCTCTAAGCCTGCTTCGGATTCCATGTCTCCCTCTCTCTCTGTCCCCACCACTACTCACGTTCTCTCTCTCTCTCTCTCTCTCTCTCTCTCTCTCTCTCTCTCAAAAGTAAATAAACATTAAAAAATTTTTAAAAATACATTTCCTTAGACATGTAAGTTGTTCAGAATTGAGACATTGCAGAAGAAATCATATGAGACCATGAAACATCTATTTGCCATTCATTCCTATTTTGAGCAGAATTTGGGTGCCACTATTCACGGCTGGGTTTTAGAATACAGGTCTTAGGTCCCAGCTAAAAAGAAGAATAGTTGTTATTTATAGCATTTCAGTAATATATGATGATCAGAACTAATGTAAAATTTCAAATATTGAATATTCCACAAAGTTTTATTGTGAGAAAGGATATTTTTGGCTTTTGATTCATTTGTTTTTTACTTGTTCTCCCAATAATTTTGGTATATATTAATTTTTAAAATGGTGCGGGGTGGGGCATCTGGTAGGCTCAGTTGGGAGAGCATGTGACTCTTGATCTCAGAGTCATGAGTTCGAGCCCCATGTGGGGTGTAGAGATTATTTACATAAATAAAATGTAAAAATAGTAAAATAAAATAAAATTATGTGGAGAGGTAGAAGCATGGTGAGGTTGGAAAAAAAGTATCTTACAGTTTTAAATTCTCTAATCACAGAAGTATATGAACTCCCTTGAGTCTTACTGAATTAAAACAAACAAACAAACAAACACTACCTAATTTTAAACCTGACCTCAATTCAAGAATGTTAAACTGATTTGGCTCTTTCTGCAACCCATGGAAAGGAAAGGAAATCCTGACAAGGAAATTCTAATTCAAAGAGGGTAATGTTAAACAAAGATCTTTCTCCAAAGTATAAAGAGGCCATATCTTTATTTTATTCTTGTTTGTTCAATAAAAATACAAATGTATGGAAAGGAAATGAAAATTTCAATCAACATTCAGTGGTAATTAAAAGCAATTGTAGTCCTCAGGCTGTTTCTTTCCAATATGATCCAGTGATCAGAAGGAATTGGAAATGATTACATTTTAACTAGAAACACATTTCTGTCCAGAACTGAGCTTCGAAGCATGAAAAAGGCACAGTGGTGGCCCCTGTTTGTGTTTCCATCTGGGGCTCTAATTTGAACTTCAGTGATTATGCTGCCAGACTTCTGGCTGTGCAAAGATACAGAAAGTCAAAGCCAGCATATTCTTGTATGCTGTTTCATGCAAAAAAATAAAATTGCACCAATTACCATGTTTGCATTTTGTAGAATGGCTCTATTTAAATCGATTATAGGTTAAACAAGAGTGTTTGTAAAATTCACAGCTCAGAGTTAATCTGGCTTTATTCCAGGACGTCCGAAACTGAAAAGTGATTGTGAGCACTCTTGGAAAAAAAAAAATATTTCTATTACAGTGGTCTGTAACAGAAAACAGTTTGGAACAATTAAATTTGGCTTGATTTTCAAATTAAGAAATTCATCCCATGGTTGGCCTTTTATCTGAAAGATTTCTTCAAATTCCATTAAAAGCGCTCATCATTTTCTGATGTTGTTAGTGCTTCTAAAATGACATCATCATCAGTGATAAGGATAAAAGCAGTAAAAAATGTAATGCCTCATGCCAGGAATTACTTGGTCATAGAAAGCACCTGAAGGCTGTTGTAGTTGCTCTGTTCACAGCTCCTGACACTGGGAATTCTGTTTTCTGTGGCCAGGAAAGAACAGTGTGAAGTCACAGAAGTCTTGAGAGGGAAAAAGATAGCTCTGTGGCCCCTAAAGAACTTGGCAACTTACTATATTTGACATGAAATATACAGCTCTTTCATTTTCTTATTCTAAGCACACATGAGTCTCTTTGATCAATGAATCTCTGCTCCTGATTCTTATCCTTAGGATCTAATGGTTACTTAGAATTTTTATGTAAAGTTTTTAAAGGATATGATATAATTCTTGGGGTTTTCAAAATTTCTTTACAAGGTATGAAAACTTAATTCCTATAAAATAACAGAGTAAGATCCTCCTACCTCTGTCTGTAATCATTCAGTGATATTTTATTACCAAAACATCTTCCTCAGGAAGATAAAGGGGACAAATGCTCTAATAGGAAAAGCAGATTATGATTCACAGTAACTAGTCAGATGCTCTCAGATGGCGTATTCTTTTCATTGATTTTATTGCATTTCACAAATACCTATATAATGTTTCCTATGTTCCAGGTGCCGTTCTCAACACTTTACAAATATTAATTCATTTAACCCATATATCAACACTATAAAGCAGGTAGTATTATTAATCCCATTTTATAGACAGGACAGAGAGGTTAAATAACCTGCCTAAGATCACACAGTTGGGGAGTCAAAACGCTGAAGTTCTGCAGTCTGTCTCACGTTTGTAAGAAACCCTGATGGAGCGAACAAGCACACGGACCACACAGACCGTCAATAAAAGCTGTTCAATGGCATGGGCTTTGAGAGCAAATGGTAAAACCATTTTATATTTGGTTGTACCTTAGAGGTGGCTTTTCATGTTTGTCATGTAAAGGGTAGAATTTTCAAATGCTGCCATAAAATCTCTAGCTGCATCTGTTGAAAAAAATATACATAAGTCAGATGATTTGTCTGTCTTTTCTTATTAGCATGTGATAGCAGGGCTAGATCCTTATAATGCTAAGATTAAAAATAGAAAATTATATATGTGTGTGTGTGTATATATATGTATATATATATATATATATATATATATATATATATATGGTACCATTTATGTAAATAAAACCATAATATGTGTTTTACAAGTACATATACAAAACCAAAGAAGAATATGTAGCAAACACATTAGAAGAGTTTAAATAAAACAGGAGCAGAGCTTTACAGGGACCATTAATCATAGACTAAGGTTTGTGATTAACTCAACTCCCTGCCCCTGAGGTCTGAAGTGGGGAGAAAGCATTTATCTATTTATCCATGCATGCATAGAATCTTATCTATGTATGCATTCATACCAACAAGGGAAAGTGAGACTGTTTTCAGTGTTGCTGATACTCATTAGATTATTTTATTATATAATAATTTTTAACCCTGGATAGCAGTAGTTCTCCCACATTTTAAGCTTGGAATAATTTGCATTATATAAATTATTAAGGACTCTAAAGAGTTTATAGCCTAAAGAGATATGTCTATATCAATTTATGTCTATTGATACTTTTCATAATAGAAATTAAGGCTGAGAACATTTAAATATTTATTAATTTAAAAATAACAGGGACAACCTCTTTACATATTAATATAAATAACCTATTTTTAATGAAAAATAACAATTATTTTTCAAAATAAAAAATCTAGCAAGATTTTTACACATTTTTGCAAATATCTCTGATATTTGGATTAACTAAAGATAGTTAGATCCACATGTCTGCTTCTGCCTTCTGTGTTTGCTGGGTGTTGCCTTGGTTGATGTATGTAAAGAAAATCTGGCCTCACACAGATGTGTAGATGGAAAAAGAAGAACATTTTAATGGCATTTCAGATAACTGTGGATATGTTTTGATACGATAGTGGAACTTGGAAAGTTATTAATGGTTATTGCAATGTGGAATCAGAAACCACATCAGTGAACTTTTCATACTGTGTTACGTTAAAATTCACCAGTGTATATTATACTTTGACTGGATCTTTTATACATGCATGCTTTGAAACAACATGCATCCATCACCTGAAAATTACTGGTTCAATGAGTTATGGAGATCTTTGGAATGTTGACACATTTCATTAAACAATATCAAAATATCACATTTGTTAACATTCATGTAATAAATGTAAATCTCATCCTAAAAGTCCCTTTTAAATTTGTGGAAACTTCAAGCTCACAGTGGTAGATACAAATTTTCCAAAAATTCAAATTTTCGTTTGAAATCTTAAATGTTATCATTGGCACCTAATAAGTTATTTTCCTTAAAGTGACATACCCACTTCATTCGTTGTTGATAAAATGATAGTGTGTAGACATTCTTTTATGTAAAAATGTTATTCAGCTTGCAACTCAAACAATGATTTTTCCTTTAGACAACTATTGAGCTTTGGTACGCAGAAGAAGTACTTAATGCGTATGGAATATTTATAAGATATGTACTTAAGGGCTGAAATTTCATAAATTTTCACTGCTCTGTCAAGGACATTCTTAAGTAAGACATCTTTTTTAACTGTGAGTACATGGTAATGAAGAACACAATGTCTGGTACTATCTACTTGGTTCCTGCAAAGACACCAGCAGATTTCCCTACCACCAGGACATACTTAATAGAAAATAACATCTTAGCATCATTTTGAAAATAGTTTGATGTCACAGGATCCTCAGGGATCCAGAGACTGCACTGCTACTCTACAACACGAGATCCATTTGAAATCAACGCCTAAAGAAAGACTTTACATGCTAAACATATCCTAAAATACCTAATGAAATCCGAATCAGGTACTTCCTGAGTCTCAAATAAGAATGGCTTCAGAGTTTTCAGAACCATCTGTTCCTTAATTAATCTTATTCACCTTAGTGATATTTGCGGCATTGATTTTTAAAAAGATAAACATTTAAGTGAATTTTCAAACTTTCTTAACTTCCTATTCCCAAGGATTTCACAGCTTCCCCAATGAGATTTCCAGTTAAATCAGTGAACAATTCTTTTGCTTTATGGCTTATTAGAAGGTAGTTCTGAGGCTGTTTCAGACCTGAGCTGGGTCACTGATCAATACTTAATCAACCCACACACTACAATTCACTAAATCAGTTTTTTGGAGTTGTCCATCCAATTCTGGTTCCCAGTACATCCCTACTGCATTAAACTCTGCAGAAACATTGCCACAAGTGTTCTAGTTCTTGCCCTTGAAGCACATCTTGAAGTTGGTACTCAGGATATTTTCTGTGTTTCTGTACCCTTCTCCTCACCACCCACCCATTTCTTTCAGTGTTTATGGGATGTTCTCTTTTAATATCAGCCAGGTAAGGAAAGTAACATATATAATTCATCAAGAACATAAATAAATCCCAGTTAACATTAGTCAGTAAAACACTTCTTGGTAGCCTCATGAAGACAGTGGACTGATAAAGGGAGAAGAGCAGCAACATTATAAAGAAGATGAAGTTATAGTTCTCAGCCTCCATAAACTGAAAATATGTTTGAGAGGAAAAGCTCAGCCTTCACCTGAAATGGCAATAACGATTGGAGGTGATATTCAATGAGAAGTCAAATGAGCAATACTAAGTCAGTGCTGCTCCTACAACTCCAAACCAACTCCTGGTTGCATTACCTTTGCACTTGATGTTCCTTTAGCCTGCAAACTTCTTCCCTCAGTTCTCCACACTTTATGCACCTCTCAACTCAAATGTCACCTTAGCAGGGGGACTTCACCCTAGCTAAAATAAGATCCCCTATTACCTTATCCCATTTTAGTTTTCTTCACGGGATCTACCATATCTGATATATTATATATTTATTTCTTTGTTTGATAGCGTCTGCTTCATTTCATTTCAATGTAGGTTCCCCAAGGGCAAGGACTTAATTGTTCACTGCTGTATCTCAGGGCCTAGACACCTCCTGGTACATAATAGGACACAAGAAGTATTTGCTTATTGAATGAATAAATGAGTGAATGCTATAGCAGCTCAGAATAGGGACAGGAGACCAGTGGGATTGACCATGTGGTAAGGAAGCAATTTCATAGCCTGAGGTTTGAGCTGGGCCTAAAAGGTTGTTTCCCATATGTAGGGCCAATGAGTAGTCTACTTGTCTTATAGGACTCAAGTGAGATGCCATCTTCTCAGGCAAGCCTTGTTGGGGCTCCAGGACTGGATGAGCTGCCACTGCTTTGGGGGTCTCATAATTCTCCATGTTCTCCCCTACGTTAGAGTTCACTCTAGTGTATCTTGCTTCCTATTTACTTGACTGGCTGCCCCAATAAAGTACTAGCTCTGGGATGATAGAGGCAGTGTCTTATTCATAGTTGTATACTCAGCCATAACACAAATCTACCTCATAAATACTATTTGACTGCATAATCTTGTGAACTAAGCATAAAGCTCATGTAATGCAGTAGGAAAAACATAGTATGGACCAAATCATTGTTTGTGGAGCTGAGACATGGAGTCTGGTTTCCAGTTGGGAGATGCTGTGACAATCCATTGTCTTAACAAGGCTAATATGACCATGTGTCCACGATGAGGCAAGTGAAAAAATAATTAGTCTGAGAGACAAATTATAACCATATTTCAATGCTCGAGGCACAAAATAATAAAGGCCTGGACCTGCCTGGTGGCAATGGTAATGTTCATGAAGGAACAAATGTAGCCAAAGGTTTTGGTCACCGATTCGATGTTAAGAGCAGCCATAGATGACTGCACATCTTAAACCTATATAACTATGGAAGGGTAATGCAGTCACTCTAGCTCACATTTCAAATCTTAACCCTTTTAAGAAAAGAATTTTTGGCAAACCATTCACTGTAATGGCACAATTTCTTTATTTCTGTAATGGCACAACTTCTTTATTTCAGTATACTTAATGGTAGACTCTGTCAGAGTTCATTTATACAGCCTATACTCTGATATTAAGCTTTTAAACAAAACTTTAAAAATGTAAGATTAAATTTTTTTCCTGATTGCTGACAGTTATCTATGAAAAGAAGTTAATCTGTAGGAGATAAAAGTAAAGATAATAAAATATTAAATTTCATCCAATTCTTCTTTGGAAGTATCACAGACTTCAGGGCTTCAAGAAACCTCAAAACAGATAAAGCAAACAGGATTTCTCTCTCATGGGAATTATCTAAGGCTGCATATGGGCTCAGTGGTTCATGGACTAGGCTGAAGTGGGGAGTAGAGGAGAGGAGATGGGACCACACATACCAGTTCTTTTCTCTTCCTGCCTTAGAGGTCAGCTCTGGTGCCTTCTCTTTTGCAAATAAAACAGTTGCAGTAAGCTAGTGGAAAATGATGAGCCACCCAAGGTCACAGGGCTGATCAGAGACAAAATTAGATCTGGAACTCAGAACTCCTGACTTTCAGGTAAGAAGGCAGAGTAAACATACATTTTTAAAACAGTACTTTTTAATAGGAATAGGTAAGCTTCAAAAACCAAGGAACAACTTTGGTTCTCTATATCTCCTCCTCAGCAAAGAGGAACACAAGCAAAGAATAACCAGAAGTATTTCTGAAGTGATAACAGGATATAGAAAATCTGAAATGCTAGAAAAATCCATGGGAAGAAGAGGTGTAAAGATAAGGTCCCAATTGGTTTGACAAATTTTCTTCTTTGTATACTGAATCTGGATCCCTATCATTGTCACTTATATTTTTCTAACCAAAAGCATATGTGGTTTGTGATTATATCAGACCTATCCTTTCTGTGCTTGGTGCAGTTGCATTTTTCACCTTCAGGCATGATAGATTCAGGAGTTCATACGACATCATCTTAATTTAGTCTTGCTTTTCCTTCTTGTCTCTGCTTTTTCTCTTTGATTCAGTTTTTAGATCTCTCCACATGGTGGCAAATTAGCCACTATCCTATCCTCTCAACAAACACAGCCAAAGGTCTCTTTTTCAAAGTTGCAACAAATGCCTCCCAAATTGAATTCCATTGGCCTTTATTATGTCATGCGGCCTTCTATGAACGAGTCATTGTGATTAAGGGAGTGATAATTGACCAAACATGGGTCATGTGCCCACAGATGGAATGAGTAGATGGGCCAGTTGCATCCAAGTTTCATGGACCTTAGTAAGAAAGAGTAATTTTCCTAGAAAAAAAATCAGTGTGCTCTTACGAAAAAGAGAGAAAATAGACGTTGGGTACAGTGATGGCAGCTGTCTGCTATACCAATTCAACCTAATTCAAGTCAAAGTGTATTCCCCCAAGCAAACATGTGTTTGGAATCGGGCCTGGAATGTTTTCACGAAAATGAAGCAGTTAGACAGAACTTGTTCCATCTCTCTTGTATCTTTTCCTCTCTCTGCACATCCTTTCTGTGCTTTCTGAAATATTTCTTCAGCTTAAGCATAGTTTTTGCTTTCTTCTAACCAGCTTGTCAGGGCTTCAATTTGGTAATAGCCATCTCTCACTGTGCTCTTTCAGTTTCTGCACTGTCTGCTAATTGCCTCATTCTCATTAGTTTCCTAATTCTAAATTCCTAAGAAAGGAAACTGATTGCTTAAAACCACTGCCTGTCATGTCAAAGGTGATATGCCACAGGCTAGACATTACAATCTATGGATTGCCTACCCATCCAGTGCTGGTTCTTTTACTAATCAGCTTAATAAGGGTGGGAAAAAAATGTTCTTAACACCCACCCCCCCCCACCCCCCCCCACCCCCCACCCCCCCCCCCCCCCCCCCCCCGGCCAGATCATAGGCAGTCAAATTTCCTTTAGCAAAGTGAGCTGGAAGAACAGCTTTTGTTACCAAACATAGTATCCACTTACTAACTTTACATTCCTACTTTTCAAATCACCTACTTTACACCTGGTACCCTCTCATCACCCACTCACTGCTTCCCTGAGAAAACATACCCAATCAAAAAGGGACCACTTTATTTTCCCATCCGCAAATCCACCAACACACATTCCTAAGGCTCTACCCACCACTGGTGCTCTGAATCCCATCCCACTCCCCTTTCCAAGGATTTCTCTCTAGCCATTATCAGTTTCCTAAAATATATTATATATTTCTCTATGTCTTTATTATCTGTGTCTTCCAACTTGAGTCTTTCCACTAGAAAATAAGCTCCTTGAGACAAGGATGCTGTGTGTTTAACACTATTCTCAGCACCTAGATTAGTGATTCACAATTAATTTTTGTGGTTTGACTAATTTGAGTGTGGCAGCTGCTCAATAAATAGAGCTACTCTTTCTCTTACTCCGTTCTTTAAGTTTGTTCTGCATTTATTTGGAAATAATTTCTGTTCAGAGAAAATTTACTGTAAACAAAATACAGATAAAAATTTATCTGGTAGAAAAACATCTTTAGTTTGCTAATCTTGAAGATAGCGAACACATTGATGTGTATATGTTTTCCAAAAAGATGTATGTGTTTTCCTGATGTATTTTTCACAATCTGCATAGCTTAATCAGTAAATCCAGAATACTTTCAAATTGTTGAGCTTCCTGTTATGTATATTTCAGGAATAAAATAAAATAAAATAAAATAAAATAAAATAAAATATTCTCAGGGAGCTTTCAATCTAGTAAGATAACCAAAGTCATATGTGGAAGGATGATTATCACACTTTGCTTTATAAAGGACTTATCAAAGTACTAGTCAAATAAATTGTAATTGGTAAAGAAACATATTTATTGGAGCATTTCTGTAATAGCAAAAGACTAGGAAGAACCCAAATGTCCATCAATCGTGGACTATTTGAATAAGCTAAAGTCACACCTACAATATGAGTACTGTGCAGCTGTGATCACAAAGATACATCGATAATTGAGAAACACAATATGTGTAGTCTATGCCATTTTAAAACTAAGAAATATAGGGGCAATATGCATACACACACATGCACACATTTTTCTAAAAAATGTCAAGATAAACCAGAAGTTAATAATAATGGTTACCGTTAGGTGAGATGGGAATTAGGTGAAGGGACAGAGGTAAAAGTTAGATTTTCAACAATATTTTGTAGATTTTTTTGGAAACATATAAATGTTTTTGCATAATTAAAATATCAAAACTTAAGTACCACTCCCTAGAAAGCTGAAAGAAAATAATAATCAAGTGTTTTTTTTGGTATTTTTTGTTTTTGTTTGTTTTTGTTTTTTGTTTTAGTTTTCTGGCTTCATCACCCAGAGAAGACTTATCTCAAAGTGACTTTAAAGCAGTAATTTTTTTGTATATCCCTAGTAGGATATATTCTAAGGATGAAATAAATGCAAGAAAAAAATTCTCAGTAATAAAAAATTCTACTCAATAATCATAATGTTAGTATTAACATATCATCCTTCTGAAACTATAAGATAAAACAAATAATTATATTATTCCATTTAGAAACTAAGGTTTTCAATAAAAGGGGAAAAGATACAAATATAAATCAAACAAGCAAAATTCCTATAACCAAAATTTGAAATGGAAATAGTGTAGACTTCTCAACTATTTTCCTAGCTTTGACTACTGAAAAGATCTAGAAACAATAGTCAACTCAGCAACTAGATGGGATTCTAAATACTGTCTCCATTAAAAGGAACCTTGGAGAAATGGCTGATTCCAGATCTAGAGCAGGAAATATACAAGATGAACATGGAACATCTCATTGCTGAAGTATATCCTGAAAAGAACTCAGGAACTAACTTAAAAATGTTCTCACCACCCAAAGATAGGACAATTTGAGCATAGAAAGGAAAAAAAATAATAGCAGTAGATCTAAAATATTGAATATGTTTTTAAAAACTATAAAACAATACTTTTACAATATTTTTATACTAATGCTTTTAAGAAGTCCCTTGGTGAACTTTTGCCAGATGATAAGGAATTAGCTCATTATTCTGATTGATAAAGGAATGAATCAAGCATTTATATGCCTTTCCTATACTTCAAGATAAGCAAATAGTTGATATAGAAAAGCTATCCTTGGGGCACCTGGGTGGCTCAGTCGGTTAAGCATCCGACTTCGGCTTAGGTCATGATCTCACAGTCTGTAAGTTCGAACCCCACATTGGGCTCTGTGCTGACAGCTCAGAGTCTGGAGCCTGTTTCAGATTCTGTGTCTCCCTCTCTCTCTGCCCCTCCCCTGCTCATGGTGTCTCTCTCTCTCTGTCAAAAATAAATAAACATTAAAAAAAAAAAAAAAAGAAAAGCTATCCTTTATAGAAAAAATTCTAGCTAAGAAATGAAGAAGAAATTATAAAATTGGATTATTTCAATTTTGCAACCCCTAATGAAATAATTGATTTAGGTGATGATCATAAATAGTCACCAAAATTGTTAACTGAAAAGCTGATGAGATGAAAAGATTTGGCTGACATTACTTAAAAAAAATGAATCACAAAAAGAGAGACAAATAAGCATACATCTCTCCTGATATGCTAAAACAAGAAGTAGATAATCCTGTATGAGGTATACCTGCAAAAAGAAAAACAAAATCAAACCTGAATCTGATCAATTTATAGAAATACAAGAGACCAAGGAACACAATAAATGACACCACAGGAGCACAAATTAGCAAAATCCACAATATAACATACTCTATAAGTTTTCTCAACAAATGCAAGAAAAATAAACAAAAGAAAAATGAATCTATATATTAAAAGAACACTAAAGATATAACAACAAAATGCAATTATGTGAACTTGCTGGGACTCTCATTAAAACACACAACTGTTAAAAAGCAGAGAGAAAAAGAGATAGAATTAGCATATCATATTCTCAATACCATTATTACTGTTTTGGGAAGTGATATTATGTTTGGGATTATTTTTTTTTTAATTTTTTAAATGTTTATTTATTTTTGAGACAGAGAGAGAGAGAGACAGAGTGTGGGTGGAGGAGGGGCATAGAGAGACAGGAAGACACAGAATCTGAAGCAGGCTCCAGGCTCTCAGCTGTCAGCACAGAGCCCTACATGGGGCTTGAACCCACAAGCTGTGAGATCATGACCTGAGCTGAAGTTGAACGCTTAACTGACTGAGCCACCCAGGTGCCCCTGGGAATATGTTTTTAGAAAACCCAAAGAATCCTTATTTTGCACAAGTTCATAGTATAGTATTAACAAATAAATTAGATGATGTTTGAGATTTATTCCAAAATAATCCAGTATGTAGAAGGGAAGGGAATGGGGATGGAAAGGGAAATGAAACAGATTAGCCCTGTGTTGATAGCTGTTAAAGCTGGGGTATGGGTCCATGTCAATTCATAATAGTTTTATCCCTACTTTTTATATGTTTGACAATTTCTATAACAAAACATTTTTAAAAGTTATCTCAGTATCTTTATTCCATTTTCTTTCAGTTCTTTCTGGAAAACTATAACATGACTCATGGAAAAAAATAACTACGAAAATCCCCTTTCAGAACAGTCTGAAACCTTAATGAATTCCATAAGCATTAAGTCTTCTCTACCCTCCATCAGTTATTTAAAAAGAAGACCATTTCACACATCAACTGATATCAAATATTTATATAATGAACCTTTGACTAGAAGGTTTTGATTTTGCGTGAAGGAAATACAATAAGTAAGTTAGAAAAAAAATATGGATTTTTTAAAAAAACACAGATTGTTTTGAGATGAGTTTCTCCCTAAGGTAACATTCTATTAATTTGACTCTCAGAAGGACTAAGGTATATTTTACTATTTGCCAAACATCTGTCACTATATAGTGACTAAAATTTTGATTTTTTTTCCTGTACATTCAAAACAATAGAATATCTTTCTTTAGACTGAAATCAATCCTCCAAATCCTTCTAATCTTATTTCCTACAATAAGCCTGTCATCTGTCCTATGCCTGAGCTGACAATGGCTTGGCCTTTCCCAGCCAAATAGGCTGACATCATCATCTTGAATCATGAATATATCTTAATTCTCATAGGTAACTATAAGACTAAAGTGATTAAACAAATGAACACACTGCAGCAACAAACGATAACTAAAACAAACGTTACATAGTTCCACATTTCTAGTAAGCAGAAAAATAAAGAAAACACTTAACAAATAAAGGATAAAATAGAAGCAGAATGTTACCACCACCAAGCTCAGAGCGACTCCTAAAAATTGCATATCATGCCCAAATGAAGGCAGAACCATATTCTCTTCAAATATGGAGACTACATGCATGCACACATGTGTGTATGTTGTCATTGTACAGGCAATTTCACAGAATCCCTGAAAGTTCTGCTATGGTGTATGCTCAAAAATTCTTAGAAAGGCAATGCCCCTATGCTACTTTATAAGAAATACAATAAGGGGCGCCTGGGTGGCGCAGTCGGTTAAGCGTCCGACTTCAGCCAGGTCACGATCTCGCGGTCCATGAGTTCGAGCCCCGCGTCGGGCTCTGGGCTGATGGCTCGGAGCCTGGAGCCTGTTTCCGATTCTGTGTCTCCCTCTCTCTCTGCCCCTCCCCCGTTCATGCTCTGTCTCTCTCTGTCCCAAAAATAAATAAAAAAAACGTTGAAAAAAAAAAAAAAAGAAATACAATAATATGGTTGATAGCCATATACCAGAGATTTGACTGCTTGGGTTCAATTACCAACTTTACTATGAATTAACTGTGTGGCTTGTTACTTATCTTTCCTGTTCTTCAGTCTAATCACCTATGAAATGAAATTATGTAGCCTTGAGACATAATATCACCTTCTTCCCAGGTTTTCATGAAGATTTTTTTGATGAAGTGCTTAATGAATGAACTGTGTATGGCACAGCATTAAATTCATAGCACTTGGTGCATAGTTAGCAAAGGGAAAGGCCCCATCACACTGACATTTTAAGTCATTATGTTTGGGTTGAACTTCTTCTTGTCAACACAACATTTGGGAACTAGAGTGGAGATGCTCATTGTCCAGTCCATCATCCAATGATTCTTTTCTCCATAATGGAATCCTGGCCTTTGATGGGGCACATTGTCAACTGGAGTAAAAGGCAACACTTCCCAACCTCCTTTGCTGCTAGGAGTGGCTACCCACCTATGTTCCAGGCAATGAGAATCAACTAGAAGTGTGTGGCTCTTACAGAAAATTTTCTTGAAGGAGGTATGTCAGCCCTTCCTTCTTCTCCATCCTGCCTCTTGGAATGTGGATATGATAGCTGAAACTAGGTGACACCTGAACTGTGATGCCATGTACTGAGCATGGGAGAGTAGCTGGACAGGAGTCCAACACCTGTATAACTCTGGCTCTGCCTTACCAGCCCAGGACTTCTCACTTCTAGATCTTTTCATGTGGGTGATAAAGTTCTGACTGGTTTTACTCATGAGGTTTTTGTTTTGATTTGTTGCATTATTTTTGTTGTTGTTTTGTCTGTTACATACAGTAAACCAAGTCCTTTATTTATTTTTTTAATGTTTATTTACTTATTTCGAGAGAGAAAGAAAGCAAGTAGGGGAGGGGCAGAGAGAAAGAGAGGGAGAGAGAGAATCCCAAGCAGGCTCTATGCTGTCAGCGCAAAGCCCAACGTGGGGCTTGAACTCACAAACCGTGAGATCATGACCTGAGCCAAAATCAAGAGTTGGATGCTTAACCAACTGAGCCACCCAGGCGCCCCCAACCAAGCCCTTTAGATATGGTCAGAGACAACAAACACTGGCTAAGAATTACATTTCATTTGTCAATGTCTGTGCCAGTCCATATGCAGGTGAGAGAAACACAGAATTGCAGAAGATGCTTATCTGAGACTATGACAGATTAAGAAAACATATCAACCAGGTAAAGAAATAAAGGAACACAATTTTGGGAAGATTATGAAAATGAATATATGGCTATGAATCATCATTAATATACAACAGTGTAATTAGTATACAGAAATTCTTTGGAGACTTGAGACAAAAAAGTAGATAAAGTGAGAAGAAACAACATCTGGAGATATTGTTAATGGCTCTGGAGCGTGAGGAGAGGAAAAATGTATGCAATTCTTGGGGCTTGAGAATGAGCCAAAGTATTTTGGCAGTTGAGCACTGAAAATCAGTAATCTATAATAAGTGAGAACCACTACACCAAAATTGTTCCTAGAATGAATCCACTCTGAATTTAGTAAGGGAAACATTCCCATACATACTGAGAATTATTAATTTAATGCCAACCTTTCTTATTTTGTTTGTTTCACTGGTTATGGGTCAAGGCATGCACACTAATTTACGTTCTAAGAAATTGTTGGTTTTCTCTTTCGTAATAGCAAATGCAAATCTAATGCAATCAACACTAAAAATCCCGTCAGTCTGGCTGACCTGGAATTGTCTGTTAGAAGCTGATTGACGGGTCTCAAGTTGTGCTTTGTGTGACAGCCAGAGCATGCTAAAACACTTGCCTCCACACTGTGGCCGATCCATCTCTTTGATCCATTCTCTTTGTTGATTTTTTTAACAGATTTTTAATCGTGCAACATATCTCATATGTACACGCAGCTCCTTGCTATTTTCTAGTTATATTCCAAAGCTATAAAGAACCTTCAGCATTCATCTGGTGCAGCCCCCTGGTTCAGGTAGAAGTCAAATTGAAAATACCAGGTCTGAGGATTATCTACAAAGCTTTAAGGCAAAACTTCTCTATTACAGACCTCATAACTAACTGAGCAGTCCAGTCTGTTATTTTACCACTAAGCTTGCTAGAAGTTCTTCTTTATACAAAATTTAAAAATATACACTGTTTTAAGGTACTCCTTTCCTCCTGTTTGGTCTCTGTGGACACAAGGAAAAACTGATCAGAGTCTTCATGGAAAGCCCTTCTTATTCTTGAAAACAAACCAGGTCATCCTTGATCTTCTTAAAACTAAACAGCTTCAATTCTTTTGACTTTTTTTCATATGTCATTTGCATATTTTTTATTCTCTTCTCTGTATATTTTCCAGTTTCTCTACATTCTTTTAAAGGCCTGATCCCTCAAACTGGGCACATTGATCTCCTAAGCATCTGACTCATATGAAGTATGAAGGAAAGATCATTTTCCATATATGATGTCAATATATCTATATTAATATATATACATATATATGGGTTTTTCAACCTTGGCACATGCATGTGTACACACACACACACACACACATACACACACACATGCATACAAACACACATATACACTGTATGGTCAGTAATGGAGCCAAATATGTTTTCTGCTATTCTTCTCTTTAGATGTGAAGAAGCCTGACAGTATGATTAAATACATAAATATATAGAAAGCATACAATATTTTTATTTAAAAGTTTTTCAAATTGATAGAAAAGCTGAATGACCTGTGTTGATGGGTTTAAGAATACAATTGAGACTTCATCCCTTTTAACCTCTATTCTGGTTTTGTATGTGCTACCTATACATACTGTAATAAGAATGTTGCAAGCAGTAGCTATGGTTTAGAAGTATTCAAACCAGTGTGGAAATTCTTCCTAGGTAAAGATAAGGAATACATAATATAAAACTGGCCTCTGAGAACGTCTGGTAAATTATGGTAAAGAGCTCCAAGATAATTGACCATTTACTATGTACCTAGCACAGGGCTGGCCTAAATCTTGTAACAAGTGCAGGAGGTGGATACTTTACTTCATTTTTTTCAAAGAGAAAAATAAGACACAAAGAAGTTAAGTAATCTCTTTGAACTAACTGTAACTATAGGAGGCAGGATTTTAACCCATGGCTACCTGACTCTTAGGCTTGTGCTTTTAATCATTACATTAAAGCACTTATGAATATAGTTATGTCTAAACAAAGGAAAATTGGGGTAAAATCTCTCATACTAGAGAAACTGAGATAATCTAGATAGTCTATAAGAACCAAGCAACAGTAGGTGCTTAATCAGTACAAGAGTTTCCATACAGCGCTTGCCTTTAGCTCGAAATAATTTAGTATTAATTCTAGAAGGAAGGTGTTCAGAGGCCACTTGGTTATTGTTTCACTGGTGACAGCAACTGATTTTTTAACATGAGAGTTGAAGTGTGTTTGTGATTAACCTGGATGTGGACTTAGAACTGGCCTAGAACCTAGACCAGACAAGAAGTGAGAAATAGTGCTATATAATAACAAGCACTACTTTAAAAAAGTAGATGGGTCTGCTTATACACATACAAAACCTATTTGGGATTTTATTTTTCAAATGTTCCCCAGATGGTTTGGCAAAGGAAAAGTGTATCTAGAGAAAAGATTGGAACAAGTGAGGATAGATATTAACAGAAAGTTAGGGTTGTCAGATTTACCAAATAAAAACACAGGATGCCCAATTAAATTTGAATTTTCAGATACACGACAAATAATTTTTTTAATGTAAACATGTCCCCAAAATTGCATGTACACTTATATTTAAAAATTGTTCATCATTTATCTGATGATAATCAGATCATCAAGTTTAACTGGATTCCTGTATTTTATCTGGCAATTCTACAGTAGATGAATCCAGACAGGAGTGTATGAGCACTCACTGTTCTTCATTCAACTTTTGTATCAATTTGAAAAACTTTTAAATCAAAATATTATATGCTTTCTATATATTTATGTATTTAATCATACTGTCAGGCTTCTTCACATTAATGACAAATTTTGTTGTGTAGGAAAGGGGGAATTATAGCAAAACTGCCTTTACTCCATGAAGATATTGAGATGGGAGTGGTAGGGATGAAATTGGCAAGATGAACTCAGCTATTATAGCAAGCAGTCTAACTTGAAAGGTTCTTTGTCCCCATGGGCTTAAGACTCTCCTTCCCTGTCCAGAAACACCAGGGCAGCTTGGGGGCACTGAAAAGGAAATGCCACTATATATGCCCGCCCCCCCCCCCCCCCCCCCCCACCATCCCCAGACTAAGAAACACCTAATGGCTTTGCCTGGGGACATTCCTTCACTCCTCAGACATTGCCTTCAGGGACAATTGAGAATCCCATTACCAACATACAAACCAAGCAGATCAAAATAAGGCTCTAAAAATTAAACTGCCAGGGTGCCTGGGTGGCTCAGTTGGCTAAGCATCCCACTTTTTTTTTTTTTTTTTTTTAATTTTTTTTTCAACGTTTATTTATTTTTGGGACAGAGAGAGACAGAGCATGAACGGGGGAGGGGCAGAGAGAGAGGGAGACACAGAATCGGAAACAGGCTCCAGGCTCTGAGCCATCAGCCCAGAGCCTGACGCGGGGCTCGAACTCACGGACCGCGAGATCGTGACCTGGCTGAAGTCGGACGCTCAACCGACTGCGCCACCCAGGCGCCCCTAAGCATCCCACTTTTGATTTTGACTCAGGTCATGATCTCTCCATTCATGGGTTCAAACCCTGCACCAGGCTCCATGCTGACAGTGCAGAACCTGCTTGGGATTCTCTCTCTCCTCCTCTCTCTGTCCCTTTCCCACTCTCTCTCTCTCTCACACACACACACTCTCAAAATAAATTACTTAGTAATAAAAAAAAAGATACAAGTTAAACTGTCTTTGAAATCACAATGCATAACTAAGCCAAGATCCATTTAGGTGCTAAACCTAAACCTGCTAAAATCAAAGATTTAAATAGGATCCAGAGCCTCCTAACATAACAGACAACTTGTCCAAGGCACACAAAAAAAGAAAAAAATCACCTGCCACATCAACCAAGAAAATCCCAAATTGAATGAGAAAAGACAATCAATTGACACCAACCTCAACACGAGTCATATGTTGGAATTATGTGATAAGGCTTTAAAGCAGCCATAAGAAAAATGCTTGAATAATCAAGTACAAATTCTCTTGAACCAAATGAAAAAACTGAAAATCTTGACAAAGAGATAATGTCAATTCTCTTCAGGAATATATTCAGTGTATTATTACACTGAATAGTATTAGTCAATGGATCATTTAAGATTTCTTCAAAGTCTTTGAAGTAAATGTAATAACAGTAAATATAGCCAAAATAGTATGATACAGTACAATGAATGGCCAATATAAAAGAAATGATATCTGGAAGGTCAAGCAAGGCATATAAGTTATCTGTGCTTGTTTGAAATTCCTACTTTTAGAATACTAGTGCTAGAAACAAAAGAGTGTCTTCAAAGTTATACGAATCTAAGCAATCAATTCCTATTTGCCTTAAGGCCATTGCCAAGAATTTAGAAAAAAGATCAAATGTCAGAAGTCTCTAAGGAACTGAAGAAGCTAGGCTTTCCAACTGTTGCTCTACAGTGGGAATTGAAGCATCACAGAGATACACAAAAGTTATTTTTTGAAGTCTTATGCCAAGTAGAAGTGAAATGTTGCAAAGTCAACATAGATGTAGTCCCTACATCCCCATCTACTAAGAAGATATGTGCTATGACAGTTGAACTGAATCACATTTAGCCAAGAGAAGTATTTGGTAACCAAAGATGTGATTAAAACAAATATTTCCACTTTGGAAAAGTTTCTAGATTTAATAGACATTATATAATACCAATAATTCTAGCAGGAGTTTATTGTGCACTTACTATGTACCAGACACTGTGTTAAGTATTTATTTGCCTTATCTCATTTAATGCATAAAGCAACTCACATGGTAAATAGTATTCCCATTTTACATGAGGCCACACAGTTTGCTTAATGAAATCTCATTTGCTGAATTTAAGTCCTGTTAAATCCAAATCTCTGATTACTCTATAACTGCCTCCCACTTTAAAATCATGACCGTGGACCTTATGGGATTACTTGATGCTGCTAGCATTCAAACTACATTTCCCCAGGTCACTGGCATTTACCTTTGAAGGCAAACAGCTATAACTTCTTCAACTTCTAACCCGTCCTTCCTATCACTCTCAGCTGGCTACTTTGCTTCCTACTCTCCTAAAAACATACAATCTAAAGAGAAAATTCTGAATCTACACACTCTGCCATCCCATTTGTTACTATAGATGAACAGTGTGCTCTGTGCTCCTGAAGCAGACTATCCCTGTGCTCTGTGTACCTCTCTCAAATAATCCCTCTCCTTTTTCCTTAGACCTCACCCTCTCCTATTCCAGGACATCCTTGAGCAATTCTCTCATTTCACACATGCATTATTATCTTTTTTCCTTTCTGCTGAATCATGCTTAACAGCATGCAAATATACTGTTATTCTCCCATCTGAACAAAATAAATAAATACAAAGGCAAAATTTATCTTCTTTCCCTAGCCACCGACCATGTACTATTGCATTTGTAGCAAAATTCAAAATTTGTCTGTCCTTGACCTCTCCATTTCTTCTCATTCTCTTTAAACCACACTACTCAGTCCTTCCCCAGTGAAAATGTTCTTGCCAAGGTCAACAATGACCTCCACATTGCTACATTCAGTGGCCAATTCTTACTCCTGTTTGTACCTGGCTTTCAGCAGCATTTGACACAGTGGATCACTTCGTCTCCTTGACACGCATTCCTCATTTAGCTTCCAAAACACACCTGAGGTTTTCCTCCTACCTCCCTTGCTGCTTCCCCTCAGTCTCCTTTGCTGGTTCCCCCTCATGGATCCAGCCTCTTAACATTATCATATCCAAGGCCCCCATCTCAGCCCTTTTCTGTTCTCAACCTTTCCTCATTCCTTCAATGATCTCATCAAGTCTCCTGGTTCTAAATACGTTCTTTCTTCTAATGACTCCCAAATTCTTATATCTGGGCTACACCACTCTCCTTAATTGCAGATTCAAATACTCAACTGCCTATTCTCACTTCCCCTTTCATATCTCAGACTTAGGATGCCCAAAAGTGTAAAACCAAATTTCTTACCTTCTTCCCATATCAGTCATAATTCTGGTGAGAAACAGATGGAACATATAATTTAAGCAATTTGAGGGCCATTTTATAAAGGGGCTATTTACAGGGTGTAGGAAAACAACAAAAGTTAGTGCAATATCCCAGTGCCAATAAAGGTGGCTGTTGTCCCACCAATTCTGAAGGGCAATGGAGTAAAGGGGGAGAGCACTTGTTACTAGGGGAGGGAGAGAAAGAGAAAGAGGTGTGAAGAAGGTCAACTGACAGGAACTTGACCCTTGGTGGAGGAGTGTAACCAATTTAAAGCAACTCCTTCCTTCCCTCAAATCTCTCATCAGTATTCCTCATTGACTGGACATAGCTGGAAAGGTAGAGAGCAAGAGATCAGCCAGTGCATTCTGTAGAGGCCAGCCTCCTGGGGCACATAACAGAATGAAGATGGACAGAAAGTGGGTCTAGAGAGGCAAATAAAAAATATCCTGTCCACTCTCAAAACAACTCCACCTAGAGTTTCCCCCCTATCAATGCATGGAAAAGACATCCTGCTTATTCTAAGCAAAAATCTTAGAGTCATCTTTGACTCTCTTACATCTAATCTATAACGAGATCTCAATGGCCCTACCATTCAAATATATCCAGAAGCTGACCACTTCTCACCACCTCCACCGGTACCATTCACATTGAGCCACGTCTTGCCATTTACAACTCACAGCTTTCCCTATTTCCAACCTTAACCCTGTACATGAAATTTTATACACAGTAAACAGACTAAGCTCTTATATCTTTCTAGAAATTTATCCATTTCATCTAAATTTTCTAATTTATTGGCATTTAAGTGTTCAGAGTCTTTCTATATAATCCGTTTTATTTCTTTAAGTTTGGTAGTAATGTCTCCTTCTTCATTTCTGATTCTAGTAATTTTAGTCTTCTGTATGTTTTTTTTTTCTTGGTCACTTAACTAAAAGTTTCTTAATTTTATTAATCTTTTGAAAATATCAGCTTTTGTTTTTATGGATTTTCTCTATTGTTTTTTCATTCTTTGCTTCATTAATTTATTTTTTAATCTTTATTTTTCTTTTTTTTTCTGCTTGTTTTAGGTTCAGTTGATCTTCTCTTTCCAATGTATTAGGTGGAAGGTTAGGTTATTGATTTCAAATTTCATCTTTTTTGAATAGGAGTGTACAGCTATAAATTTTCCTCTAAACATCATTTTAGCTGCATAAGTTTTGGTATGTTGTATCTTCACTTTCATCCATCCCAAAGTATTTTATAATTTCTTTTGGAATTTCTTCTTTTAATCATTAGTTACTTAGGAATATGTTATTCAGTTCCCACATATTGGAGGGTTTTCCAATTTTTTTCCTGTTAACGATTTCTAATTTTATTCCATTGTGGTCAGATAACATATTTTGTATTCTTTTATAATTTTTACCATTTACAATTTATTAAGATTTTGTTTTATGGCCCAGTATATGGTCTCTTCCTAGAAAAATTTCCATGTACACTTGAGGGGAATGTATACTCTGCTGTTGTTGTATGTAGTGTTCTATTGATGTGTACTAGGTATAGTTGGTTTATAGTTTTGTTGAAGTCTTTTATTTCCTTATTGATCTTCTGCCTCACTGCTCTACCCATTACTGAAAGTGGGTTATTGAAGTTTCCAACTATTATTGTTGTATTGTCTATTTCAGTTTTTGCCTCATGTATTTTAGTGCGCTATTAAGTGCATATATGTTTATAATTATTATATATTCCTGATACATTGACAACATTATTCAATGTCTCTCTTTATCTCTCATAACAAGTTTTGTTTTTCGGTTTATTTTGTCTGATACTACAGATTTCCTGTGAGTGCTATTTGTATGATTATCTTTTTTTCATCCTTTTACCACCAACCTACTGAATTTTTTAATGTAAAATGTATCTCCTACAGACAGAATATAGTTAAATTGTACTTGTTTTTTTTTTTTTTTCAACGTTTTTTATTTATTTTTGGGACAGAGAGAGACAGAGCATGAACGGGGGAAGGGCAGAGAGAGAGGGAGACACAGAATCGGAAACAGGCTCCAGGCTCTGAGCCATCAGCCCAGAGCCTGACGCCGGGCTCGAACTCACGGACCGCGAGATCGTGACCTGGCTGAAGTCGGACGCTTAACGGACTGCGCCACCCAGGCGCCCCTGTACTTGTTTTTTTAATCCAATCTAACAATCTCTGACTTTTGACAGAAGTATTTAATCCATTTTATTTTAATTTAATTATTAAATAATTGGATTTATATCTGCTATTCAACTGTTTTTCTATTTATCTGTCTTTGTTTTTGTTACTTTATTTCTCCTGCACTGCTTTCCTTTGTGTTAAGTGAATATTTTCTAGTGTGTCATTTTAATTTCTCTAGTGATTTTTTCCACCATATTATTTTGAGTTATTTCCTTAGTGGTTGCTCTAGGGCTTACCTTATCTTATTAAACACTGTTCCAATTTTACACAAATTTAATTCTCGTGAGTTATAATAATATTACTGCTATATAATCCTATTGCCTTCCCCCTTTTTTGTGGTATTGTTGCTATAAGTATTACATCCATAAATGTTACAAGCCCATAACTACATCATTATAATTATTACTATATGTAATTTTATGTCTTTTAAAGAAGCCGAGAAGAAAAAAGAATATCAAGTATATACTCACAGTTTTCATTATCTTAAACTTTTATTTATCATTTTCAGCGCTTTTCATTTTTTCTTGTAAATATGAGTTACCATTTGGAGTCATTTCCTAAGCCTAATACACTTTGCTACTACCTGTCTCCTTTATACTATTATTGGCAATTAGATCACATTTTTATATGTCATAGTCCTCTAAACACATAATGTGTTTGACATATAATTATTTTTGTACATCACTTTATACAATTACTTTTTAAATCTGTTAAGAACAGAAAGAAAAATGTGCATTTATACCACCTTTTATAATTATATAATTATTCATATTAGTGCTCTTTTTTTCATGTGTATTTTAATTACCATCTGGGGGTAACTTGCTTTCAGTCTAAAGAACTTCCTTTAGTATTTCTTGCAAGCAAAGTCTGCTAGTAGAAAATTTGCTTAGATTTTGTTTTTCTGGGATGTCTATTTCACTTTCATTAAAAAAAAAAGCTTTGCTGGATACAGGATTCTTTAAAAAAAATTTTTTTTTTCAACGTTTATTTATTTTTGGGACAGAGAGAGACAGAGCATGAACGGGGTAGGGGCAGAGAGAGAGGGAGACACAGAATCGGAAACAGGCTCCAGGCTCTGAGCCATCAGCCCAGAGCCCGACGCGGGGCTCGAACTCACGGACCGCGAGATCGTGACCTGGCTAAAGTCGGACGCTTAACCGACTGCGCCACCCAGGCGCCCCTGGATACAGGATTCTTAATTGACTTTTTTTTTCCCCCCATTGAGCACTTCAAGTATATCATCCCACTGTCTTTGGCCGCTTTTGTTTCTAGGTCAGCTGTTAATCTAATTGTAGTGCCTGTAAATGAGAAGTCATTTTTCTCTCCCTGCTTTCCAGATTTTCTGTCTTTGGCTTTCAATATTTTTGCTGACATGTCTATTTTTATATTTCTTTGTATTTATCCTACTTGGAGTTCAGTAAGATTCCTAGCTGCATAAATTACATTTTAAATTTCATTAGCTTTCAGTCATTATTGTTTCAAATATTTCCCTTCTCCTTTTCTCTCTCCTCTCCTTCTGGTATTCCCATTACATTGATGTTGGTGCACTTAATGGTGTCCCATGTTTCTCTGAGGTACACTGTTATTCTGGGATGACAGTGGTTTTGTCAGGGCTCTCTTTGTCTCTTTCCCTGACCACACCCAGTTGTTAAGCTCCACTAATTGTAGGCTGACTGCTGTGTTGTTTTCAACAGTGCTTTGTGTCATAAATCACTTCATAGACTGATCCAATCAGAATTTGACACCTTTGAAGGGATAATTCCCAAAGTCAGTGTATGGCTTTGTTCTGAGCCCAGGAGGGCTTTTCCCAGCTGTCTCTTCCCAGCTCTCTGGAAAACTAGCTGACCTACATCCAGTTTAATGCTTATCACCAAAGAATCTATCAGTCTCCTCCTACTTGGAGGAATTTTGCCACAACTGCCACTGCTTTTGAATCACTTTAGGCTTGAACTTCTCTACACTGTTGCAAATGAAGTGAATCCTTTGAGGAATGATTTCAAGTTGTCTGTTTTATGGTCTGCTTTTCCTCCTAGGTAAAATCTCTGAGCCTTGGCATTGATATTAGGGGTGGAGACAATGATGCAAATCTCCCTGAGTGACTCCCCACTTTAGGAGTTGAGCACTCTGCGGGACAACAGCCCTAGGTCTGCTCAGCTGGCTTCTCTCAGCATGGAACTTCTATTCCACACGACAATGAAAGAGCAATCAGAGTCTCCATATTCTCAATGGTGCCATGTTCAAAGTATAGCCTCCATCCCGTGAGTGGGCTGAGTCAGGGCTGGGTAGGAAAAAGATACTAATCTGGGACTTAGCCTCAGCAGCAGGTAACTGGAAACAGATGAGAAATGCTTAGGCACTGCTCCTCCTGAAATGATAGCCCTCCAACTATGAGCTCACGGGAAAGTGAGCCCTGTGTTTAAGATAGTACCATTCTGGAGTTTCCATCTCACTGAGCTGAGAGTTGGGAGATTGCGGGTCTTGGTTCAAATGCCACAGACAATTGCAGTTCTTACCAAGTTTTGGTAGATTTTCTTGAATAAATGTGTCTTTATTTTGCTATATGTTCTCTGGGTCATTTCCAGAGAGACCTTAACTGGTTGATTTAAAAATAATTTTCACTAGTTTCCATGGGGAGTGGATCTGTGGAACTCCTCACACTGTAATGACAGAGGTGGAACTCTCCTCCAAAGTAAGCTTTCAAAACATAAGTGAGATCATACCACTCCTCTGCTCAGAATCCTCCAATCTCTCACACTCCCTAAGAAGAAAAACTGAAGTCTCTAAAATAGCCCAAAGAGGGGCACCTGGGTGGCTCAGTCGGTTAGGCATCCGACTTTGGCTCAGGTCATGATGTTGGTGAATTCGAGCCCTGCTTCAGACTGTGCTGACAGCTCAGCGTGAGTATGGACCCTGGAGCCTGCTTCAGATTCTGTGTCTCCCTCTCTGTTCCTCTCCTGTTCATGCTCTCTCTCTCTCAAAAATAAATGAACATTTAAAAAAAAAATTTAATAAAATAGCCCAAATGACCCTGTAACCCACTTACCTCTGCCAACCTCTTTGACCTCATTTTGTGCTTTTCTCCCCCTTGCTTACCTTGTTCCAGCTACTCTGGCCTCCTTGGTGTCCTCAAACCAAGTTTGAGGTGTGCTGATGTCAGCAAACTTATACTACTAGGCTTTACAATTGTTGTTCCCTCTGCCCAGAATGCTCTTCCCCTCGATTGCCACAAAGCTAACCCTCTCATCTCCTTCAAGCAATTATTCTAATATCACCTTTTCAGTGAAATCTACCCTGACTATTCTATTTAATATGGAATCCACTCCTGACCCTCCCAGCATTCCCAATCCCCCATCTTAAAAATATTTATAGTATGTATACCTTTTAACATGTTATACAATTTGGTAATATATTGAAGTTTATAGTTTTTATTGTCAGTCTCTTTTAGTAGCATGTAATAAGCTTCAGGAGGGCAAGGATTTTTGCCCTTTTTGTTCACTGATATATTCTGATTATCTACAACAGTGCTGTCACTAGCAAATGCTAAATTAATAATTGTTGAATGAGTACTGATTTGAAGAAATAGTGGAATTGGGATTTGATCAAGAGATCATGCTTTTAATCACAAACCTATGTTGAGACCACTTTCAAACTTTAGGTCCTGCTTAAATAAAATTCATGGGTTCAAATAATATTTTACAAATATTTATAAGCATAATGAGTTCTTTAAAGTGTTCATCTTTAAAATGTTCATCTTTAAAGTGCTTGGAGAGCTTCAGATGACTGATGTCATTGGCAGGCATCTTTGCAGAAATACAAACCATAATATTTAGGAAACAAAAAGGAGAGAAACTTGAGGTCAGATTTTATAATTATCCAACAGAGTGAAGTCTATGCAACCATGGAAGATCAGATTTTAATCTATTTTAATTTTTAATTGGTATTTGATTGGTATTTAATTGGTTTCCATAGAATTTCTTCAGTGATAAACTAGGATTTCGTATCATTAATGAGGTTTCCTGATAATGAGGATTTGTTTGGACAGTTTTTGTGAAACCTAATCATTTAGTAGCTTAAAATTTTGTGGCAAATATCATCATTAGAAAGTGTAAACCAAGGTCCAGTATCCTTTTTTAAAATGTATGACTCTGGAACTGGAATAAAAAGGAAGGTTGGAATTTTTTTCTATGCAGCTAGGCCTTACTGTGGATGTTTAAAATAAAATTTGTGGGTTGAAATAATATTTTATAAATATTTTTCAGTATAATGAATTCTTACAGCAAAATAAAGTACAATTTTCCAGGTCATCTTTTTTTCTTTTTTAAGACGAATATAAAATCTACCCTTAAGTTCTCTCCTTCTTGTTTTTCAAATATTATGGTTTGTATTTCTGCAATGACTTCAGTCACCTGAAGTTTTCCATGCACTTTAAAAATGAACATGAGGGGTGCCTGGGTGGCTTAGTCAGTTGAGTGTCCAACTCTTGATTTTTTTGGTTCAGGTCATGATCCCAGGGTTGTGGAATCAAGCCCCATGTTGGGCTCCTTGCTGAGTGTAGAGCCTGATTAAGATTTTCATTCATTCTTTCTCTCTCTCTCTCTCTCTCTCTCTCCCCCCACCCCTCGCCCCAGCTCGCACACTCACTGTCTCAAATAAAATAATAATAATTAATAAAAACAAAAAGAAACTCAAAACAATTCAATAAAAATGAACATGAAAGAACTCACTATGTTGCAAATACCAATCTGCCTTCTTCCTTCTTGCTCATACAAAGTTTAGATCTCTATCTAAAACCTCTCTGCACAAATTTCTCTACATGACTGTCCCTAAAGCCTAGAATTTTGTGAACCTCTTCTTCCTGGAGAATTCTACTTTCTTAGTGATCTAAACAAATTATGATAGCTGTTCTTTACACTGCTCAAAGACACTGACCAGGTACACTAACCTCTTCACTTTGTAGACTTTCAGTCTAGATCTGTATTCCTCAACTTGGCTGCATATTACAGTAGAGAGTTTTTTAAATGCTGATAGCCAGGTTGAAACTAATATAACTCTATATGTTAATTATACTTCAATAATAAACAAACAAACAAACAAACTGATGGCTGAGTCTCACTCTTAGATTCTGCCTTAATTGATTAGAATGGGGATTGGTACAGATATATTTTAAAAGTTCCCTGGTTGAATTTACTATGCAGCCAGAAATTAAACCTGTAAGTCTAAGAAATAAGCCTTGCAGGGCCCTGAGGAACTATAATGTTGGAAATTACTTTTATCTTCCATATTTACACTTTATCTTAGCATGGCTTGATCCAGTAATTTTGATTCTGAAACAGTAAGAGAATGCCTGCAGTCTGGTAGACACTGCATTTTGCTAGCAATATGGAGCTGAACATATCTCCCACCTTCATGTAGCTTTGGGTATAAGTATAACAAAGGGCAAGACAGACATTGAACAGAAAGTCACAAATGCAAAGAGTGATCACACCAGACCTTCACATCTATAGGAAAAGTCATTCCTCTTTACTCTACCTCTAGAACTTGGGTATAATGAGGGATATACTTGGTAAGTATGCATGGGGTGTTTGAATGATGTCAAGATACAAAAACTATTGAGTGTGACTGATAAAGGAAATCATTTCAGTTAATAAATTCTCTCTTTCAATGAAAGTGCATTAGCAAAGATTCTTTCTAACCTTAGTGTGAAATGCTTTAATGAAACCTCTAGTTCTTTCTTATCACTTATCTACTTATACAGGTAACTTGCATAAAAGGGATGAAAGGACATCTGACTTCCAGAAAGATATTTGTCCTTAGGAGTTTGTGGATACCAGAAATCAATGATTGTCTGGAAGAAGAAGAAAAGCTGCAGGAGGTGAGGGGGGAATTCACCATCTGCTCCTTGATCTTACCTAACTTAGTGTCTTTACACCATTACTTAGAAGGCTCTCCTCCCAATCTTTGTGCAGCTGGCCCCTCTTGCCATTCAGATCTCAGCTTAAACATCACTATATTAAAATGTATCTGAAATTTGTTTTAATCAGGAATGGCAGAACACAGAGACATGGAAATAACGATCATGAAGAAAGAAGATTTTTATATTCATAGGTCCTTAGAAATAGGAGGCATGGCACACAGGAGAAGCACCAAGGTCAGTCAAGAAGCAGAAGGGTGAGGAGAAAGTATGGACCTAAGCATTTGTTATCACTGTCATAGGAAGAATGGGCAAGATAGTGTGGACAGCTGAATAAGTTTAAGATTGGACAGTCTGAATAATTTTAGCAGTCTTTGGGCTATAGGCATGGTTCCTAGTTGTCTGGTACCTGGTCTTGATTCATTTAGAACAAGGAAATAGTGTCCTGGACTGCAGGACCCTGATAAAAGGAAATGATGAACATACAGACTCGGGATTGGTTGGCTGACATACCAAGAGCATCTGCTATCTCCAGGAATTAGTTCTCTCCAGGATTTGCAAGTCCTCAAGATGCCAAAACATCATAAAACACAGAAAATAAAAAGCATGAATATTATAATAGCCTCCTCAAATAGGCTTTCCCTGATCTCCCAAATTGAAGTGATTAGCAGTTACACTTTATTCATCATTCTGCTTTAATTCCCCCAAAATACTTCTTCTCTGATATTTTTCTATTTCTATAATGGCTTGTTTATTTTATCCTCCCATTAAAAGAAGAACACTGTTCATCTTGAGAACATGTAAAATATTCATTCAATATTTGTTGAATTAAATGTGTGCTTTCTTTTCTTCTTAGACTTCCCATTTCCACTTCTTCTTCATTGCAGGTGTTATAAGAATCAGCACAAATTTAACACAACAATCATGAGCTTTCTCTATTTCCAGTACCTTTAGAACATTGTTCCTATAGAGCCACAAAGGTTAATGGTGTAAGGGTATGAGGAGAGAAATGAGACAGAAACTTTCACAGCTCATAGAAGGCAGAGATTGATGGGTCTGTTGATGGCAAAGGGAAGGAAGGGATGGTAAGAGAAAAGTTGGCAGTCATGTGGTGTCACTTGAAAATTTTTATGTTATTTAAATTTAACTTCATCCATTCATTTTTATTCAAAAACTCCTTTATTGATAAGCTGCCTCGTGCCAGGAAACAAAAAATTCTCTAATTCATCCAGAAAAAACAAACAAACATCATTAAGCTGCTTCTCTATACGCTCTGTGCTGGACATAGAAGAATATTGTTTGGGTCTCACATTAAAAGAAAGAAATAGGGGCACCTGTGTGGCTCACTCGGTTAAGCATCTGACTCTTGGTTTTGACTCAGGTCATGATCTCATAGTTCGAGAGTTCGAGCCCCATGTCAGGCTCCACACTGACAGCACAGAACTTGCTTGGGATTTTCTTTCTCACCTCTCTCTCTGCCTCTCTTTCTCTCAAAAATAAATTTAAAAAAATAAAATAAAATAAAGAAATAGAAAACTAAAGATAGTCCCAGAAGGCACAGAATGTATTCAAATACACTTAAGACAGCTACAAATGTCAAAAAGACATATTTGCAAATGGACTCAATATTTAAAAAAATGAAGTTTGTAGCAGCGCTTTCAACAATAGCCAAATTATGGAAGGAGCCTAAGTGTCCATCAACTGATGAATGAAGACAATGTGGTTTATATGTACAATGGAATACTACTTGGCAAAGAGAAAGAATGAAATCATGGCGCTTGCAGCAATGTGGATGCAACTGGAGGGTATTATACTAAGTGAAATAAGTCAGCCAGAGAAAGACAGAGATCATATGTTTTCACTCATATGTGGATCTTGAGAAACTTAACAGAAGACCATGAGGGAAGGGAAGGAGAAAAAAAATAGTTACAAACAGAGAGGGAGGGAGGCAAACCATAAAAGACCCTTAAATACAGAGAACAAACTGAGGGTTGATGGGGGGTGGGAGAAAGGGGGAAATGGGTGATGGGCATTGAGGAGGGCACTCGTTGGGATGAACACTGGGTGTTGTATGTTAGCCAGTTTAACAATGAATTATATTTAAAAAAAGACACACAGACAAAAATGAGGCTTTTGAGTTTTCCTCCCTGCTACATAGAACATCCAATATCTATTTGTTGAATGAATGAATTGCATAGGAAAAGGAACAAAGGTTTGACCAGCATAAAATCCTCGTAGAGCTAAACACCTTTTACTTAGTTAATAAATGTTAGGATTAATATTACGAAAACACAGTGGTTCAGTTTCTCTTATTTGTTTTTAGTGGTAAAAAAGCAAATGATTAAGAAAGTTATAGAACTTGGCTAAGGCTCCCAATACATTCACAGTTAATTTTTAGAATAATACAAATTACATAAATCAGAGTCTTTACATTCAGCAACTATATAAATAGGTCTAAATTCCCTGGAGAGTAAGATAAATGTTGTTATGCTTCATTGTGCATGTGTGTATGATTGGCTGTATAACAGATGCTGAGAAAAATGATATCCAGAAAAAGAGAATTGAACAATAGTTGTACAAACATCAGTAATACAAAGAAAGTAAAGGGAGAGGAAAAAGAGAAGCCCCAGTTTACAAACACAGCCAGTCTAGATGAATGGCCTCAAAGGGACTCACTCTAGTCAAGATGCACAGATCTGCTTCTAATAGGCCCCTTGGATACTGAGAGCAGGCCTCTGATGTATGAGCTGATGCATCTTTATTTGCATATTAAATACATAAATAACCAGCAGTGCACAGAAGAGATAGGGGAGCAAATAGGAACACGGCATTGAAGGGCATATTCATCTAGTTAAAAACTCACTGGAACACAACCAGACTCTAGAGCATACAGACTCATCTTTTTGTAACAAGGACTGAATCCAAAACAAGAGCGATGCACGGTCCTCACCTGCCCAACACAGCATATGGGGCTAGAAGACAACTTGCAAATCATTTGTGTGACTCTCTCTTTCACTCACAGAAAATTAAACTAAGGCAGGCCAGACTGACTCTGATAACATTAAAGCGTAAGTTATGAACCATGCTATAGCATATAAAGGATGAATGAGACATGACACTATTAATGGACGTTGCCATTTATAGGGAAAGGGGAACAAATGAATAGTGAAATTCTATAGAACATGATGAGTTAAAAGATCCAGGTTTGTACTGCAGAAGCCCAAAGGAGGGGTAGCAGAGATGTAGACTATGGGGGAAGGAGGTTGTCTAGTACTGGGCCACAGGTAGTATAAATTCAATCTAAGACAGCTTAATTTTCTCTCCCCGCCCCTGTTCATGGGGAAGGTTCACTTTATGTATTTGTTAGTTCATTCTATGCATTGCTTCTGTCTACATTATGCTCCCTTTATAATTACTAATCTGGTGCCAGGTTGCCTATTTTATGACTAACTCAGAAACCCCATGGAAAGCCACCCTTAAAAATTTCTCAAGATTCTATGTAGGATCTGCCATGGGGTAACAGCATTTTCCATCCAGTTTCTAGGGCAGTTCTGGCTGAGCTCCTTCCTCCAGTTCATCTTGAAATGAGATTAGGCCCAGCCTTTCTCTTAGGTAGGTGAGTGATTTTCTTCTCTGTTTATAAAAAATAAAACAGACTCATGGTTTTATAACAACATTTATTCACTCAAAGTTCAAGCATTAACTGAGCCAAGTCCTGTATGAGTTTAAAGGTGTTCTGATCACCAATTCTGGTGTGTGTTTGTGGGAGGTTTCCCCCACCAACAAGCAATTCTTGGACATCAGCTAGGTGTCTACAATTCAACTCAATTCTGACACTATCAACTGGAGATAGTATCAGACTCCCCTGGTTAGTGGTTAGTGTTCAGTCCTATAAGACTGCCCTCCACCTGCCCCCACTTCAGATGTCAATTTAAAACTCAGATTCTCATCTAGACTTCTAACCAACCAACTATAGAATAGAAGTCCCCTGGGGTACCTGGGTGGGTCAGTCAGTTAAGTGTCTGACTTTGGCTCAGGTCATGATCTCATGGGTTTGAGCCCCATGTCAGGCTCTATGCTGACAGCTCAGAGCCTGGAGCCTGTTTCGGATTCTGTGTCTCCCTCTCTCTCTGCCCTTTCCCTGCTCACACTCTGTCTCTGTCTCTCAAAAATAAATAAATGTTAAAAAGAAGAGAGATCCCAAAGACCCCCTCTTTGAGTTCAAATAATGTGCTAGAGTGGCTCACAGGACTTAGGGAAACATTTTACCTACTAGATTACCTACTGGTTTATTATAAAAGGATATAACTCATGAATAGTCAGATGGAACTGATGTATAGGGCAAGGTTGTTGGAAAGGGTACAGAGCTTGCATGCCCTCTCCGAGTGTGCTACTCTCCCCCTATTACCACACATTTACCAATCCAGAAGCTCTCTGAACCCTATACTCTCGGGTTTTTGTGAAGCCTTCATTCTATAGTCAAGATTGACTAAATCACTGGCCACTAATGATTAAACTCAATCTACAGTCCCTTTCTCCCCCAGAAGTGAAGAAGGTGGGACTGAAAGTTCCAACCCTTTAATCACATGATTGGTTTCTCAGGCAACCATCCTTAATAGCTTTCTAAAGCCACACACTGACATAACAAAAGACGCCTTATTGCTCTCATCACTTAGGAAATTCCAATGGTTTCAGGAGCTCTGTGCCAGAAGGACAAAGACCAAAGTTTACTTATAAATCACAGTATCAGTAGCGTAGAAGGGTGGGGGTAGATACAGCAACACACAGGACAGGCAAGTTCTGTCCTCCGGGGAGGACTTTCGTGGGAGGTGGCCTTACCTAGTGGTTCAGATTAGACACTGCAGCCACACTATCTAGGCTTGAATCCTGGCTTCTTCTCTGTGACACTAGGTAAATTTCACCATTTCTCTAAACTCAGTTTCTTTGTCCATAATAATAATACCTATTTCATAAGAAAACTGTAAAGATTTTGTAAAAATTAATCAATGTAAAGCATTTAGAAAAATGTTAGGCTCATGACAAGTCTAGTAACTATTATTATTATTATTATTATTATTATTATTATTATTTATTATAATTATTTTTGAAAGAAAGAAAATTAGCAATTAAACCAGCAAAGTAACATTAGATAATGATAAGTATTGTAAAGGAAATAGAACAGGATTACGAAAGAGAAAGTGATTGCGAAAGTTACTTTACTTTGTGTCATTAAGGAAGGCCTCCCAGAGATGTGGCATTTAGCTGAGCCAACCAGATCAGGAAACAGCATTCCAGGTAAAAGGAACTGTGGTGCAAAGGCCTTAAGGCAGGATAAGGCTTAAAATATTCCAAAAAGAACAGGCAGGCAATACAGCTAACAGAGGGGAAGAATAAAAGGTGATGAAGTCAAAGAGTTAGACATAGGCCAAATCACAAAAGTCTGATAAGGACTAGAAATAGGTTCTTGTTTCTCTCAGTGGATGGACCTTACACAGAGCACACAGCCTTACTAGGCACAGGTAGGTATTAGACAAGGGAGGTTAAATGCCACTTTCTGTTTTCCCAACCCTCAGGGGATGAGAAAAGAGATATTCCCCAGGCAAAAAAGGGATTCAAAGGGTAAAGCTTCTCACCACTCCAAGTGGGGTACAAGCAGAGAGGGAGAAGGTATTGCTATAAGGGAGGGCTGAAAATTCTCCAAGAGACTAGACTGAGTGAGGGTCCACAGTCCACCAATGAGCCTACATGTAATAGCCACAGTGCAGCCTGGACAGTAGCCTGTTGACTCAGGCTGTGCTGGAGAGCTGGCTGAATCCCTCCATGAAGAAGGCAGGGCTCAGGGGCAGAATTGCTCACATATGAGTAACTCACTGCTTCTTTTGAAATATGGCTAAAACCAGTCAAACTAAATTCGAACTTCAGTATTACACTCAAACTGCCTCAAGCATTGTATTTAAGGCTTATGGACTTTGATTAATTTAGGAGGTGAGACTCCCACCTCCAGAAAAGGTTTATTACCATGTAGTATTTATAATATTTACTTAGGGGAAGGATGCTCCAGATCCCATAAGCATGGTAATTATATAATTTATCAACTAGGTCAGGACACTTTGGAGAATGAAAGGAGGTGTTATTAATAATAATCTTAGAACAGTATAAGCTAAGACTATCTTGGACAATTTAGGACTTTCTAAGACAAAGACCAAGGGAAGGACTTGAGATTTTATTTAAATGAGGTGGGAATCAGTGGGTTTAATTGGGGGAATTACATGGTCTCATTTATATTTTCTAAAGATCTCTCTGACTTCTGTGTGAAGTCTGGATTGTAGGGGCCCAAGAAGTAGGGAACATTTTAGAAGGGTTTTGCAATGGTCTAGGCGAGAGATGATAGGGGTCTGAACAAGGGTGGGGCAGGGAAGATGGACAGAATTAGTATAATAAATACTTTTGAGGTAGAGCACACAGAACTTACCAATGGATTAAAGTCTGAGGAGGAAGGAGGCTAGGGTCCAATAGCATGAGTTAACAGATGAAGTTGACATTTACTGAGATGCAGGATTTTTTATGTGTCAGCAAAACTGTGTGTCATATCTTTAGCTTGATTGGGTGCAAGTAAATAACAATAACAACAGTAATAACCAACTTCTTCTGATTGCTTATGTCAGATACTAAGCACTTAACATGTACTGATTTAATCCTCATAACAACCTATGAGGTAGATATGATCATTTTCAACATTTTACAAATGAATGAGCTATAGCACAGAGAGATTAAGTAACTTAAGTCACACAGCCAGTACATCATAGAGACAGCATTGGGTTTTATTGATTTGGGAGCTCTGATTCCAGATGCTGCCTCTTAACCCCATGCCATACTGCCTGTCTGTTTGACCCCAAGATTCCTAATTCTAATCATTGGCTTCCTTAGTGGCTTGCTGTTTTAAACAAGGGTCTCAAGTGATAGAGTATGAGTTGGCTCACCTCCAAAATACTCATTGAGTTTGGAACACATGCATGCCCCCCTTCCCCAAAGATACTCAGAAAGAAAGTCACTGGAATCAGAAGGTCATGCACTCATCCTACATGGGACTGTGATTCCACAGAGTAAGCAAACAATCCTGTATGTATTGTAATTTATGAACTAGGAGGAGGCATGTTATATTCCTCTACCTCATTTTACTCATTTGAAATAATGGGAAGTACTTTGCATTAATTATCTGGGAGGGAGCCCTGTATGTACCATAGTTTAAAAGACTGTTCTGGAGTCAGATTCCTGGGTTCAGATTCTAGCTCACCACTTGTTAGCTAGGTGAGTTTGGTATATTACTTAACCCCATTATGTCTGTTTCCCCATCAGTAAAGTGGGAACAATAACACTATGCCAGAGACTGCCTAGTGTTTCAACAAGTCCCTCTCCTTCTGTCCAAAGAGCTAGACTGTATTTCCCAGCTTCTCTTATACTCTAATGTAGCCAGATGATGCTGGCTATTAGGAAAGGGGAGGAGTGATGGATACCACCTTCAGCTCTGGTGCATATAAGCCTTCCAAGTTACACTCTATGCTCTCTCTTTCCTGACTGCTGAGTGAATACAGAGAATTTAGAAGAGGACTCTGGGCCCCCAGAGGACTGTAGAGCCACAGACTAGAGGTGTTTGAATCTCCAAACGACCTCAAGGAAGACCTCCTGCTAGATAGGACTATTCACTTTGGACTTTGTATAAACCAGAGTAAGCACTTACTGTGTGAAACTAGTGAGGTTGGGGGTTTGTTTATTAGAGCAACTTGAATTACTTACCTGAATATATATATATATATATATATATATATATATATATATATATGTATAAAAATACACACACACATACACACACACACACACACACACACACACACACACACACACCCCTCATAGGGTTACTTAAAGCACTAAAGTATCTACAAGGGAGCGGTGTAAATGTGCTCTCAGAACGTTCAAGAAAAAGTATCTCCATCATTCTTTTTCTAAACTCTTTGTCACAGCAAGAGGATGATGTAGACCTCATCTGAAATCGAAATCATGGTTCTCCGTGTAAGACATCTTTTTGTGACTGACAGCCCAGTCTATTTGTACACAAAAATAGGTGTAAGTAGATTATATACAATGAGCAAAATAGCAAGGAGGTGAGCAAATGTGACTAGGCCCATTGTGTTTCTTTTGGGTAGAGTCAGGCTTACCGGTAGCACCCTGCAAATCCTACTGGAAGTGGGCAGAACAGATGATTTTAAATATAATTGATTATATCATATAGAATCTGACATGTATGTTTAGAAATGGAAATCATTCTTGAGGGATGCTTAGATTTTCCTTTGAAAATCTTTTATTAGTAAAGTCAAAGTCCCAGAAAAACTTCAGAGATTCAAGAGAACATTCAGCAAGTGGTCAGTTACAGTTCCATTCAACTGGAATATTTTCCACAAAATGAAGACTTAAGTGACTTGATAACTCCCTTGCAGATTTACTTACTTCTACCTGCCCTGACAAGTTTTCTTTAGACTCTTACTGGCAAATACATCTCTTGAAATTTGATTTTGATTTTTTTCCAGTTCACCTTCAGGCTGTTAAGATGTTGTACTCCATCATCCTCATTCACCATCTCTTATCTCTAACATATCACAAATCTTATTGTATGATACAGCATTGTCAGCAGATACACTGCTTAGGTGACACAAAGAATACTTCATGGATGTCTAAAGTGGCCTTGTAGATAAATAAGTCTTATCAGCTCAAAGATATTCATTTACCCACAGACATGTCTCATCACTGGAAATTTTCCAATGTATCAAAGTATGTCTGAGACAGTAAGCACCAAAACAAAAAACCCATTACAAAAGCTTGTAACAATCATACTGATATAATCCTAAGGAAGCCTTGGTCACTTGGCTCAGTCCCAGAGGGCTGTTAAATTCAGAGATATGTAATCCAGACAGGACATCCAATGTTTATATGCATATTTCAACATCTTTAAAGAGGAAACATTACATAAACAACAAAACTTATTAAAATCCTTTCTTTTCCTATTTTATTATGCCCCAAGGCCCTGGAAGCCACTTTCTTTCCTTCCCTAGAAATTGCTTATGCTTCCACATCATTCTGTCATCCAGATTTCTTTCCTTATATAATTTCTTTCTTTATGTAATTTCTTCACAGAGCCCCCTAGCAAAAGATGTGCCTTGCTACAGACCTCTAGACACTAGTTCTCTTCTGGGCTCTTGTTTTCTGTAAAAAATCCATCTGCTTTGGTTTGCGCCTTTCTGTCTAATCCTCATTCCATCAATTTTGCATCATAAAAGCCTAAAGAATTGCCTGGAATTGGTGGAAACTTCCTCTATATTCAGGGAAAGATAGGGAATTGAGCAGGCCAAACCACAACCTTCCTCATATGTTAATTACTTTTGTCTTATCACACCTATTAAGAATTAGACGGTGGAACAATGTCCTAAAAGTGTACATGTTGCCTGTATAGGTTCATTTCCAAAAAGCCTTCCAATTCAAAAGGAATGCTTTGGAGAAAATAGAGACAGCCATTTGCTTCTGGTAAATGATTCAAGAAGTCCAACATGATAGTACCATCTCTCAAAGGCTTCGCACAGCTGAGCCTTAGGTAACATAAAAAGTCTCCGTCTGTCGCCTAGTAAAAGAAGAATAGCTTATTCTCCTACTGGGACTAAATTAAAAGATGTGGCTGTTTCATCATATTTAGCAGCATTCCTATAATGCACAAAAGCTTCTGTGGCACTGATTAAAGGAGAAAATATCATCTGGCTGGTAGAAAGGATCTGTAACTAAAACAAAAGTATTCTCACCCTTGACTAAACATTTACTGTCAACAATCTGTCTTCTGTATGTGCCCAGGAAAACAACACTCCCAAACACACACACATAAACACAAATGTTCTAGTCATAATAAATCTGCTCTAAGAAACAATTACCTAGGAATAATTCTTTGCCTTTTAAGCTAAATGCTTTATAAATGAACATCAGGATTAAACATACCTCCTCTAAGTAGTGGAGGTCCACAGGTCACTTATGCTGCTGGTTTTCAAAAGATAAAAAAAAAAAGAAAGAAAAGAAAGAGGGATTATTTTCTTAGCCCTTATTATGGTCATTATGTTGATCATTATTTCCACAAATAGATTTCATTAATCCAAAATTAACTGTCTAGAATCTCTACCCTAGGCTTCAATTTAGGGAAGGGCATAGGCCTGATATTCTTTGTGCATGTGTAACATCCTCGCTGTGGACAAGGAATCTCTCTGCACCTTGATCTTCAAAAACTAGAATGAATTCAAGGAATCTCTCTGCACCTTGATCTTCAAAAACTAGAATGAATTCATCTAACATAGGCATTAATTATAACACAACTTCTCTTTCTTGGATTTTACATCTTAATTTAAGTGAGATCCAAACGTTGGGAAACTTTGGATAAAAGACTTCTGTCTTTCTTGTGATAACATAAATATTTCTTTAAACTATAGACAAAGCATTTTTATTTTGCTTCCTAAGCTGTTAATACCTCCAAAAGGAAGAAATACCAATCTAAAATATGTTAACATTATTTATACAATGTTATATGTCAATTATATTTCAACAAAGCTAGAAAAAATACGTTAATGTTTTTCCTATTCAGGAAACTGTTACTATAATTTATAATTATAATTATTTCAGTTTAAGTCTTACACATTTTTGAAATGTTTCCTTTGTGAAATAACTTAGGAAAGAAACAGAAAAGACTATGATAAATGCATTTAATAAATATTACTCTAGTTTTCTTATTTTCCAATGGCTTGAAACAGTATTCCAAATCTCATTCATTCCTATTAATATTAACTATCCTTATGTAAAGTGGGGAACTTGTTTGTACAGGAACAAAAGAAAAATCTAATTAGATGTTATACTTAGTAATTTCTTAATCTTGAGGTTTGCTACTCTGTATTCTTCTATTTCATATACCATTTAAAATTTCTCAGTATTTTTATGGGTCTTTTAAATCACATTGTTTTATTTTTGTATCTTAGAAAGGAAGGCTTTTACCAATTTAATTTGTTATTTATTGTCCCAGCATGGCAAAATCACACCTACAGATGCTTATTAAAATTATCTAAAGATAAATCACAAACCTTACATTCTGTTCACATTGTAATGAAATGAATATAAAAGCAAAATTGGGTTTTCCTTCTAAGTCCTATATTTGGAGTGGAGCAAGGCTCACATTAGAATAATGGAGACAGTCTGGAGCCTCACACTGTAAAGAAGAGGGGGGTTTGGAAGCAATCCCAAAGGAAAATGATAAACATGTTCAATTATTGAAAAATACATCAGATGGGAAAAGCAACTGCTCTTGCTTAGCTTAGAAAAGGGAGCGTTTGTTCACACATGGTTCCCAAGCATATGAAGTGCTGTTATTAAGAGGAAGATAATTAGCTCTTCTGTCTCTCTATCTCTCTAATTAAAACAGATGCACAAAAATATTTGTAGGAAGAAATTACGTATAAAATTTTTAAAACTGTATGTTTGGACCAAAAGCTGAGTTAGATTAGATGTGTCATGAAGAAAGGTAGGAAATAAAGCTGGCCCTATGAAAAATCATCAAACAAGAGGCTTATTTCTATTCTCTGGCTTTTTGTCCTTCTATACCAACTCAGTAACCCTAATCTTCCCATTCTGTAAGGTACCAAAGATGCTTGTTATTTTTTTTCCCCCATCCCTATCAAATCTATCTCAATAAAAGATCTGTTAGGGGCACCAAGGTGGCTCAGTTGGTTGAGCATCCAACTCTTGGTTTCAGCTCAGGTAATGATCCCAGGGTCCTGGGATCAAACCCTGTGTTGGGCTCCCCACTGAGCATGGAGCATGCTTCTTGAGATACTCTCTCTCGCCCTCTGCCCTTGTCCCCATCTTGCTCGCACACGCTCTCTCTTTATATATATATATATACATATACATATATATATATATATGGAACATAAAATAAAAATATATAAAAAAAATCTAATAAAGTAATCCATATTATGGTAAGTAACTTAGATTATTAACACTTAAACATATTAGTCCTCAATTCAGCACAATAAATATTTTTGGAGTTCCCACTGAGTATTAAGGTTTGTATTAGGTTCCTTGTATACTATTTCTGAGAGTCTAAATTGGTATAACCACTTTTAAATGCAATTTGACATTTTTAGTAAAGGTAAAGGTATATACATTATAAACCAGTAATTCTACTCCTGCATGCATATCCAAAAGAAAAATCACGAGATTTACCATAATCCCTGAAATGCTGCTGCTACGCCATCACGCGAACTTTTTCTGGGGTGGGTGGGCACCTGCCGCAGTCTCTGGAGAGCGACAGCAGGACGGTGGAGCGAATGTTCCCGGGGTGGCCGGCACTCCCGCCATTGCTCAGGGAGACCCTCGCCCAGAGGGTTTGAGCAGGTCAAAGTGCAGCCCCTCAGAAGTGAGGGGTTGGAAAACAGCTCCATTTGAGGTAAAATTCGAGAGGGAGTTGCCACCTGGTAGTCTGAAGACTTGGTCACAGACTGTAGAAGTGGGAGTGGACGGAAGCCAGAGACAAAGGAAGGGTGCTTGATCGCGGTCAGGAAGAGCACAGAGTTCTGAAACTAGAGCCGGGTAGCTGGGTGATGCCATTTTCGCCCCTCCGGCGCATGCACATACACGCCTACAAACACCACAACAATCCCCCGAGTAAATTAAGCAGCGCCATCTAGTGGAGAATGGGGCCATTACACTAAGCCCCGCACAACTGGACCAACGCTGCTCTGAGGAACACAATTCTCTCCGCCAGCTTAGTTTATGGATTATAAAGTGCTTCATAGTTTGACTTCTAGGGGAAACTGGATGTAATTTCAATCTTATTTCATTCTGTTCGCTGGTGCATCTATTTATTTTTTTTCCCTTTTTCTTTTCTTATTCTTGAATACAGAACGGGGAAAATTATTTTTATTTTTTGTTTTTATAAAAAAGATTTTTCTTTAATTTATTCTACTATATTTTTCAATTTTTTGTAATTTTTAAAAATTTTATTCTACGTTCATCATTTCATTTTATTCTATTTTATTGTATTCATTTTTTTCAAATTTTTAAATGATTTCCTTTGTTTTTCTTTCTTTTCTTTTCTTTTCTTTCCTTTTCTTTTCTTTTCTTTCCCTTTTTTCTCTATTCTATCAAGAATAGAGATCAACAACCAGACCAAAACACACCTAGGATCTAGCATCTTTTATTTGATTTTTTTAATGTTTTTAATTATGTATTTATTTACTTAATTTCTTTTCTTCCTTCAAAATGACAAAACAAAGTAATTCACCCCAAAAGAATGAACAGGAAGAAATGAAAGCCAGGGAATTAATCAACACAGATACAAGCAATATGTCTGAACCAGAATTTAGAATCATGATAATAAGAATACTATCTGGGGTTGAAAATAGGTTAGAATCCCTTCTTCTGAGATAAAAGAAGTAAAAGCTAGTCAGGAAGAAATTTAAAATGCTATAACTGAGCTGCAATCTCGAAAGAATGCCATGGTGGCGAGGATGGGTGAAGCAAAGCAGCAAATCAGTGATATAGAGGACAAACTTATAGAGAATAATGAAGCAGAAGAAAAAAAAAAAAGGAGACTAAGGCAAAAGAGCACGATATAAGAATTAGAGAACTTAGTGACTTATAAAAAAGTAATAACATCAGAATCAGAATCATAGGGGTCCCAGAAGATGAAGAGAGAGAAAAAGGGGTAGAAGGTTTTTGTGAGCAAATCATAGTGGAAAATTTTCCTAACCTGGGGAAAGACACAGACATCAAAATCCAGGAAGCACAGAGAACTCCCATTAGATTCAAAAGAAACCAACCATCAACAAGGCACATCATAGTCAAATTCACAAAATACTCAGGCAAGGAAAGAATCATGAAAGCAGCAAGGGAACATAAGGCCTTAACCTACAAGGGAAGACAAATCAGGTTCACAGCAGACATATCCACAAAAACTTGGCAGGCCAAAAAAGAGTGGCAAGATATATTCAATATGCTAAATGGAAAAATATGCAGCCAAGAATTCTTTATCCAGCAAGGCTGTCATTCAAAATAGAAGAAGAGATAAAAAGTTTCCCAGACAAACAAAAGCTAAAGGAATTTGTGACCACTAAACCAGCCCTGCAAGGAATTTTAAGAGGGACTCTCTGAGGGGAGAAAAGACGAAAAGAAAAAAAAAAAAGACCAAAAGCAACAAAAACTAGAAAGGACCAGAGAACACCACCAACATAATGGCAATGAATTCATATCTTTCAGTACTAACTCTAAACGTCAATGGACTAAATGCCCCAATCAAAAGACATAGGGTAAAAGAATGGATAAGAAAAAAAAAAAAAAGACACATCTATATGCTATTTACAACAGACCCATTTTAGATCTAAAGACACATTCAGATAGAAAGTAAGGGGATGGAGAACCATCTATCATGCTAACAGTTGCCAAAAGAAAGCTGGAGTAGCCATACCTATACCAGATAATCTAGATTTGATAATAAAGACTGTAACAAGAGATAAAAAAGGCAGTATATCATAGTTAAGGGGTCTACCCACCAAAAAGATCTAATAATTGTAAACAATTATGCTCCAAATGTAAAATAACTCAAATATATAAATCAATTAATCACAAATATAAAGAAACTCATTGATAATAATGCCACAATATTAAGGGGCTTCAACACCCTACTTACAGCAAAGGAAAGATCATCTAAACAGAAAATCAACAAGTAAACAATGGCTTTGAATGGCTCACTGGACCAGATAGACTTAACAGATATGTACAGGACCATATTTTATCCTAAAACCAACAGAATACACATTCTTCTCGAGTGCACATAGAACATTCTCCAGAGTAGATCACATACTGGGACACAAATCAGCCCTCAGCAAGTACCAAAAGATCGAGATCATACTGTGCATAATTTCAGACCACAACACTATGAAACTCGAAATCAATCACAAGAAAAAATTTGGAAAGATAACAGACACTTGGAGACTAAAGAACATCCTACTAAAGAACGAATGGGCTAACCAAGAAGTTAAAGAGCAATTTAAAAAGTAGATGGAAATCATTGAAAATGATAACACCACAGCCTAAAACCTCTGGGATGCAGCAAAGGGAGTCATAAGAGGGAAGTATATAGCAATCTAGGCCTTCTTAAAGAAGGAAGAAAGTCTCATATACACAACCTAACTTTACACCTTAAAGAGCTGGAAAAAGAACGGCAAACAAAACCCAAGACCAGCAGAAGACAGAAAATAACAAAGATTAGAACAGAAATCAATGCTATTGAAACAAACAAATAAAAAAAACCCAAACAAATAAACAAACAAACAAAAACGCAGTAGAACAAATCAATGAAAGCAGGAGCTGGTTCTTTGAAAGAATTGACAAAATTGATAAACCCCTTGCCAGTATGTTCAAAAAGAAAAAGGAAAGGACTCATAAATAAAATCAAGAATGAAAGAGGAAAGATTACAACCAACACTGCAGAAATATAAAGAATAATAAGAGAATATTATGAGCAATTATATGCCAATAAATGGGCAATCTGGAAGAAATGGACAAATTCCTAGAAACATATAAACTGCCAAAACTGAAACAAGAAGAGATAGAAAATTTGGACAGACCAATAACCAGTAAAGAAATCGAATTAATAATCAAAAATCTCCCCCAAAACAAGAGTCCAGGGCTGGATGGATAGCTTTCCAGGGGAATTTTACCTAACATTTAAGGAAGAGTTAACACTTATTCTTTTGAAGCTGTTCCAAAAAATAGAAATGGAAGGAAAACTTCCAAACTCTTTCTATGAAGCCAGCATTACCTTGATTCCAAAACCAAAGATCCCACTAAAAAGGAGAACTACAGGGGCGCCTGGGTGGCGCAGTCGGTTAAGCGTCCGACTTCAGCCAGGTCACGATCTTGCGGTCCGGGAGTTCGAGCCCCGCGTCAGGCTCTGGGCTGATGGCTCGGAGCCTGGAGCCAGTTTCCGATTCTGTGTCTCCCTCTCTCTCTGCCCCTCCCCCGTTCATGCTCTGTCTCTCTCTGTCCCAAAAATAAATAAACGTTGAAAAAAAAGATTTTTTTTTTAAAAAAAGGAGAACTACAGACTAATTTCCCTAATGAACACAGAGGCAAAAATCTTCAACAAGATATGAGCCAACTGGATTCAATAATACATTAAAAGAATTATTCACCACGACCATGGGAGATTTATACTTGGGAGGCAGGGCTGGTTCAATACCTGCAAAATAATAAATGTGATACATCACATCAATAAAAGAAAGGTCAAGAACCACATGATCCTCTCAATAGATGCAGAGAAAGCATTTGACAAAATACAGCATCCTTTCTTGATAAAAACTCTCAAAAAAGTAGGGATGGAAGGATCATACCTCAAGATCATAAAAGCCATATATGAAAGACCCACCATTAACATCCTGAATGGAGAAAACCTGAGAGCTTTCCCGCTAAAGTCAGGAACAAGACAGGGATGTCCACTCTCGCCACTGTTATTCAACATAATATTGGAAGTCTTAGCCTCAGCAGTCAGACAACACAAAGGAATAAAAGGCATCCAAATCAGCCAGGAGGAGGTCAAACTTCCACTCTTCACAGATGACATGATACTTTATATGGAAAACCCAAAAGATTCCACCAAAAAACTGCTAGAACGGATCCGTGAATTCAGCAAAGTCACATTCCTAGACACCAAAAATGAAGCAACAGAAAAAGAAATCAAGGAATTGATCCCATTTACAATTGCTACAATTTACTTTTTGATGATTTACTTTTAACACAAAATAATTGATGTAAAAAAATAAATAGGGGGTCCAGTTCAAAATGGTGATGTGAGATGATCGTAAACTCACCTCTTTCTATGCACATATGCACACACCAGATTTGTAGCTATATATGGAACAATTTCCTCTGAAAATAAACCCTAAAAAAACTAAGGGAGAGAGACCCCTTCACATTCGAAGCAGAAAGGAAAGGCTGAGACACATTCTTGCCATAAGCCCCAATACTGGTGTGGCAACCCACATTTGGGAACAGACTCAAAACCAGGAGCTTCTACCTGAGGAGTGAAGGCTTCATACCCCATGAGGCACTCCAACTTTTGAGGATCCACCTGAGAGACAAATCCCCAAACACCTGGCTTGAAGACCATTGGGGCTTGTGCCCATGAGACCCACGTGGCTGTGGTGAGCTATGGAACAGCTTTTAAAGAGCTCACCCACAGACTTACCTGCCCCAGGGCCCAGTGCAGAAACAGCCTTTGAAAAGAGTTCACCTAGACTTTGTGTGAAAGAGTCTCATTTCCTAATTTTGAAGCACTGGTCTGAGGTGCAACAGCCTGCTGAGATACTCTTCAGGGACAGAGGCTGGTAGGTGACGTCTTCCTGCTCATGCTCTGCCTTGCTAAAACCAGTAGGTACTATCTTCTTTTCCCCTTCTTTTTTTTTCCTTTTTTCCATTATTTTTTTCTTCTTTTCTTTTCCTTTTCTTTTCTTCTTTTTCTTTTCTGTTTTCAGTGGGAACCATTGTTGTACTTCCCCTCTGCCTCTTTCCAAACAGTACTCACCATTTTTGCATTCTCCTGCTGCTGCACACAAGAGTGTCAGTACCTCTCGAAGGGGAGCTTCTACCTACATCTGGAGACCCAGTTTTGCAGCTGCCATCCAGGGAACACCCTCTGATTGGCTGGCTCTGGAGACCAAGGTAAGCTTGCATTCCTGTGTCCCACAGGACTATAGCAATCAGAGATTCACTTCTTGGCAGAATATCACTCCCAGGGCACTGCAGACATAGCAGGCTGAAACACACCCTGGTCTTCCTGAGAAAGAGGCCTATTTGCATCTAGGCACTTTGGCCTGAGGGGCAGGCTTCCAAGGCTTGGGGCAGCCATCCAAGCCGGTGGATGCATCTTTGCACACTCTCTCTGCCTTGCTGCACTTTGCCTGTGTCTTCCAGAAGGAAGTTTATAGCCTTCTCTGGTGCCTTGATTTTTATGGCTCCTGTGCTACATTGCTTGGGTCTGACGGCCACTGGTACCTATGCTAGTAGGCCCCAGAGGACTATAACCAACAGAGAAATAATTCCTAAACAGCTACCACTCCCCAGGGCACATCAAAAGGCAATAGACCCAGAAGCTCAATCTTTCTATGAAAGTGGCTTATTAGCTTATTGTTAGAGCTGCAGTTCGGACAGGGGGCAGGCTTCTAATTATACCTAAAGGCTAAGTATGAATTTTTCTCTCTGGAACATTGGTCACTCAAGTCAGTAAATAATAAGAAAGTGACACTGATTACTTCAAGTCAGAAAATGATAAACTTTAAAGTTTAGGAGATTTCAATCAGTGGTTCTCTTTTAATTTTATTAATATGTATAAATGTGGAGGAATTTGTGGTCCCTGTGTCCACAGCTCTAGGAAGCAGGAAGGACATATTGTGAGGTCTGGACTGTGGAGAAGTATGGAGATGGCAGATGCAAGAAAGCTCATGAGAATTTTTTTACTTCATTGGGAAAGTCAGAATATAAACCTCTATCAATTGGTCAACTAATCAATTCATTGATGTATATGTCAATGTACAAACGTGAAGCTGGTATTCATATGCAAGGAATAGCCACAGACATGCACTGACGATAACAGTGGAAGATGCAACACAAATCTCTCGTTTTTAATACCGAAATTTAAATCTAAATAAAGATGCTGCTTGAGTTAGTCTGGAATCTAATATCTAGGCTTTATCCTAAATATCTAATATTAAGAAGTCTGAGCTATTGGGGTGCCTGGGTGGCTCAGTTGGTTGAGTGTCCGACTTCAGCTCAGGTCGTGATCTCACGGTTCATGGATTCAAGCCCCATGCTGGGCTCTGTGCTGACAGCACAGAGCCTGCTTCAGATCCTCTGTTCCCCTCTATGCCCCTCCCTCACTTGTGCTCTCCCTGCCAAAAAAAAAAAATTAAAAAAGAAAGAAATCTGAGCTGTTATTCTAATGTTAATGACAGCAAAAGTTTTGAATGAGATATATAACAAGTGCTTAGTGCATTTTACATATATTCTCCTATTTAACCCTCAACATTTTCATAGCAGATAAATATTGCTATTATTCTTAGCATTTATTCAGCAAGGTCACAGAGCTGGCAAGTAGTAAATTATAGACTCAAATACATGACCTCTGGCCTCTCAGTTGCTTTTCTTCTCAGTTGTGCCATGCTGCCCCAGTAGCACTGAACTTCTACTTTAACAACCAACAGCCTGATTACATTCTGGTAAGCCTAATGTTTTCCTGTTTCCAGGTGGAATAATATGTACTATGTGTTTTCTAGGGAAAGAATAGTGGTGTTGAGGAAGAGACACCTCTGCCTTCTGAGAAACTGCTTAGAAATTTTCCAGACGATGTCATGGAAATAGCTTAACCTCAGACCCAAGACATTTAGGTGAGCCAGGATGGAGTGTTCTCTGAGAGGAAAGGGTCAAGTAAATATTTCATCCCTTAGATACAGTCATTGTCCTTTTTGTGTCCTTTGGCCTGAGAGAACACAGAACAATGAGGTCAGCCAAACAGATGTGAGGGCAAAGCTTACCATGTGCTAGCTTTCTCCAGACACTATAATGAACATCAAAGACAGCTTTGAAGTTCAAAAGGAAAAGTTATTTAGACTGCCTGAGGGTCTGTTAACCTGTGAAGAGCACTACTTCCTTGGCAGTAATGCTAGGTTTTGAAGCGGGGAGTAAAGAGTATAAAGAGACAAATTATTGAGAAAACTGACATCTCAGCTTCTAGCTTCACTGATCATCCCACAAAACAGTAAACTCCATGAAGACAGCCAGTTCTTTACTATCTACCTAATGCCTAGTTCAGAGCAGGTAGTATATAGATAATAATTATCCATATGTTCAATTGTGTTTATTAATACAGATTGAGTGAATGATTGATAGAGCATGTATTATGTGCTTCTGTTATAAGTGCTAGAAACACAGAAGTGGATGAACCAAATTCCCTGTTAATGAAATTAACAAGTCAGTGTAAATATATATTATGTTAGGTGGTATAAGTGCTAATAAGAAAAATAAAACAGAGTAATAAGAAAGAGAATAAACATAACAGAGTGAGGAACTAGATAAAGATAAGACTGTGATGAATAAAGATGTCTCTACTAAGGGGCATTTGAACAAAGAGCTCTGAAGGAACTGAAGGAGTGACTGTGTAGATATGGAACAACATCTAACATAATTAATGATTTTAATTTCATAATCTCAATGCCTCCAGTCCTTACCTGCTTGGGTGTAGGATGTCCAGGGTTTCCCTTCTGGGACTATCTAGGAATCTAGGTGCATTGTCACATGTTCTTGAATTAGACTTGGTAACTGGCTTAAAAGTCTGCTCCATACATGTAACCACATAGTATTGGTTTTTATATCACCTAGTGAGTACATTTCCTTTTCTGCTTGGTGGTCATTTTCCTAAAAGGTAAATAGTAAGAGACTATTTTCCATTTCTCACATCTAAGGGAGCTTTTATAACATTACATATAATTGAAAATAAATTTGAAGTTTTGACTTCAATTTGAACTCTTTAAATCTGTCCTGAAGGAGTACTAAAGAAGTTTGAAGTCATATATTTAATCATGTGGACAATTCAAGTATTGGACAATACATATTGGCTGCTATTGACCAGACATTTAATTTATGTGCTGATTTTTATAAAACCTCACTCTAGAGGCCAGAAGCACAATGTCCCAGGACACGACAGTAATAGTAATAATAGTAATAGTTGGAGCCAGCAGAGGAGCGGCCAACCTGGAGAATCCATAGGCATGTGGTCAAGTTCTACATGACTTTCCCAGAAACAATGCATTCATGTGTATGATCAATCTTTATTTGATTCAAATCTAGCAAACATTTATTTAGCACTTTCTCTATGCAAGACCTTATGCTAACTGTCTGAAGGGTTTGTAATTTTAAAGAATGAAATTTTTATCTCATTGCACCTCTGGTTGCTGCCACTGTCCTTTCACAGGGTCTACTCATGCCATGGATTTTACAAATGTAATGCACATGTGTTCTTGAATTATGTAAACAGTTACATTAATAAATCTGGAATGTTTTTGAGTGACAATTAGCCCCTAACAGATGAATTCCCAATTCTCTTCTTTACTCTAATGCTGAATGTTTTCATATTCGGACATTGACCGAAGTTCTATGTCCAAAAACTTTCCACCTCAATTGGCATGTTTTTAAGTACCAGTATAGATACATTTAGCTATATAAAGAGAGTGTATAAAAGTTAGTGTATAACTTGAGTGGAATACAATATATATTTGTTCATTTATTTAAATATTCAAGAAGGATTGTTTATCTATGAAGAATTTACTGAAATTTATTTGATAGGCACATGATATCAACAGCCCATGTCAGTGTTTCTCATCTTTTCATGATAAGCAAATGACAACAACATTTAAATATAAGGATTCCCGTTCCAATGGTGAGAAGATATGATTCCCAGGCATGCCTCACTTGTGGAAAGGTGTGTGGGAGATTGAGGGTACACTGATAATGTTTCACAACATGATGATAAAGAATTGGTTTCTGGGAAGAAAGATGCCACAAGAAAGGTTAAGGTGCAAGAGAGATAACACTGCTATATCCCATGGTTACTCAGTGGCTCAGCCTCTCTCATGGGTCACTTCAGAGGGTCAAAACCCTGTGTCTGCCCTGTGAGAGTACAATGTTATTATAATAAGGGAGATTCATTTATAGAACACATTCCAGTTGATCAAAGTCCAGAAACACTGGGTCCAGGAATTATTTTGGAAGTTATAATATATATTTTCCCCTTAAATTGTAGCTAAAGTATTTACCATGCTACTTTTTGAATTCTAAAAAACAAAACAAAACAAACTGTGCACATTGACTATAGAGTAAAAATTCTCTAGCATACCAATACATGAATCTCAACTTTAAGCACTATGTAGAAATGATGCAAACAAGCCTTTGAATATGTAGATGCTGCTGCTAAACTGGCATTAGTAGGAAATGGGTTTTGACCTATTATTATTTGGTCACATTGAGATGCATTATGGTCTTTTGTTCACCCATTCTGAGGAACCAATGTGAGATATTGGACTTAATTAGGAAAACCATATATTATGCATGTTCCTGTGAGCCAAGTCTCCTCCTATAGGCTCCAATAGAACATTGTTTGGTGGTAGGCTGGTAAATACACTTTTAAGGGTGAAAACTTATTAGCAGAGGTCTATATGGACTGTCTAGTGTGAGAATGTCTTCAAGAAGAAAACAAAACTAGACTTAAATTAGCTCTGTTATTTATTAGCTGTATGCTTTTGTATAAATTATTCTAGTCTCTCTTTTACCTATAAATTGAGTTCATGGTATTTATCTCACCTTGTGGTTTATATAATATGAATTGAACATAGAGCCCAAAATAATAAATTATCAATAAGTGTTAGTTTCCACATTCCACTGAAGATCTACTTGTCATAATATTTCTAAAAATAGTTCACTCTGACTTCTATGTCTGACCAAGAGGGACTAAAAGGATATATATTTGCTCTCCTATTTAAACAACTTTGAAAATGGGCAAAATATATGAAACAACAGGACCTGACACAACAAAGACAATGACCTTAAGAAAAAGAAAATAAGCAAAGTCAGCCCAATAATTGCTGCAGCTTACTCCTTTGAAGAACATTTCTTGGCCACAGCACAGAGAAGGGAAATACAGGCAGAGTCTGGCAATCTCCTTGAAGTAAGGAGACAGAGCTAGGAATCTGGAGAAGTCAAGGTGGTTACAGTTTCCAGGGCATTGTACAGGAAAGGAGAAAGCTGTACAGAGAGAACTCTGAGAACTGCAGAAAGTCCCTGTCAAGAATTCAGTTGAATACTGATTAAGCATGTGTACAAAGAAACTATCCATACTGGATAAAGATCCAGTAGAAATTATTAGAGGGACAGTGTCTGACACTCTCAAAGGGGCAGGAATAATGCCAACCCAATAGCCAAAATAGAAAACTATATGATCCATGGGGAATGAATTAGAATACTCATAAATATTTTGCCTTAACAGTGGAGAAAATTAACCTTGGATTAAACATCGCTCTGGTGCCTCTTAACCATTCTTAATTTGAAAGAATGGTCCAAAAAGATCATCTATTTCCAAATAACTGTCCCAGAACAAAGCTCAATAAATAATTACAGGAACACAAAAATACCCAGCACTTAAGTAGGAAAATTACACAATGTCTATCATGCAACCAAAAATTACAGGGTATGAAGAGGAGAAAAATAAAATAATCAATCAAAACTGATTCAGAAATGACACAGGTATAGAATTAGTCAACAAAGGCATTAAATTATTAATTCTAGTTATGCCTTATATGTTCAAAAATATAGCAGAAAAATTAAACATATTAAGTAAAGACATAGAACATATTAAAAAGACAAAAATTGATTTTTTAGAGATGAAATCTATAATGTTAAAATAAAAAACATAGTGGGTGAGATTAAAAGCGGATTAGACATTTCAGAAGTAAAGCCTAGTGAACTCAATGACATAGCTATAGAGACTCTCCAAAATGAAATACATTGAAAATTATTTCAAGTATCCAAATATATATGTAATTAGAGTCACAAATGGAGTGGGGGAAAATATTTGGAAAAAAAATGTCAAAATGTTTCCAAATTTGATAAAAAACTATAAATATACACATATAGGTACCTCAGAAAACTTCTAACAAAAATAAAAATATACCAAAAAATCATAATAAAATTCCTTAAAGACAAATTAAAGAGAAAAATCTCAAAAGCCAAATAGGAGGAGGGGAAATTATATGTTACATACAGAGGAACAAAAATGAACATGACAGCAGATTTCTCATTGAAACCATGTAAGCTAGGAAGTACCAGAGCAACATCTTTAAAGTACTGACAGGAAAAAAAAAGTTGTCAACCTAGAATTTTTCACCCAATGAAAATATCTTTTAGGAACAAAGATAAAATAAATGCTTTTTTTTAACGTATAAAAAAAGAAAATAATAACACCCTGACAATATAACTACAAGTATGTTAAAGTAAATCCTTTAAGTAGAGTAAAATAAAACCTGATAAAAACTTGAACCTACAAAAAAGAATAAAGAACCAGAAATGGTAGTAACTACCTTTGTAAATACAAATATATTTTTTTATTATTTAATCTCTTTGAAAGTTAATTAAGAGGTTAAAGCAAAAATATTAATAATGCATTTTAGAGTTTATAATATATATATAGAAGTAAAATGTATGATAACAATAGCACAAAGACTGACAGGAGAGAAACAGAAGTGTGTTTTGTAAGGATCTTACAATGTGCTTGAAGTATATTAATGCTAAAAGTTAGACTGATAAAGATGTATACCATAAACCTTAAAGCAACAACTAAACTAATGCAAAGAGTCAGTCATAGCTAATATGCTAACAAAGCAGATGAAATGGAATCATACAATAATACTCAACTCAAAAATACTAGACAGACAATGCAATAAAGAACACATGAGACAAATAGAAAATAAATAGCAAGATGATAGATTCAAAAGTCACATTAAATGTAAAGGGTATGAACACATCAATTAAAGGCAGAGCTTATTATATTAGATAAAACAGACCCAACTATATGGTTTGGTATAAAAGCTACAAATAAGTTGAATGTAAAGGAAAATAATATAGTCTGCTAATGTGAATCAAAAGAAAGTTGTAGTGGCTAATTAACATCAGAGTAAACAATATTCCCACCAATAAAGAGAAGCATTTCTTAATGATAAAGGGATCAATTCATCAACAGGATATCATAATCCTAAACATTTAGGCACATTCAGGCACAGACTTTCAAAATATGTGAAACAAAATGGGTATAACTGCAAGGAGAAATAGATAAATCTACAATTACAGCCTGATATCGTTTATTAGCTGTAATAGTTTTTTGTGGGTTACTTGAAGTGGTCAATCGATTTTTGACAAATGTGTAAAGGAAATCCAGTGGATAAAGGGAAGGCTTTTCAACAAATGATTCCGGAATAACTGATAAAAAACTAAAACTCTGGTCCATTCCTCACACAATACACAAAAAAACAAAAGTACAGTTCATAAAAGAAAGAAAATTAATAAATGAGACTTCATCAAAATTAAGAACTTTTGCTCTTTGAAAGACACTGTTTAGGGTTGTTAGTCTTTCTGTACAAATGTTATGATATTTTTTTTAGTTCTGTAAAAAATGGGTTGGTATTTTTATAGGGATTGCATTAAATCTGTAGATTGCTTTGGACAGTATGGACATTTCAACAATATTTTTTCTTTCAATCCTTGAGCATAGAATATCTTTCAATTTGTGTAATCATCAATTTCTGTCATCAATTTTGTAATTATTTTTAGAGCACAAGTCTTTGCATCCTTGGTTAAGCTTACACCCAGATGTTTTATTATTTTTGGTGCAATTGTGAATAGAATTATTTTCTTAAATTCTCTTTCTGCCACTTTATATTTAGGGAAGAGAAATGCAACAGATTTCTGTATATTTATTTTGTATTCTATGACTTTACTGAATACATTTGTCATTTAAGTAGTGTTTGTGGTGGAGTCTCACATTTTCTATATATAGTATCTATCATGTCATCTGCAAATAGTGAAAGTTTTAGTGTTTCCTTACTGATTTGGATACCTTTTATTTATTTTTCTTGTCTGATTGCTATGGCTAGGACTTACAGTACTGTGTTGAATGAAAGTGGTAAGATTGGACATCCCTGTCTTGTTCCTGATCTTAAAGGAAAGACTCTCAGTTATTCACCACTGAGTAAGATATTAGCTGTGTGTTTTGCAGATATGCCCTTTATTATGTTGAGGTATGTTTCCTCTAAACCTAGTTTATTGAGAGTTTTTATCATGAGTGTATATTGTACTTTATTAAAAAAACTATCTTTGCTTTATTGTATTGCTTTCAGTTCTTTGTCAAAAATCAATTGACTATATTTTTGTGGGTCTATTTCTAGGCTCTTTATTATGTTCTACTGATCTGTCTGTTCTTTTACCAATTCCACATTATTACTGCAGTGTTATAATAAGTCTTGATATCAGGTTATATCAGTGCTCTTTATTCTTCTCCTCCAATATTCTGTTGCCTATTCTGGGTCTATTGTCTTTCCATATTAACTTCAAAGAAGTTCCTCAGTATTCAATAACTCTCTGGGATTTTGATTGGGATTATATTTAACTTATAGCTCAAGTTGAGAATAACTGATGTCTTGACCATACTGAATCCTTATACAAAGGATCCTTTAATAAATTAATAAAACTAAGCACTATAACTTCCTTCTTATAGCTTTTATCTTAGTTTTTTTAGTTCTTTCTTTCTTTCTTTCTTTCTTTTTCTTTGTTTCTTTCTTTCCTACTAAGATCTTTTCCAAGATGTCCTCTTTTCTCCTAATTTGCTTTTTTGCACTATAAAACATGATATCTGTTTTACAACTGAGCATGTAACAGAGCTTACAACCTAAAGTAAAGAAATAAAAAGAACTCAGGTATAAGATGGAGAAAATGTGGTAGGAAGGATAGGAAAGAATGTTGTGGGATGAGTAATATGCACTTCATCACCTACACAAAGCCTTAACACCTTGTACAATACCTTTCCAAGGCACTTAATTAATATTAGTTAAATGAATGAATGAATGACTTGCAAGTATGACCTCTTAGTCATTTATCAGTAGCAGAATCCATTGTGACATTTATAGAGCTTCTTTGAACTATTCTTTTCCTTAGGTATATTTAGATTATTGACAATTTGTTATACGTGTAGTTCTGTAAGTACATAGTATGCTATTTATATATTGCATAAAAATATGAATATTCTTTCTAGACTAATATACACCTATCCTTAAACATAGCAAGCAATAGCAAAAATATATTCTACCAGATACATTTCTCTATATGCTCCAATTCATGAAACTATCAGTGATGAAATGGAGGTATTTTGATAACAGCATTACAATGTGATATCTTTGGGTGGATGTGTGACTCAGACATTGGATTTTCTTTTCATCCAAGGCATTCTTGATGAGATCTCTTAAAACTGAAATAATTTTCCCATTCCAACTACTTATTTTTCTCTGTAATGTAGTAAGAATCCACTCTTCTCCTGCTAAGTATTAAAGTCAGGCTATCCAGGATAATATTCGTGCAAAAAAATTAAAATTTGGAAGGGAGGAAGGTGCGAAATAGAAAAGGACTCTCCGGCCCTGTAAAATGGTGCCAAGCTTTTAGCAGGCACCTAGAATGAGTTAACAACAAGAATGGCATTTTACAATTGTATATTTATATCCATTTTCCAAGGCACTTTCACAGATGTAATCTGGCCTAATTGTCACATGAAACCTGCAGAGAGACCAAGTGATTTGCCTAAAATGAAAGTGGCAGGGCGCCATCTCAAACCTAGTCCTCATGTCCCCCTTGTTCTTTTCATTTATTTCTGAGCCTTCAAGTCATTTAGTCATCACAAAATTATGCATCTAGTAAGAACCATATATTAAGAGTCTAGATGAAAATCTTAATTTTGAACTTTTTCTTATATTACTTCATCTTTGCTGCCAAAAAGAAAAGTTATGCTTTTATTTTCTCAATTTGGTAAGCAACCAAACTTACTACAACTTCAAAGTAGTAAAAGTTTCATTTGCCATCCTATGCAATAAAATAGGCAGCAACTTGTTTTTCCATTTTTTTTATTAAAATGAGACATGTAAAGAAATGTTATGAGATTTGGAAAAAAAACATGTATTTTTCTTGTACGATTTGTCTTCCCATGATCCTCAACTCTACTGATCTTCAATGCTATGATGAATCACAATCCAAAATTAAGGGAAATCCGAACTACAAAAGAAATGAAACAAGCTACTTCTCAACTAAAATGATATTGATATTTATATGTAGAGTTGTGTGACTGACTGTAGTACTCAAATTCTAATACAGAGAACACTATGCTTTAATGTAGAGCATAAAAAGCCCAGATACTTGTATACCAACTGTTCAAAATCAAATGAAAACGAACTATGAAAATAAAAAGTTTGAGTAATTTTTAAAAATAAAGCCAGATGTAAGTCTTAAGATTGACTTGATTTATACTGTTTTTAAGTTATGCAAAAGGAAAGTGCTCTCTTTGGGCAATTATAACAATGGCTTAGCAGTTTTTAGAAAATTAGGGGCCAGTCCTGAATCCACTACTAATAAGCACTTTATGATTACCTAGTATTTCTTGGTCTTAGCATCCTCATTTGCAAAATGGTAGGCTGGGACTAAGATATTTTTCACATCTGATTTTCTATCATTCTAAATTACTTTCCAAGGACTCCCAGCTACTGATAGAACCATGTCTGGTGCTCAAGGAACTCTACTGGAGTGTGGTATTCTCTTTTTAATACGATGCTGAAATTGTTAATTGCATGTAAAATAGTATCCTGTGAAACAAAGAATACTTGATCTAAAATAGAGGGGCACCTGTGCGGCTCAGTTGGTTAAGCGTCTGACTTCGACTCGGCACAATCTCATGGTTTTTGAGTTCGAGCCCTGTGACAGGCTCTGTGCTGACAGCTCAGAGAAGAGCCTGGAGCCTGCTTCAGATTCTGTGTTGCCCTCTCTCTCTGCCCCTCTCCTGCTCACTCTCTGTCTCTGTCTTTGTGTCTGTCTCTGTCTCTGTCTGTCTCCCTCTCTCAAAAATGAATAAACATTACAAATAAATAAAATAAAATAGTTAGAGGTCAATAGTACAAAAAGTACAGAAAAGATAAGTGGTTTTTCCTTAGTAAGAACATTTATTTCCTTCTTTTTATGGTCACTTGAAATGTTGAAACACTTTCAATACATGTATGTGAATGGGCAAACACGGTCTAAAAATATATCTTCTAGTTGATCCTTTCATTTTAAGGAGATTTCACTCTAACTGCTTTTTTATTGATTTCTTAACGTTGCATACTTTAATGAGAGATGTTTTAAAATAGTGAAATACACATCAAATATCTGAATTGCACTAAGTTTATAATACACTTTTTACATACCCGTCTTTAATCTAATTATAGCAAAACTGAGTTTTGAGTCATGTTTATAGTATTATGTCTGCAAAGATTAAGCAAATGCTTTTCATGATCTTTAGGTATTTCTAGTAAATAGAAGTTATAAAATTAACAGTCCTCAATGTCAGGGAGCTACATCTCAGACACAGAGAAGAGACTAACTGATGGTACATTGAAAGAAACAGGCAGGCCTTCCAAATGTACAGGATGATGTTCAAAATACGAGGGAAAGAAGCTTATGAAACTTGAGTCATAAATGTACTGAATCTTTTAATATTTTTCTGAAAAAAATTTACAACCAATTTTCATATTAATTTGTATAGCATTATTTGGATGCCATCTGTTCAATATCATAACTTTGACACTAGAGAAATAAAAAAAAACTTTTTAGTGAGGTATAACACATGTTCAGAGAAGTACACAAATCACAAGGGTACAGCCTAATCAGCTTAAGAAACAAAGCAACTCCAGTCTCCCAGAACTGCCCTTTTTGCCCTCTGCTAGTCACTAGCACCCAAAACAATCACTATCCTGGCTTAATTTTTGAATTTTATGTAAACGGTATCATAAGTAAGTACTGCTTTTGCCCAACATTATGTTTCTAAGCTTCATCCATATTGTTTTGTGTAGCTGTAGTTTGAGTAGTCTCATTGCTGTGTGGTATTCAATTACGTAAATATATTTCAATTTTCTTAAAGTTTATTATTTGAGAGAGAGAGAGAGAGAGAGCAGGGGAGGGGCAGAGAGTGACAGGGAAGCACAGAATCTGAAATAGGCTCCAGGTTCTGAGCTGTTACCACAGAGCCCGATGCGGGGCTTGAGCTCACAAACTGTGAGATCATAACCTGAGCTGAGGCATGGCAACCAACTGAGGCACCCCTCACTTTTCTTACCCATTCTAATGTTGATAAGCATTTGGATAGCTTTCTATTTCTGCCTGTTATGGATAATGCTGCTAATGAACATTCTTACATATATGTATTTTAAGAATTATACACGTTTTTTATAAACATACCTATGTGTTTTTTAATCCCCGTGTCTAGGATATGCCTCTTTACTAGACACCGAAAAATGGTTTTCTGAAGTGGATATACGAATTTACACTCCCATCAGCAGTACGTGAGAGTTCCTGTTGTTCCCTATCCACACTCCAGCACCTGGTTTTACTAAAGCACTTAATGACATTTTTATTTTCTTGTATACTTATAGCTAGAAAAGAAGTGATTTTGAAATAGTGAGCATTTATTCATTAAAGAAAGAAATGAAATAATCTGATAAATCTTTGCAATAAAGCTAGATATGTTAAATTTGTCCTAAGAGTGTTGAGAAAATTTTGAGAGTTTTGAGAAGATACAAAACATATGGGTTTTTCTCTCCAACTATGTTTTGTATGAGAAAGCACTAAGTGACATCACTGTTTTAATGTGTAAATCAGAATCTATGAATTTTAGCTGAAGAATCCTAATGCTAGTTTAGAAGATATGTGAGTTTACTAACAGAAGGAAAGTTGTGTGAGGAGTGAAGTAATTTCCCTGTATTGGGGTATGAATTCCAGAAGAATTCATTTTGAGATACTTAAAGCTAGGATTTCTATTCAGTTGGACAATACTAGTCTAAGGAAATCACAAACATTGATTGTTTGTAACCTCAGGGGCCACAATTCTTCCCAATGTCTCTACCAGAGGTCCAAACAACATAATTTACAAATGTAATCAGTAAAACCAAAGGTGTATTCACAGTTCAAGTCATATTTTGGTTTAGGGAAAAATTAGAATAATTATGGATCATTTGTCTTCATTTCTTAAATTTAGAAATGACAAAGCTTTAGTTGATATAAGAAATGTTTCTCTCTCGAAGTGGAAAGCTCAGAGCCATGAAAATCCAAAGTACTGTTTAGAAGCTATGGTGGTAGGAAAACTCATCCTTCTAAGTCCCTTCTAATAAACTGGTGTTCCCATTTCCCTTCACTGCTAGCTGATCTCTTATCACCTTATATTTGGATTGTTTAAACTTTTCCTTCTCGTAGCTATTGCTTTAAATTTTTCTTCTGGAGAAACAATGCAAAGACATGCCCATATATTTTGCTATCTAGAAATCACCTAGATTTCACTTAGTCATGAATCCCTTTATTCAAAAATAGTTGTTGAACTCCAGATAGAACTTCCAGAAGAAGACTGAGGGTAATAAATTTTGGAATCATTAATATAATTTAATGAGTAAAATATTTTAAAGGCTTAGTATAAAATTTAAATGAAGTTTATTAAATAGCCATTTCTAGATGTCTCTAATTATGACTGTATTTCCCTCTGATGAAAAATGTTGTGGAATATATGACTTCTGAATTTCTTCAGACTATGAAGACTCAATAAGCCCATTAATAATACTTTTCTCCTCCCTGTATTTAGATGAAATGACTCATGTCTGTATTATATTTACAGCAGACTAAACTCCAGTGGGAATGAAGCCTTCTTTGTACCAGTTAATCATCTCACAATATCCAATACAATAACACATATAAAAAGTTATATAGTACTAATCATTTCATTATTAAGAAATAAACTGAGGGGCACAATCTTACAGTGGAGTAATACAAAGATAACAAAGATAGCTAAATTTTATTAAGTGCTTCCTTCCAATGTGTCAAGTGCTATGTATATATGTGCATTTATTTTCACATTTACTTTAGTAATACCCCCCAGAATCATTATCCCCTACTATAGATGAAGAATCTGAGGATCAGATAAGGCAACTCACCCAACGCCACTTGAACCAGGTCTGCCTGTGCCCTTAACCACCATACTTTCTCAAAGGAAAGTACTCTAGGCAGAGAGAGAAAGAGCTGTCACAAGAACACTGTCTAATCATCAATAATAGATATATTTCAATTTGCATCTCAACCACTGACTACCGAAAGTCCCTCAGTACATTGGATATCCACTCTGAGGCATTCTCTTGACCTCATTACAATAGTAATGGATTTTTCCTTTTAAGTCTCTCATTTCCAAAAGAAGTCATGTTCTGCAAAGAAAAGCATTATTGAAATGATGCTCTCTTAATTAGAATTTTGCTCCTATAAAACTAATATGGAGATGATAGCCTAAGTTTTGAGGCTGAACCTGGGGACACGGATCATGAATTGATTGGCTGGACCATTTTTGCATTCAGGATAACTAAATATTTAGAATACAAGATACAGACAATAAATTTCATGGGAATAGTGGGAGGATGCATTAGGTCTACTACCCATCACAATCCTAAAATATTAGTCTCATAACTGGGGTTCAAACAAAGTTTTGTGGAGGTAAAAGAAAATACTGCTTTAATGCATATTATTCAGCCTTCAAGCACCCTGCTCAGGACCCCATTATAATATTGTGCCCCTCAGCTCCAGGTCTATCTGGGAAGAGTGAATAAAGCTGAGCTGCTCCCTGAAATTAGGGGTTGGGGATTACTGCAGCTGAGGCCTTTTGTCCCAGGGGCAAAGACTAGGTGATGAAACCACAGCTGTTTCATCAAATCATGCAATCAGGGTTATTTTAATGATTAATGACACTATTCCTATCCTCATCAAAGACCAACAAAAGGAAGTGCACTTTAAACTGCAAGAGAAATAGTTGCCCAAGTGAAAAAAAGATTGTGATATTAGTATCTGGTAAACATAGTCACAATTTCCTGGGCACTTGTTCTTGGCCAGGCACTATCAAGAACTTTACAAGAACTATTTGAATACTCATAAGATCCCGCGTAGGTATTTCCTCAATTTTTCAGATAAGGACACTGAAACTTGTGGGAGCAAGAAGCTTCTTTCAGCTCAAGCAGGTAATTGGTGGCTTAGCCAGTCTTGCCATCCAAGTTGACATGACTAAAAAGTCATGTTCTTTCTTCCTACAGATCATTTCTTAAGCTGTGGATTTTGGAACACTAGTTTTATGGAACAGTAAGAGGTATAATGTCTAGAGTAAACATTTTTGAGAAATACTGATTTAAACAGAGTTTAAACAAGTTTTTTTTTTTACTACCAACTTTGTTTATATGCATTATAAATCTCCAGTGGAGGGTTCTAGCATCTAGTGTCTAGCATTTTCCAAACATGTTTTGTCACAGAACTCCTTTTTCTGGCAAAACCAGAGTCTCTAAGAACTCACAATGCATGGGACAGAATTTAGGAAAACCTGTAATATACTCTGCTGCAAAGTCTCCTTCAGTAGAGACCTTTTAAAAAATGAAAGAGTTAATTCACAGACTCACAGAAACAGGGTAATTCAAATTCCCGGTGGCTACTGGATTTCCCTCATCTCCAACATATGGTAACATATTTCTGGTTTGTCTGTGCTGGTGAACACTGGATAGATGACCAACTCTACCTTCACACACACAACTCTGAACTGTTAGGAAAATCCCCCACTTTCTAACGTATCTCCTTTCTTCTCCAAGTTACTGTATGAAGTCAATTCTTGACCCCAATGAACAGTAAAGCAAACCTTTCTCTACAGCCACGTTTAGTCACCATATATTTCACTTGTTCACTGTGTAGTCATAACCAAACTTCACTGACTGAAGAATGCAGGCTATAACTACCGAATTTCTGATGCAGCTCAGTGTGAAAATAAGGGGGCACAGAAATCCTAGATCAGGGATTCTTTCTTCACAGTCCAAGGGCACTGTAAGATAACCCCTGTCTGGTATTGCAGCATCCCAAACCCTCTGCCCTTTGACATTTTTCATGCCTCCAGTCTTTATATGTATGGAAAGAAGACTCACATTACAGTTACTGGAGAGGTAGATAGCAGTGCTCCCCACACCTATGCAAGTGTTCCCTTAAGCTGCTTTGTGATGCCAAACAGCAGCCTTTAAAAGCAGTGCTGACATGAATGTCAGACACACCCTGATGCCTAAGGATTAGGGCAGGTTGTGTTTCAAAACAGACGTGGTTTGCACTGTATCAACCCTAGCATCACCAGACAAAATAAGACTACAGACTCCTCTCTTTACACCACAAAAACTTTCTCCCTAATGATAAAGCATTTCTCTATAAGTATAGTCTTACAAAATGATATATGTTTCTTCTTTCCTCTTTAAAATAAGGTAAGTGGAGAAAGAAAGCAAATGTAATATGGAAATAACCAATATAATTATTTCTTCAAATGTCTGAATCCTGTAAGCATATAAATATAATCCTATATTTGTTGATCATAAATTCCCAGAGGGCAGGATTGTGTCTTATTTGTTTTGCTAACCTCCACAGTTTCTAGCAGAGTGATATGCACTTAGTAGGCACAAAGAAACAGTGAAGTGAATTAATAAGCTTATTCCAGTTACTTGATTAGAAAGAAAAAAGTAGAAAAATTATTAAGAAATAGATTCTCACTGGGGCACCTGGGTGGCTCAGTTGGTTAAGTGTCCCACTCTTGATTTGGACCCAGGTCATGATCTCACGATTTGTGAGTTCCAGCCCCATGTTGGGCTCTGCACTGATAGCTCAGAGCCTGCTTGGGATTCTGTCTCTCTCTTTGTCTGCCCCTCCCCCACTTGCTCTCTATCTCTCTCTCAAAATAAATAAAAATAAACTTAAAAAAATTAAAAAGAGGCTCTTAAATTTTTTCTTATAGAATAAATAGACTTACTAATTTAAAATGAGACCTCTTCTTGGAGAAAATTCAGAGATATTTCATAAAATCCTGTAAGATCATTAGTTCCTTGGAAATATAATATTCCATTTAAAATTTTAAGTAGGGATTTAGTAAAAGTGACTTTGTGTCTTAAATACAGAACCTGCCCAAACTATCCTACCCCTATAGTCTCCTTCTTAGAACTAAAACTGTATTGATACTCTCTTTAATTCATGATTATTTAGAAATAAGCAGAGAAAAAAATATATATGCACACACTGTATAATCCCAAATATAATTACCTGAATGTGAAACATATTTCCAGTTAATATTAAACAGTATTTCTGACTTTGATATTTATAATATTTCAAGTGCAATTGGCTAACAATCAGGCTAACAACTACCATCCAGATCTACTAATAAGCTCTCTCCCTCCTCACTTAATAAACAAGAAAATTGAAACCTAGAGGGAAGGGCTACAGTACCACTGCCTAAGGTGATCCAGCATGTTACTGGCAAATTCGGGACTAGAAACCAAGTTTCTTAGGTCCTGGTTCAAGTTGCCTTTCTCCAAAGTTGATCTTCCAGGTTTCCAGACCAAATCAACTCCACCTCTGTTGATCTGACAGCCTCTCCTCATGGATCAAAGAATTAGCCTCATTAGAAACAGGGTTGTTGTGTTTTGTTGTTGTTGTTTTTCTTGAAATCACATTGTTTGACACCATTTCTTCTTAGGGCTTTGGCTTTGAGATTTTTTTGCTAATAAAGAGAGATATTATTTGTGTCAACAGCACACTTCAAGAGCTAAGCAGTCACATGATTGCACCTTGAGCAAGACATTGAAAGGAAGATTTGTCTGATAACTGAACTCTTTCATGCCAGGGTACATTGTCATTCAAGAAAAATTATTCTTTCTTCACTGAGGAGTGGATGTTATTTATATTGTTTTAGGGTTTTCTTTATTCTGACAAAAAAAAAGGCAATAAAATACTTGCTACATTTGTGACAAAAATAAATAAAACAAATAAATATATAAATAAAGTAAATCCTGTGTAAAGGGTATTTTAGAACACAATGTTCCCATTATGTACCAGGTTACCATTCTCTGGATAATGACTAGGGTGGTAGCTTTAATAGTGAATTAATCCTTCACGAATCTCACTTGAACTTGAAGTTCAGCAGCCTTTTTCTTTTTTTATTCAGGGGACTATCACCAGGTTAGCTAAATCACTTATAAGACATAATGTTTTAGGATCATGGTATTTCTCAAGCAGGCAATCCTGGTGAAAGAAAAGTCCAACTCTACAGAGTTAGCCAAATCATATTTTCTTGCAATTCAGGTCAAGGAATTTATTGAGAGAAAGAAAACAAAACAAACACTTGGTCCAAGACCCAGACTCCACCTGTAATTGCATCTTTGATAAGGATTCACTTGGGGGTGACTTTAATAGCACAGTAACTTACAGAGAATGATAAGGTGATGCATAATGGAAACGTTGGGTTTAAAGTACCCTTTAGACGGGCTTTTCTTTATTTACATATTTATTTGTTTCATTTATTTTTGCCACATAATGTAGCAAGTATTTTACTGCAATTGTTTTTGTCAGAATAAGGAGAGCCCTAAAACAATCTAAATAACATCCACCCCTCAGTGAAGGGAGAACAATTTTTCTTGAGTTACAATGTGTTCTAGCGTGAGAGAGGTCGGGTCTATTTCTTCACGAATATTTTCCAGTTTTTCCAGGCTTAAAGGAATCAACAGATGAAGGGAAAAGGGAAGTGCATGCCAGAAGTCCCTGAATCACACTGGGTCTGCATTTACTCCTCTGGAGTCTTTTGCTGTCTGGGGAAGTAGGGTGAGCCTGGCTGATTCAGGGGGACAGATCTGCTCAGTGTTCAGTCACTTAATGTCAGCTGGCTGGGGCAGGACTCCAGGGGAGAGCAGTTTATCAGACACAGAGCTCTTGGGAAAGCTCACCACTGAAGAATGGGCCCCATGGGAGCAGAACACTATCAGCTAAACCATCTGAGTTCTGCTTCCTATTACGATTCCTTTTAGCAGGAGAAATGATTTCCTGGTGGTTGGGCATGTTCAAATTTATTGCTTTATTTGCTGGCTATTGAATTAAGGGGGAAAATCTACCACGAGAGTTCCTTAGCAACGATGAAAGGTCATTCATCTCATCAAATTCTGTCCTTTCGTAGCTCTCTCTCTATCTAGAATTTCTCTAATGGCTACTTAATAATTCTAGCATTTGGTCTCAGCAGTCTTCTCTGCATGAAATACCTGTTTTGGCAAAGTTCAAAAGGCCTCTATACTCACTAAAAATGATCTGTTTGGGAGAGTGTATTTCTAATGATTCCAGAGTTTTTGTTTCCATTGTCAGCATACACATACCCACACTCAAGCAACCATGAAACATGCACATACATTTTAAGTATCTCTAGATCCTGAAGGGTTACTTTGAAGAAATTCTTCCACAGATCTGTATAGTTGGCATTGAGGCCAAATAATTCCTTTTCAATAATATATTATATAACATTATTGACATTACATTCTTCCAAGAAATAGTGTTTGTTTTGATTACTATCCATGATAATGAACAGTATTATAATTACTAATCCATATAAGGCTACATGCATTCAAAAATCTGGTTCTAAGCAATAGTCACTATTTTAGTTGCATAATAGATTATCTGTACTCACATTTCTTAATGTTCATTTAATTGCTAGATACTCCAATACATATATGATAGTCTTCTTCTTAGTAGTAGTAGTAGTACGTCTAGTTTGACTCTTTCACTCTCATCTACCACCCATGATTTATGGCTACTCACACATTTTAACTTGCTTTGAGATGCTATTTTCAGTTCTGTATTGGATAGGGTATAGGTCCCATGAGGGGTCAACATGGCACAAAGTTAACAGATTTTGACTTGCAGCTGGACCATTTGGATACACTTTTAGACAGGGATCCTCCTGGCCTCCTACCAATGCATTAGCACCCTGTGAGGGTCCTTGACCTGTTGCTACCAGCTCAATAAACTACAGGTATCAGTACATGGTACAAATATTTGGCAACATCTCAAGTGAAAGGTAGCAAAACACAGTGGAAGGTAGCTTTGGAGTCAAATTGAGTTTAAATCCTGCTCTGACACTTAATCTGCAAAATAACCTTGGGCAGGTTATTTTATAGTTCTCTGACTTCTGGAGATAAAATTAATCATAAAGAATTATAGTTGGGTTTAATATGGTTGGCCATGCAGAGAAGTGGTTAAAGGCATAGCTGCCTAAGTTCCAGTCGAGTCTTGTCTTCCATTTTTTAGTTGCTCAACATTGGGCAAGTTAAGTCACTCTGCATCTTTGTTTCTTCACCTGCAACATGGGGATAATAGTTAACTTCTCACAGGGTTTTGGAAGTAATAGATTTTAAAAATAAATGAAAATCATCTTTCACAATATTTTGGCACATAGCACTCAATATTTATTTTTATAAAATTTATCTCAGGTTCCTAGCATTAGTAGGTATATAATACCCTAAGTCCAGTGTCTCTTTCACCCATGTCTCTGTACATAGTCTCTTTTCCCTGTGGTCTAACTAATGCCAGAGACAACAGCCATGAGAATGGGAGTAACTGAAGAGTTAGTGAAAAGAACTGATTCCTGTAAAACCTTCTAGAAAATATACTCTATTTTTCATCTTTGTAGGTGTTATTTTCAAGCCCTTAAAATTATTTCTATCTTTGAAATATCTAATCCTGAAGCTACATATTGTCAATAAAAAGTATCCTTCAGTTATTCTCTCTACTGAAATATCTATGCTTGTTTGTTTATTTTTTTAATTTTTTATTTGAGAGAGAGAGAGAGAGAGAAAGACAGAGTAGGGGAGAGGGGTCGAGGGAGAGAGAGAACGAAATCCCAGTAGACTCCATGCTCAGTGCAGAGCCAGATGCAAGGCTTGACCCCATGACCCCGGGATCATGACCTGAACTGAAATCAAAGTCAGGCACTCAACCAACTGAGACACCCAGGAGCCCCTGAAATATCTGTGTGGTTTTTTGGTTTTTTTTTTTTTACTGAAACAGTTGTAACTAATGTGAACACTCATCAGTCAAGATACTTGGAAAAGGTTTTTCTATTTTCATTAAATAGTACCTATCCCAAAGAGAAATGCCTTATGCCTTCAACATTGCTTTTAGAATGATACATATTTATGACATAATAGTATGCCACTCTTGGAACACTTTTGCATTTACGTTTCTAAAAATTGATATTTACATAAATGTTCCTCAAGCATTTGTGTAATTCTCTCAAGTATACTCCTCAATGATTTTACATATACATATTCCTTTCATCTTCTAATAGCAGATTTGCTTATCTCCTCATTCAATCAGAATATTTTAGATGAATACTGAAATAATTATTGACTTTATAAAAATCATGTAATCACAGCTGGATATGGCTGGAAATGATATACATATTTTATCAGTTTTAAAACAGACTCGTTCTTTATAGCAAATTTCAAATAAATGGATTTTTAAATTACTTTTGATGTATAGTTTATATTTATAAATGAAGGTGGTTTACCTTTGCTACCATCTAGAGAAAGCATATTATCAACTTCTAAACTTTGGAAATGTGGAAGATATTTCTATTTTCTATTGGTGAACAATTTATGCATTTATTACCTGTGTATACTTTTTTTATATATCAATAAATTCAGTATAAATACATAGTATTACATATTAAAATAGCAATAGGATATGCTACTAATGCAGCCAAGGCACCATCTTTCTCTAACCCTTCCTCTAATAATCACTTCCATCCTCTCCCTTCTATTACCATCACCACTGATCATGACTATGGCACCATCCACACCCGTTCAGTAATCATGATAAGGGATACCAAATAATTCTGTGTTTCTATGCTCTGCATGCTTTTTCATAGGATCTCCATCTTCCCCTAGCCTTCATCCCTACCCCAACATATGCACATGGGCCCATGCACGCACATGCACACACACACACACACATACTACTGCAAGTTCATGTCTACAGTGAGAATTGCCTTAACCATGCTTAAAAATTTATGTTGTTTTCTATTAGGCTTGTACATAGGTAAATTATCCATATATAATAAAAATATATTTTAATTTCTATATACATATATACCTGCAGGTGTATATATATATATATATATATATATATATATATATATAAAACATATACCTATGTAACTACATAATAGTATGTATTACATATGTAATCACATATATGACTACACAGATTTTTATTTCCTTCTTTTTGGTCAAACAGTGGTTTTCCATCCAGATGTTAATTATACATAGAGGAAGCTAAATATTCTCCCAATGACCTTGCAATCTGAGGGCAAATTTGACACCATTCACAGACACTTCCTTTCTGTTTACAATATTTCTACATGTAACCTGGAGCAGATGGGAGTTGGAAGTAGGGGAATGGACACACACTCTCTTAAGAATTTTAGATATGCAGCTGCAGTCTCCATAAATGTTAGGTTTGGATGTTTTTCCACACTGCATTTAGAATATGTCAAAAGGAGTGAGAATTAATAAACACAGGCTATGAAAAAGTTGGTCTGTTTTTAAGCATAAGTTGCAAAGACTGTTTTATCCCAAGTTCCTTTCTGAGTACCGAGCACATTGTAGGCACTCCAAAAATATAGATTAAGTGACTGGCTGAATGAATGAATATACTGCAGTCATGGTTCAAGTCAAAATGAAAAATGGAGAAAAAGAAATTTCTCTTTCTCTTTTTTTTTTCAGGGATTCATCACTATGCATTCTGAAGATAGAGAAGAGAATCTGGTGGCCTAGAACACATGTCAGGCAAAAAGAAACTTCACAGAGAATCAGAGTCATGATCTGGTTACAGAACCCTAGACATGGACTGAGATCAAACAAAGAAGTGGAAGAGAGGTCACTTAGTCTAAACATACTCATATTCCTTAATCAATAAGCTTGTGAACTAATGAACACCTTGTTCTCTCCATCTGGCCTCACTCAGCCTATGCAGAAAGCTCCAGAGTCAACAGCAAATGTCTGAAAATCATGTCTCATAATGACAGTCTGGTATTACCAACAGTCTACTGATCCTAGTGTGGCTACCTCTTACTTTCCAAATTTAATGCTAGTACAAAAAACAAAATAGGATGGGAGTCTTGGCCACTGCCACCTTTTTATTTTTTTATTTTTTGAAGGAGAGAGAGAGAGAGAGAGAGAGAGAGAGACAGAGCATGAGTGGGGGAGGAGCAGAGAGAGAGAGACACACAGAATTCAAAGCAGGCCCCAGGCTCTAAGCTGTCAGCACAGAGCCCGACACGGAGCTCAAACTCACAAACTGTGAGATTGTGACCTGAGCAGAAGTCGGATGCTTAACCGACTGAGCCACCCAGGCACCCCAGGCCACTGCCACCGTTAAAGAAAATGTCATCCTGGGACACCAGGGTGGCTCAGTCAGTTGAGCGTCCAACTCTTGAGAGTTCGAATCCCAATTAGTGCAGAGTCTGCTTGGGCTTCTCTCTCTTTCCCTCCCTCTATGCCCCTCCCCTGCTCATGCTCTCTCTCTCTCTTTCTCTCAAAGATAAATAAATAAATATTGAAAAAAAAAAAGAAAGTGTCATCCAGCAATCAAACCTTAATAGTCTTGTGGGTGGCCACTTTAGGAATAGCCCCACAAAGGATGCTTAGTACGCAGTTGACCAGGCTTCTCTTTGGAAACTAGAAATCCAGTTGACCTTCCTGATCTCCTCTGACTCAGCATTTCCTCAGACTGATGCATTTGCATACGTTCCATGCAGTCTAATTCTTTCTAACTTAGTAATAAAAACATGGCAAGATAGGATACACACCATGTTTCATGCATTTTAATGTCCTAATATTTGTTAACTTGGAATGAAATATAAAATATATCCAGTTTTAGCACCCTAGCAAGCTGAATGCCTGGCCATCTGTTCATTTCTAGCTTTTATACTTCTTAGCCATTTCACTTCTGCTTTTAATTGTAACTGCCACTTTTATGCTGATAGCACAAATCCTGAGACTCTTTTTAATGCCATTTGAAGTCCTCTTTCTGACCCTTGGCTCATCTAAAATGATGGCTTAATCTCAGTTGCTTTTAAATTTATGTTTATACCCAGGAAGTGTTTTCTTGAATAATACAATTTCATTTTTAAAATCTTATTTCCTGTTGCTTTGTTTTGTTTTGTTTTGTTTTGTTTCCCACATTGGCTAAATGAGTCTGTAGTCTGGTCCCTAGTACTGTAATTTTTTTCTTTCATGTCTTTCTCCATTCCATCACAGCTGAAACTTTCAATCACATTATCCTATTGCACATTATGAGTTTGCTTTCACATTGCCACCTACTCTGCTTAATTAAATAATTTGTTGACACACTCAGATTTCTGTTTACTCTATATCTGGCATTCCAGCCAAGATGATTACATCTAAGGCTTCAGGATCTGCCTGTGGTAAAATGTTGAAGTAGAGAAAATCTGTCTTTGAGCTTTCTCCAATAGGACTTATTAACTCTATTTCCTCTCTTCTCTCCTTCATTTCCTTTCCTCTCTTCTCTTTTTTCCCAACATGTGAACGTCTATTTTAGATATTCCATCCATTCCTGATTTTAAATACTATATGGTCAAAAATATGGTGAAATTAGCAAAATCCCAATCCCACTATTACTACTAAAGTATTAAATAATAAGACTGTCAGTTCTTAAGCATTTGAGGTAGTTCAACTCTGTTGAAAATAAAAGTACTTGTTCAATGTCATCTATACTCAAGGTGCCATCATAGGTACTAGGCATATGAAGAGGAGTGAGACAGCAATCCTTGGCCTGTGGGGTCTAGTAAAGAAAACAGGCACAGGCACAGAAAATTACAATATGTTATGATGGGTTCCATGGCAGTTAGTTACATGAACTCTAGGAGCACAGGTAATGGGCAACTACTCTGAGCCACCCTCCCTTCATCTATAAATTCTATGTTTTCTTTCTGAAATGAGTGTCATTTTATCAGATTTTTTATTAATAGTAACCATTTACATTTGTTGAGAAAATACCATATGCCCGCCTTTGCTCTAAATATATTTTATACACTAATTCACTAGTTCTCATAAATGATACTAGTAAGTTGACACTTAAAGCCTCATTTTACAGATGATAAAAGTAAGACACAGAAATATTAAATTATCTGCTTAGAGCCACACAAACAGAAAGTGTCAAAGATGTCATTTAAACCCAGTCAGTTTGGCTCTAGAGCAGCACTGGACAAAAGAACTTTACGTGCTTGATCAAAATGTTCTGTATCTGTGCTGTCCAATACAGCAGCCACTGACCACATGTAGCTATTGAGCATTTGAAATGTGGCTATTTGCACCAGAGAAACTGAATTTTTTTTTTAGTTTTTTTTTTTTAATGTTTTATTTATTTTTGAGAGAGACAGAGACAGAGTGCGAGTGGGGGAGGGGCAGAGAGAGAGGGAGACACAGAATCTGAAGCAGGCTCCAAGCTCTGAGCTGTCAGCACAGAGCCAGATGCGGGGCTCGAACCCACGAACCGTAAGATCATGACCTGAGCCGAAGCCGGACGCTTAACCGATGGAGCCACCCAGGTGTCCCCAGAGAAACTGAATTTTTAATTTGACTTAAACTTAACCTAATTTTAATAGCCTTAGCTCCTGACCATTAGGTCTGCTCCTCATCAGTAAGCTCTATTCCTTTCCAAAGCAAGGTGGTAGTGAAGTGAAAAAGAGGGACCAATCTGAGTAAAGATATCTGGTGTGACCTCTCATCAGACATGTTGACATTAATAGTCTGTTCTAGAAAATACTTGAAGATTTGAAAAGATAAATGCTCTCAAGGTGGAATAATTTATATGGAATGTAAAGGCTGAAATGCTGAAATGTAAAGGCTGTGCCTTCCACCAGTAACCTCTCATCAAGGCAGGTCCATCATTTATGCATCTTGGAACCACACAAGGCAAGGGTACACAGTGGTGGGTACACGGTGGTGGGTGTGCTGTCCAAATCCCCTCTATAGGACTAAGACACTCATTCTTCTGGCTCCCAGCAGTGTTGGGGGCTGCATTACTCTCCATGAATTGTCTTCACCGAAGACAGTCATGTCACCCAAGGTCATACCTCTTTCCCTGATTGGCTGATGAAAGAGTTTAAGGGCTCAGTTCTTGCCCCAAGATGAGTCACTTCGAAGGGCCATTTTAGCTCTTGAGCTCCTTGAGAGATCAGCTGAAGCTTTTGTTGGGACTGTGTTATAGTTCAACTCCTCCCTCAATCCAATGCTGTTTCTTTCACTGCCCCACAGATGTGAACACTAGGGTGTTTGCAATAAACCTCCTGCCTGCAAATCCCTCTTTCAGAGGCTATTTCCCTGGAAACTGACCTCAGACAGTAAATATTACTATTATGGTTACCCCCATGATACATATGAGGAAAGAGAGGCTTGGAGAAGTAAAGTAATTTGATCAAATTTAAACAAATAGTGGGAAAGGGATGTAAGCCAGAATGGATGAGAACATGCTATGCTCTCTATCATGAGCAGCCTCTCTGCTGCCTCAAGAACAAATGCATGAAAAAAGAAAAAGAAAAAGAACAAATGCATGCACAAATAAATGAACTCTCTGCCTCTACATCTAAAGATGTCTCCCATCAAGGTTATGGGCATCTTTGGGCTTTTCCACCAACGAAGGGAAGCTGGCGTGGACCAAATCTGTGGTGTTTGCTCAGGAAAATACAACAGGGTCTAGAACCTCCAGATAAGCCTAGGATAATGCACCACTGGGGCTCCTCTACCATCTTTTGGATCACTATGACATCACACAGGCCTTATCTTTGAAACACTTTTTAAAAATCTGAGATTATTAAACTACAGAATAGAAGATTGAGGTGAGACAATTTAAAAGGAAAAAAATATTTTTTTGAGGATGATAATTAGCTGTTTCTGTTTCACATGACTAAACAGAGAAAGTGATTGGAAACATATTCATGTAGTGTCTAAGATAAACATGAGAAACAATTTCCTGATAGTGAAAATTGATTGTGAGTGATTCTTACACACAAGTTGTTATTGTGGAATCTTTTCTTCTGAAAGCAAATCATAATAATCACAGAAACTAATAAAATATTTGGAGATAATATAAAATATCAACAAGTTAGAATCGTTTCTAGAAACTGCATATGTAGAAACTTCCTTAGTTCCCTTTAAGATATAAAAAGCAACTGTGTCTGGAAGACTTTGAAAAAGTGTCTGGACTGATGTTTTAGGTCATTTCAAAAAGTTAGGAATGGATCCATAACCTCTCAAGATAGTTGTGCCTTAAGGAACTGAACTCTGTGATTAATTTGGATGGAAAAAAATGAGGGTATAACAATAGGCCTTTCTTTCCAATGTCTTTTTTTTTCCCAATTTTTCCTGAGACTCTCTGTTAGTGTTTGTGGGTAAAAAGGAGTCATTTCATTTAACCTAAGAAATATTTATATCATATACATCTAGTAATAGAGGAAGACAAAAAATATGACTAACTTTTTCTGAGCTCGTCTGTGTATATATGTGTATGTGTGTGTGAGAGACTTTTCTTAAAACTACTTTTTCTAGCCTTATTTCGAGACACACTCTGTAGTAGTTTATACTAAATATATACCCAGCACACATAAAAGGTGATAAAAAGCTCTCTTGGCTACATATAAGTAAGAGGAAAGATTCAGTTAACTCTGAAGTCTGCATAAAACAATGCTTGCACTTCCAGTGTTTGTTTTTTTCATTTTTTAAATTTCTAATTGAAGTATAGTTGACATACAATATTGTGTTAGTTTCAGGTATACAACATAGTGATTTGGCAATTATATACATCACAAAATGCTCACCATAATAAGTATAGTTATTATCTATCATCACACAAAGTTATTACAATATCATTGACTATATTCTCTGTGTTGTACTTTTCATCCCTGTGACTTATTTATTACCGGAATTTTGTACCTCTTAAACTCCTTCACCTATTTCACCAATCCCCCTACTCCTCTCCTCTCACAACCACTAGTTTGTTCTCTGTATTTATGAATCTGTTTCTGTTTGTTTGATTGTTCATTTGTTCTGGGTTTTTTGGATTCCACATGTAAGTGAAATCACATGGTATTTGTCTTTCTCTGTATGACCTATTTCACTTTGCACTTACCCTCTAGGTCCATCCATGTTGTCACAAATGGCAATGTTTCATTCTTTTTATGGCTGAATAATATTCTACTGTATATATGTACCACATCTTCTTTATCCATTCATCTATTAATGGACTCTTAGGTTGCTTCCTTATCTTGGCTGTTGTAAATAATGTTGCAATAAACATAAAGGTGCATATATCTTTTTCAATTAGTGTTTTCATTCTTTGGGTAAATGCCCAGAAGTAGAATTACTAGATTGTATGGTATTTCTGTTTTTAAATTTTGGGGGAAATTCCATACTGTTTCCCACAGTGGCTACACCAATTTATATTCCCAACAATGCAAAAGTTTCCCTTTTCTCCACATCCTCACCAATACTTGTTATTCCTTATCTTTTTGATACTAGCCATTCTGACTTGTGTGAGGTGATATCTCCTTGCATTTTTATAATGACTAATGATGTTGAGCATCTTTTCATCAATTGGCCATCTGTATATCTTCTTTGGAAAAATGTCTATTTATGTCTTCTGACATTTTTAAATTGGATTATTCATTTTTTGGATATTGAGTTTTATAAGTCCTTTGTATATTTTAGATAATAACTTTTATCAAATACGTCATTTGCAAATATCTTCTCCCATTCTGTAAGTTGCCTTTTAATTCTGTTGATTGCTTCCTTCACTGTAGAGCAGCTTTTTATTTTGATGTAGCCCAATAGTTTTGTGGGGTTTTTTTGTTGTTTTTTTTTTTTACTTTTGTTTCCCTTGCCTCAGGAAACATGTTTAGAAAGAAATTGCTATGGCTTACACCAAAGAAATTACTCTCTGTGTTCTCCTCTAAGATTTTTATGGTTTCAGGTTTCATATTTGGGTCTTTAATCCATTTTGAATTTATGTTTGCATTTGGTGTAAAAAAAAAAGGAAGAAGTGGTGCAGCTTCACTCTTCAGCATGATTCTGTCCAGTTTTCTCAACGCCATTTGTTGAAGAGACTTTTTCCCATTGAATTTTCTTTCCTGCTTTGTCGAGAATTAATTGACTATATAATTATGGGTTCATTTCTGGGTTTTCTATTCTGTTCTATGATTATGTGTCTACTTTTGTGCCAGTACCATACTGTTTTGATCACTACAGTTTTGTAATATAACTTGAAGTCCAGAATTGTGATGATTCCAGGTTTCCTTTTCTTTTTCAAGGTTTCTTTAGCTATTCGGGGTGTTTCGGGATTCCATGCAAATTTTAGGATTGTTTGTTCTAACTATTTTGATAGAGATTGCATTAAATATGTAGAATTCTTTGGGATAGTATAGATATTTTAACAATATTTGTTCTTGTAATTCATGAGCATGGGTTTTTCATCAGTGTTTTACAGCTTAAATAGTACAGGTCTTTTACAGCTTTGGTTAGGTTTATTCCTAGATATCTGTTTTTGGTGCAATTGTAAATAGAACTGATTCCTTAATTTCTCTTCTGCTGCTTCATTATTGGAGTATAGAAATGCAACACATATCTGTATTTTGATTTTATGTCCTGGGAATTTACTGAATTCATTTATCAGTTCTGGTAGTTTTTTAGTGGAATCGTTCAGGTTTTCTATGTAGAGTATCATGTCATCTGCAAATAGTGAAAGTTTGACTTCTTCCTTGATGATTTGGATGCCTTTTATTTATTTTTGTTATCTTATTGCTATGGCTAGGATTTCCAGTACTATGTTAAATAACAGTGGTGAGAGTGGACATCCTTGTCCTCTTCCTGACTACAGAGGAAAAGCTCAGTTTTTCCACATTGGAGATGATGTTAGCTGGTGTTTTGCATATATGGCCTTTATTATGTTGAAGTATGTTCCCTCTAAACCTACTTTGTTGAGGGTTTTTATCACAAATGGATGCTGTACTTTGTCAAATGCTTTCTCTGCATTAGTGAAATGATCATATGATTCTTACTCTTTCTTTTATGAATGCGGTGTATCACATTGAATGCTTTGCAAATATTGAACCACCCCTGCAAACCAGGAATAAATCCCACTTGATTGTGGTGAATGATTGTTTTAATGTGTTGTTGGATTTGGTTTGCTAGTATTTTATTGAGTATTTTTGCATCTATGTTCATCAGGGATATTCGCCTGTAGTTCTCTCTTTTAGTGGAGTCTATCTGGTTTTGATATCAGGGTAATGTTGACTTCGTAGAATGAATTTGGAAGTATTCTTCCTTTTCTATAGTTTTGAAATAGTTTGAGCAGAATAGGTATTCATATTAACTCTTATTTAAATGTTTGGTAGAATTCACCTGTTAGGAGGTTTTTGATTACTGATTCAAAATCTTTGCTGGTTATAGGTCTATTCAAGTTCTCTACTTCTTCATGTTTCAGTGTTCGCACTTTATATCTTTCTAGGAATTTATCAATTCCTTCCAGGTTGTCCAATTTGTTGGCATATAGATTTTCATAATATTAATTTATAATTATCTGTATTTCTGTGGAGTTGGTTGTTATTTCTCCTCTCTCGTTTGTGATTTTATTTATTTGGTTCCTTTCTCTTTTCTTTTTGGTAAGTTTAGATAGGGGGTTATCAATTTGATTAATTTTTTCTCTTCTTCCAGAGTTTTATTTATTTATTTTGAGAGAGAGAGAGAGAGAGAGAGAGAGAGAGAGAGAGAATATGCACACACATGAGCAAGGAAGGGGCAGAGAGAGAGGGAGAAAGAGAATCCCAAGTAGGCACTGTGCACTCAGCACAGAGCCTGATGCAGGGCTTGATCTCACAAACTGTGAGATCATGACCTGAGTTGCAATCAAGAGTCTGATGCTCAACTGACTAAGCCATCCAGGCACTTCTATTAATTTTTTTTCCCAAAGAAACAGTCCCTGGTTTCATTGATTTGATCTATTGTGTTTTTTTTTCAGTTTCTATATCATTTATTTCTGCTCTAATTTTTATTATTTCCTTCCTTGTGCTGGAGTTAGGCTTCATTTGTTGTTCTTTTACTTAGCTCCTTTAAGTGTAAGGCCTGGTTGTGTATTTGAGATGTTTCTTGCTTCTTGAGGTAGGTTGGTATTGGCATATACTTCTCTCTTAGAACCACTTGTGCTGCATCCCAAAAGTTTTGGACCACTGTGTTTTTATTTTCACTTGTTTCCATGTATTTTTTAATTTCTTCTTTGATTTCCTGGTAGATGCATTCATTGTTTAGTAGCATGTTATTTAACCTCCATGTATTTGTGTCCTTTCCAGATTTTTTTCTTGTGATTGACTTCTAGTTTCATAGCATTTTGGTCAGAAAAGGTGCATGGCATGGCTGTGATCCTCTTGAATTTGTTGAGAATTGTTTTGTGGCCTATTTTGTGATCCATTCTGGAGAATGTCCCATGTGCACTTGAAAAGAATGTGTATTCTGCTGTTTTAGGATGGAATGTTCTGAGTATATCTGTTATGTCCAGCTGGTTGAGTGTGTCATTCAAAGCCATTGTTCCTTTGTTTATTTTCTGTTTAGATGATCTGTCCATTGATGTAAGTGGAGTATTAAAGTCTCCTACTATTATTGTGTTATTATCCATTAGTTCCTTTATGTTTGTTATTAATTGTTATAATTATATATTTGGGTGGTCCAATGATGGGTGCATAAATATTTACAATTATATATTCTTATGGGATTGCCCTCTTTATGAGTATATAATGTCCTTCTTTGTCTCTTTTTATAGGCTTTATTTATTTTATTTATTTATTTATTTATTTATTTACTTTAAATATAATTTATTGTCAAACTAGCTAACATATAGTGTATACAGTGTGCTCTTGGTTTCAGGGTACATTCCCTCGATTCATCACTCCCATACAATACCCAGTGCCCATCCCAAGAAGTGCCCTCCTCAATGCCCATCACCCATTTTCCTCTCTCCCTTCGCCCCCCCCCCCGCCACCCCTAATCAATCCTCAGTTTGTTCTCTGTATTTAAGAGTCTCTTATGGGTTTGCCTCCCTCTCTGTTTGAAACTACTTTTTCCCCTTCCCTTCTCCCATGGTCTTCTGTTAAGTTTCTCAAGTTCCACATATGAGTGAAAACATGATATCTGTCTTTCTCTGACTGACTTATTTCACTTATACAGGCTTTGTTTTAAATCTAATTTGTCTGATACAAGTTTTGCTACTCCAGCTCTCTTTTGACATACATTTGTATGATAAATTTTTCTCAACCCTGTCACTCTCAATCTGTAGGTGTCTTCAGGTCTACAATGAGTCTTTTGTAGGTAGCATATAGGTAAGAATTGTTTTTTTTATCCATTCTGACATCCTATATCTTTTGATTAGAGGAGTGTTTAGTTAATTTACATTCAAAATAATTATTGATAGATATCTAATTATTCCCATTTTATTATATGTTTTGTCATTGTTTTTGGAGATCTTCTCAGAGCCTGTCTTGTCTTTGTCACTTTTGGTCTGTCCTTTACACTGAACAAGATCCCTTTAATATTTCTTGCATGGCTGATTTTGTGGTCACAAACACCTTTAGTTTTAGTTTTTCTGAGGAACTCTTTATGTCTCCTTCTATTCTGAACGATAGCCTTGCTGGATAGAGTATTGGCTAAGGATTTTTCCCCGTTCACCACTGAATATATCATCCCACTCCCTTCTGCCTTGACAAGTTGCTATTGAGAAATCTCCAGCTAGCCTTATGGATTTTCCCTTGTAAGTTAAGGACTTCTTTTGTCTTTCTGCTTTTAAGCTTTTTTTTGTCACTATATTTTGCAAATTTAATTACAATGTGTTGGTGTTGGTCTGCTTTTGTTGATTTTGATGGGAGTTCTCTGCGCCTCCTGGATCTGGATGTCTGTTTTCTTCTCCAGATTAAGTTTTCTACTATTATTTCTTGAAATAAATATTCTGCCCCCTTTTCTCTTCTTCTTCTAGAACTCCTATAATACGAGTGTTATTACATTTGAAGGAGTCACCAAGTTCCCTAATTCTATTCTCCCTAAGTCTTTCTTTTCTCTCTTTATCTTCATTATTTTCCATAATTTTGTCTTATAGGTCACTAATTTGTTCCTCTGATTTTTCCACTTTGCTTTTCATTGCATCAAGCCTATTTCCAATCTCATTTATTGTATTCTTCAACTATGATTCTTTTTTAACTCTTTTACCTCTGTGATAAAACTCTCACTGATGTCTTCCATTCTTTTCTGAAGCCTAATGAGTACCCTTATGATTGTTGCTTTAAAATCTCTGTTAGGCATGTTACTGATATCTGTTTGCTTAGATCTCCAGCCATGGCCTATCTTGTTATTTCCTTTGGAACCTTTCATTTGGGAGAAAAATCTGAATCTTGGAATTTTGTCTAAGTCTCTGCCTTATTCTATATGTTAGACAAGCCAGTTATGTCTCCTGCTCCTGAGTGGAATGGCCTTATGAAGACGAGGTCATGTAGTGCCCAGGGGCTGGCACTTCAGCGAGTGTCTCTGGTGCTAGTGCTGCATGCACTCTGCTGTTGTGTTTTAGCAGCTTTATCCATCAGGCCAGTGGTCTGCAGAAGCTCTTCTTGCCTGCTGGTGGCAGTATTTTGTCCCTGGTCTGTATGGTGTACTTTACCTAGGTGCTTTGGTGATTTGATAGTTACCTTGTGTCCATGGGACAAGATGAGCCTAGGGTCCTCCTACTCTGTGGTCATCTTCCTCCTTTCTCTTTGCACCTCCAGGATTTGTACCCATTTTAAATTTACATAAATTTCTTAAATATCAAATCTTCTTTTTCTGGAAACATTTCATAATGTTACTTTTTTTTTTTAATTTTAGCCCACAAACTCTTTCAAGTATTTGTTATCTTTCACATGCCAAGCACTGTATTAAAAGTTGAGGAAACCCTCTATCTAGTTAGTTACAGCCTAAAAACATAAACCCTGAGGAATCTATTTAACTTTTTTCTATCTCTTTGTTCAGATCACCAAAATATGGCCATGTCATGGCTCTCAAATGCTTACAGAGCCAAGGAAATACCATAAATGAATTTGAAGCTAAGACATTTTATTTGCACACTAATCAAAAAGGCACATTCTTCACTTCCACAAAGAAACTTGCTCTCTCCTATTTTTTTAAACACAAAGTCCTCTCATATTTTGTTTTCCCATTTCTGATAGAGTAAAATGTTTCTTTCTTCTTAAATTTACCACAAGAAAATAAAACCACAAACACAATGATCAATGTCAACAGACCTTTGGCCACAATATTACCAATTCATCAAGGAATGCCAGGATGGGGTCACACTTGAAAGCCCAGGTCCATCTAGAAGAAGCACTTGCTGTTCACTATGTAGGAATGCAGCCCCAGTACTGCCTAGTATCCCAAATTTTCAAGGGAAAGCTAACATGCAGATTTTTATTTGAGAAATCATTTACTTGAAAATTTTGGCAACCAATCCAAAAATTATAAGAACTCAACATGTGTCATCACTATGGAGGACAAACAACACAGAGTTAGGGCCAGCTGCAGCCTGGAGGCTGTCAGGACTAGTTGATCTCTTTATTTTTTTTTCTTATTCAAGCAGTTCTATGAGTTTCATTAGAAAACCCTGAGATTGGGATCATAATAGCATGAATCCAATTAAAATCACATCTACAACTCCCAGAGAGAGTCTCAATTTTACCTGTCCCTGAAAACAAAACAAAACAACAACAAAAAATCATCCTAAGAGAAGTTATTCATTACGTTTAATAAAGTAGCTGGTAACGAGAAGCCTTGGAGAAGATCATTAACTTCTAAATTAGGAAATGTCTATATTTAGGTGCCAGTTATAACTCTCTTGAGATCTGTGGAATAACAGAGTTTTGATATTTGATGTCACTAATATGGATTGAAAGTTGTATAAGTTTTCTGAAATGGAAAAATCACTTTGATATTTTATTGATCAAAATTTTACATCATCAGCATCCAGAGAATCCCATGTCAGAAAGTGCAAAGCAAGGCAGATTATGTGATTTAGTACCATGGATTCAGTAGACACATGGTTTCCATTGTGATATGCACCCACTATATCAGCTTAAGGCATCTCAAGTTAATGGTACCTAAAAATAGTTTCAGAGAACATGAATTGACATCTTGGCATGCCATTTATTAGTCATGTGTCCTTGGACATGTTACTGAAACTCTATGGGCTCTTTTTTAACCTGAAGAATAGGAATTTTGTGATAATTAATCAAAATATTATATGCAAAAGGCTGAAATAAATTAGGTACATTCAGTAAATATTCATTGAATTAATACTGGCTTTGGTTAGAAGATTCTAGAATATCTAGGACAGGGTTTCTCATGAGAATATCCTAACAAATTAGGGAATTACAACAGTAGTGGGGAAAGATGGAAATTAGAGTGTGCACACAGGAAATTACACATAGCCCAAATCTTATCTCTACAACAGTCAGACTGTCAAAGTCTGAACTAACTCTTAGATGGATTTAGACATACGAATTTATACCCTAATAACAAAAGACACTGAGAAAACCCAAAGATGCTTTTCACATTTTTTGAAACAAATTCCTTTATTATTTGTGCAGTTTACTGTATCTCAGATCATTACTAAATTCTGACTGAAAAACAGCCCACTTTATTCTATTACATTACCAGGGCAGGAATTAAAGCAGAATTGATACAACTAAGGAGAATCAGGGCTGGAAATTCATGCTATCCAAGCTCAGAATGTGCCAAGAATTCAATTTAGTTTATAAAAATGTCAGAGACTGTCTGTCACAGCTGCTCTGACCTCATGAGACCTTTCTGTCCATGACTCCATGAAATCACCCCAGGTGGCCAGTTTCTAGGCCATCACAATTCTTTAAATAGTAGCTAAAACAAGATACAAGAGCATTTATCAAGACTAGAATTGAAGGTTAGAAGAAAACTTTTAGCTGGTAGATAGATACTTGTAACTTTTTGATTGGTTGTGGAGAGAGTGGTTCCTTTTTAAATAAACAATAATTTAGAACTTCTGATATTCTGAGTTAGTGTTAATACTTGGGACTTATGTGGGTTTTGGACTTTGGGTAAGTCCCCTTCCAGTACTGTATGTTGTTCTTCTAAGACTTGCATCTAACCTTTGGCCCATTTTGCAATCTCTCCTGCCTAAAAGATGGCATAGAGATTGCCTGAGATATAGACTAACAGCTGTGTTTTTTCTGGCAATTCAAACACTTTGAATATAGGTCTTGGCATTTGAAATGCTAGCCTGAAAACTTCGCACTGAAGCTCCCTGAGAATTTATCAATTTGTGTTTAGGGACTTTTCAAATGGAAAAATGAAGTTATTCATGTTTTCACAGGCAGCTCCAAATTCCAAATTGTGTCAAGGGTAAAATGTTTCTGTGTTTGAAAGGCCAAGGCAGACTTACATAACCCAGAAGAGGACAATATAATGCTACCCCAGGAGCAAATTATAAGGCTTTAAAAATTTGATATTGTATAATTTTATGTAATAGGAAGTGGTTCTTTCTCACCCCTTAGGGGAATTGAATTTGGTTTTCATAATAAACCTGTAAGGCCCAAAGAATTAGAAATTCAAATATTTACCATAGATAAAGGAGGTTTTGTTTTATATTTTGCACATTTAGGAAACTGAGGAGTTTTGCCAGTGACATGCTCTATGGGTTTTTCCGTGTTGCTACTGGTAATTGTGATCTGTGTACCTTTTCTTTTCTTTTTTAAAACAATTGGCACTTCAGAGCCTTTGTGAAGCCTGATTACCACATAGGTTCACAGAATTCATTAGTCAGATATTTTTCTGAGCTAGGTTCTTCTTATTAGTCCATCTTTCACTCATGTTTTAAGCTATGAAATAGGACGTGGGTTACATAATATTAAAACCCAGAAAAATGTAGGGTACATTGTAATTGTTGAGAAGTTGAGAAGTATGTGGACGGTTTTCTTTTTGCGGTAAGGGTTTATATACTTGAATTGGTATAAAAATAAAAGTTTCTACAAAGACAACAAGCTGGCTAAACCAGCAACAGCAAAGAAACCAATACCAAGTCCTTGGTTGGTTTGGAACCAAGGGATTCAAGGGATTAAAACCAAGGGATTCAAGAGCTAAATTCTGGAAAAGGAATTGAGAGGAGATAAAAGTATGGGTCTACAGGAAGGAGGGATGCATCATATCACTGAGAGAATATCCTGGCTTAGGGTTTTTTACTTCCAGAGCCCATGGTTTTTCTATAATCCTGTGTTGCATTTTGCCTGCAACTATTCCCATTTGGGAAAATCCTGCAACTGATTTCAAACTATAAATATATACATTGGAATATTTGCAAGCAATGAGCTTAGTGAGGAAGGATAGTGTGTTAAAAAAAAAACACTATTCACCTTTAAGGGAAATTGATATGACAGCTATTCTTATAGATTGTTTGTGTCAAAATTTTTTGAAAGCAAATGTTTCTAAAAGAAACTCTGATACACACCCTAAACCACCACAGTGAAAACACAAGATGTTTGAAGAAAGAATTTAAGAAGAAAATATTAAAGAACTTGGAACTCAAAATGTCCCAGAAGTTTCTTTCATCTACAACAGAATAAAAGAGTGAAACTGTGTAATCAAATACTTTGTTTTAAGGGTGGGACAAACTATTTTTTTAAAGGTTACAAAAGCCAATCCAAACTTTTATTCAAACTGATGTTATTTGTTGTGATTTGCTTGGCTTTATAGTGAGCACAGGTAGAAAAAATGTTCTCCACAGAGCCTGAAGATGGAAAATAGTGTGGTCATCCCATTTGCCTTTAGAAGGGCATAACACTATTCTATTAATTCTTACAAGGACTTAAAATTTGATGTAACAGATTAATAGATATCAACCTTGGAAACTTATATGTATTGAACAAACAGAAAGCATTAGCACAGCATTGCCTAAGATGATTATGCTTATCATCCACTTTCTTGTTTCTTCACCTAAAATAACATAGAAGCCCATTTATATTTTCTCCTTATAGTGTTTGAATTAGAGAATATTTTTCCATGTTACAATTTCCCACAGTTCTTTCTCAATTTGGTTTTCTTGGCAAATGAGAAGAAAAACTAAGACATCAATTATATATATATATATATATATATATATATATATATATATATTCTGTAGCAATTTAAGGATTTGAAGTAAATAAGTTTAATTAATTTATGTGTTTGAAAGTTCAATATAGTTCATGTTAGTCTGCAAATATCTGGATGGTTATAAACTTCAAAAGGCCTATATCTTTTACTTTCACCTGATTTTTTATTTCACTATATATTATTTATTTTCACTCATTGAGATAAGAACTTAATTTATACTCAAGAAGTAACATTCATTTATTTCACAAATATTTATTAAACATCCAACATATGCCAGGCAATAACTAAACACTAGGATATGGTAGTAATATCTAGAATCTCTGCCCTCACTAAATCTATAATGATCCATCATAGAACATAGACAAACAAGAAATAAAATAACGAGTGCTATATTATAATGACAGAAGTGCTTATAGGAGAGTTCGTATCATGAAGCATCTATCTTTGTTTAGGTGGGATCAGGAAAAGCATATAGAAGGTACCTTCGACAATTATCTCCTTTCTAGTATCTAAAATTTGTTTGTTTCCATGTTTACTGTCTCTCTGTTCCCAATACTATGTCAACTTCTTTTTTTTAATTTTTTTAATGTTTTTTATTTATTTTTGAGAGAGAGAGAGAGAGAGAGAGCGAGAGAGAGCGAGCGAGCACGAGTGGGGAAGGGGCCAAGAGAGAGGGAAACACGGAATCTGAAGCAAGCTCCAGGCTCTGAGCTGTCAGCACAAAGCCCGTCCCAGGGCTTGAACTCTTGAACCCTGAGGTCATGACCTGAGCCGAAGTTGGACGCTTAACAGAGTGAGCCACCCAGGCGCCCCAGTATACTATGTCAACTTCTTAAGGACAGTGACTATTTTGTTAATTCTCTTTCTCCAGAGCCTAAAAACAAGGTCTGGTACACAATATGGGCTGTATAAATATTTGCTGACTAAATGGCTGGTAAGAAATGACACTGAGAAGGTAGATGACGGCCTACCTTCTGAAGTTAGGCTGAGATGATCAACCATTTCTAAACCAGTGGAAAGCTTGGGATGGTTTTCAGCAGGAGAGTGGCATGACCTGATATATACTACCACACTAGCTCCTTGGAGAAAATGGACTGGGCAGAAAAAAGTTGAAGAACTTCAGTGAGAGAGCTTTGCCCAAGTGTGAGTCAAAATTGATGGTGGCCTAAAGTTCATGATGGCAATGGGGATGGAGAGAAGTGAAAAGATTCAGGAGACATTTAGGAAGTATAATCAACGGTAATTGGATGTGGGGCAGGGCAGATGGAGATTACTAGATCTGAATTACTGGAGATAGTCGAATGTTAATATTCACTAAGATACGAAGCACTGGAGCAAGAAGCTTTCTTGGGGAATATGAAGAATTCAGTTTTGAGCATGAGTACCTTGAGGTGCCTAAATGATATCCAAGTAAAAATATACAATAGATAATCAAGTACATGAGTACAAAGAAAAGAAAGGTTTCTGGACTGGAGATAGAAGCTGAACTCCCAAACTTGTTAAGAAGTTACAATCAAAACAGCACACTTTTTCTTTCCATTTTCATGACACTTGGCATGCCACACTTGCTAAGCATTAGCTGCTGCTGATGACAACTTCCTGGTGTCAGACTAGTCTTCAAGTTGAAGTGCCGAACTGAACTGACAGGGGCCTGGCCTAGTGCAATTTCCAAATTGCTTGGCAGCTGAAAGAGGTGAAAAACTCATTACCAAGCCATCTGTCCTGAGGTTCTGTCCTGATTTCTAGGCCAGAGAAATTTGAATAATTCTGAGAAAATTTAAATAGCTCACATATAAGTAAATTCATTCACTATCAGCTCTACATCCTAGTTTCTTGAGCTTTAATAAAAACCTCAGAAAGTCGATCAAGATGGCAGTATTACCAAGTTGATACTCTAGAGGTAGCCTTCATTTCAGAAGAACACATAATTTAACAGAGGATCAGAGGTCTTTCCATTAAGTATACAACATTTTTGTTACTAATGTTTTTTTCCTCTGATTTCTATGCTTCTAGTCCTATATTAAGGTATTCCTGTACAATAAAGTTAAAAGACAGGTAGCAATGAAATTAATGTAATGATCAATTTGAACCTCTTGGGGCAACCCGGGTGGCTCAATCGGTCAAGCATCTGACTCTTGATTTCAGCTCAGGTGGCGGATCTCACATTCCCACATTGAAGCCCCACATCAAGCTCTGTGCTGACAGTGTGGAGCCTACTTGGGATTCTCTCTCCTCTTCTCTTTGTCCTTCCCACTCTCCCTCTCTCTCCTTCTCTCTCTCTGTCTCTCTCAAAATAAATAAACAACAACAACAAAAAAATGAACCTCTTGCTTGTTGTAGAGAAATTTTTCTGGATTCAGCTTTCCTCCTCTACTTCCCTCTAGTCCTTTCCTCTGCATTTTTTCCCTCATTTCTTCCTCATTTTCTTTCTTCTTTCTCCCTCCATTTCTTTCTTTCTTTGTATAATGAAAGAGCATGAGATTTTCAATCAGATAGACATGGGCTTGAATCAGATCTCAACTTTAGTTAAATGCTCTAGGAGTGTTTTCTAAATTTTAAATAATAATGATGATGATGATGATGATAATGATAATTTGAAATACCACAGGGTTACTATAAGGGTTAGATGAGAAAATATACATAAAATCCACTGCATAATGATGGCTCACGGTATGTATTCCATAAATGTAGTTTGTATTCTCTTTCCATTTCCACTTTCCTCCACTAAGAAGGCTACTGAACCTCAGCATAATGAAACCTATTAAGCATGGTTAAATTAGTTCAGTGAGTGATGGAAGAAAATGCTGGATGAATATGGTTTCAGAAGTGAATGAAAATAGACAGTAAGTGACTTAGCCATTCTTTCAAAAAGTAGACAGAGGTAAAGAGATATAGAACAATAGAGCAACACTATGAAAGGGAACTTGAATCAAGGAAAAATTTTTGTTGTTGGTGGTTGGTTGGGTTTTTTTAGGATAGGAGGTTTGACCATGCCCATAATAAGGGGAGGTGGGGGCTGATTGAGAGGGGGAATATAAAAATCAGAGGGATCAATAACAGAGAAAATACCCTAAGGGAATAGAATATAATAGCAGCACTGATAAAAGTTACTGTAGCTAGAAAAATAATTTTTACAAATTTTATGAATTTCCAAATGAACACAAATTCTTTTTGGACAGTACAAGCAGGGCCTATGGGGACCTGGGCTCACTATGACCTAGAACTTCAATAGGCCGATATTATTAGCCAACAGGACCAAAGGGTTCAGTGTTCAGGGCTGAGGAGTATTATAAGAGCCCCCTATATGCAGCTGCCTTTTCCTAATGCCTAAAATGGCAATTACTCATTATATGTCAAGTGGTTAAGACATATATAGCTTAAAGAGCCTCTCTGTGGGAAATACAGACATGAGCTTGAGTGTGAACTCTATAACATTTATATAATCTTGGGAAAGTTTTAAAATGTCTCTGAGCCTTAGTTTCTTTAAAGTAAAAGTAATGACTGCCACATAATAGAATTGGAGACAATGTATATCAGGTAATTAATAGTGATTAGCACAAGAAACAATTTTCAGTGTGCTGTGTTAGAGTACTGCAATTTTCTTATTTGCTTATTATTGAATAATTTTTTGTTTTCTTTTCATAAAACATTGAACACATCTAACATAATGGGCTTGAAGAGATTTTAGCTGATATCACCGTCTCTGGTGTTATTCTAGGGTGGTCAAATGAGGAGACTGTTCCAGGATTCTGAATGTGGTCTGAGCCAATACAGCTGTGACACTCCCCCAAAGAAACTCAGGTCTTTTGTGCCATAGATATATGTGACCCAAACCTTACCCATAGTATCCAGGTGCAACAAAAGAAAAGAAGGAAAATTTTCATTAAAAGTTTTATTTATTTTTTTTTTATTTTATTTTTTTTTCAACGTTTTTTTATTTATTTTGGGACAGAGAGAGACAGAGCATGAACGGGGGAGGGGCAGAGAAAGAGGGAGACACAGAATCGGAAACAGGCTCCAGGCTCCGAGCCATCAGCCCAGAGCCTGACGCGGGGCTTGAACTCACGGACCGCAAGATCGTGACCTGGCTGAAGTCGGACGCTTAACCGACTGCGCCACCCAGGCGCCCCTTCATTAAAAGTTTTAAATGCTGAAGACATTATCTTCAGGAATTTTAACCGAGACTTTGACATCTATTCACCTATTTTCTCCAGATTTATATCAAAATGATTCTTTACCAATGTGATGGCAACTATGACACCAATAAAAGTGCAAAAAATAGAAATGCCAAGGTAAAAAGAATGTCTCATTCTACTATTTCATTTGTGGACATTACTATTGTTATTATCATAATTTAATAAGGATTGTATTTAGCCAGTAGTTTTGACTAAACCAATCCATTAAGAATACATTTTTTTTCAATATATGAAATTTATTGTCAAATTGGTTTCCATACAACACCCAGTGCTCATCCCAAAAGGTGCCCTCCTCAATACCCATCACCCACCCTCCCCTCCCTCCCACCCCCCGTCAATCCTCAGTTTGAAGAATACATTTTTTAATGTAACAAACTCAGAATGTCGAGACATAATTTATAAATAATCCAGTTTTTGTATTGTCTTTCCTTAATCCTGAGTTCATATTTCACCTAGAAAAGGCATAATCTGACATTAGGCCCCATCTATTACATAATTAAATTGAATAGTAAAGAATATTTGGAAATGCTTAAAGTAATAGGGCACTATGCGGAGGGAGGCGGGGGTGGGTGTGGAGGTTAGGAAAGACCAAATAGAATAATTTTTTGATACAGTAACGAAATGCTTCTCAAACTGTCATAGACATAGAAGTCAGCTAGAGATCTTGTTAAAATGTAGATTCTGATTCAGTAGGCCTAGAATGGGATCTGAGGTTTTGCACTTCTAACAAACTTCCAGGTACCAAGGATGCTATTGTTCCCCCACCACACTCTGAATAATGAGGAAGAATCTAGAGCCTAGTAATGAGTAGGGAGGGGCAATGGCATGTGCCTTTACCTCAGCATCACAGAAGAACATCTGAAAACTCAACCAGAAGCCACCTGCCATCTGGAATCTCTTATCTTTTAACATAACAGCTCTCTGACATTCTGATGCCAATAACTGACTTACACCCAACCACAGGCAGAAGTCATAACCTCTGGAAATATTTCTTTGTCTGGAACCCTCATGGATATTGGTCAAATAGTCAGAGAAGGAACAATACAGGTGACATTATCTCCTGAGGTGATAAAAGCAAAAGGTGACATTATTTCCTGAGGTGCAAAAGCAAGACCTGGAACCTAATCAACTGCCTTTATCAGAATTATGCCATTCCATACACCTAAAACTCATATGTTATATGTCAATCATATTTCAGTGAGAAAAAAAAATAATTGGGCCGTCCTTCACATACTCCAATGGTGAATCACAAGGTAGATCCTTTGGGGAAGTTATAACAAATCTTTCTATTAAGATTTTTTTTTTTTTTTATGGTGGGCCTATCAGTATGGAGTGGTTCTTCTCCATCTTCCTCCAATATAAAACAAATTCAGGTTCACATTCAATTTCAATAGATTTTAATTCTTTACTAAGCAATTTTATTTTAGAAGGGAGCACATGAGAAAAATACTTGAATATATGAAAACCTTAAAGGGAGGTATGCCCTAATTACTTTTAGAATTATTTGCTTCACTGAACACAAGAATTAGAGTGGAAATCAATACTCTGGTGGTGTATCTCTTTTTAAGGGTGTCTATTTTCATTAGAATATTTTTGTTCTAAAATCATTCACCTTCTTTAGGCAATGAAAGCAGGCTAGTTGTACTCATTCACTTCCAACTGTGGTCAGAGGTAGTACGCATTCTCTAATGAACTCAAGAAAGATAGTCAAAGGTGTACTGTGCTTGAAGATGTGTACTCAGCAGTGAGCTATCACACATACTTAAGCATTTTATCTTTAACAGCCAAAGAGAATGCCAGAAGACTCATTTCCTGACTAGACAATAACCATCCTGTCCTAAGCTTAGCCGAGTACACAGCATATCATTTCAATTGTTGCATGAGTGATGGCGTAAGTATGACAGCTGACATTGTCACTAAATTTTTATTCTTGGAAACAAGGCAGTCTATAACCTCAGAGAGGAAGATTTTGCTAGCTAGGTGTTTATATCTATACTTGCCACCTGGGGAGAATAATAGCTTTATTTTAGAACATGTTGTATAAGTAGAAATATATGCTAAATTTTACAAAGGAGTACCAGATGCTTTTGGTTGTTTTTTTTTTTTTCAGTCATTTCAGTTTTGTTTTCTGAGTATCTTAATGTAAAATTACTCTGAAAAGAGTTTTGCAAATTTATCTGTGCCCATCCTCTGGGCTAAAGAGTTATTGAAATTGCTTCACAAATGGAAACCCTGATTTATATTTCACAGGTATTTTTGAAAGCACAGCAGCACAGTGGGACCTATGTTCACTTGTCTTTGTTCCCCTGATAAGCAGGAAAGCATCCTAGAGGAGAGACAGGCACAGGCTGTCACTGAGAAGCTAAGGTTCATGTTCCCTGTGAGAGCCATTCCTGTCACTAACATGATGTTTTACTTAAACTACCCAGACAAAAATAGATCTTCATTTGAGCTGGGAAACAGTGGGAAGGAAAAGTATAGAACTACAAGTTTAAATATTTCAGCTCTGTCTGTGAAAATGACTCCTTGTTTGTCTGTAACCTTGATCAGATTAGTTCACTTAAGCTGCCACGAATTGATCCACCACCTTTCCTGTCAATCAAGTGAACCACTTTTTTTAAAATGATAATGAACACAGTCAAAGAAAATGCAGCAAATTAACTTGAAGCTGACATGATCAGTTTGGACCACCACTGATGACATTTTGATAGGAAACAAAATATTGAATTAAAAGTACATTTGCCTTTTTTTTTAAATAAGAGGTAAATTTCAAAACAAATAACCAATTTTAATTAATAATGATTTAACTATATCATTACCTTTTTCTTTTTTTTTTTTTTTCAACGTTTTTTATTTATTTTTGGGACAGACAGAGACAGAGCATGAACGGGGGAGGGGCAGAGAGAGAGGGAGACACAGAATCGGAAACAGGCTCCAGGCTCCGAGCCATCAGCCCAGAGCCTGATGCTCGAACTCACGGACCGCGAGATCGTGACCTGGCTGAAGTCGGACGCTTAACCGACTGCGCCACCCAGGCGCCCCTATCATTACCTTTTTCTAGGATATAGCTATTAAAATAAAAGCCACAATGTGACAATTACCTTTTTTTCATTAGTCTCCAATTGTTTTATAGGGACTGCTATCTTTTCCAACTAGGTTATAAACACTTTAAGGGCAGCAATAAAGCATTTTTCATTCATGATTTAGGGCTCTATCACGAGATCTCTGTGTTGGCTCAGAGATGAGCTCAACATGAATAGAGAGTTGGGAAAGGATTCCAGGCTAGACTCTAAGAAGTCCTCCATTTGCCTTAAGGGAATAAAATGTCCTCTGTGTCATCCACTTCCTAATTACTCTATTCCTTTGTGCCACTGCTGGGTTAAACTAGAAGTATAATGGGGATTTGGAGGCAGAGGGAGAAGGCTAGAACATGTCATACCCTTCTCTCACCTTATGGTTGTGGCCCTCATGCTACTGTACCAACTCATTTGTCCTACTGCTCCTGATAATTGATTAGCGTAAGTTTTACCTTTCCTGGAATTTAAATTTCTATTCCTTTATTTTAATAGAACTGAAGTACCTCTATGCAGCAATTTTTGGTATGGCAATTTATTTTGTAATTATACTTCCACCAATAATTACCATTTATTGAGCATGCGTTAAATGATGAGTACTCTAAGTAGTTTATCCAATTAAATCTACTCAAAAACCTTATGAGGTAGCTATTGTTAGTCCCAAAGTAGAGAGAATGAAGTTGAAGCCTAGAAATCGTATCTAACCTCATACATCTGAAAAGTGAAGGAGGGAGTATTTGAAACTGGGTCTGTTTGAATACAAAGGCATGCTGTTAATGTGAGAGCCTTGATCGTTTTTAACTTCTTCTCATCTTAGAAAATAAAGCATCTCAATGTTTTAGGTTCTATGGCTACTGAACAAATGCTGCACAGTGGGATAAGGAAATGGATGGAGCAATCATTTGTTCAGGTACAATTAAAACACTACCATAAAAATCCTTAGAGGCACCTGGTGGCTCAGTCATTTGAGCACTTTACTCTTGATTTCGACTCAGGTCATGATCTCATGGTTGTGGGATCGAGCCCCACATCCCTCTGTCCCTTCCCTGCTCATGCTTTCTCTCACTCTCAAAAAAAAAAAAATTTTTTTACATTTATTTATTTTTGAGAAACAGAGTGAGACAAAGCGTGAGCGGGGTAGGGGCAGAGAGAGAAGGAGACACAGAATCTGTCTCCAGACTCTGAGCCTCCAGGCTCTGAGCAAGCAGTCAGCACAGAGCATGATGCAGGGCTCGAGCCCACAAACTCCAAGATCATGACCTGAGCCGAAGTCGGATGCTCAACCGACTGAGCCATCCAGGCACCACCCCACCCCCAAAAATGTTTAATGATGATTGAGATGAAGTTGAATGCCAAGATGTAGGTGGTCCTTTCAATTGATAGAAAAATGAACTCAACCTTGTTGGATGATAGACCCTGAATAATTTATGAGACAACAAGAGATTCAGAAAACTAAATCATTGTTCTTCCTCATGACTTTGTCCATAATGCAAAGTAAAAGAATGGTTGATGCAGACACCAAAAGAGGGTGAAAAGATAAGTCACAAATTGGGAGACGTGTAATGCTCATAACTCACAAAAAGAACCTCTGCAAAGTAATTAGGAAAAGACAAAGAAGCCAACAGAAAAATGAACAAAAGGCTTGAGCAGGCTCTTCACAGAAGGGTAAGCACAAATGGCCAATACAAAGGAAAAGATATACAATCTTATTAGAAATCAGGGAGGTGAAGATAAAAATCACAGTGAACTAGCATGTTACATATACCAGATTGACAAAATTGTTACAAATATGGTGAGAATGAAGTAACTCAAGTAACTCAAATGAACTAACACAAATCTGGAGGAGGGTAAATAAGTATGACTACTTTGTAAAGCACTTTGACCTTACCTAGAAAGTTATATGCCATAGGGACAATTTTGTCCATGTGTACAGGGAGAAAAAAGGCTCATAACAACACTAGTGTAATAACCAAAAAAAAAAAAAAAACAAACAAAAAAAAAAAACAAAAGAAAAGAAAAGAAAAAGGGTTAAAAAGGGAAGCAACCCAAATATCAATCAACAGATCAACAATAAGTGGATAGATTATGGTACAGCTGTGTGATAGAATATTATACAATAGTGAAAATAAATACATGTACAGCTACATGTAACAATATGAATGAATTTCAGGAATTAAAGATTAAACAAAAAGCTGGTGCAGAAAGGTACATGAAGTAAAATTCCATTTACAAAGCTCTTTCACATGCAAGATTAAACAATACAGCAAAGGAATGATAATGAAAAATTCAGGCCAGGACAGGGTTGTGCAGAGAAGAGAGGGATGACACATTGGAAAGAATTTCACAAGAAAGTAAAGTTAAAAATAGTGTTTTCTTCTTAACTTTGGTGGTGGGTGTCCAGGTGAACACTGCATAACAATACTTTTTAAAATTCTTTTTTTGTGGTGTTTTTTAAAAAAAACTGTAATAAAATATATATAACACAAAATGACAACTTTACCAGTTTTGAAGTATATGATTTGGTGGCATTAAGTACATTCCACGTTGGCAATCATCATCCCTAGTGCAAAATAATTATTCTTTTTGTCTAATAATATTTGATTAAAGGAGTTTATAGCAATGCTTGGTGATATCACTTTCATATCATCAGTGAATTTTAGCCAGCTCATGATTGTAATAAAAAAAAAGTCTCTCATTTTCATAAATAACTATAGTAAGAAACTTGTTTTTTCTTGCTGAGAAAAGTACATTGAGTTAGTCTGGGGAAATTAATAGAATATGTAGAGGAAGATTAAGATGCTTGATCTCCTGAAGTAAATAAGTTGCAACATATTCGCAATGAAATCTGAAGGTTCAATGACACCTAGAGTTTATCTACTTGTAGGGTTGATTATAAAACAAATTTTAAATCAGGGAGTTGTTTTATTGCATTCATTATATTTCAGCTCTCTTTCTAATTACTTTATAGCCCAGTGATAAAAAAAAAATGACAGTTGCATCTGGACACTTTCCAAATATTACATAGTTAAAAGTAGCAAGTAACTGTTTTATAATGCTTTCTATCACACCAACTGTTCGGGTGTTCTGTGAAGAGCAAGGATAAAACAGCAGGTATGAAACCTGATGGAATTATTCCAAATCTTCCATCAACTCACACTTTCGAGTATTATTGATCTCCTCTTTTTCTCCAGTGCTAGGATTTCAGACCCAAGTGTAGCAATTTCTTGCTGCATTTGTTCATTTGTTCCCTGTGCCTGTTGCAGCATGACTTAGTCATTGTTTAAATGCATTTGTAACTCCAGAAAGAGCAGGGGAAAAAAAAAAAAAAGAAGAAGCAGGGCTGTATTAGGCAAGAATTCTGTTTTATAATAAAAGAAGCCATTGAACACCAAAGCTGATTATGAAACAAACCCTATCAAGGTCTGAAAATTTCACCAGAGAATGAAGCATGATGGGAATTTTCAAGTTCTAATTTCTTTTCTGCCTGCAGCAGTTCTTTGTTAAAAGCAGTATATAAACTCATTTTTAAAAAATCTGGCAAGACTTCAAAAAAAGTAGTTTAATCTGCTACATTTTATGACATTTTATAGCCTATTCATGTTTTAACAAGTTCATTCATTTAATAATTATAATGCATTATCTGATACATTTCCCTTTTATAAACTACATTTTTTCTCATGAACTATTGTTTGGTTAATTTTTTAAAAATCACAGTTTCTTTACAGCATAGTTCCATCAATATTCATAATGTGTAATTTTATAATATACTTTTCTGGTTCTGCTTTTTTTTTTTAATGTGTACTTATTTTTGAAAGAAAGAGAAAAAGCACAAGTGGGGGAAGGGAAGAGAGAGAGGGAGACACAGAATCCGAAGCAGGCTCTAGGCTCTGAGCTGTCAGCACAGAGCCCAATGTGGAGCTCAAACCCACGAACCGTGAGATCATGACCTGTGTCAGAATCACGCTCCATGTGCCCCTACTTCTTTAGGATTTTAATTAAAAATAATCACATGGCATTAAGAAGGTGGCATATAGATGATTTGTGAGAAACAACATGGCATAGTAAATTAAAATTGTAAACAATTGCTTCATTGTCCTAATGACTAAGTTTACTGCATTCTGAGAACCAGTGGAATCCATTGGATGACCTACACTAAATTCTGTGTTCTAAATAACAGAAAGAAATGAAACACTAAGTGTACTATCTAAACCTATTATAATTTGTTGGGAGAGTACTCTAACTTAATTTACTAAGTTGACCAAGTTCTAAAACATATACTATTTACTCTGTTGTAACTATTCTTTCCACTATTTATTTTGTGTTATGGTGAAGTTTTGACCCATAATTAATGACAATAAGTCAAAGAGTACAGAAGTTAACACTTACACAAAGGTGGTGAGGGGGATAAGCAGACCATAAGGTGTTTTCAAAGAAATGACTTAGGAACCAGAAAGTAAAGATCATAAAGCACTTAGTAAGTTTTCAAGGTCCTTTGACCTTCATAAACATCATAGACATAATTGCAAGCTGGAGGACTGACTAGCAGAGAGAGACTTTCCATGTTAATTGTCTGGAAAACATCTCCTTGGGGCTGTCCTCCAGAGAACCCACATAGAAATGACCTTGCCATTTCTGGGAATCCATCCCCAGAACTAAACCCACTTTGCTATAACCAAAAGTTTTCCAGAGACATGGTCTTTTTTGGAAAGTGATTTTAAAAATAAGGCTTTTTATAGGACAACAGTATTCAAGAAACTGGCTGAATCACTCAAGGCACATTATAGAGTGAAGGAATAGATCACATATGGTGAAAACAAAAGAACCAAAGGAGAGAGAAATGTTAAGAGAGACAATATGTTAAGAGAGAGAAAATAATTAACTGACCTAAGTTTAAGTCTCATGTCTGACCTGGCACGCTTAATGAAAAATGGAAGTCACTCTTCCCAGGGAGTTGAGAGGCTTAGAATGGCAGAAGACATTGGGTAAATTAGTCCATAATTTAGTTATGTTGGTCTTGCTCAACTAATAGTGCCTGGCATGGGTGTGTGTTTATGTGTGGGTGGTGAGTGGTTAGTGAATCCACAAATAGCCCACATTACCCAAGTAAAATCGGGCTCTACACAGGAAGTAAAGGCAACATTGTTTTCCAAATTGTAGGTAAAATCTTATAAAAATTGTACTAGTAGGAAGATTCCACAGTGAGTATACAGCTTACCACTTTTGATGTTAAAACAATAAAAAAATTCTAAGGTATCATAGCTAAGTTATATGTTTAATCAGAAGACAAAGGAGTTTTCTCATAGCTGCTTACTCAGGGGAAAACTATGAGAAACCATAAAGGGTTATTTATGGCCTTTTCTCTAAATTTTTAACCTTGATATGTCTTTTTTTATGCCCACTTTACATGAAATGTATCCATGGCAATCAATCCAATTGAGTCCTAAAAAAGATACTTTGCTTCCAAAATTTGGACCTGTCTCCAAAAACATTTAATTTTCACATTTTCTACAAACATTCCCCCATTTTCATTTCCATATCTTACAGATTGGGAGAAAAAATACGTGAACTCCTCCATACAAGTCTTTCTTACCTTCACCTTTTCTACACACATGTATGTTCAGGGGGAAAGAAAAGTTAGAGACGAAAGAAAAGTTAGAGACGTAAGAAAATCCTCTTTGCAGCAAATAAAACAGTGTTTAACCTCTGTCAATTATTTTACCTGCAGTCTTCAGAAGTTTAAGGGGCGGGGTTATGGGACAAGAGGCAAAGGAAGTGGGAAGGACCCATAAGTGGCACATTCACTCTATCAGCAGTGCCTGGGCTCACTGACCAAACGGGGGACACCACCATCAATAAGATGCAGCCCCACTATCAGGGAGCTGTCATTCTAAAGATATGAATGCTTACAAATAAATAAGCAGCAATAAAATAATTATAAAATTGGAAATGTTATGAAGAAAAAAAATGAGGGATGAAAGGTAACAATGACTGTTGTATGTATTGGTGGTGGAGATCTTCTTTGGACAGCATACTCAAGGTCAAATGAGGACTTGGCCATAGGAAGATGGCGAAGCATTTCCTGGGGAAAAACAACCAACAGTATTGCTCCTGAGGTAGAAAGAGCATGAGGGGCAACAAGGAATTAGGAACCAACACCCACAGTGACCAACTGCACTTCTGCAAAGATTGCTCTGGTTGTCCTACAGAGAATGGCCTGGAGGAGTGAAGAGGAAAAGTGGAGGGGGTTGTTGCAGAAGTCTTGGTAAGAGAAGTGGCCATCGGGACCACACGGGGCCAAGGAGATGGCAAGAAGTGAAAAGATGTGGCTTGCTGATGAAGTGAGTGTGGGGACTCAAGAAAAGAGAAGATTCAACAATGACTCTCAGGTTGCAACCTTGAGCATTTGGGTGGCCAGTGGTGGCATGCACTAATACAAGTAAGATCAGACACTGGGAAACAGATGTGGGGGGAAGGATTGGGAGAGTAAAATGCAGAATTCCATTTAATGCTCTCTTTATGGATTGACTCTGTAGATTTATTCTGTCAGAAGTGGCCATAAGCAGAAATTCACTTAAAAATAACCTCATCGTTGATCCTGTTTGAGCATGAAATATCTGCTTTTATAAAATGAGATTACAAAACTAAATACTGTAATTATTCCTCTCAACCTGGTATAACACCAACCATGTGAGAACTATAATGAGTCTCAATGCACAGCACATTTTGAGCTTCTCAGAGGAAAGTACTGATAATATGTGGAAGGCTCATTAATTTGGTATCCAGAAATGTGTTGTTGGATGCAGTAGTGCTAAAAATAAGAGTAGAGGTCTAAAAATACTAGCACAATTTCCTCCCCCAAAAATGCTTTCCCTAACAGATTAATAAGTGACACTGTTCCTGTTCATGTATCCCGGCCTAGTTTAAGACTCTGTGAGCATTGAAACAAATAATTTGACAAGGCTCACAATTAGAAAGGTATTGCTGCCTTATTTCAAGTAAAGTCCATTATATTTAGAGATGAGATTCTCCCCATTTCCCTTGGACTTCTGTGTTATTAGAGTTCAGACTCCCAGAAGTTACATGTGGATTTACCCAGCTCAAATTCTTGACTAAGGACTAATTATTAATTGTACAAAATTACTCATATAAAGTTGAATATTGCTCTTCATGCCATATCAGTTATTTCACTAGATTGCTTTTTCAGTGTTTTGTATGAAATAGTTTATGGAGTACCATGTGTCAGAAACTGTAAGGGGCTGAGGATACAAAGATAATGTTTTTATAAACTGCCCTTGGGCGCCTGGATGGCTGAGCCAGTTAAGCCTCTGACTTCAGCCCAGGTGATGATCTCACGGTTTGTGACTCTGAGCCCTGCTTGAGCTCTCTGCTGTCAGCATAGAACCCATTTTGGATCTTCTGTCCTTCCAGCTCTCTGCCCCTCCCCCACTTGTGCTCTCTCTCAAAAATAAACGTTGAAAAAAAATAAAGAGTCTCAAATCCCCACTTCTATTTTTTTTTAATAGTAGCAAATATTTATTGAGCACTTAGTGTGTTCCAATAAATGTCTTAAATAGTTTCAGGGAATAACTCAAGAGTCCATTGTTTTGCATACAAATTTTCTCACATTACAAGGAATAGGATGTCCCAGTTTACTTGGGACTGCCTCAGTTTTTTTTTTTTAATTGAGGTGAAATTCACAGAACATAAAATTAAGCATTTTAGATTGTATAATTCAGTGGCATTTAATCACATTCACAATGTTGTACAGTCACAACTTCTATCTAATTTCAAAACATTTTCATCACCCCAAAAGAAATTCCCCAACCCATTAAGCAATCACCCACTATTCCTGCCTCCCCTAGCTGCTGGTAAGCACCAATATGCCTTCTGTCTTTATAGGTTTACCTATTTCTGACATTTCACATATATAGAATAATAAAAAATGTGTGTCTGGCTTTTGTGTCTGGCTTTTTTGACTTACATAATGTTTTTGAGATACATCAACATTGTACCATATATCAATACTTCATTCTTTTTTGTGGCTAAATAGTATTCCATTGTAAGAATATAACACATTTGTTTACTAATAATCAGTGGTTAGACATTTGGGTTGTTTCCACCTTTTAGCTATGGTGAATGGTGCATCTACATACAAGTATTTGAGCACCTGTTTTCAGTTCTTTTGGGTATATACTCGGGAATGGAATTGCAGAATCATATGGCAAGTCCATATTTAACTTTTTGAGAAATGACCCTATTGTTTTCCACAAGGGCTGCACTATTTTACATTGCCAGCAGCAATACACAAGAGTTCCAGTTTGTCCACATCCTTGTTAACACTCATTATTACCCACAATGTGTGTGTGTGTGTGTGTGTTGTTATAACCAGCCTGCTGGGTGTGAAGTGGCAACTGTTTGTGGGTTTTTTTTTAATTTTTAATGTTTATTTATTTTTGAGAGAGAGAGACAGATTGTGAGTGGGGGAGGGGCAGAGAGAGAGGCAGACACAGAATCTAAAGCAGGCTCCAGGTTCTGAGCAGTCAGTACAGAGCCCGACGCGGGGCTCAAACTCACGAACCATGAGATCATGACCTGAGTCGAAGTTGGATGCTTAACCAACTAAGCCACCCAGGAGTCCCTGTTTGTGGTTTTGAGTTTCATTTCTCTTATGTCTAATGATGATGCATCTTTTTAGGGGTTTATTGGTCAACTGTCTATCTGATTTGGAGAAATGTCTACCAGGTACTTTGTACATGTTTTAATAGGGTTGTTTGTCTTCCTGTTGTTGGGTTCTAAGAATATGTTTATATTCTGAATACTAACCCCTTGCCAGATGTATGATTTGCAAATATTTTCTCCCATTGTGTAGGTTGACTCTTCACTTTCTTTGTGATGTCATTTGGTAAACAAAAGTTTTAAGTCTGATGATGCACAATTTATCTGTTTTTCCTTTTGCTCCTTTTGGTGTCCTATCTAAGAATACACTGCCAAATCCAAGGTCGCAAAGATTTAGGCCTATATTTGCTTCCACAAGTTTTATACTTCTAACTCATATATTGTCATTTATTTTACATTAGTTTTTATATATGGTATAAGGTAGGGGTACAACTTCATTATTTTGCATGTGGATATCCAGTTGTCCATTTGCTGAAGAGACTCTTCTTTTCCCACTGAATTGTCTTGGGGCCCTGGACTTAATTATCAATTGGCCTATGCTTGGTGGTAATTTCTTTGACATTGGTTGTAGAAACATTTTTCTAAATATGTCTCCTCAGGCAAAGGAAACAAAAACAAAATTAAACTATTGAGACTACCCCAAAATAAAAAGCTTTTGTACAGTGAAGGAAACTATCAGCAAAACAAAAAGGCAACCTATTGAAAGGGAAAATATAATTGCAAATAATGTCTCTGATAAGGGGTTAATATCCAAAATATAATATAAATATAATATAATATAATACAAATATAAATATAATATAATATAAATATAATATAAATATAAATATATAAATATAATATAATATAAATAACATATACTCAACACCAAAAAAAAAAAGACCAATAATCCAGACAAAAATGGGAAGAGGATCTGACTACACATTTTTCCAAAGAACATATACAAATAGCCAACAGACACATGAAAACATTCTCAGAATCACTAATAATCAGGAAAATGCAAATCAAAACCACAATGAGATATCACCTTACACTTGTCAGAATGGCCAAAATCAAAACCACAAGAAATAACAAGTGTTGGCAAGAATGTGGAAAAAAAGAAACCCTGGTGGGAACACAAACTGGTGCAGCCACTGTGGAAAACAGTATGGAGGTTCCTCAAAAAATTAACAATAGAATCACCACATGATCCAATAATTCCACTACTGGGTATTTACCTAAAGAAAATGAAAACACTAATTTAAAAACATATATACACCCTTTTGCTTATTGCAAGCATTATTTACAATAACCAAGATATGGAAGTAACCCAAGTTACATATATGTTATATATGTATAGTATATGTATAGTATACACATACTATATATAGTATACTACACATATATAATATATATGTATATATACATTATATATGTATACTACATATGTATCGTATATATAATATACATTATATATGTATACTAAACATATATATAATATATATAGTAACCCAAGTGTATACATATATATAATGGAATATTACTCAGCCATAAAAAAGAACATGATCTTCGGGCACCTAGGTGGCTCAGTTTATTGGGCATCTGACTCTTGATTTTGGATTGAGCCCCATTATGGGCTCCATGCTCAGCTGAGATTCTCTTTCTGTCTTCCTCTCCCCCTCTTCAGGGCTCATACTGTCTCTCTCTCTTTCTCTAAAATAAAAAAAATAAAATAAAGATAAAAAATCATAAAAAAAAGAGTGAGATCTTGCCACTTGCAACATGGATGGATCTAGAGGGTATAATGCTAAGTGAAATGAGTCAGAGAAAGACAAATACCATATGATTTCACTCATATGGAATTTTAAAAAACAAAACAAATGAACAAGGGGAAAAAAAGATGCAAACAAAAAGATTCAAATAGAATAATCTGGCAGTTGCCAGAGGGAAGGTAGGTGGGGGATGGGTGAAATAGATAAAAAAAATTTAAGAGTACACTTCTCTTGATAAGCACTGATATGTAGACAATTGTTGAATCATTATATTGTATACATGCAACTAAAATAATAGTATGTTAATTATACTTCAATAAAAAATAAAATTAAAATAAAGCAATAAGAAGCTACATTAAATACAAATTCAGCACAGTGATATTTCAGTGTGTGTTACACATACCTATTTTGTAATGCTTATACAGAATGCCTTCAGAACATTTCTTACAAGATATGTTTAAGAAGCTACATTAAAGACACAATAGCACAATGCAATTTCAGGGAATAGAACATGTTCCAATTTTGTAATGCTTATACAGAACTGTTTTTTTTTAGATTAAAAAAAGAAAGAAAAAAATCAATTGGCTATAGATGTATGAGTTTGTTTCTAAACTGTCAATTCTATTCTGTTGGTCTATATGTCTGTTTTTATGCCAGGACTTAAACTCTTCTTGAAGTGGAGGTGGGTAAGGCAGAGAGAGGTTCATACCAAAAAAAAAAATGTATATATATACATATATATATATGTATGTGTGTGTGTGTGTGTGTATAAAAATTTAAAAATAGAGTTTCTAACATTGAAGAGCTAAATCAGTCTAAATTAGGGATGTACAATGCCTTGAAACTATACAAAACATTTTCATGAATGTATAGATCCCATTTATCTAGGAAGAGGGATTCATAGTTTTCCTTAGATTCCCAAAAGTGTGCATAAAATAAACAAAAGGATAAAAATTAATTAAGGGAACAGTTGTTCTCAATTTTAGGTATATACATATTAGAAATCCCTAGGAAGATTTTAAAACCTACTAATTCTTAGAACTCATTCTAGAGGTTCACATTCAATTATATGGGAGTGAGGCCCATATATTAGTAATTTTTTTAAGCTCCCAAGTTATTCTAATGTGTGGCCAGTGTTGAGGACTCCTAGTCTAAAGGGACAGTCATTAGTATCATATAATAATATAGTTTACTACATGTTACATAAGTAATTGCAAGATAGTATGATAAATGCTAAATATAGACATCTACAATAACAGTTCTTTTTTCCCCTAAGGTATCACAGATTATGATTGGGAAATTCTGATATAATATAAAGACTAAAAGAAAATTTTAAGAGAGTTTTTAAGCCAAATACATATAATTATATATATATAATTTTTTTGTTTGTTTTAATTTTCTCTATCTCTTTCTGGACGCTGCCTCAAAATATCTTACTGAGCCAAGTTTGACTGCAACCTCAGAACCTCAGAAACCCTGAGCCAGGGCCATCAGCTAAGCCACTCCTGGGTTCTTGACCCTCAGAAGTTGGATGAGACAATAGATATTTGTTGTTGCAAGTAACACACTCTTGGGTTAATTGTTATGTAGTAACAGATGACAATGCAAATGACAAATAAATATCCAAACACTTTATTAAAAATAAGCATGCTCTCCATGAGTGTCCCCATGTGTAGAAGAAAGAAAATGGCTGGCTTTGGGGTCAGGAAGCTGGGTTCTAGTTGAGTTTCATTAATTGCCCTGTGAAATGCGAATTAAAATTCTTATCTCCTTGGCCAGAATTGCATCACAGATCCATACCTAAATCAATTATGAGTCATCCCTTTTGGCTCAGGCTGGGCTGTCAATAAAGTGTGTGATTGGTTAGAAGAAAGTAGATACATTTATGACATCAGGGTCTATTTGGACAAAGGTTTAATGTTTCTTGAATAAGCAATAGAAACCATCTCCTGTCATCACATACTAACACAATGACCTTGAACAAATAGTCTCCCTACGCCTCGCAGAACAGAAGCACTGATGACAAGCCTTGAGTGCTTATAGTGGGATAAGTAAATAAGAGAAAAAAGTGAATACAAAAATTATAATTTGTTTAAATATTACATGCCAAAGAAGGGTTGGAAAGATAATTTTGTTGTAACTGCCAAAAACACTCTGTATTTGTCATATAAAATCTAGACTAGAAGATTAACCTTCCTTAATATAACTACCTATAGCAACGACAGGAATGAACCATGAGGTAATGTGATGGTATGTACTACGAAAAATTAATAGTATCTGAAATACCTTCCAATTGGTAAAAAAAAAGGAAAAATATTTTTCATAAGTTAAAAAATTGTCTGCTTAGGACTTCTAAGAGTACTTTTGAGGCTTAATGAAGAGATTTTTTATTCCAGTTCATAGATAATATAGTACCAATAAAGAATGATTTCTTTATGCCAAGACAGGGGCACAAATAAAAACAAAAACATAGTATGATAAAAGTTTTCTTCATTTGGCAAATAAATAAATAGTAAAATGGCAAAGCAAAGTTTCCTGTAGATATAACTGAAAACAAATTATAGGAGAGTTTTATCAAGCACTTAAAATCTTCAATTTCTATAGATTCCCAAGTTTGCTGAATAAATACTTGGGACCCATATTTTTTTAACTGAATTTTTTCTGTACCACAAATGATTTTCTGTATCTCTCTTTTCCAAAGCTAGGGAACAGTTATTAGGTTTCACTGTCCCTTTGTATGACCTGCATTATATAATATGGGTAAAGAAAACAATAATGCTTTATGGGCTTCATACAAAGTGTCAGAAAAGAGACCATCTGGGTCATTTTTATTATGCAGCCTCTCTTAGGTATTTGGTAGCTCCCCACAGGCAACGTACTAAGGAAGCAAGAGTTTGTTGTAACCTTTTATAGTAGCTTCTCCCTAGATCCTGGTTTGGACATTTAAATCAGTGTTCACACATGAAGTCATCTAAAACATAGGGTGAGGAGCTGGGAATACAAGTAGAGTAGGTGAGATTGTTGCAAGTATCAAAGTGTCACAGTACTGGAATCTGGAGATTTTTAATTCTAAGTGTTAAGTGTTTTCTTGCTAGGCAAAACTTGAATGATATACTTGAGTTAGTTTCAGGTAAACTCTTCATTGAAAGAGTACCAGGTTTCTACTACACTATGTGTCCTGATTGTTTCTACATTCTAGATATAAACATACAGATATTTTATTTTTAGTTGTAAGATTGCTTGAGTTAGAATCCTAGGCTCATAACTCATTTGTTATTTAACCACTTCATGCCTCAGTTTCCTTGCCTTTGTGTACTTGTTTGACTTCTGTAAAATGAGGATAATGTCTACCTTATATCTGATGTTGGTATTAGGGTTAAATGAGTTAATAGATGTAAAGTGATTAGAACAATACCAGCTGCAAAAATTAATGTATGTCTAAGAAAAAAATGAAAATGTATATATTTTTTACTCATCTTTAATTCTTGTGTGCAAAAGCTATTTTTTAATGTTTATTTATTTAGTTTGAGAGATATTGAGAGTGAGTGGAGGAGGGGCAGAGAGAAAGGGAAAGAGAGAATCCCAAGCAGGCTCCATGCTGTCAGCTCAGAGCCTGATGCTGGACTGGATGCCACAAACTGTGAGAAATCTGAGAAACCTGAGCCAAAATCAAGAGTCAAATGCTAACTGACTGAGAGACCCAGACACCCCAAAGCTATCATTTTGTTAAAGCTGGGTCTTCTGTGGTTTCTAACCTTAGCATGGAGAGTTTATTTAGCCGGATTTAGGAAGTCCATGGATTTATGGGGTTCTGAGCCTGTCATATCCAGGCCTCTGCTTATACTCCAGCTTCTTATGGCAGTGACAGAATCACTGCCATCCAACTTGCCTAGCTGCTTCTCCAAAATGACTTAATTTTCTGTGTCCAGCTCATGGGGAACAGCTGTTAAAGCGAAAAAAAAAAAAGACAAAAACAGCATAACAATATCCCCTAATTAGCACCTTTGTGAGTGGACTCAACAAGAAGACTGAACTGTTCTAGAAACTAAATCACCTTCTCATCTGTGGGTGAGCCCTTCGGCTCAGCAGGAGGAGTCACCACCGCACAGATAACTCCTTCATACCTCTCCTGTGAATAAATGGGGTCTTCAGTCTCTCAGGTTATAAATCTGGCCATTTAAAAAACCATGTTTTAATACTATCTTTCTTCTTTCTTTTGCTTCTTCTCCTTCATAAACACAAAGTGAGATAACTGTACTTTTCATATTACGACTGACTCAGAAACCCCAGTATTTTTTATGACCTCCTATCAGGAGCAGCATAAAAATATTACCAAATTAAGAACTCGCAAGGTAACCTCTAGGAAAAAGAAAGAAGAAACGGGGTGAGGGGAGAGAGAAAACCTTGTTTTATCATAAGAAGTTTTCAGTCAAAAATCAAATGATACCGAATGATGATTTTTGATGTTCTAACATGAAACCCAACATTCATTTGAGAATATTTTCTCCTGACTTAACATGCAGCATCCTCTGATAGGATTAATTTTAATATCATGAGAAGAAACTCCAGCATCTCAACTGCTTCATTTGCATGCTATAATTTCTATATGATTCAGTTCCATATCAATTTGAAGCCCAGGAGCCCAAAATAAGTGTATCATTATCACAAATTGCAGCATTTCTCTCTCTTTATAAAGATGAATTTATTCTTAAAATAAATTTTATTCTAATCCAACTTGAAATATACAGCCACTATCACAGTGGACTATTCTGAATGCTAAGAGAAAAATTAAAGGGTCCTCAGGTCTAACTCACACCACTGTTAGAACCCATCAGGTAGAGGGGTTTCAATCCCAGTCTTATGATCCCCCTGGGAAAGATATTTTATAACATCTCCCAATAACTTTTTCTGCAGCTTTGACTATACAGGAAGTAACTATACAATTAAATGTATTTCTATAAACCACTGTGGAAAATCTTTCATTTCAGAGTCATATTCCACAAAGGGAATTTCTGTCAGGTCACCAGAGTAACTTTTTACCTTTTGTACATTATACAAGTTGTTAGGATGAAATTTTTAATGAGTTGTCTTTTATTTAGCCTCTTATTTTCTCTTTTCTTTAGTGTATTTTAATAAATGATGTTTTCTTTACTAAAAATTCTTTATTTTGACTTAAGGGGCTCATCATTAAGCTGCCTTTATAATGATTTTTGATCATCATAAATAATGTTATCTATGATTCCCTAAAAAAGAACCATATTTATTCTCTAATGTAAAAGAAAAGAAAAGAAAGAGGGAGGGAGGAAGAAAGAAGGGAAGAAAAGAAAGAAAGAAAGAAAGAAAGAAAGAAAGAAAGAAAGAAAGAAAGAAAGGAAGAACAGACAGGCATATTAGTGATTGGTCGTGGATAACTGCAGTATTTTTTTTTCCTGCAAGAATACTAACCAAATCAATCCTTTTAGGAGTTAAGTACACATAAATGCTAGTTTATGAAAGTCCATCAGTTTTTATAGCTTATAAGATGAACGTTCCCTTTTCAAAAGGGCTTATAATTGTTTTTGTTTCACAGAGAATGTTTATCTTCTTGAGTTTCTTTCATATGCTCCTAAAGAGAAATGTGGTTTTGTTTAGTAGGTATTTATTAATACCCACTATCTACCAGATGCTGTGTTCAAGAATAAGGATACGAAGCTGAGTAAAACCAGGTTCATACCTGGTGAAGCCTGCAGTTTTGCAGGAACCACCAACATATAACAAACACATCATTTCCATACAAGTGGGAAGTGCCATGAGGAAAGCTTTTATTGGAGTATGGAAGGCCAAAGGAATGAGAAATCAGGGAAGACTTCATAGAAGAGTTGCAATAACTAGCAAAATTTATTTTCTTTTTTATCTTTCTTTTTTTTTAATTTATTTAAGTTCAAGTAAGTTAACATACAGTGTAGTGTTGGCTTCAGGAGTAGAACCCAGTGATTCATCTCTTACATATGACACACAGTGCTCATCCCAACAAGTGTCTTCCTTAATATAACTTTTAATTTAATTTAATTTAATTTAATTTAATTTAATTTAACTTTTAAGAAAATAGTCCAGGGATGCCTGAGTGGCTCAGTTGGTTGAACATCCGACTCTTTATTTTGGCTCAAGTCATGATCCCAGGGTCATGGGATTAAGCCCTGTGTAGGGCTCCACCTTGAGCATGGAACCTGCTTAAGATTCTCTCTCTCTCCCTCTGCCCTTCTTTCCTGCTCACACCCTCTCTAAAATAAAAAATAAATAAAAATGAACAAAAAAGAAAAAGAGAAAACAGTCTGTGTAATAGAAAGTTAAAAAGTACTCCATATTTATGGCAGACAATCTGGGAGGGCATGTATTAGAAGATGAAAGTGAATAGGAGGCAAGGTATTAATCAACTGTGTCACTGACAAAGGAAAAAGATTTCCTCTAAATTGCTTAAGCATAGTTGGCAAACGTTCCCAGGCCTGTTTCTAAAATTCTGACAATTCCAATGTGTGTGTGTGTGTGTGTGTGTGTGTGTGTGTGTGTGTGGTTCCACACCAAGGAATTCTTTCACATCAGCTGAATGTTCTACAATTCAACTCAATTCTGGCACTATCTACTTGGAGACAGCATCAGATCCCACAGGTTAAAGGCTCAGTCCCACTAGACTGCCTCCCCCATAACACACACACACATTTCAGATGTCAACCACAAGTCCAGGTTGTCACCTGTGCTTCTGACCAACCAGCTATAAATTGGAGGTTCCCATGAACCCCTCCTCAGCTTTGATTAATTTGTTAGAGCAGCTCACAGAACTCAAAAACATGCACTTATATTTACCAGTTGATGACAAAGGGATATAACTAAGGAACAGCCACAAGGAAGAGGTGCATAGAACAGCCACAAGGAACAAGGTACAGGAAGGGACACACAGCTTCCAAGTTCTGAGTATGCTACTCTGCTCAAAGCTCTATATGTCCACCAACCTGGAAGCTCTCCAGCTCTCCAAACCCCATTCTTTTGGGTTTTTATAGAGGCTTCATTTCACAGGCACGATTGATTAAATCTGGCCATTAGTGACTGAACTCAATCTCTAGCCTCTTTTTCCTTCTGGAAGGAGGTTCCCCTGGCAACCAACCCCCACCCTCAGGTGCTGTCCAAAAGTTATCTCATTAACATAAACTCAGGTGTGGTTGAAAAGTGTTTGTTATGGATATCAAGACACCTTCATCACGCTATTCACTTAGGAAATTTTAAGGATTTTAGCAGCTCCTTTCTAAAAATGGGACTTAGACCAAATATATATTTCTTATTACAAATCACAGTATCACAGTCCATACCCTGGTCCTCAAACACAAACCCTAATAGCAAAACACTCATAAAAGCCAAAAAATATTGGCCATTACTAGAATTTCATCCATTCATTAATAACCATCTAGTTCATCATCATCACATCATATGAAAATGTCACCTAAACTAAGGCTGCTCAGGTTTTCAGATTCCATCCCATCTCATCAGGTTCCAAAAGCAATAGCAATGCCAGCAATATATGGCTTCACCATATCAAGTGACATATCCTCTCTTGCTCTGAGCCTTTTTTGAGGTGTTAATGTAACACCGGATCCCCCTCGTTACATAACCCATGTATTCATTCCTTTACCCATACCTACTATTTTCCCTTCTCTCCATTTACACCCAAACTTCCACCTTTGGAAGGGACAGTAGATCTGGTCACTGTTCTGGTCCAGATTGCAAGCAGCAATACTAGTCTAGTAAGTGCCTCCCTGTCAGTCCACACTCACTCAGACAGGGCAATGTTACATAGATGCAGAACTGGTGGGCTTTCTTTACCACCAGGCAATATAGCTGCATTCACTGTTAATTCCAATTTTGCCAGATAGGGTAAAGACACACTCTGCTCCACCAGGCCCTTAGAAATTTTGACATATATATTAAAAATATAGTTACAGTTTCTTGCTTAGAAATCATCCCTGGTTCCAGCCCTTGTAGATGCAGCCCTCTGACCACTGCATTGACTTTTTTTTTGCCATTTTTCCCAAACCAGACTGTACATTATTATCACTTGGTGATTTAAACAAACAAATATACCTGAAGCCACACCTCCAAAGAAAGGAGGACTGGAGAGCATCCATGGATCTACTTTTTTTTAAGTTTATTTATTTATTTTGAGATAGAGAGCGCATGCATGCACGCACAAGCAGGAGAGGAGCAGAGAGAGAGGGAAATAGAGAATCCTAAGCAGGCTCTGTGCTATCAGCATGGATCCCAACGTGGGGCTCCATCCCACAAACTGTGAGATCATGACCTGAGCTGAAATCAAGAGTTGGATGCTTAACTGACTGAGCCACCCAGGTGCATCCTGGATCTATTTTCAATACAATAACCCCAGATAATTGTTTCATAATAAACTTCCCACCATCCCCTGGGTGGACCAATATTTGGGAATCATTTTCTAAAGAAATGGCTCTCAAGTTTTGATGCATTTAAGAATAAGTGGGGTCTCTGGTTTTTGTCTTTGGAATCATTTTCCTATGAGATTCAAATGCCTGCCTAATGTAAGAAGCCCTGGTCAAGACAAAATGTGATTGATTTGAGTTTGGTTTCCTTAGGTACCATGTACATGTATAAGAAACTGGAGGTTTTTTTAGACAAAATGTTAATACTAATGAAGTACTCCCATATTTGGCGAAAGTTTTAACACAAAGCAGACATTGGGTCAGTGCCCACCCTTCCTCCTTGGTCCTCTTCCAGCTGCCAATATTTGCATCTCTGGCCTGAGGACACTTCCCAGGACCAAAAGACAATCTGCCTACAAAGCTACCGCGGAAAAGCCAGGATGAGCAACCTCAGAAACAGCCCTCAGAAGCAGCTCTCAACCAATGGTTCTCAGGGACTCATGTATAAATGCCCCAGCAGCCTATCTCTTCAGCAGGGTAATTCTGAGGCATGTGTTTACCCACAAGAATAAGCTCTAGTCACTCATTGTGGTAGCTGGCTTAATAATGCACCTTTAATCAGCTGCCTTCCCTTCCTTGTATTCTTTCCCTGCTCCCGTATTGGTGTCCCCTGCACCTCTAAATTGCATTCAAATCTTTGGAAGCTCTGCTTCCAAGGGATTAAATCAAAGGGTCATGACCCATTAAGTATAATGGTATCTTCAGGTTCAAAAAGTATCTTATAAATACCCCCCAAATAAAACCAAAATTGCAAAGATAATGAATAAAACAGGCCAGCTTAACGACAATATTTTGTAAAACATATTAGGAAGCAGACATTTATTCAATTACATAATTTTGGTACCAGGAACAAAACATGGTTTGCACACATGGAATAAAATCACAGTAAGGGCTGAAACCAAGTAAAGACAGGTCAGTCATCATTCTAGGTACAAAGCCAAAGAATGGTACAGATGGCAATAGAGGTGTCAGGTGGAAACCTGAAGAGAGGTATCAGGTTTTTTTTTATAAGTGTGCAAATGTAAGCATGCATTTTGAAAAATCCAGGGAGACTGCAAACCCACTGCTTCTCCAGCCGACTCTAATCAGAATAGTGTAATTAATAAATCATGACACATTGGTGTGCTAGAGTTGGCTCAGACCAGCTCATGAGAGCTTGAGAGCTGATAGTGAATTTCAGGTATTTTGCAAGCCAGATTACTTCATATTGTAGCTTGAAATAGTCCATGGTGGGAGTATTTATACCACAGACATGGGCAAACGATGTAAAGCAGGCTTCCTTCCTTCTGCAAGAGCCAGGTGTCAAACATTTACCATCATACCGTTGAATCATGATGTTGTCATTATTCACCTGTTTATTGGTCAATCTTACTGCAACAAGTAGAGCAAGGACTGGCAGTAGATCAAGATTCACTTCAAGGTATGCCTTATAAAATTGTCCTCGATTGTAAGAGATGAGGAAAGATATTGCCTAGATAGGTGATCTTTACACTGGGCTTTGCTCAGGGTTACATGCACAAATAGTTTTAAGGGACTAAATTTCCAAATCGTCAACTTTCACATATGCTCTTTCCAAAAACTGATTTGCCTGAAAATGAGGCTACCTCTCCACAGTCCTTCTCCTCTTTTATAAAAGAAGGGCATGCCTTCACACATATACACATCAAATCTTACTACTGGGCATTTCTCTGGGGTTGTAAAAGTCTCCAAGGCCCCAAACAAAGGTAAACAGGGAAAGACTGGTTTGGAAGAAGACTCCTTCCATGATTGATCAAGGCATCCTAAACACAGAGAATCTCCCATCTTCCCATCTGTTAAGATGAAGCTTGCATGGAGGCACCTGCATGGCTCAATCGGTTAAGCATCCGACTTCAGCTCAGGTCATGATCTCACAGTTCGTGGGTTCAACCCCTGCTTCAGGCTGTCTGTTGTCAGCGTGGAGCCTGCTTCAGATCCTCTGTCCCTCTCTCTCTGCCCCTGCCCTGCTGGTTCTCTCTCTCAAATTTAAAAATTTTTTTAAAAAGATGAAGTTTGCATTAAAAAAGAAGTTATTTTAACCTATTTTAAAATTTTTTCTGAATTCACAATAATTAACAAATACCGATCAATGATACTGATCTTTTTCAATGTAACCGGAGTACTTTACAGAACTTTATAGGACAAAAAAATCTAAAATAGTTGAAAAACCCCATAGCTGTAAATTTTACATGCTTCTTTGCTATTCAGGGTGCTTTATCCAGTTAGGTAATTAAAATATATTTAATCAAATCATATTGTGAAATATTTATCCAATTACAGTCAATCCTCCTCTTATTTCATTTTACAAGATGTTCAGTATTTTCTACTTCCTAGTAACAAAAAAATGAATCTCCTTCAATTAACAATTAAAGTGAATTTAGATGTCAACTTAAAAATGAGAAGGTGCATAGTTTTTAGGAAAATTCCTTTACTGGGTACAGGAGCAAAGAAGTTTGGCATTTCTATATAGCTGAGGTTAGTTTCACAGCCTTTATGCCTGGAAAGTCCAGCCTCTCCAGAGGTGCACTTGACAGGAGCAAATAAACACCCTTCCAGAATACCCAAAAGAAAAAAGAGAAAATAAATCCCTTTGAAGAATTTACTCACTGCAAATGTTCACTATAGTTGTTATTTAACAGAGAAAACAACCCTCATTGATGTTTAAAAAAGAAGTTTGTGAATAAAGAACCCATAAGACAATACTTTTTCAAAATGCTTATTTGTTTATTTTTGAGAGAGAGAGAGAGAGAGAGAGAGAGAGAGAGAGAGAGAGAGAACATGAGGGAGGGGCAGAGAGAGAGGGAGAGAGAGAGACTCCCAAGCAGGCTCCTTGCCATCAGTGCAAAACCCAAGGCGGGGCTCAAACCCACAAACTGCAAGATCACAACCTGAGCTAAAATCAAGAGTTGGATGCTTAACCAACTGAGCCACCCAGGTGCCCAACAATACTTTCAAAGCACTGTGATCTTTGAAAAAAATTATGTGTGTGTTTATTTAAATATATGCATGTGAATGCTGACTTGTCATTTCATTTAAGAAGAGCGGTGAGCAGAAAAAAGGAAAATCTCTGATTTCTATGAACAGTCATTAATCCACAGCCAAGAGTATATCTTATTGCTTTATTTTTTCAAGTGTACCAAAAAGTTAGCTTTTTTAAGCTCCTGTGATCTAAGTGTGCCTGATGTAAGTTCTACTACAGAGTCATACTGGATAGTAAATGTCTATATTATTCATAGTATCAAAGTAGTAAATGTGTCCCTGACATAGGCTAAACCTAGGTATTTATGAGGCACCTGCACAGTCTTTAAGAGTTCATTTTGGCAGAATACATTCAATCGTTCCTTCTAAAAGCATCTACTAAAAACAACCCTCTTTTCCTTCTTTATTAGGAATTCCAGAAGTTATGGTCTCCCATAAAGTAAAAATCATGTGGGAGTAAAATTTATATTCTTCAGGAAAGTTCCTCCCAGCATTACAGATGATGTATTTGTGGCCCTTCAATCTGTGTGGCAGCCATCTATGATGACTGTTCCAATAAAATTCTCAATTTAAGGGTAACTTATTTTGGCAACTTGACAATTACAATTAGCCAGGTTGGAAGTGTGGAGGCAAATAACACTTTCTTGATCAAGAAAACAAAAGTGTGTGTGTGTGTGTGTGTGTGTGTGTGTGTGTTTTATCAAAATGTAGACAATCTCAGTGGCCACTCTTATTTTTTGGCATAAACAAGTGTAAAGAATGGTAAGAAATAAACTTTCTGTTTTAGTGGAAAGAATCTATTCCTATTTCATTCTCTAGAAATGGGAGAAAGAATTTATCCTGGCCATTCATCTATTTGTGTGCGTTTGGAAACTTACTTAAAAATTCTTTTCCTTTGTAAATGTGTTCAGTAGTATTGAATTAGCTTCCACTTCTCACATTCAAGGCAGGACATCAAATGATCACTTATGTGCATGAAGGGAAATGAAAGACTTAGAAAATGCTTCGTGTCAAAATACTATATATTAAAGCCAAAGCGACCACATTTTAGAGAGCATGAGAAAGGGATACAAGTCATGAAAGATTTCAATGAAGAACTATGCATGTTCAGTCTAGAGGAAGACACTTATATATGCTTAAATGACAATCATGAAAGGGAGAAGCCATTGGTTTTGTTTATCATTAAATGATCAGATGTCATACAAGAGACTTAAGAATTACCTTCTGGACTCAGTCTCCATTGAGGGCAGTTCCTGAGGCCCATTATGGAAGCTTCCACAGCCTTCTCCTTGGTGGAAGCAGACAAAAGACTCTCCTACTTCCCGCCCCCCCCCCCCCCCACACACACACTTTTTCCTTTCCTTCTTTTTCCTTTTCTCTCTTCCTTCTTGGTAGGACTCAGCTTAGCTGCTGCACTGTATTTTTTTTTATCACCTTCAGTCTGCCCAGTTACATTTTCCCCAGTTTACTGAGGAGCTTCAATTTGTTCTGGGTGTAAACAAAAACATCTTATTTCTTCCAATAAATAACTGCCTCCAAATATTTAATATTTCTGTCGATGCTCCCCTTTTTCTCCTTGCTGATTAATGCCTTAAAAGTATTTTCAGCCACTTTCACTTATTATAACAGTCTACTTCCAGTGTTTAAGACACAGTACAATTTGTCTTGAAACTTCCAGTTGCTGAATTGAAATATTTTTCCTTTTCTCTCTTTAGCTCAGGCTAAGGAGAATGTGTGAATGTATGTGGTGGGGACTAGAGATGGCCCTTAGGAAGAGGTATTTCTGATCTGTTCTAGCAGGCCTCATTCCTTCCTCCTCTAGGTGCTGGCTCCTCAAGCGTTAGAGCAGTGAAAAATGAAAGAATGGGTCAATGCCTCCTTATTTGATGGAGCAAAGTTGTAGTTCTCACTATTATCAGTGCTGTTTCTCCAACAGCAACTTTTGTTGCTGTTTGTGTGTCTGGCAGTCAAACACTGGTGTAGAAAACATATGGGGTTCTTTGCAGGACCAGCCTTCCCACTGCAAGATTTGCAGATTTGGGAGGGGGGCTCTGGCCACCTACTCTTAGCTCCCACCATTGGCCATCAGCCTCATGGCCTCTTGCTTCAGAGAATTCATCTTCCAGAATATAGCCTCGCCCCATCTACTCAATTTTCATGCCCTTGTCAATAGAGGAAGAACCACTGTGTCTATGCAATCTGGTCTCCTGGCTTGTTTCTTTGCAGAACTTTATCTATTTGCCCCAGGAACAACTGGCACTCAGCAGTCTAATGGGACTCAAATTTCAATGAAGAGATGCTAGTTTCTGAGTCTGTGGAAGTGGAGAGGGCAGAAAAGTTCAGGCACCCTACCCCCTCCCATCCCCCATCTACCCACCCCCACCTTCACCCCACCCCACCCACCCTATCCCCACAAGCTGTCTTGGCAATTATCTTGAGATATCCCTTCCTTGGCCTTGGGAGGTGATAATGTATACAGTATATGGAAAGAAAAACTTCTCTCCACAAAGATAGCACCTTTTTAAAGACAGCATTTTATCTCCAACCGCCCCCCCCAACACACACACACACACACACACACACACACACACACACACACACAGTTTATTTGGGGACCTTAGCTGGGAAGGGAAGGCAGGGAAGGTGGTTGGTTATAGGGCTGGTTCTCAGCACCGGCATCTCTCACTACACCCTGACATCACTTTAAATGTAGAAAGTGAAGTACTTTGTGCCTTTAATCCCTCAGTAATACAAAAAGAACAATCCCATTTTTATATCCCGCTATGCATGGACTGATCTAGATAAGTCATTGAGGCAACTTCCTGACCTTAGGTTCACTTGAGAGAGAGTCCTAGACTCCTCCTTCTGCCTTGTTGGACACCCAATCTCCCTGACTTATCTGGCACTGGTCACACAGCTCACTGGTTCTCATCAGCCCCAGAACAGTACCTGGTATATGGGTAAATTTCTTCTTCTAATCACAAGATATAGACCAAAACTTCTTATTAACTCAGATACTCGAATAACATAAAAATATACAACAAACTGAGGGTTGTGACCTAGGAGCAGCCTATCTACTGACAGCTAAGCTCCTCTTATCATTTTCCCAAGGACCTGTGCATATATCCTAGCTCACCTCTTCCGGAAACAGCCTTCTCTGTGTGCCCATTTTATATTACCACTCAGAACATTCTTGAATTACTCCCCCATCATTCCCCAACCCTGAGGGAAAGAACATACTGTATTCCCCTGGGTTATGGTTACTTCCTTGCTTATCAAAAAGACGCATGCTTCCCCCCAGGTGATAGATTCCTTTCGATTTCTCTGACTGTGCTATATTCTCCAAATCCCACCAAGGCAAAAGTCCAGTGACAAAGTTTTTGCAGCATTATTCTAAGTTGCACCAGAGTTAACTGTGTAGAACTATCATTTTTATAAAAATCAAAATGTACGTGTTAATGCAAGATCAACCTATGGCAAACTGCGAGGCAACTCCCCAAGGTCCTGTGCTTTGGGAACCACAGAACACAGATGCCTGTGTAGAAACTGGGATGGTTTCTATTGGAGGCAAAGCAATAGCTGAGTAGTTGCCAGAAGGGAAAAAAACCACAAGTGCCTTGAACACGTAACTAATCTGTTATTTCTAACAGTATCGCCAAGGAAAAGGGGTAGGATCTCCCCTTCCCTAAGATACACTCTCCAAGAAGTCCCTGAACTTCTTTTCCCTACAATGTTTATAATAGCATTGCCCTTAGAGGTTTTATTACCAAGATTCCACGTGTTTCAAATGTGGACAGAGGAAGGAAAACAGATGAGATATACTTGTATGGAAGCAACTTTAAAACTCTGAAATTATGAAGCTGTTATAAATGAGCTTCTAAGTGAATATGACTCTTCTTCCAACCCTTTGAATTTACAGGCACAAAATTTATTTTTCCATGGCCACAGATATACAACTAGAAATAAAAGTGCACTTCAAAACATGTCTTTCTTTCCTGTAGAGATTTATGCCATGAATGAGTTATGGAGAAATAGAAGTATCTAGGAACCTCATTGCATAGTTCCACCTTCTTCCTAAATATCACAAATCCAACATCACCCCATATCTCAATCATATTCTTAATTACAAAACACACTGAAGTTTGGAACAGATTTCTTAATTTACCTGTCTTGATAACAAATTTAGATTGCTATAACTTATTGTATCATATAGTGATTATCTCTAATTGGTGTCCTGGTATGTACAAGAATTAATCTGTTCTTCCCCAATTGAATGTGTCAATAACTCCTTGGAAGTAAATTGCCCTTCATAGAAATATCTTTTTATTTTTTAATTATTATTTTTTTTAATGTTTATTTAATTTTGAGAGAGAGAGAGAGTGCGAGCAGGGAAGGGGCAGACAGAGAGGGAGAAACAGGATCCAAAGCAGGCTCCAGCCTCAGAGCTGTCAGCACAGAGCCCAAAGCAGGGCTCAAACCCACAAATCACAAGATCATGACCTGAGCCGAAGTTGGACACTTAACCAACTGAGCCACCCAGGTGCCCCAGGAATATCTATTTAAATGTTTATTTATTTATTTTTGAAGAGAGATGGGGAAGGGAGGGGCGGAGAGAGGGAGAGAGAGAATTCCAAGCAGGCTCAACACTGCCAGCACATGGCCCAACATGGAGCTCGAACCAACAAACTGAGATCACAACTTGAGCCGAAACCAAGAGTCAGTCGCTCAACTTACTGGGCCACCCATGCACCCCACCCCCTTCATAGGAGTATTTAGAAAGGGGGAAAAAATCTTAGTCGTTAGGAATGTCTTTCCTTTTTCCTTTCTTTTTTCCTTTCCTTTCCTTTCCTTTCCTTTCCTTTCCTTTCCTTTCCTTTCCTTTCCTTTCCTTTCCTTCCCCTTCCCTTCCCCTTTCCTTTCCTTTCCTTTTCCCTTCTCCTCTCCTCTCCTCTTCTCTTTCTTTCTTTTCTTTTCTTTTCTTTTCTTTTCTTTTCTTTTCTTTCTCTCCCCCACCCTCCCTCCATACCTTCCTCTTTCTTTCTTTCTTTCTTTCTTTCTTTCTTTCTTTCTTTTTCTTTTTCTTTTTCTTTCTCTCTTTCTTTCTCCTAGGAATTTAAAGCACAAACAAGTTCAAGCAAGTCATTTTGCCTTCCTGAATCTTAATGTCATCATTCAGTTAATGATTAATGAGGATAACAACGAAGATGATGATGCTTATGAGATGTTATAACCCAAAAGGACTGTTATACTAATGGCTGTGGAAGACTTTATAAACTATGAAATCTGATGTAGACATTAGTTACCTACAAAATCCCTCTAAAAGGACTCTGTACTCCTCTATATCACCCTGTATTATAATCAATAATAATGGTCATCTGGATGTGTATTTCCAAATATATAGTTATGTATGCAGATTGTCACAAGTTTATCGATCATTTCTAAACACTGCCTTTAAAGTAGTGCTGTAACTGAAAGTGTGTGACACATTTTAACTAAGCTAACAACCCTCCATCTTCATCAGGTCCTACAACTCCTGTGCTGCTCAGTCATTGCTAACTGCAAACTATAAGAACTGAATCTTACACTGCAAAAGCTATATCAGGAATTAACCAGTGAGTTCTAGGCACACAACCCTGTGTCTCCTCCAGAGAAACAGGAGGTAAAAATAACATCAATAAACTGCTCCATGGAGCCCTTACAATGCCAGGTACAATGCTAAAGGCTTTCCATATACTTCTTACTTCACTCTCCTGACAGCCCTATGAGCTAAGTATTACTTTCCTCATTTTTGAGATGAGAAATTCTTATTTTCTAATAAGAAAAGAGCAGGGACTGGAACTCATGATTGTTTCAACTTGGTTCACCCAGTAGATGGGATTGGGTCCTTCAAAGCAGAGTTTAAGGTAACATCAACCTATTAGTTTATCAGGCCTGAAGATAATGGTTTTGCTTGGGCTTTCGCCTCTTTTCTCACCTCCAACTAGGAAAGAAAGAAAATAAAACATAAAGCACGTTCCTAGAAATTTTTTTTTCTGTTCTAGATCAAGGTTTTTAAAAGTTGGATCAGGGGGTACTTCACAGTCCTAGCTCTAAAGGGAATGTGGGACAACCTTCCAGATTTAGTTTGTTTTGACTCTCCTTAACACTGAGATGTATGCACATTGAAGCTCCCTCATGAATATGTAAGAAGCATATATTCTCCTGAACACAAGCGTCCAAGTGCATTAGCAGCTAATGCTGCATTCCCTAGGAACCTTTTGAAAATCTGCCTGATGTTAGAGTAAAGGGTCTTTTTTCCTTCTGCAACACCCCAATTTTAACAGCCTCTGATGTATTTTTGTTTTTACATTTTCTTCCATAAATGAGAAGAATTTCAAAGAGTGAGTGACAGTTGAGGCAAATCTCAGCTTGTCAAGGATGATTTCCCTGCACAGGGCAGCTGGTGAAACTGACTTCTGCTCTCATGGAGCTAAATCCTGCACCAGCGGATACACAATTAAGTGCAGCATCATTCATTCCAGGCTGTCAGAAAGAAATACACAGAGGCATCATCATATTCCTGTGCCCGACAAAGTAGAATATATGCTAATGACCAAATGTGATATAAGATGAAGCCACAGGATCAGGGAAATTTAGAATGAATGCCTAGATGAGGTTTATTTTTTCCATCACTCAGGCAGGAGTCCCATTTGCCTAGACATAACATATAACATTTATCTATTACTGTGTGACAAACTGCCACAAACTAGCAACTTAAAATAGTGTCCATTTATTATTTGACAGTTCTGCGGGTTGAAAAGTCTGATGGTCTTGGCTGGATCTACAAGGCCAAGGTCAAAGTGTCAGCTGCGCTGAGCTCGCATCTGGATGCTCTGAGGAGGAATCTGTTCCCAAGTGCATTCAGATTGTTGGCAAAACACAGCTCCTTGTTATCATAGGATGGAGACCTCCATCTCCTTGCTAGCTGTCGGCCCAAGATGGCTCTCAGTTTCTAGAGACAACACACATTCTTCATCATGTGGTCCCTCCATCTTTAAGCCAATAATAGCACATGAAATCCTTCTTGTATCTTTATTTTTGTTAATATATTTTTTTAAGTTTATTTATTTATTTTGAGATAGCACAAGTGGAGAAAGGGCAGAGAGAGAGGGAGAGAGAGAATCCCAAGCAGGCTTTGCATGGTCACCATGGACCCTAATATGGGGCTCAAACTCACCAAACTGTGAGATCATGACCTGAGCCAAAACCAAGAGTCAGACACTTAACCAACTGTGCCACTCAGGTGCCCCTTCTGGTCTTGAATCTCTTTGTCTTTCTTTTCTGCCATTTTTAGGAGAAAGCTCCCTGCTTTTAAGGGTTCATGCAGTTAGATTAGTTGTACCTGAATAACCTCTCTCTTAAAAGGTTAACTCTGCCATATAATACACCATTTCCAGAGGTTCTGTGGATTCTTGGGTGACCATTTTAGAATTCTGCCTACCACACCTAGCAAGCAGAACTAATAATATTGTTAGACTTGTATCCTCAAAAGATCAAGATATTATAAGTACAGCCAGAAACTGTTAGAAATAACATTGAGAATCATGTCTAACTTTCTGGACATGGAAGTGTCAAGTTTAAAAGTTTAGACTGACATGATAAAGACTCAATGTCCTTTGAAGAATGTTGCAACATTACTTTAGCAACCAATTTTCCTTACTACATAGTTCTAGGAGACACTAAAATATACAAACTTGCCTTACAAAAAATAAGAAACCATAGCTGTCCTGCCAACCCTACATCTTTAATTCAGCAACCCCTTGATATCCTCTCCTTTATTCGCAGCCATTGGCTTTGAGCCATCTTGCCCTCCATCCCCTAACCCCCAGTTCCTGAGCCTTTAGCATCGTTTCCGTTAACTGCCTTCTATGACCCATCGGGCTCCACTAGAGCTAACCGCTATAGCTCTTCCCTAACCAGGTCTGCATTGCTTCCGGCCATTCTGTGAGCAATTTGTCGGGAGCTCCCTCACTCTCTGCCAAGCCAAGTGGCTCCTGTGATTGACTTCTCTCAGCATCACACCACCTACCAAGGAAACCTGTCCTTTCCTCAAAGAGTAACTGCTTCTTCCCTGGCTAAACTTGTAACTTTCAAAGTCCTTTTGTTTACCATCCTGTTTTCATGCACTTTGTTCTTCCATTTACACATAATAAAAATACAACATTTATTATTTATGTTACTAAATTTCTTATTTAAAATGACTTATGTCTCCTTTATATTTAGGTCAATATTTTGTCTTGGATTAGGCACACTTGCAGGTGGGCAAGGTACTAGCAAGTGTTAAAATGCTTTGGGAAGGGGGCGCCTGGGTGTCTCAGTCAGTTAAGCGTCGACTTTGGCTCAGGTCATGATCTCATGGTTTATGAGTTCAAGCTCCACATCGGGCTCTCTGCTATCAGCACAGAGCCTGCTTCAGATACTGTGTCCCCCTCTCTCTGCTCCTCCCCTGCTCATGCTCTCTCTTTCTCTCTCAAAAATAAATAAGCATTTTAAAAAATGCTTTGTGAAATATTTGCTCAGTGATGATGACTTTCATGGTATTGAGATGTTCTGGGGAGATATCCCCAACTTAATGCCTATATATCACCCAAATGCCAAGACCTATAAGGTTAAGATGATCCCAGGTTTATAAATGGTAAATTGACAGCCACATTGTTGGAAATTGAGAGGTTAATAGAAGTAAGAATTTTAAGGTGACTTTTCCTGTTTAACTGGAACAAAAGTTGCTCCTAACTAGTTTCCTGTAAGCACATTCCCTGGCTCCTATATCTCAGAGGCCAATGTCAGAATTTTTTTTCTGTTTATTAAACATGTATTTTTTGATTTAGATTTTGATTAATAATTAATATATTCATGCAAGTAAAATAAAGTGTTTTTCCTTAGTCACTGCATTCAATTTAAAACAAAGTGTTGACCTATCATGGTTTCCTAAGCTGAAATGCAAGCCTTGTGAAATTCCATTTTTTTTTAATGAGTAAACTTTATCAAAGCAGAAAACCTTGCCTCAAAAATAAATTTTGGAAATCTAAATGTAAGCATAATTTTGTCAACTTCTAAAAATAAAAATATTCTAAGTATTCTTGGCCACAGGCCGAAAATTATTTTTAACGTCATTTAAAATGTTTTATTTCTTTTCCCTCTATGTCATTAGGTAAGTTGTCCCTGATTCCGGGTAACAAAAATGAAGCAGTATGACAATTGAGGAAATCATTTCCTGATAATATCATATCAATTTCCTGATTAAGATCATCATAATCAACTTGGGTAGCAGGCACGTGGAAACCTTCAAAGGTAGGAGAGAAGGATTTTCATTCACCAGCAATGTCATCACCAGACCTTTGCCCTGGACTTCACCCTGAAGAATCCCTGTCAGGTCTTTTTCCTGCCTACTAGATCGAAAATAAAGCTTTGCAGCCAAAATATTCAGTGACAGATGGCTCATTTCATTGCCGTAATGTTACCCTTTGGGTCTCTGAGGGAATGGTTCCAGGAATAGAAAGCAGGGCAAACATAGGAGTGGATTTATAACAAAATCTAACACAATCAGAGTTTCTCCAGTCACTGATGGAGAAGTTCTTCTTATTCAACAACATGAGTAGCCCCTCTTCTATGTATGGTAATTAGTGCATAGACGGAGGAATGGGTCCAATCCTTCCTCTGACCCTGACAAGTTCAACGATTTTGAGCCTGCTCCTTAATTTCCTCATAAGTAAAATGAGCATCATAATAGCAGTTAGCAAAGGCAACAAAAGCAAGAATAAACATGTGGAACTACATCAAACTAAAAATCTTCCACACAACGAAGAAAACTATCAACAAAATGAAAAGGCAACCCATTGAGTGACAAAATATTTGCAAATCATGTGTCCAGTAAGGAGTTAATATTGAAAATATATAAAGAACTCATACAACTCAACAGAAATAAAAAATCTTAGCCTTAGCTAAGAACTCAATAAATGGTACTTAACATTTTCTTCCCCATCTTTGATTAATTTGTTTTTGTATTAAAGAACAATGCATAACGGAACATAAAACAAGAGGCACAACATAGGAAACCTATTAATGGAAATGACAGTTTATTAATATTCTTATTTCAGAATGGACTTAAGACTAAATAAGACTAAAGTTAGCATTCTACCGTGTTATTATAAAATGGGGGTAGAGGGGTTGTTCCCACTGAAAGAGGCCTTAAGAGAATTAGTTATTCTTTCCACTGCTGAGATCTCTAAGGCTATGGAAGATTGTGACTTATTTCTAGTCATGTCTAAGAAGCTGTCTTGGTAAAATTTCTTACAGTGCTCATTAGAATTGGTTCTAAATTTCATTTTTTAGTTGCTTCCTTTTTTGTGAAAAGGGATGTACTTTTTCCATCACATGCATTTATAAAGTTAGAATTCATGAAGATTCTGGGTCTTTTTTGTTTTTTGGTTTTTTTTTTTTCCCTAACTTGGCATAGCCCCATATTTTCCCTAAGTTCTGTATTTATATTGCTATTTTCCAGGTTGTCCTGGTATCATTGCTTCACCATTTGGCACCGGGGTCAACATAACATAGTTTTACCATCATTATCTAAACAGCACCACGCCATCTGAATGTATTTCACAACTGCCATCCTCTGTTCCATGCGTATGGGTCTGCTTTCACATCCTGTTACCCCTCCATCTGCTCCTAAAGAATGCCATGAAGGAGTGATGGTGCTTCATAAAGAGTTTTAAGATCTTGACCTTCATTTGAGTTTAGTCACTGCGTATCACTGGATTCCTAACTTCCTTTCTTCAAGATTCTTTCCAAACTGAAAGTGACACCAAGTGGATCAGATTCGTGTTTTCAAAAGCTCACAAGCTTTCTCTCTAATTATGATTGATTTGGGCCTAATGCCATTTATAGTTAATCATAAAGTACCAGAATCTTTACATATTTTACTTTTATTATTATGATATCCTCATGTGTTAATAAGTGCTATTATCCCCATTTTATAGATGTGGAAACCAAGAATTGGGGAATTTAAGTAACTTCCCCAAGAGTCTACAGTAAGTGGCTGCCTTTCCCACTAAGCCAAGATGTCTAAAAGAGTCCTTTGAAGGGCATAACAATTGTTCTCAACTGTTACTATGTATGAAAGTTATCTGACATGTTTATTAAAAGTGTATCCCATAGTTCATCCCCTAAATTCCAGGCTCCATCCTCCAGATTCCAATTCAGTGGGTGGATCCAGGCTCTTCCTTTCTACAAACTCTCTGGGAGGCTCTGATATAGGCCATCTGTGCAGCACACCCAGCTCAGGAGAGACACAGCCTGACTCTGCATTCCCAGCTATGTACCAGCCCCTAATGAAGCATCACCACATTTCCTGCTTTTCTTCTCCTGAAAGCCATAAAATAACCGAGTGCTGAGATTTACTTTTATAACAAAACTGAAGCTGAACGGGGTTTTCCAGAATTCAGGTTTTGTTGGGAGGCAGAATTGTAGCCTGGGGATCAATAAAACTGGCTTCTTTGTCTCTTTCCTTTACTGACTTCTTGCATGTCACTTGATAAAATAACCTCATTGTGTCTCCATCTTCTCTTCTGTAAATGAAATGTGAAAATTCATGTCCAGTACTCACCTAAAAGACCACTAAAGAGGAAAACTGACTGCTGGAGAAGCATGAAAAGCTCCTGGTAAAGAGCATGATCTGAGTCCTCAAGATTCAGTTATTCTCTTATCCAAGAGGGGTGTGCTGATTTTATCATGACTGACACTTATTTCACAGAACATGAGGGATAAAACATTTTGTTGGCATTTGTGAGACTGGGGTGTAGTACTATGCAATAGCAGATTTTGAGTTCTTGGAAAAGTTGTTTTAAGTCTATGTACCTCATTTTTTTCATGTATGAAACAGGAAGACATAATAATATCAACTTCATGGGGTGTTGAGTTCTGTCACTTCTTGATTTGCGTAAACGAGCTTTGATGAATTACTCAGCCTAAATATTTTCATCCTCAATAGTCTAGCTTCAAGCTATTGAAAACATCAGTATATTCACTCTTATGTCCCTGCTCTATGCTTTGAGATACTAGGTTTTACAGAAAACAAATATGACACTGTCCCTGCTCTTAGGAAAGTTACTCTCAAGCAGATGAGACAATCTATTGTGGTACCTAAAACAAATGATTTGACAGGATTTTCACAATGGGGAGAAAGGGAGGAAAGCTAGATACAGAAAAGTATACAGAATATGATGTTAGGTTTCTTTATTTTAGAGAAAGAGAGAGAGAGACAGAGTGAAAGTAGGGGGACAGGGAGACACAGAATCTGAAACAGGCTCCAGGCTCTGAGCTGTCAACACAGAGCCCATCGCCAGGCTAGAACCCACAAACTGAGAGATCACGACCGGAGTGGAAGTCAGACGCTTAACTGACTAAGCCACCCAGACACCCTTGACCTTAGTTTTTAAAAACAAATTTAAAACAATTACCAATTTCTCCATAGCTTTGTATATATCCGTTATACATACATATATAAAATATATGTATATGTATTTACATAATATATAATTTACTAAATATACATAAACATATATATCATTAATGTAAGTAAGATATTTTGGAGAGAGAATAAAGAAAATAAAGGAATAAAGAAAAGGAAGGAAACATAAAAGAAACATAAGTAAGTAATAAACAGTTTTAAAAATACATAGATATCCGTGATAAAAAGAGCATATATGATATGATCCCATCTAAGTAAATTTGCATCTGTGTGTGTGTATATATATGAGACTCATGAAAACATAGACAAAACACTAACAGTGACTATTTCAAGGTAGTGAGATTTAAGTGATCTTAACTCTTTTTCTATATCTATATATGTATATATATTTATATTTTAATATATATTACTATACAAATATATTAAATATACTTTATTTTAATATATATCAAAATATATTAATATGTCAATATATTTAATATAAATATTTTATATTATTATATATATATATTTTATATTATATATATTTATATTTTTTCTATTTTTTATAATGACATGTTATTTATAATAACTGAAAACATGTTAGAGACAAGAGACTGTCAAAGTATTTATTATTGTACATGATGTATTGTTTTACTTTGTCTTTTCAAATGGTCTCTAAAATGTATGAAATACTTTGAAATGAGAAAAATGATATTCTTTAAAGAGGTATTCTCAGTAGTAATAAAATGCTGTGGAAAAAGGATACTCTCAAGAGAAGAAGGCCAAGGCTGCTTTAGTATCCAAATAAGCCAAAGTGCTAGTTTTGCCAGAAGAAATTCAAGTCACTGAACTTGTCTTTTTCTTCTTTTTTTTCCTTCATAAATGTTTTGAATTAAGTAAACTTAGATTTGTTCAAAGAATCTATTTTTAAAAATTTTATGGTATGGTTTTACTTATGTTTTTCCAACTTATTATCATTTTCTACAACTCAACATGTCCCAAGCTGAACTTATTACTTCCTTTCTGCCTCAAGTTACTTCTGTTCCTGTTTCCTTTTTTAAGAGGTATGTCACCACGTTTATCCAAGTCACCTAAACCGGATATCTGGGAGTCACCTTGGATTTCTCCCTCTGCATCCAATGAGTCGAGCATTTTTATAGATGCTACATACATCAGATCTCTCCTTATCACATCTCTTCTCCATAGCTGATGTCCTCATTGGTCCTACCCAGATTGCAGCAATTATCTCTAAATTAGTCTCCTTATCTCCACTTTGAAAATTTGATCAAGCAAAAGAATGTCAAAACTTACGTGCTATGCAAACGGATGTGAATTGTTTGCCTATTTTCATCTCCTTCAATGAAACACTCTCTCCCCAAAACATGCTGTCTTGGGGACTGTCAGTCACAATATTCTCACTCCCCATGATATTACAAGCCAGGCAGTGGCAGCTTCATCCCCCTTGGCTCAATGACTAGTTCAGGGATGACCTTATGGTAAGTAGGGTCAGACATTCTGTCCCAGGACTTTTCTACTACAGATAGAAGAAAAACTCTCTCTTGCTTTTGGCAAACCACAGATTAATTAATTGCTGTAAGACTTATTTCTTCGAAGCTTTCTAGGAGAACATGTTCGAATAGTGTAAAGACACAGAGAAAACCAATTCTTTTACTTATTCTATAAGTAGGCAAAGATTTTCATCTGGTTTTAGAACCAATTCCAATGTTAATAAGGTAACCAGGTTAGTGGTGATTTAAGATTTCTCCTTTATTATAAGTGTGATGCTTCCAAAAATTAATTAATTCCAATTTCTAATTTCAACCAGACTATAAATGTCATTATTTTTTAATCATCCCACATTATAGGATTGCCATAGCAATTTTCTATTTTTTGTTCTAACTTTTATTGATTAAAAACATGCATAAAAAATACACAAAGTGTATAGTTTAATAAATCTTCACAATTGAATACAATTTTGCTACTGCATATATATTTTATGCACATAAAAATTTTTTAGGATGTTTAAGGTCAGGATCATGTTTTAATTTTTCTCAACATCTGGTTCAATCCCAGGCTTAATGATAATGCCCACTATTGATGTGACTGTAGTTTACCTACCAGACATTTTACACCCAGAAGTTATCAGGTAAAAGGGTAGAAAGGCTACTCCAGCACATTCATCTGACAATAATTCTGTCAACAGCTAACAATTATCAGGTGCTTATAGGTACTATTTTTTTTATATATATATGAAATTTATTGACCAATTGGTTTCCATACAACACCCAGTGCTCATCCCAAAAGGTGCCCTCCTCAATACCCATCACCCACCCTCCCTTCCCTCCCACCCCCCATCAACCCTCAGTTTGTTCTCAGTTAGGTACTATTGCCATAGTTTTACAGATTAGCAAACTGTGCTAGATGGAGATTTAAAAAGTGACTGAGATCAAATAGCCAGTAAGTTGAAGAGCAAGATCCCAAGAAAAAAAAATTCCCATGATATAAATTAAGCCCTCAGGGTGCCTACGTGGGTCAGTAGGTTAAGTGTCCAACTTTGGCTCAGGTCATGATCTCACAGTTCATGGGTTTGGGCCCTGCATTGGGCTCTGTGCTGACAGCTCAGAGCCTGGAGTCTGTTCTGTGTCTCTCTCTCTTGTTCTGCCCCTCCTCCACTCATGCTCTCTCTCTTTATCTCTCAAAAATAAAATACTTAAAAAATTTTTTTTAAAAATTTAAGACACTGAGGTCTTCCACTATGGTAATTACCTTTTTCACTGAGATGAAAAAAAACTTAGCAATTTTTCTAAAGACCAAGAGACAGAGTACCATTTTCTTTAGTAAGCATTAGCAATGATTCAGCCATGGAGGAGGGAGGCAGTTGAGTGAACTCTAATAGCATTTAAAATTCTGCAAAAAAGACAAGCAAGAGCACATGTAAAAATTAGACTTACTTTTTTTATTATAGGCATCTTGCATTTCTTCCTGGATTCAGATCACCTCTGAAGCACTGACTTCTTTTCCAGACTGTTGCTTTTTTCGAATCGGTGGAATCCTTAATTTGGGTTCTCTTCCTAATGGATGGGATGATGCTTCTGAGTGGCCAGGCTATCTCTGATCTCTTGAAATGCCTGTAATTTTATTGTAAGAAGATAAATGAGAAAGTCAGATTGTCTTTGAGGCCATTGAGAAAATCCCAACCAACCAACCAAACAAACAAAAACAAAACTCACAAAATCATTTACCCAAATTGCTTAAGGTGAGGAAATTCTTAAGATTCCTTAAGATATGTTAGAAAAAGAGAGAGTGGTCCAAGATGGTTGCATAAAAAGACCCTGAACCTACCTCATCCAATAGACACACCAAATCTACAACTACATATAGAATAATTCCCACTGAAAAAAAACTCTGAAAACTAGCTGAATAGCTTCCTCCACAACAACAGATAAAAGGTCTAGGAGAAGGGTAAGGAAGAAGAGGGATAGGAAAGGAAGAGAGGAAATCTTACCAAACCTACATACGGCAGCGCAAACTAGGGAAGGATCTCATAGACCAGAACCTCTCCTTGAAAAGTGAAGCATTTGTGACCACCCCATATTGGGCATCCTAACCCTTGGGACCTGCACCAGAGAGGAGGTACAAGGAATGTTTGGCTTTTGAAATCAATGAGGTTTACATTCAGGGGACCCGGGGGACTGTGGGAATCTGAGATACTCCTTTTGAGGACCTCCTAGGCAGCCTCACTCATTCCAAGAAGCAGGGAAAACACAGCAGTTTGAAAGGTGACTGAATTATCTGTGAAGGTGATTCAGTTGCTAATTTTAAAGCATCTGTCAGACATATATTAATTGATGAGGGAGCGTAAGGCCAGCTGAGGGCAAAGTACAAACTAACAACACCCCCCCACACACACACACACCCAGGTGGGATATGTGTGATATTTCTTAGGTACTCCTGGCTGCCTAAAAACAAAGAAAAGGACAGAAAGCAAATGGTTAAACTGATAGAGTATCCATCAGTTTACAAATATCTTAGTAAATTACAAAAAGGCAATCTTATCAATAGCCTAATCTCCAGGAACTCCCTACTATCTTAATGACAATGCTTTGCTAGAAGGAAAAAATAACCTTAGCTTAACAATAGTGAGGACTCCAGTAATCTGTGTCATTAGTATATGGAAATCCCTTTAAGAAAACTCCTTTTGACTTTATCTCCTCCAACTCCACAGTATATAAGCAGTCACTCTTCACAACCCCAGTGCAGCTCTTTCTGCCCACAAGTCCTGTTCCTGTGCTTTAATAAAATCACTTTTTCTGCACCAAAGATTTCCTTAAGAATTCTTTCTTGGGGCACCTAGGTGGCTCAGTCTGTTAAGTGTCCGACTTCGGCTCAGGTCATGATCTCATGGTTCATGGGTTGGAGCTCTGTGCTGACAGCTCAGAGCCTGGAGTCTGTTTCTGATTCTGTGTCTCTGCCCCTCCCCTGCTCATGCTCTGTGTCTCAAAAATAAATAAATATTAAAAAAATTTTTAAGAATTCTTTTTTCTCTGTCATCTCCAAAGAACCCCCACCACCACTTCAAAACTCCATCATTAATTAGTTAGTGAAGGCACTAGAAAGTGACATTTTTTGCACTCTCTCTGCCTTGCTAACACAGGCAGACACACATGGACACAACCTTGAAGTCTTGCCCCTAGAGCTCATCCTGGTCCTCACTAAAGCCATAGGCATACTCTGCCCCTAGCACTCTTATCTGACATCACTAAAACTGCAAGCATGCCCTGCCCCCAACACTCTTTCCTGAACTCGATAAAGCCACAGGCAACCACAGCCCCACTAAAGCTGGTGGGGAGATCAATCCACACAGTAGAGGTGTTTTGATTGTCTGGTTCTGGTGGCCAAAGGAGCTTGTGCTTCTTGACCTAAAGGGACTGTAACAATTAGAAAGACATTTATGGGCAAGATACCACACCTAGGATGCTACACAGGCAGCACACTGAAACAATATCCCCAGTCTACATGAAAAAGGCCCACTTAATTGTCCTGGAGCTTCAACCTGACTGATAAGATTCAGGTTTTCCACATATCTAAAGACTACAGAGTTGCTCTGAGGGAATGTAGGCAAGGACATACCATCTGTGCACCCTCCCTTGGCCTCACCCCAGCTCACTGGTACCCCCCATAAAGCAGCTTAAACACTTGTCTGAAGCCCTGATTCTTGCAAATGTTATTCAGGGGACACGTCCAGATCTCCTAGTCCAGAGGTCATCATCTATAATTGAGATCCCACAAGACTATATATATTTGCACACTTTAAAAGTTGTTGTCTGAGGATCTGGCTTCTAATCAGCCTGAATCTAGGTACTGACTGAGATCACTCCCTTTGGAACAGTGACAGTTTCTGGCACACGCTCAACAACTGGGACCTGTAAAGAATAAATCAGGCTACTCGTTAGGCTACTAAGGCAATCCCAAAGGTTTGACAGGCAACCAAGAGTGAGGAAAGAGTTAAAAGACAAGGTCCATCTACTACACAAGGACACTTTTTCAACTAGGAGAGGTAGTTGTTTCACCTAACATATGGAAACAAACATAGATAATCAAGCAAAATGAAAAAGCAGGAATATGTTCCAAATGAAAGAACAAGATAACCTCAGAAAAGACCTTGATGAAACAGAGATAAGTATTCTACTTATAAAGACTTTAAAGTAATGGTCATAAAGATGCCCACCAAATTCAGGAGAATAATGATGAACATAGTAAGAACTTCAATAAGTGACAGAAAATATAAGAAAGTACCAGACAGAAGTCACAGAGCTGAAGAGTACAATAACTGAACAGAAAAACACGCTAGTGGGGTTCCACAGGAGACGAGATGAAGCAGAAAAAAGGGTCAGAGACCTAGAAGACAGGACTGTGGAACTTACCCAAACAGAGCACATCAATGACAAAAAAGAATTTCAGAAGTGAAGATAACTTAAGAGACCTATGAAATAACATCAAACAGAATAACATTTGCATCATAGGTGTCTCAGAAGGAAAAAAAGAGAAAGGGGAAGAAAACTTACTTGAAGATGCAATGGCTAACAATTTCCCTTCCCTGGGGAAGGAAGCAGACATTTAGGTACAGGAGGCTCAGAGAGTTCTAAAAAAGATAAATCCAAAGAGATTCATACCAAGACACATTATAATTAAAATGCCAAAATTTAAAGATGAAGAAAGAATCTTAAATGGAGCTAGAGAAAAACAACTTGGTATATACAAGAGAATCCCCAAAAGACTACTAACTGATTTTTCAAAAGAAACACTGCAAGCCAGAAGGGAGTGGCATAATATATTCAAAGTTCTGAAAGAAAAGAACTTCCAATCAAGAATACTCTATCTGGGAAGGGTATTATTCAGAATTGAAAGACAGATCAAAAGATTTCTAGGCAAGCAAGAGGTAAAGTACATCACCACTAAACCAGCTTTATAAGAAATGTACAAGGGTCTTCTTTAAGCTGAAAAGAAAAGGTACTAGCTGATAACAACAACAACAAAATTACCAAAGTTAAGATCTCCCTGGTAAAGGTACATATAAAAGTAGTGGATTAACCATTTATAAGGCTAGTATGAAGGTTAAAAAACAAAAGTAGTAAAATCAATTTTAACTACAATAGTCAGGTAAAGGATAAACAAAATTTTAAAAAATGTAAAATATGATACCAAGAACAAAAAATATGCAGGGATGAGTAGTTAAAAAAAGTAGAATTTTTTGGAATCATTCATATTTAAGTTGCTACCGACTTAAAGGAGACTATTGTATATGAACCTCATGATAACCACAAAGCAAAACATACAGTAGATACACAAAATATAATAAGAAAGGAATCTAAATGCAACAGTAAAGAAATTCATAAAACCACAAGAGAAGTGAGCAAGAGAAGAAGAAAGGAGCAGAGAGGAACTACAAAACCACCAGAAAACAATGAACAAAATGTCAACAAGTACATACCTACCAATAATTACTTTAAATGTAAAAGGACTAAATTTTCTTTTTTTTTTTTAATTTTTTTCGACGTTTTTTATTTATTTTTGGGACAGAGAGAGACAGAGCATGAACGGGGGAGGGGCAGAGAGAGGGAGACACAGAATCAGAAACAGGCTCCAGGCTCCGAGCCATCAGCCCAGAGCCCGACGCAGGTCTTGAACTCACGGACCGCAAGATCGTGACCTGGCTGAAGTCGGACGCTTAACCGACTGCGAAAGGACTAAATTTTCTAATCAAAGAAATAGAGTAGTTGAATGGATTAAAAAAAAACAAGCAAACAAACAAGACTCATTATGTGTCCACAACAGACTCACATCACATCTAAAAATATAATACACTGAAAATTAAGAGATGGAAGGTTTTCCACACAAAAGGAAATTTTTAAAAAGCTGAAAGTTATACTTATATCAAGCAAAATACTTTAAAACAGAGACTAATAAAAGACAAAGTAGAGCATTACTTAATGACAAAAGGGTAAATCCAAAAAAAGAATACAATATTTGTAAATATTTACATTCCCAACCTAGGAGTACCTAAATATATAAAGCAAATATTAACAGATGTAAGGGGGGAAATTGGCAACAATACAATAATAGTAGGGGACTTTAACACCCCCACTTACATGGATGGATAAATCCATATGGAAACAGTAATTAATAAGGAAATATCAACCTTAAAACACATTAGATCAGATGGACTTAATAAATATATACAGATAATTCCATCCAAAAGCAGCAAAATACACATTCTTCTCAAGTGTATATGGAACATTCTCCAGGATATATCACATGTTAGACCACAAAACAAATCTCAATAAATTTAAGGAGACTGAAATCATATGAAGCATCTTTTTTGATCACATGATATAAAACTAGAAATCAATTACAATAAGAAAACTAAAAAAATCACAAATACATGAAGATTACACAACATAGTACTGAACAACCAATGGGTCAATGAAGAAATCAAAAGGAAAACTAAAAAATACCTCAAGACAAAAGAAAATGGAAATACAACAACACAAAATCTATGGATGCAGCAAAAACAGTTCTTTTCTTTAAAAATTTTTTTAACGTTTATTTTTGAGAGAGAGACACAGTATGAGCAAGGGAGGGCAGAGAGAGAGGGAGACACAGAATACAAAGCAGGCTCCAGGCTCTGAGCTGTTAGCACAGAGCACAACATGGGGCTCAAACTCACAAACCATGAGATCATGACCTGAGCCAAAGTGGGACTCTTGACTGACTGAACCACCCAGGCACCCTGCAGCAGAACCAGTTCTAAGAGGGAAATTCAGAGCAAGAAATAAAAAAAAAAAGCTCAAGAAGTAAGAAATAAGCTCAAGA